>NC_143251.1:113012500-113637500 GCF_984573655.1 Nuphar pumila | reverse complement strand
AAAGTGGAAGTGGGTTCTGGATCCTAAAATGGATTTGGATCTGAAAAGTCCAAATAGGACCTTTAAAGATGGATCTGGGTTTTGAAAACCTAGATTGAATTTTAAAACTTTAGGAAGATTTAGATTTTGAGATTCAGAATCAATCCCAAACTATGATTGAAGATAAGAAGATAAACTTGATTTTGATTTTGAGAATGAATCAGAAAGTTCAAAGTTAAATTTGAACTTTGAAAATTTGAATTTGGAATGGAATTGGAATTTCAAATATAAAAGGATTTTGAAATTCCAAAGTCAAATTGGACTTTGGAATTGAGATAGAATTGAAATTTGAAATAGAAGTTTGAAGAAAGATGTTCAAAATCACTTGGGTTTTTGAAAAAGAATTTTGAAAATATGATGTGATTCTATCCTAAATGATGGATGAATTTGAATAATTTTGAAATTGGATTTTGAAAAGCTATTCCATTCTTTAAATGAATTAGAATGAGGTTGAAGATATAATATATCCCTGACTATGGTCATTGGATATATTATATAATAACCACATTTAAATTCAAGTGAAGAATAAAATACATTTTTTGGTGCTTTTATAGAATTTAAAATGAAATTAACTCTCAATATACCATGACTATGTCCATTGGTATATATATTGAATTAATTTTAGATTAAATTCTGATAAAAGAGGAAAATATTTAAAGAAAATATGATGATTTTGAAAAGGATCCAGTGTGGATCCAGTGTTACTTTATAAAAATAAAAATTCTAAGTCTTGTTTACATCCTGACTATGGCCATTGATGTAAATCATCAACTTAGGATTAATTACCTCTTACGAAATGGTGTATGTGCCATTCGTGTTTCACCATTGTGAGAATTTGAGAAACAAAGGCAAAAAGCATGAAAATGAGCCATCCATGATATTTACAATGCTTATTCATTCTATCTAAAACTGGAAAGATAAAGTTTTCATTAGCCTCTAGTTATTACAATATTTGACTCCGAATTTTACAAGAGTTCCTAATTCTAGGAAAGGAAATAGCAATTCTCACGATTTTCCTGCAAAAAGCAAAAGTGAGTTAGCATGGAATGATGGAAATACAAAATGTAGTGAGACCTAAAAAAAAATGCTTATGATTGTGCCTATTTTAGATGCACAAATGGCCATGCTTACCTTAACATTGAAGTGCACATATACATACCTTGTGAGAACACATGAACACGTATGTATATATATATATATATATATAATATCTGAGTTTAGTGACAACTTACATATGAGAAGGCACTCAAAATGCCTTGGTTCAGTGAAGGTATGCATAATAGATGATGAGATGCGCATTTACACAACGATTGGCTGTGTAATGAACACAGTGAAGATTGTTGTCATATGAATGGTGATGGTATGTTGTTGATGTGTGCAGCAATGATGATGTAAGTGCATTGTGATTCTGTGTATAGGAGGTAAGTGAGAATGGAGATGTGGAAACAATTGGTATAGCAGTGTGTGAGATAGTAGTGGACCTAATGCTATAGGTTACAATCGGGTAAGTGCAAAGTGCAGAGTATAGCCTAGACAGAACATAGAAATGGCTATATGTTGACATTCCAGATTTAACACAAGACTATGAACAGCAGAAACCCATTCCCAAAGTCCTCAGATCACTTACTAAAACAACCCATGAGCAGTGTTTCTCAGAAACATACCTCGAATCTTGATGGGCATCACACTGCAAAAGTTGTGGAGATTCTAAAATTGGAATTTTGGCCTTTTCATTAGAAATGAAAGATGGGTTTTGGTTACTGAGATGGCCACTATAAGAAAGAACATTTCTAGAATTCTTCTTAATCAATGAAAGAAGATGGTTTATAGAGCAGATGGGTTGCCGGATTGAAGATGTGGTGGAGCAATGAGCTATCCTCTAAAAACCTTCCCAAAGGTTGGCGTATCAAGTAAAGTGAATCCACAGAATATGTCCACTTCTAGAGGCTCCAAGTGTAATATGCGCTCCACTAGTGAACATGTCTCAGGTGTCTCTTCTGCATTCCACAGAGACTCTGATTGTAACAAGTAAGTGTTCTCATGGTATAAGACCAAGCAGATCGACTTGCAGAGAGCAATAACATCTGCTTGATGAACAGACGTAGTAACACTGTAACCAGAATAATCATATCTTTTCAATAAAAGTTCTGATTGATTTGCTTCAGTGGTTAGAGAACCCAGAGCATGGATGTTATTCTTGAAGCACCAAGTTATGCCTTTTGTAGCAGAGCACAGAAGATGCCTCTGTAACCTGTGATAGTCTCACAACAGTGATCATGACATCGCTGGGATTTTTTGGACCGTGATGTGCAATAATTTAAGAGTGACTAAACTTGCCGAATGCTATTAAAAGTATGGTAGATTGAAACAAAATTTCGATTCTAATTCAGCACAGACAATAGATTTAACAGAAAACTTGGTTCTTGTCTTTTGAGGGTTTATGAACTGCCTTGTTGCATGATAACTTGGCATCGATTTTGATGACACGAGTTGCAGACATTATCTACAGATAATCACAACCTGTAACAGACCTTCAGATGAAAATCAATATATCTCAAAGGTGACTGATATATATAAAAAAAAAATCATTACTGACCATGACTGGATCAAGGAATAACGATGGAGATAAAATTTGTAAAACGTAGCAAACCAAGTATCAATACACCGATTCATAAGTAGCAAGAACACCAATATGATGCATGAAACTGTAGTAGAGATGCTGAGCTATAAGATATAGAAATGGGAGTATGTTATTCTACAAATGGAATTGTGAACCAGTATCAACGGGTAGATCAGATAATGATGCAGAGTGATTTTGAGTAAAATGTACCCTGATCAGTTTATGCATCTATTGATATGGTCTGAGCTCAAATTTCCGAGTATTAAATAAACCAATAATACAAATGGATGTTAACATTACCAAATAAATTTTCACTGCTTGACATATCCCAGATCGACCTTAGCTATCTTTATGTGTTTTACGGCAAAGAGGAGCAACAAATGCCCACACATGAAGCATGGCTACTTCAAACACAATACAGGATGAAGAATGCAAGAGCAAACCGGAACATCTCCCAGATATGGCTGACGGAGGAAAAGGGCATCACGCTTAGCATACATTTGGGCTAAAAGTGTTTCATATCTCCAGTAGATCACCTGATTCCTTACCATCACGTGTCTTAAGGGACTCCAGTAACAAGGATAATGAGGTTTTACAATTACTGTAAGACACCCTACTGGACATCACTGCTTCAAAATGAGCCATAGTTGGATGGCTTCGTCTGACGTGATGACCCCAGTATGAATCAGCATTTTTAGATTCCAATGGGTTTAGCGAATACAATGCAGATTTATAAAATACGAATGGATGATCTACGATGACTCACAAAAGCATGATGGACTTAAGCAACACAAACAGATCTTCAGAACAGAAAGAGAGAAAAAAATGCAGAGAATACTCAGACTCAAAGATAATGGATGAAAGAAGAAGAGAAAATGTTGGAATATATAATTTCTCTGTTGTAGCACAGGGATGTGTTGGGGTTGCTACAGGCAACCCGACATCATCCATGGTGCTTTTAATGGGACCTAAAGATCAAAGAGGGAATCAGAAATTACAGAGGGAAATGAAGAAAAGAAATCATGGAGAAAATCAAAGTTGAACAGACAGAGAGTAAAATAAGATTAGAAGTAAATGGAAACTTGAAGCCTAGGTGGATCGGCGATGCCATTGCGAGGCATCGTCGGTCATCAGGTCATAAGGGAAGATGAAAATCAAAATTCCATGGTGAATTTGAAATGAAGATAGACATTAGAAATCAATGATGCAGAATTATAAGTACATAGATAAGAACAGGAGAAATCAAACTCCAAACCAGCATTAAATAAAAAAAAAAAAACAAACAAACCCGAAGATGAAAGGGATTCGTACCTTGCTTGCAGGGGTTTTAAAAGAAAGAAGGAGGGATGAATCGTAGATCAGGCTCCTCCGGGCGATCAGAAGAGGGAGTTTGCTTTTGCTTAGCTCTTTTGCAGGGCTTTTCGGATTACTGGAATTCGGAAGGAAGGAGCACCGGTATCCTGTCTGCTCCTTCGAATTGCTTAAAGCAGAGAAAACTCCATGAATGCTTGCAGATGATGGACCTCGGAGGAGAAAAATGGATGATGTGAAGAAGATGGGTTTATTTCCTTCAGGAGAGAGAGATGCTCGAGAGTAATGCACAAGGGGAATGGAGGCCGAATTTCCTTGATCAAATGGGAAATGGATGGATAATCGGCTAAAAAGGAATAGATTGTAAATGGGTTCTTCAGAAAAACCTCGATAATGATATAGGAAAATGCTGATAATCGATGAAGTTGATGGATTGCCAATGGACCCCTTTCAGAAACTCAAAGACCTCTTCTTAAAGAGGAAGTAGAGGGTTCGAGAGGAGAGGTTTGTTGAAGATTGAGGGTGGAGGAACAGGCTTGCCGTTGTAAATCAGACGGTGGAGAGAGGAGGGGAGAACGCGCGGGAGGAGTCTGTTGGAGCCTTTCCCTATTTCAAAAAGATGGTCCTCTTTTAGAAAGTTTTTTTTGAAAAGTGGTTTAAGACGAGGTTTTGGGCAAAATGGCTTCAAAAAGCTTAAAAATCCTTCGTTTTTCTTGTAGTTTTCCCAATTTTTTTGGTTTTTTGTTTATTTTTCAATTTTTTTGTATTTTTAAGTAGAAATCTTAAGATTTGCGAGAAAACAAAGATTAAAACTAATTTTTTTGTGTTTTTGCGAAAATATTTACAAAAAGGAATTTTTCTGAGAATTAAAAGCTATTTTTGAGGAAATTTCTTTAGAAAATGCGGATCCGGATTTTAAGGAAATATGGATTTAAAGCACTGGATTCGGATCTGGAATTAAATTGGAATACATCAATATGAAATTTAATCCAGAAAATCTGAAGAACGATTGAACTTTAGCTTCGAAATTGCTTTGATTTTCTCAGAAGATGGAGTCAGGGGCAAAAATGGTCATTTTGCAAATCTTTGAAAAATTTGGGGTGTTCACACAAGCATAAACAATGATTGTGATCATGACCAATTAAGTAACTTATTGGTGTTTACACGGAAAGAATGCATGTCATCGACCTTACCAACTCTTTCAACCATGCCAAAAACTTATTTTTCCGTTCTTTTTGTACTTCTGCATCAGTGAGATGTGAAAGTTCTCTTCGCAACTCTAGATCAAATTGTCTAAACTTAACAAATACTTATAATATTGAATTATGTACGCATGTATAGAACTTAGTGTTACATATTAAGTATACTTACTCGATGTATGGGTCGATTGTTGAGCAATTAAAAAAGATATAGATTTGTGTTGTATCTTGCTCTCGATCTTCCAAGAGTCTTGACCGACAACTGCCAAAGGCATGCCCAATTGATTGAAATATCGACAGTTTGTCAGCTATAGTAAATTGTTCGCCATCATCATTATGAGGTGGGCATGTGTAACATGTTGGAATGTGAGGTTTAAAGTACATAGATGAGAAATTTGAAATCTCTTCTAAAGTGTACACCTCACAAATAGAGCCCTCTACTCTTGCTTTATTCCAAACCTTTTTTTTTTAGGTCAAACATACATCTGTCAATGATATACATCTCGGATTACAATAAATTTTTCAATAGCATTGAAGAGAAAAATATAAAAATATATATACCTTTCAAATGGGTACATCCACCAATATTGCACAGGTTCACCAACCCTTAGTTCATATGGCAAATGTATGATCACATGTTTCATAACATCGGAAAATGCTGGCAGAAATATCTACTCTAGCTGACAAATAGTAGTGACGACAGAATCCTCGAGATACTTTATCTCAGATACTATGACTTCTGATGCGCATAATATTCTAAAAAATCTACTCAACTCGGATAATACCCCCATATAGGTTTATTTAACATATCATGAAATACTAAGGGTATCAACCATTGCATAATGACATGACAATCATGGCTCTTCAACCCATTGTGAACACCTCAATTTTTTCAAAAATTTGTAAAAATTCTTTTTTTACCCTTAGCCCCCATTTTCTGAATAATTGAGTCAATTTTAATCAAAATTTCATTTATTTCTTAGATTCACTGGAATCCAAATTCATTTTATATATCTGTCTCAATTTCAGATCCGGATTCGTTATCAAAAATCCAAATCTGAGCCTTGTTATCCAATTTTTAAATTGAATTTATAAGAATCCAAAAATAGTTTCTGAATGGCTCAGACAGTCCATCTGATATCCATTTGGATCCACTGCTTAGTATTCCTCGATTCAAGATCCAAAACTCGAATATCTTTCAAAACTCTAGATCCAAACCCGTTTTTTGAAAAAATGTCCAAAGAACAACCCTAAATTCTCATAAAACCCCTCTTTTATAAATATTTTCAAATTTTATAAAAAATAGTTTCAAATCCCTTATTTTTCCATAGTTTTAGAATTTTTATTTCAAAATACAAAAAAATATAGAAAATATAAAGAAAAAGAACAAAAAAAATAGAAATAGAAAAGAAAATACAAAAAAATAGCCTAAAAACCTCTTTTTGAAAATACTTTCGTAGTTAAAAACCTCTTTTTAAGAAAACTTTTAAAAATGACACTATTTTGGAAAAATTTCAGAATTAAGAGGGACCGCCTGTGAAAGAGGCCTAACGGCCTTCTTTTATAAAACAGAAGCCGAGGATCTCGATTCTTCATCTGCCATTCACCTCCGCATTGCGCTATGCCTTCTTCTTCCCTTCCCATTTGAGTTCTCTCTGATCCCATCCTTTCCCCTTCTTCCCTGCTTCTTCTCTTTTTCCTCTGTTTGAAAGAACTCGATTGAGCCGGCAATAACCTAAAGAGGAATATCATATTGTCTCGATTAATCTTTGAGCATCGATCGAGTTTGCAGCAGCACCCAAAGGGAATACCCCTTTCTCCTCTCAATCCAGACTGATTCATGTAAAGGGCTTCCACGATAGAACAAAGGAGGAGCTCCCTCCTTTAGAATCCCTGCAAATTAGGTAAGAACCCCTCTCCCCTTTTTGATGTTCTGTCCTTTTACAGTATCATTCTGCATCGATTTTTGTTTTCCTTCATTTCTTTTTCTCTTTCTTCTGAGGCACCCATGGTAAGATCGATCTGCATGTAGCAGGACCGATCTACCAATTGCTATATTAATGGAATTATCCACATTCCAACATTCTCTTCTTCCCCTTTTTTTTATTTACTTCTGAATCTCTATAATTTCCACATTTTTTTAGCATTTGCTTACATTTGGTTTTCTGTTTTCATCTCAATTATCTGTTACGTAGGATTCCTTATTTATGTTCCTGATCTCTCATACTTCAGATTCACATTTCTTTTTCTGATTTGTTTTCACGCATTTGTACTGCATATGGTCAATTAGTGTTCTCTATGTATATTGTTTATATTCCAACTTTTCTTCTTGCATATGTTATCATAGATTCCAACATTTTTGCAAAAGGATCTTTGGTTTTCCATGGTTATATTCGGATCATCCGATTTTCTGCATCTGATGGTGAGAAGTCACGGATCATCCATTGCATTTGCTTAGATTTCAATATCAGCATCATCCCTTGCATTTGATTTGTTTTTTGTATTATTATAGCAATTCCCATGCATAAGTTGCCACAATCAAGGGATCTGAGGATGGTAGCGATGTAATATCAAGGTTACGTCAGAAATCCCTTAACCATTCAGGGTCTGCCTGAGTGATGATGTCGTTAAATACATGAAATTTGTATGTCTTGGAGAGATGCTCAAAAGATTACCCATCTGATATTATCAAAATCTAATCCATCCAAGCAGTCTCCATCTTTTGCAGAGCGTAGGGTTGAGATCCTTTTTCTGGCAACCCAATCCTTTTGGTTCAGATGATAATGTATTTCGTGAAGCCTAAATATTTGTATATTGCCATTCTCGTGATAATACCTAATAGGGAGATATTTTGGTTTTCAGATGCGGTGGAAGTTGAGATGAATAGGGTTAGGAAATTGAATATAACATCATCATAGACTAATGAATGCTAACCAAAAAAATATTTTGTCAACTCCAATGATGGAAATGTAGATCATCTCTTCATGTGCAGCAAGCCATCCTCTTGAACTCTCTGATTTCCATTTTTTGTCATAGCATTCATTCATGATGTCTAAATAGTTGCATGTCATTGTTACTTAGGTATGTACTTTGCTGTATAAAGAACTCAGATTTCATATATGTGTTTCATCAATTGATATTTGTCATAATTCAACACATAGCAATTGTGTGTGATCAACCAGTGGGCATCACAAAAGCTTGATCTATAATCTCAATAACTTTGCATTATAGTCATTCTCGTTCATCCCAGCACAGTAGCACCTCATTTTGTATGTTCACTTGCATCTTCTTCATTACAATACACACTTCTAGTTCACTGTAAGCACCATATCACTTATATACCACCCATGCAACTTCCCATCTGCACATTGGTGATTGCTTGCTTACCCCTTTTTCCCTGACCATTGTCGAGTATTGGATCGTCTAAGCCAAACATAGATTTAAGTAAATTGCTTGCAAATAAGGCTAGGGATCAGAATTGATTCCTATGGTGGCCATCAGATAAAGTAGGATATCAAGATAGATGATGACAAACACAATGCTCCTGAGAAAACTGGAAACTGTTAGGCATTAGGAAAATGAAGTACTCCCACCTCTAGTACCATGCTCTTCATTTGATCATTGCATCGCTAGTCTCAAGCTAGGCAAGATCTGAGCGTGCTATGTTATAATTCAAACAGCCATCACCCTTTAGGGGCCTACTGTTTCATATAGGAACTAGCTAAACGCCATGAATCTGTATTAGCCTCTGTACTTGTATTTGTTAAACCATATCTTTTCTTCATGTTTCCCATTTATCAGATTCAGATAAAGCTAGTTTACACATTGCTAGAGTAATATTTGTTGCATTTCGGGATATACCAGAAACACCTGATTTTTCCAGAAGAGAACTTTCATCTATCATTTCACATGCATTCTACTATTCGTGTTTGCTCATGTATTTTGTTCTTCTTACTCACTATGCTCTCACTATTGTTTATCGACTTTGCTGTAAAAGGAAAAATGAATCTCAATGACACGCTGAGGTACTTTTGAGAATGATGCTAAAATTGAGACAGCTTGAAAATACTTGGTGGACCTGAGAAACAGGTTTGAAACTTTTGTAGAGAGACACGTGGTCATGGGATTTTGTGTATAATGATATATACCCATTAAACCCAAGGAAACAGGTGTCTAGACTCCCCATTAGCATGTCAGGTTTGTCATCCATGTCCTGATGCTAAATTGATGTAGGACATCCACATTACACTCCTCCAGCATGTTTCTATCATACAGCAACCAGATCACTGTATCCCCATTCACAACCTTACACCCACTGTTATTTTACTATTGTTGTCTCTACAAATTTGTTGCAGCATATTGCCTCTCCATTCACTTTTGTAACCCCCCCCAGCATTCCATCAAATGTTGCCAGCACCGTCACAAAACACCAGCAGCACATTCTCACTTGCATTTACATTCTGCACAATATGGCATTACATAGTAGCATCATTGTTTCCTTTCATATTTCCTGCACAACACTTCACCTCATACGCTGAAGGAAGTATCAACTTCCCTCTAAAGTTGTTTAGCCGTCTCCTCATTTCCCTGTCATCTGTTAATAGCGTCATCATACACTCTAACCCACCACCCTGCATCGTGCTCACACCATTTTCAGTGTGTAAAACATCATATCTCTTGCAATTGGTACTTGTCCAATGCATTATTACAAGTACATATGCATTCTCTCCCTAATATAGGCATTATATTTAGGTGTATATATACATACATTTTTCATTTTAGCATGAGTGTAACACGTCGTGCATGTATTCTGCATTAGAATAGATATAGTCATATGCATTTGCATCCTCTTCTACATATGGCCTTTTGCCTTGTGCTAACTTTGTTTTGCAGGAAAGATATAAAGAATTGTCAAATTTCTTCTTAGATTAGGGATTTTAATTTTAATTTCAATTTCAATTTAAGATTGGAATAGCTAGATATTAATGGAAATTTTATATTTTCAGCTTAGAATAGAATGTATGAGCATGCATTCTTCCTAGAATTACCTGTTTTATTTTATTTCTCCATTTTTTTCAAAAATTCACAAATGTTGAAACACAAATGGCATGTGCACCTTTCTAATAAAAGGTAATTAATCCTAAGTAAACTATTCACATTTATGGTCATAGTTAAAATATGGACAATACTTAGGATTTTTATCTTTTATGGAAAAACATTTGATCCACACTTGGGTCTCTTTTGAAAATCATCATATTTTCTGAAATTTTCTTCCTTTATCAGAATTTGACTTGTAAA
This sequence comes from Nuphar pumila, assembly GCF_984573655.1. Classification (NCBI taxonomy): domain Eukaryota; kingdom Viridiplantae; phylum Streptophyta; class Magnoliopsida; order Nymphaeales; family Nymphaeaceae; genus Nuphar; species Nuphar pumila. Next base: position 113,627,033 of record NC_143251.1, on the reverse strand, counting down.
TTAACTTAAAATATATTCATGGCCATAGTCAGGATATATTGAGGGTTAATTTCATTTTAAATCCTATAAAGGCACCAAAAATATATTTTATCATTTATCTTAATTTAAATACAAATTATTTTATAATACATTTGTGACCATAGTCATGAATGTATTATAACTTTAATCTTATTTCAATTCTCCTAAAGAACGAAATATGATTTTCAATTCCAATTTTCAAAATTCTTTCAAAGCATTCATCATTTAGGATAGAATAACATTCTTTTTCGTATTATTTCAAATCATCCAAGTGATTTTGACGTAAATTTTTTTTAAACATCTTTCTCATTTCTCAAAATCAATCTTCAATTCTTATTTAAAAATTCAAATTCACCTTGTTATTTTCAATTCTATCTTATTTCAAAATTCAAACTTCAAACTTAAAAATTCCAATTTCAAAGTTCAAAGTTCAATTTAACTTTAAAATTTCAAGTTCATCTCTAAATTCTAAATTCTAAATTCTAAATTATAAATTCAACTTCCAAATCAAATCATATTTCAGCGTTCAATTCAAATTTTGAAATTCCAAAATCAATTCAATGTTCCAAATCAAATTTCAAAGTTCAATTCAACTTTGGGATTCCAAGATTCATCTCCTGATTTCAAAATTCAAGTTTTAAAAACAAGTTTTATTCTCCATTCTCCATTTTCAAATTCCATCTGGATTTCTCAAATCTAATTCCATTTCAAACTCCATCTGGATTTCCCAAATCCAATTCCATTTTGAATTCCATCTGGATTCTCAAATCCTAATCCATTTTCGAATTCCATCTGGATTTCTCAAATCCAATCTTCAAGTTTCATCTGGATTTTCTCAAATCAAAAATCTCATCTTAAAATTCCAAAAATTTCTAAAAACTCTGAATTCCAATTCTATTTCCAAAGTCCATTTTTTCAAAGATTTTAATTCCTTTTTTGAAATTCGAATTCAATTTCGAATTTTAAACTCAATCTCAAATTCAAGACCCATTTTCAATTTCAAATCCTATTTCCAAGTCCAGAATTCAATTCCATTTCTGCATCCCATCTTGATTTTCAAATCCAAATCCCAAATCCATTTCCCATCTCTAGATCAAAATTCAATTTTGAAACCAATTTCAAATTTTCAATTTGAATTTCTAATTCAAAATCCAAAGTCTAAGTTCAAATATCAGAATTCAAAGATCTAATATCTACTTCAAAATCAAAATTCGATTTCTAAGATCTAGAATCAGATTTTATTCAGACTTCAAGTCTAAAATTTCAAAATCAATATTTTCTCTTAAATTTATCAAACTTTAAACCCAGTCTTTCTCCTTCAATTCAACTTATTTTCCAACCTCTTATTATTCCAAGACTTAAAACTTCAAAGTCTCTTCTCTCAAAACTATTTCAAGTCTTAAGCTTAGATTCAAAGCTTAACTCTTCCAAATTGATTTTAACTTTGTAAAAACCATTTTCTTCAAAGTATTTTCAAACTTATTTCAAAATCACTTGGAAAATCCTAAAAATTTTGAATTATTCTTCTCAAAAGCACACATCTTTGCATTCACATTACACAAGCATGATTCTTTATGCATTTTAGACTAAGAATATTTTTTTAGACATTATTTAGGCAAAGCAAAAGGTATAAGTTTGATTCATCGTTCAATTACCCCTGGTAAAGGCGCCAGGAATGGTTGAACCTCATACCGACAAGCGAATCTTGTCTCTCCATTTTTTTAGCAAATTTTCAAAAATGGAGGCAAGTAATTTCAAGATATTTTTAAAGGTCAAGTGAGACCTTGTAAAAGAATTTCTCTCTTCTTTATTTCTTTCTCTTCTCTCTTCTTTCTAGCTTTTAGCCCCTTCAAAACGGGAAAGAGGCTAGAAAGGAAAGACAAAGAAGAGGAAAAGGGCAAAAGAGGAAAATTTTTGCAATGATCACACCCATATAATTGTCCCTTATTTATCTTCACAACCCGAGCAATGTTAGAGACGTATCCATCTGGAAATCTCAACTGTCTCAACCATTGACATCCTTGCTTTATTTGATCTGGTCCAAGCATGTACCTTGCCTTTGGTTTCAGTACTTTATCATTGTACTCTTTGAGTTTTAATTCTGTTCTTTTACATATTACTTTTAAATCCATACGGGTCTTTGGATTATCCTTCATTTTTCCTTTGACATTCATTATCGTATTGAACACATTATCAAACACATTTTTCTTCATATGCATCACATCCAAATTATGTGGAATTAATAAGGTCAGCCAATATGGTAGTTCCCAAAATATAGATTTTTTTGTCCAATTGCGATCATTTCCAAATCCAAGGAAGGGCGTCAGGCTATGAACATCTGTCAGTCCATATGAAAAGTATCACAATCTTTTTAAAATCTCTATGTCAGATAACCTTGTAGGTGGACCTTCCATTTCAGTTGTGCCTACTCAAAACATATTCCTTTATCGTTAGAACAGATGGTCACTGGGTAGAAATCGGCAGTGACAATCAAATCAGCATGACTTCCTTCCATGAGTCAATCTAAAAGATTTTGTATCTTCCATGCAGTACAGACATGCCAACCTCCCATGTGTGCTCCAACCAGATAACATATCATATGCAGAAAAGTCATTGATTGTCCATAGAACAACAACCTTCATATTGAAGTTTTTTTTTGTGGGCATCGTACGTGAGAACATTGTCATCCCATAGTATTATCAGTTCATCAATCAATGGTCTTAAATATACATCAAGATTTTGGCCCAGAGAGGTCAGACCAGGGATCAATAGAGACAAGAAAAGATTTTGATGCTTCATACACAAGCTTGGAGAAAAGTTGTATGGGGTGACAAATACTGGCTAACACGAGTATGGAGTTGATCTACCCCCAAATGGATTAAATCCATCTGTACTTAAACTGAGTCTAACATTTCTCACTTCCATTGCGAAGGTCTGATGAGTACGATCAAAGTGCTTCCAAGCTTCCGCGTCAATAGGATGTGTGATCTTGTCTTTATCATGTCAAACTTTATTTGCATGCCATCTCATGTGTTTAGCTGTCCTTGAAGACATATACAATCGTTTCAATCTAGGGGTGAGAGTGAAGTAGCAGAGCGACTTGTATGACACTTCTTTTAACCTCGTGCTACCATTGCCTCTTGTCTTTGGCTTAAACCGAGGATGCCTACATAACGGGCATGATCTGCTATTTTTTTTATCTTTGAAATACAACATGCAGTGATTTGAACAAGCATCTATCTTTTGATACCACATACCTAGAGTATTGACCATAACCTTTCCACGATAGAAATTTTATGACAATTTCTCATCTTTGGGCAACATACTCTTCATAATAGAGCACAGATGATCAAAACATGATTGACTCAAATTAAACTCAGACTTCAGATTTTGTAGTTGAAGAACTGCAAACAAGATAGTGTGACTCTCGCAACCATTCCAAAGTGGCTCATCAACATCTCTAAGTAAATCATAAAATCTACTAGCTGCATTATTTGCTGCTTTTTCCTCTACTCCAGTTGGTACAACACTAGGACCCAAAGCAGAACCCAGTTCTGGTCCTGCGACATCAAATATCAAATCCATATATGGATTATCGTGCACTACATCTACCGTGCATCAAAATTATTCCTAAATTCTTCACCATAAAACGTTTAATTCTGATAATCACTCACAAAACCCTTCCTGTATAGGTGATGTCTAACGCCATGAGGTTTTACAAATCGAATGTTCTTACCCATGGTGCAAGGGCACCTTATCCAACCTGTGAAATCTACTGTACTGACACTTGCCATTGCAAATTCAATAAAACTGTCAACACCATCCATATATTTAAGTGATATCTCATTGTCAACTATCATATGGTACATCCATTCACGGTTTGCAATAATTTTGTCCTATGATGTTAAAGATATTATCTTAACTAGTTAAAAAAGAATCATTAGAATGCTATGATGAAGAAAATATCAAATTTATCATGCATTCATGGTAGATGTAATGATTTGATATATATCACACACACACACACACACACACACACACATATATATATATATATATATATATATATATATATATATATATATATATATATATATATATATATAATGTCATACAATCACAAGAACTATGATGCATGCATTGATAACTTAATATTTTCATGTGCAAAACCATTCATTTGAAGCATATTTGAAGCATTGATAACTTATCATTCATTTTCATGTGCAAACTCATTCATAACACGATACATTCATTTGAAGCATGTTTTCATGATATAATTTCACATGGAATTTATAATCAAATTGAAAATAACTTCATGCAAGTATGAATACAATCACATCAAACATTGCAATACATTCAAATCATTCATATCAAAATAATGTCAAACGTGTACCTGCAACAAACACACTCCAATATCTCGCTAACTACTACCATGACTAGCATAAAATCCGAACTCCAAAAATAAGAATACTTTTATTTTTATAAATTAAAATCATGCTCAGCATGATCTCCGAACTTCATCAAAGTAGTCCTAGATATCCACAACTAAATGAATGTGTGAACAGAAAAGTGTTGCATCCAAGAAATTAAATAACCTCTGATGCACATGCATTACTTACTCACTACAAGTATTTATCTGATTTGCATTGCTTTTTTCACTTGCTTACCACAGGTTGCAGGGCACAAGCGAGATCCATTGAGAAATCTGCAAAAGACACAGTGTTAAAATGAGGTTTATTACCCAATGACAAGGAGGGTGACGCCCCTTGTCAGAAACGAGCCTGGATAGGGAGATGTAACCCTCTGCTGAAAGCGAGATAGGCAGGGGTGTTGCCCCTGCCGGCAATAAGGTCAAGGCAAGGAGTGAAACCCCTTGTCGGAACATTCACAGGAGGCAAGGGGTGGGACCCCCCGAAGGGAAGCATCAGGATGCAGGGGTTGAGCCCCCTGCCAGGAATCAATCATGAGGAAGGGGGGTCTCGCCCCCCCTACCGAGGCAAAAAATTTTGGCAGGGGGATCCACCCCTGCTGGGCAAAATTTCTCGATAGGGGGATCTGCCCCCTGCCGGGCAAAAAAGACAAGGGGCATGGGGGCTTTGCCTCCTGTCAAAATTATCGAGGACAGAGGGACGAAGCCACCCCCTGCCAGGGAAAACAAAAGGGCAGGGGGCTTCTCCCCTTGTCGATCATTCTCCGACAGCAGGGCGAAGCCCCACTGTCGGAGAAGTCAAGAGGACAGGGAGGGCCTATTGGCATTCGAAAGGGCAAGGGTGAAGCCCCCTGTCCTGTCAGAGATCGGGGCCAGGAGAGGGCCTGGCAAAGGCGATCGGGGCCTCTGCCAGCCCCCGTCGACTATAGAGGGGTGGAGAGGGCTCGACAAAGGCTGTCAGGCTTCTGCTAGCCCTCCGGTAACCATAGGGGGAAGGGAGAGACTACAACATAGAGGAAAGGGGGAGGGTTATCTGCAGACGAAGCTCTCTGAAAAACACAGAGGGGGAGCAATGAGAGAGAGAACAGGAGGGGAAAGAGAGAGGAGGTTGATGGGTGGCGGGCGGGTGATGGGAGGTTGACGGGCGCCGGTCAGGCGAGCGATGGGAGGTTGACGAGCGATGGGTGAGCGAGCGGACGACGGGAGGTCGACGAGCGATAGGCGGGCGACTGATGAAACTGAAAGGGAAAAGGGGTTCACATTAGGGATTTATGAGAAATTTAGCGATGAATTTGCGATGGCAAAATTCTGTCGCAAATGTGCGATGGCAAAATTCTGTCGCAAATGTGCGATGGAGTAGCGACAGAAAATTTCTGCTATTGAGCCATCGCGAAGTTGCGACAGAGTTTGAGACAAAATTGTTTCGTCGCGAATCTATCGCTAATTCGCGATGAATTCCCAACAGAATTTTTTCTGTCGCTAATTCCATAAATAATTCAAATGTTAGCGACTGATAGTTTTCTCTAGCTAATCCATTGCAAATTTGTCACAGAAAAAATCCATCATAAATTTTTGTCACTAATTAAAGTTTTTCTTATAGTGCTTGTCGCACATTGCATCTTAATAATCTGACTTGGTAGTAGAAGGGTCATGACCCTTCCATTGTAGTGGATCATCTATCCCATCAGCTGCTTTTATTGTTGCAGTCTTCATATTATGAAGTATGTCGGCAAATCGATTGACAGCCACCTTCTGCAACACTAGCCCCGCGTCTTGCTCCTCCTTCGCAGTTGTGAAGCGATTCGAAGCCTACAAATAATTTTAGAAAGTTAGTATACATGACTATAATAAAAAATTAAATATGAAACACATTAGCTATGATAAACAATTATATATCATGAATAAGGACCATAATTTGTTCAACACCTCCTTGGGGTACTCTTTTTATTGAGTGATTGATTTTTGAAGATGCTAAATTAGTGACTTCCTAATTTCTCGAATCACTTCTTGTAGCTCAAACTGTGCGCTGCATATGAATTGGTACATATTAACAATCGACTATCGATATACATTATTTATAAGATAAGTATTGGACAAGTGATAATGAAATACTTATGGTCGACTATCGATATATACTATTTCAATGAGTCATCGTGTGTCAGACTAAGAAGACCTAGCATCTGGCGTTGTTGTGTAATGTGTATGAGTAGCTGGTATAGGTGGGTCATGTACATGTGAAACATCATCTATAGAACAATGAGTTAGAAATTCACACAATGCATATTTATACTAATCAAGTATACAATTCTTTAAATGATATACCTATTGAAGCATTACGTGAAGATGAAGGCTGAGACTATCAATCACTGAGCTGAGATCCTATAAAGATGATTAACAAATAACAATTTTTATATCAACATATAAGCAAAAACATAATGAATGCCTATATTTAAATATAACATAAAGACATCTACCTAATGATGTCCCACGACCTCCACTTGGTCCTCGACCACTGTAACCTCCACGAACCATATTCTAACAAATAAAATTGTTATTAGCATGAACATAATATATGCATGAAATATAAAGATTTAAAGGTTCTATATGAATCAGTTTTATAACTGTGCATGTACATGCTAAGTATGCATGGAATATAACATGATATGCAAGACATAATGTTAAAATTGATTGTGCATATGAGAACATGATGTGGTATGTATTACAAGATGTATTTCACTAGCTCGAGTATGCTTCTTCATCACTTGTTTGACTTTTATATTATTATTCTTCATCTTTCTCCTCTTCGTCATCTTCTTTATTAGGCGACCATCCACTTGGTATATCATTTGGATTACATTCTTCCATATGTGTGTCATCGGATAATGGAGATATGACATGCAGACCATGTGTGACATCGTGATCATAAGAGAAGTCACACATATCATCTGATTGATAGATATCACCATCTTCAACAATCTTGTCTTCCTGTAACTAATCATACGCGGGGTATAGTTTAGACTTCACCTTGCAAACCGCCCACCATTCATTTTTATCTAACTTTCTTGTATACGGATATGAATTATAGTAAATTTGTTGAGCTTACGATGCTAATATGAATGGTTCATATGCTTCAAATCATGATTTATGATTCACCTCCACAATGCTTGATGCTTTGTCGACTCTTGTTGTTGTGTGATCAAACCAATGACACTTGAATAAAGTTACCGTGTTATTTATGCCTAAGTAAGTCAACTCTATTATTTCTTCAATAATGCCATAGTAGTCAAGTTTATTTTTACCATAACTGCTACCCTTGACACACATGTCACTATTCATCGTTGACTTCTTTACACCGTAGTCTTTTATATGGAATTGATAACCATTTACGATGTAGCCGTTGTAACAATGCACAACTTTGGTCAGACCATTTTGTAAATCACATATTCCTTGATAATTAACATCATCATGACGAACCTACAGGCATAAACAATGACTGTAAACATGACCAATTAAGTAACATATTATTGTTTACACTAAAAGAATGCATGTCATCGCCCTTACCAACTCTTTCAACCATTCCCCAAACTTATTTTCAGTGAGATGTGAAAGTTTTCTTCGCAACTCTAGATCAAATCATTTGCACTTAACAAATAATTATATTACCGAACTATATATGTACAAAACTTAGTATAACATATTATGTATAGTTACTCGATGTAGGGGTCGATCTCTAAGCAATTAAAAAGGATATAGATTTATGTTGCATATTGCTCTCGATCATCCAAGAGTCTTGACCGACAATGTCAAAGGCATTTCCAAGTGGTTTAAATATCGATAGTTTGTTAACCACAATAACTTGTTACCCATCATCATTATGAGGTAGGCAAGTGTAACGTGTTAAAACATGAGGCTCAAAGTACATAGATGAGAAATTTGAAATCTCTTCTGAAGTGTACGCCTCACAAATTGACCCGTCCACTCTTGCTTTATTCTGAACCTTTTTTTTGAGGTCAAACATGCATCTGTCAACAATATACATCTCATAATACAATAAATTCTCAATAGCATTAGAGAGAAAAATATACCTTGCAAGTGTATGATCACAAGTTCCATAACGTCAAAAAATGCTGGCAAAAATATTTTCTCTAGCAGACAAATAGTAGTGACGATAGAATCCTCAAAATTCTTTATCTCAGTTACTATAACTTCTGATGCACACAATATTCTAAAAAATTGAGTCAACTTGGATAATACCCCCCATATAGGTTTGTCTAACATATCATGAAATGCTTGGAGAATCAACCATTTCATGATGACATGATAATCATGGTTCTTCAAGCCATATAATTGACCCTTGTCTATCTTCATTGCTCGAGCAATGTTAAAGATGTATCCATCTGAAAATCTCAACTGTCGCAACCACTGACATACATGTTTTACTTGATCTAGTCCAAGCACATACCTTGCCTTTGGTTTTAGTATTTTGCCATTGTACTCTTGGAGTTCTAATTCTAGTCTTTTACATATTACTTTTAAATCCATACAGGCCTTCGGATTATCCCTCATTTTGCCTTTAACATTTATTATCGTATTGAACACATTATCAAACACATTTTTTTTTACATGCATTGCATCCAAATTATGTCGAATCAATAAGGTCGGCCAATATGGTAGTTCTCAAAATATAGATTTTTTGTCCAATTGCGATCCTTTCTAAATCCAAAGAAGGGCGTTGGGCTATGGACATCTGTCAGTCCATATGAAAAGTATCACAATCTTCTTAAAATCTCTATGTCAGACAACCTTGTAGGTGGACCTTCCATTTCAATTGTGCCTACTCAAAACACATTCCTTTATCATTAGAACAGATGGTCGTTGGGTAGAAATCGATGGTGACAATCAAACCAACACGACTTCCTTTCATGCGTCAATCTAAAAGATTTTGTATCCTCCATGCAGTACAGACATGTCAACCTCCCATGTGTGCTCCGACCAGATAACATATCATATGCAGAAAAGTCACTGATTGTCCATAGAACAGCAGCCTTCATATTGAAGTTTTATTTTTTTATGGGCATCGTATGTGAGAACATCGTCATCCCATAGTATTTTTAGTTTATCAATCAATGGCCTTAAATATACATCAAGATTTTGGTTTGGAGACGTCGAACCAGGGATCAATAGAGACAAGAAAAGATTTTGATGCTTCATATACAAGTTTGGAGGAAGGTTGTATGAGATGATAAATATCGGCCAACACGAGTATGGGGTTCATCTACCGCCAAATGAATTAAACACATCTGTACATAAACTGAGTCTAGCATTTCTCACTTCCATTACGAAAGTTTGATAAGTACGATCAAAGTGCTTCCAAGCTTTTGCGTCAACAAGATGTGTGATCTTCTTCATTATGTCAAACTTTATTTGCATCTCATCTCATGTGTTCAGCTGTCCTCAAAGACATATACAATCATTGTAATCTATGGGTGAGAGGAAAGTAGCAGAGTGACTTATATAGCACTTCTTTTGACCTCATGCTATCATTGTGCCTTGTCTTTGGCTTGAATCGAAGATGCCCACATGACAGACATGATCTGCTATTTTTTTTATCTTTGAAATACAATATACAATAATTTGAATAAGCATCTATGTTTTGCTACTCCATACCTAGAGTGTTGACCATAACCTTTGCACGGTAGAAATTTTATTGCAATTTCTCATCTTTGGGAAACATACTCTTTACAATAAAGCACAGACAGTCAAAACATGATTGGCTCAAATTATACTCTGACTTTAAATTCAGTAGTTGAAGAACCGCAGATAAGATAGTGTGACTCTTGCAACCATTCTACAGTGGCTCATCAGCATCTCTAAGTAAGTCATAAAATTTACTAGCTGCATCGTTTATTGCTTTTTCCTCTACCCCAGTTGGTACATCACTAAGACCCATAGCAGAACTCAGTTCTGGTGCTGCGACACCAAATATCAAATTCATATACGGATTATCGTACACCACATCCACCCGTGCGTCAAAATTATTCTAAAATTCTTCACCATAAAGCATTTAATTTTGATAACCACTGACAAAACTCTTCTTGTATAGGTGATGTCTAACGCCATGAGGTTCTGCAAATCGATCATTCTTACACATCGTGCAGAGGCACCTGATCCGATCGGTAGGATCCACTGTACTGATACTTGCCATTGTAAATTCAATAAAACTGTCAACATCATCCATATATTCAAGCGACACCTCTTTACCAACTATTCTACGGTACATCCATCAACGGTGTGCAGTCATTTTATCATATGATGTTATAGATATTATCTTAACCAGTTAAAAAAGAATCATAAGAATGATATGATGAAAAAATATCTAATTTATCATGTATTGATGGTGGATATAAGGATATTTAGAAAGATGAAATCACATTCACAAATACAATACATTCATTTTAAGCATATTTTCAAGATACAATTTCACATAGAATGCCTAATCAAATCCAAAATAACTTCATGCAAGCATGGATAGTTATGTCAAACATTGCAATACATTCAATCATTCATATCACAACAATGTCAAACATGTACCTGCAGCAAAAACACTCCAATATCTTACAAACTACAACCATGACTAGCATGGTCTCCGAACTACAAAAATAAGAGCACTTCTATTCTCATACATTCAAATCATGCTCAGCATGATCTCCAAATTCCAACAAAACAGTCCTAGATATCCACAACTAAGTGAGTATGTGAGCAGGAAAGTGTTGCATTTAAGAAATTAAATAATGTGTGATGCGCTTGCATCACTTACTCACCACGGGTATTTACCCGATTTGCATGCTTTTGCCTTTGTATTTTTCTTATTTCTTTTTGCATGGTATTTTTTAGCTGCATGCAATGCTTAATACTAAGCATCACGCAATTAGCTCAGCTACGCACCTGCAAAGCACAAATATACAAAATAATACAATACATTTCTACGTTGTGTCTATGTTGCGAATTCAGTAGGTCTGCTTGGTTAATACTCTCTCGTGATATGATAAATTTCTCATTTTCCAAATGTTCCAACAAATAACATGGAATGTGATATCCCAGCAAAGCTTCAGTCACGGGGGATGGTGACTGGATGCCATCCACTATTTCAGCTCTAAAACAAAATTGGCATGGGGGACACTCTTCTTCGCAAAAATATGGCAAAAATTGGGATGAAAAGTCTACCATGACCAGCCAAATAAATGACCGAGGAAGCCCTTGGGAGAACCTTCTTAAGACAAAGATACCCAAACCCATCAAACAAAGGAGTATCTTGAAGAATGGTGTCCCATATGGCTCCGCAGTGCATACAAACCCTCTCCAACAAAGCTTGTTCAAACCATGAGTGAACTGAAGAGAGATCAAATTAGACCACACTCTTTTGACACCAGTAAATGGAACCTGACTTTAAACACACAGTGTCACCCCATCCTTAACAGTAAGTTTTTTTATTAACCAAAAGATGTATTTCCCTGTCAGGGAGAAGAAAAAAGAGCGGCAGACCCAGCCTGGCCTACAACGCCTATGACCTCATCTTCGCCGACTACGGACCCAGATGGAAGCCGTTGTGCAAGGTGTGCAACCTCCACATGCTGAGCGGGAAGGCTCTCGATGACTGGGCGGGCGTCCGGCGGGCCGAGTTTTTCCACATGGTCCGGGTCGTGATCGGACATGCTCACCAGGCTAAGTCGGTAGACCTGCCAAAGCTGCTGTCGTGCGGGATGGCCAACATGGTTGGGATGGTGGTGCTGAGCAAGAGGGTGCTCGAGAGGGAAGGGAGCGAGTCATCTAACGAGTTTAAGGAGATGGTGGGAGAGGGGTGCCGAGAATAAAGAAGATGAAGAAGAAGACAACGAAAGAGATCATCTGAGAGGTCGAACACGGAGTGGGGGTCGTCGGTGCTGGGTGGCCGGAATACGGCGAGCGAGACAAAAATCGTCGCTAATTAGCGATGGATTAGCGACAAAAAAAATTGTCACTCATCCATTGTGAAGTTGTGACGGAGTTTGAGATGGAATTTTTCCGTCATTAATTAGCGACGGATTTTGAGACAGAATTTTTTCGTCTCTAATTCTGCAACTAATTTTAATTTTAGGGATAACTAGTTTTTTCTAGCTAATCCATCACAAATTTGTGATGAATTATTTCCATCGCAAATTGCCTTTGCTAATTAACATTTTTCTCGTAGTGTACTTGCATCAGTAAGTCTTTTTGTGCAAAAAGATGCCAAGTACCTATTACTCTGTGTGATGGAGACTCAGTGTGAGTGACCTTTGTTTGAGCACCTAACGAGTAAGCAGTTACACATCACTCGCATATTGATCATATCTATAGAATCTGATCAACAAAAAAAAAGTTTAAAAATTTTGAAAATCTAAAGCTTCTATTAGGTGGGAGTAGGTATTCTGGGAGCACCCTATCATTACCAATATGTATATATATATATATATATATATATATATATAGTGGCAGTCACAATAGCCGGCAAATACCTTTTGAGCGCAAAAAAAATTTGTACCGCTGATTTTATATGTGATCAACGATGAAAACAAGTCTAACTTTGTGTCAAACTTTCAGGGTGTCCGATGATACACCCTGCCCATATATATATATATATATATATATATATATATATATATATATATATATATATATATATATATATATATATATATATATATATATATAGTGAGGGGTAGGTGCTTAATGAAATATGCTTAATGAGTTTTTTAGGTTTTTTATTTTAATTTTAAATTCTGACCAGATGCAATCTATGTATTTGATTTTATAGGGTACTTGATTTTATAGGAATTAGCTCTTGAAGTGTTGGATTGCAACACATGAGTGAGTTTTTATACGGTTCAAAAAATCAACTGTTCAAAATCTTTATAAATTTTTTAATGTCTAAATATCTTTTTCTTTATCCAAAACACATGATCAAGGTGTGAATTCTTTGTAAATTGACCATGCCCAACACATTTATGGGGTCAGAACTGCAAAACAGAATACTGGAAGAGCAGAAAACCCCATTAAGCACCTACCCTCTACTCTAGATATATGTATATATAGTAGAGCGCAGGTGCTTAATAAAATATGCTTAATGGGTTTTTCAAGTTTATTTTATTTTATTTTTAAATTCTGACCATACAGATGTGATCTATGTACTTGTTTTTATAGGGATGAACTCTTTAAGTGTTCCACTGTGATACATGAGTGGGTTTTTATAAGGTTCAAAAAATCAATGGTGCAAAATCATTATAAATTTTTAAGGCTCTGAATATCACTTTTTTTTCATGAAAACACAATTCCAGGTGTGGGTTCCTTGTAAATCGACCATGCCCAACACATTTATGGTATCAGAACTGTGAAAAAATACTAAAAGAGCAGAAAAACCCATTAAGTACGTATCACTAAACATATTTCATTAAGCATGTATGCTCTACTATATATATATATATATATATATATATATATATATATATATATATATATATATATATATATATATATATATATATATATATATATATATATATATATATATATATATAGGGAGAGAGAGTATAGGTGTTAAATGAAATATGCTAATTGATACTTGCTAAATGTGTTTTTATGCTCTTCTAGTACTTTTTTCATAGTTTTGAATAAATATGTGGGGCATGGTCAATTTAGAGGAATCCACACCTGAATCATGTGTTTTCGATTAAAAAAATGATATTTAAAACCTGAAAATTTTACAAAGATTTTCGACCGATGATTTTTTAAACCTTATAAAAACCCACCATGTGTAGCAATCTAGCACTTCAAGAGCTGATCCCTATAAAATCAAGTACATACATCACAAGTGTACAAATAAAATGAAAAAACCCCAAAAAGCTCATTTAGCGCGTATCATTTAGCACCTATCCATTACTCTCTCTCTCACTCTGTATAGATATATATGTGAGAAATGGATATATGGGCATTTCCAACACTTTTTTTGCAAATCCAACCATGTGAATGTGCTTGGCATGGTGAATTTGCTAGGAATCAACTATTGGCTTGTGTATTTTCAATGAAAAAATGTGATTTTTACATACTTGAATATTTATTAAGATTATTTACCATTGATTTTAAAGCCTTAAAAAATATCGTCTATGCATTTCAAGAGCGGGTTCTTAAAAAACCAAGCATGCAGATCACATCTGTACGGTTAGATTCAAGAGAAAAGAGTTCTCATATTTTAGTGATTATATATATATATATATATATATATATATCAGCATCAACCCTTTGTCCTATGTAAGTATATATTGGCCGGCTATGCCCGCCATCTTTTTTTCATCCATCCATATGATATTCTAAATTTTGAAAAGCTCAAAATGCTTACTTACTTGGAGGGGACCCTCAAATCTTCACCTGCCCCACCTACTGCAAAGTGCAAACCTGTCGGTCCTCAACGTTCTTTCCCTTTCGTGTAAAGGGATTTGGGTTCTTTCCATTTGAAAACTTCAACATGTAGGTCAATCCTGGGCCCAGTTGGTCATGTTGAGCTACTAATTACCCGGCTTACTACGAGCCACTCTTTAACACATGCTCTGGGCCCAAGTGCTAGACTCATGGGCCTTGGCCTCCACTGGATAGAGAATCAGGTTGTTCTAGAACAAGGTTTTGGGTCCCACAATTTAGTACATGGAACCAGTTTTGGGACCTACTAGAAAACATGCTGACGGATGGCACTGAGAATATATAGATTGTATGATATTATGTTCATAGAAATGTTTTTTTTTTATGATGAGGAACCCTCACTGAGAACCGGACTGCTTGATGGGCTTGCCTCCCTGCGACGTAAACTCCGGTGGGGTCATCGACATCCAAGCCCTTACAGAGCCCACCATTTAAAGGCACCCGCACACTCGGTGGAAGTCGACCAACTTGGGATGAAGGGGTCGCACTCCACTGCCACTCGGTTGAGCTGGGTGGTTGTTCATAAAAATGCATATTATTAAAAGCATCCTGATTTTTAATTTTCCATGCTTTCCTAATCACCAATTGAATGAGATGCCCGGTTAATAAGTCTAAGAAGGTTGC
The DNA here is from genome assembly GCF_984573655.1 of Nuphar pumila. Classification (NCBI taxonomy): domain Eukaryota; kingdom Viridiplantae; phylum Streptophyta; class Magnoliopsida; order Nymphaeales; family Nymphaeaceae; genus Nuphar; species Nuphar pumila. The sequence goes on along the minus strand of NC_143251.1, from coordinate 113,611,477 downwards.
ACGGAATAATGGCCAACCGAAGGATCATACAAAAATACTGTGGTACGACCTCAGGCTAGGGCTGGTAAACGAGCCGAATGAACCCAAGCGAGCATGTTCAGACTTGGCTTGTTTACCAGTCTATTGAGCTCGTGACTCGGCATATGTTCTTATTTAGCTGAGCCAATGTCAAGCCCGAATTGTCTCTAGATGAGACGAGCTGAACACAAACTAGCTTGTTTAAAAACATTTCATGTTTTTTATACATGAAATATATATTACACTTAGCAGTTCGCATTTTATGTATATAGTTTCAATAAATCCTCTTTGTATATAATTTTTATGCATTTTACATTCTATATATTACCTGTTTTCGATTTCGAGTCGTTTAAACTAAACGAGCTGCTCATGGATTGGTTTGCCAGCTATACGAACCGATCACAGACGAGTTTGTGATGAGTCAAACCGAGCTGAGTCATAAGCTGCTCGGTTCGTTTACCAGCCCTACCTATGACCACTACCAACCTTCCATTTGTCATTTAAGCAATAATAGCTCACAAGCCCTTTACTCTATCCCATTCATACTAGATGCACTCATCCTGGAGGATTTTTTTTTTTAATAAACCGCTTGGATCCAGGGGTTAAGCACTCCAAAAGTAATTTGTCAGCCTAATTTAGTCAAGGCAGTACCATTTACATCCTTAGACAATGTATATCGGGTCCTCATTCTTTTTTCAGTTTAAAAACTACCATGCATGAAAGCAAATTATTATTTTTTTTATAGACAATCAGGGATTAGGCAGACCCTACCAGTTACATGTGATCAACATTCAAACAATATTACAGAAGGAAACTAGTATGGTGGTTTGTCCTTCCAAATCTGTTGATAACCAAAGACTCAGAAGCTGGCGAGGTTCGTGGGAACAACATTATAGTCCTTTGGAATACATTATTACGGACATCTTTGTCTTTCAGCAAAAAATTGAAGGAGAGTTAGCAATTCTAGTGTTTTCTGATCTCCCTTCAATAGTCTGGTTGAAAACAGACACTCATTATAAGGATGAGGGTCAATAGCGACGGCTCTTTAACGGCAAAAAAAAATCATCGTTGTTGATTAAGCAATAACGGTGAGAGTTTTGTCCCCGCTAATTGATAGGTAATAATGAAGACATAAATATCGCGCCGTTGTTATTGTACTATAACCATGAATCTCGTCGCTATTGTTTCATCAATAACGGTGAACGAGACTGGGCCTTGAATGCCTTGCCTCTGCACACATCTCATCGTTAAAGACATATATGTCATCGTTAAAGATATGTTTATAATGGTGAAATTATCTGGCCATTAAATATTGTTGTTAAAACACTTTAACAACTATATTTAATGGATAGAAGATCTCGATGTTATATGTTTTACTCTATAACGACTAGAGTTATATCGTCATTAAAAGACATATGTCTAAGTCATTAAATATTGCCGTTAAAACACTTTAACGGTAATATTTAACTACCACAAATTCTCGCTGTTATATATCAATAACTGCGATATCTGGATTGCATCATTATAGAGTTTTACTCTATAGTGCCGACAGTGTTGTTATAGAGTTTTATTTAAAAAGGCCTGCCTTTTTTATATTTTTCACTCCTTGATAAATGTTTTCTTACTATTCAGCTCATACGGTTAAATCTCTCCCTGTTATCCCGGACAGCAAAACCAATTCCCCATCTGATGTTGATCACACTATAGACATAAAACATAATCCAGCCCTCCTGAGGTGGCCTCCATCTGTTGGTGATGGGTGATGAAGATCCAATTATGTTTGATGGGATTGTCAGCCTTATTGTTTATGGGTAGTAGGTGATCCCGAATACCATTCAATATGCCATCTTTTTTTCATCCATCTCTATGACATTCTAAATTTTGAATAGCTCGAAATGCTAAGTTAAAGGGGACCCTCAAATCTTCACCTGCTATATATATATATATATATATATATATATATATATATATATATATATATATATCACCATCAACCCTTTGTCCTGTGAGTATATGCGGTCGGTTACGCCAGCCATCTTTTTTTCATCCATCTCTATGATATTCTAAATTTTGAATAGCTTAAAATGCCAAGTTAAAGGGGACCCTCAAATCTTCACCTGTCCCACCTACTGCAAAGTGCAAACCTGTCGATCCTCAACGGTCTTTCCCTTTTGTGGAAAAGGATTTGGGTTCTTTCCATTTGATAACTTCAACATGTAAGTCAATCCTGGGCCCAGATGGTCCTGTTGGGCTACTTACCCGGCTTACCACGAGCCACTCTTTGTCACATGCTCTGGGCCCAAGTGCTAGACTCATGGTCCTTAGCCTCCAATGGATAGAGAATCAGGTTGTTCTAGAGCAAGGTTTTGTCTGTTGGTTACTTACCCGGCTTACTAGGAGCCACTCTTTGGCACATGCTCTGGGCCCAATTAGAGAATCAGGTTGTTCTAGAGCAAAGTTCTGGGTCCCACAATCTAGGACATGGAACCAGATTTGGGACCTATTAGAAAACATGCTCACGGGTGGCACTGAGAATGTATAGATTGTATGATATGATGCTCATAGAAATGTTTTCTTTATTATGAGGAACCCTCACCTGGAACTGGACTGCTCGATGAGCTCGCCTCCCGGCAAGGTTAACCCCGGTGGGGCCACCGACACCCAAGCTCTTACGGAGCCTATAAGTTAAAGGCAGCCGGGTTAGAGTCAAACCTGGGATGAAGGGGTCAGCCGGGTTATGAACACCCACTCGTGTGACCTTGGTGGGTTCATAAAAATGCATATTAATAAAAGCATCCTGATTTTTAATTTTCGAAGCTTTAATAACCACCAATTGAATGAGATGCTGGGTTAAGAAGTCCTCTAAGAAGGTTGCATGGAATAATGGTCAACCCAAGGATCCTACCAAAATACTATGGTACAACCACATATTAGGGCTGGTAAACGAGCTGAACAGAGCATGTTCAGGCTCCACTCGTTTACAAGTATAGTGAGCTCGTGACTCGGCTAATGTTCGTGTTTAACTGAGACGATCTGAATGAACTAGCTCCTGGAAAAACATTCCATATATTTTTTATAGATGGAATATATATATATATATATATATATATATCAGTTTTTTTTTGTATATAGTTTCCATACATCCTCCTCTTTGTATATAATTTTTATGTTTTTTTCTTTCTATATATTACCTGTGTTCAAGCTTGACTCGTTTAAACTGAACGAGCTGCTCATGGATTGGTTTGCCAGCTATTCAAACCGATCACGAACGAGTTTGTGATGAGTCAAACAGAGCCGAGTCACAAGCTGCTCGGTTCATTTACCAGCCCTACCTACGACCACTACCAACCTTCCATTTGTCATTTAAGCAATAATAGCAATGCGTAGTTTGAGGACCCAGAAGCCCTTGACCCTATCCCATTCAAACTAGATGCACTCATCCTGGAGATTTTTTTTCATAAACTGGTTGCATCCAAGGGTTAAGCACTCCAAAAGTAATTTGTCAGCTTAATTTAATCTAGGAAGCAACATTAACATCCTTAGACAATGTATATCAGGTCCTTATTCTTTTTTTCAGTTTAAAAACTACTTGCATGAAAGCAAATTATTATTATTATTATTTTATAGACAAGCTGGGGTTAAGCAGCCTGTTGGTTACATGTGATTAATAGCATTCAAACATCATTACTTGAAAGAAACCAGCTTGTTGGTTTGTCCTTCCAAATCCGGTCATAACCAAGGACTCCGAAGCTGGCAAGGTTCCCGGAAACAGCATTGTACTCCTTTGGAATCCATTTACACCACCATCTTTGTCTTTCAGCAAAAAAATTAACGAGAGTTATCAATTATAGTGTTTTATGATCTCCCTTCAATAGCCTGGTTGAAAACAGTCGCTGCACCTTGCAGTGAGGACTCTATGATCAGGTTATGCGCTTCCACATCGCCAAGCAAATTTCTCCACCATATCCACTCTCTCTTCCCTGATGAATGTTTTCTCACTATTCTCCATCTGATGTTGATCACACAGTAGACATAAAACATGATCTAGCCTTACTGAGGTGGCCTCCATCTGTTGGTGACTAAGATCCAATTATCTTTGATGGGATTGTCAGCCTTATTGTTTATGGGTAGTAGGTGATCCCGAATACCATTCAATATGTCTGCTGTCATCCTCTCACAAGTCATGATCTCTTGATTAAAGATGATGTGGTTCCGTACTTCCCATATCTTCCTCACCAGCAGCTGAATAACCACTAACCAGGCCCCTCTTGATAATCTTATCACTAAAGCTGTAAGAGTTCAATCTAGTGAGAGCTTGCTCCAAAGAATTGTAAACTTTAATACCATTCTCGTCAAATAGGAAACCAATCCATTTACAAACCCTTCTGGCCAAACTGCACTTCACAAACAAATGGTCCACCGACTCATTTTTCTTCATACAAATAGAGTAGCAACTGGCAAGATGAAAACCCACCATCTGCAACTGATTTTTAGTCAGTAACTTGTCCTCCACCACCCACCAAAGGGTAATTGCTGCCCTTGGAATGTGACTTTTAGTCCAGATGTCTCTACAGGTGGGTCGTACAATCCCTTTCTTCCTCGATTTCTCCCCCATGCTATCTTTGTGTCAACTCTCTCTGCTTGGAACCACAATAATTAGTCCTTACCAGTCCCCCCATTACTAGAAAGTCAGAACTTGGTCAATGAAATAAGAGATATATTGCAATGCATTACCATTGTCTTGGACTGAGCCTTCGAAATGGTTATGTGCAGTGCAGAACTCTATTGAGTGAAAAATACATCGAGTATGTGTTGGCTTGATCAATGACGCATGGTGATAGTGTCACATGCGATAAACAATGATATCAGCGTTAGTGCATCGTTGTGTGGCGGCTCAAATGTAGAAACATGTTTAAGTAGTGTCAGCGGATCAGAGGATGTTGCCTTTGAAAAATTGGTTAAGGACCTCTCGGCTTGCAAGAGTTTCTCATGCGTAGCGATTGAACGCACGGGGGTGCATGTGGGTTAGGGCTAATTCTCCTAGGGATCGCCTTAGGTGGTTCCAACCGAGTATGGTGACTCGGGGCTAGGCGAGTGAATGCCTAGGCGTTGGCGAATGAGTATGGGTGGTGCTTTTCGCTACAGTGTTCAATCATCAACTGGTCTTCGGACTAGAGGCCGCAAGGTCTTGTTCCTTTAGTGACAAGGTTTTGTCGTGTTGTGCGCATGTAGTCGCAATATGCTCCATGGCACGCAAAGCTAAGGCAAGTTTATGCCCCTTTCGGAAGTGATAGCCGGTATGAGACGATTATGTACTAAGCGGCATGGACTAGATGAAATTCACATTTGAAGATGTACTTGATCAGCCTTCGCTAGGCATCTGAGCACGAGGTGGTGCGTAGGTCCAATGAAAATGATTCAGCACATGTAAAAGTGTTGGTGCATAGCTTTTGGCTATTGGGCTGGCCAGACTGGGCAATTTGGCGTATTGTGGGTTTGTAAAAAATTCTATACCTGTGATAAATTAGCATCAGAGCAGAAAGATTAATAGAGACCTTGTTCTTCATTGTGTGCGACACTGAAGAGGACACTGATGGTTTATCTTAATTACGTAATTTTGCATAGCTGATGTATGGTTGGCCAAGCATAGAAAGCAAGATATTGACAGTTTGGTATGGGTCATCTTGTCGATGATAAGCAGAAGTATAAGGTGGCTTTTCAGTTGGCTAAGGAAACGTAAATAAGTCAAAGATTTTTACTAGTTGTGTGTTAGGCTCACAGGTAGAGCGTGACATTTGCCTTGTGCATGCAAAGAATGCACGTTGGATTCGGCTGGATGGATTTACACTTTTGGGTATGGGAGACTCAACTAAACTTCTAGATTTTCTTCCAAGATTGTGGGTTAGCGGAGTACCCATGTTGAGAAAAATGCTCATTGTTTTAGTCCCTTGAGTTGGCAGTTCCTCTATAGATTATGTGTGCAAAAAAAGTTGTTGTTCGTAGCTCGTCAGTTTGGTTTCTGCGAGAATATTTTGTTGGCTCCGAATGAGAGTTGTAGCGTTGGGCCATGTTGCCCCTTGTGTGAATGAATGCCCAGGAAGGCGCTTTGAAAGACCGCTTTGGGGTGATATGCAAGTAGGCATCCCCCACTTGAAGACCAGTTTCGACCATTAAAAACCGCAATTTGGTGCTTAATGAAGTTGATATCCCTGCGGCACGCGTTGGTGGTCATCTTTCTCTGCGATGACCATGAAGGGCTTAGCCTTGCTGGGGTTGGAAGGAACCTCAGTCATGTGCATGAAGACAACAAGTTTATCATGTGGGCGAGGATGACCTGCTTGTGTTTGGGACTGCATTGGGGTCCCACGAGCAAATGATGCTCGATGTTGATGGAGCGGAAGACCGTTGTTTAAGTGATCGGAGGCGTGTTAAGGAATCTGACTTTGCATGTTAAAGGTTGCGGCAATGGTGGATGAAAACCAGAAGAAGTTGAGTAGGGTAAAGAAAAGAAGTAAACCAAAGATGAATCTAAAGGAAAACTGACATATTAGTTAAGACTGTGTTCTTACTTGCACCGACATTGTCGATGACGACAATGATTTGGGTGGGAGAGAATGTCCCAGACCAAGCCTTTGGAATAGGGCATGTGCAGTGCGGAGCTCTTCTGAATGGAAAACATATCGAGTGTAAGAGCTTGTGGTATGCATTGGCCTGATCGGTGATGTGCGGTAATAGTGCCACACACGATAAGCAATGATATCGGTGTTAGTGCATCACTGTGTGGCAGCTCAAACGTAGAGACTTGTTTGATTAAGCAGTGTCAGCGGATAAGAGGATGTTGCCTTTGAAGATTTGGTTAAGGACCTCTCGGCTTACAAAAGTTCCTCACGCATAGCAGTTGGATGCATGGGGGTACGCGTTGGTTAGGGGTAATTCCCCTAAGGATCACTTTAGGTAGTTCCAACCGAGTATGGTGACTCGAGGCTAGGCGAGTGAATGCCTAGGCACCGACGAATGAGTTTGGGTGGTGCTCTTTGCTATGGTGTTCAATCATCAATTGGTCTTCGAACTGGGGGCCGCAAGGTCTTGTTCCTTCAGTGGCGAGGTTTTGTCACATCGTACGCATGGAGTCACAATACGCCCCATGGCACGCAGGGCTAAGACAAGTTTGTACCCCTTTCGAAAGTGATAGTCGGTTATGCACTAAGCAGCATGGACTAGATGAAATTCACATTTGAAGATGCGCTTGATCAGCTTCCGCTAGGCAGATGTGCACGAGGTGGCGCATAGGGCCAATGAAAATCATTCAACACATGTAAAAGTGTTGGCGCGCGGCCATTGAGCTGGTTAGACTAGACAGTTTGGCGCATTGCGGGTTTGCAAAAAAATCTATGCACGTGACAACCATGAACTTCAATGATATTCTTTTAAGAGCCATGTATATACTCTTATTCACTTAGTCCTTGAGAAAACTAATAAGGAAAGAACTATATGTCCATGGGTTAAACCAGAAGTCCATGAAACTTCCCTCTTCTACTTTCACTTGGCACCCTCTTCAATGATGAAAAAACTTTCTTTAGACAATTTTCACCCCCAAGACTCAAGTTACTACCTCCATTCATACCAAATCGAATTACGAAATAGGTATTTATGACTCACAAGTTCTTTCCGCGGGTTGGCCATCTTAAACACCACTTAGAAACCCATATGCGACAATAGGGTCATATTCACCTCTTTTATTTTACTGATTCCCAAACCTTCTTCTTCTTAAGGGAGACAAATTGAATTCCAATTAAAGAGATGCATATGATTAATAGAGTCGTTACATCTACTCCATAAAAAGTTCTGCATAATACTTTCCAATTGCATGGTGATGGACTCCATTAGGTGGGAAAGGATTCTAGCACCACATTAATCAATACCACTCTTCTTGCCATTGACAAAAAATGGCGACTCACTGAAATTTAACCACAAGGGGCAAACATTTCCCTTTTTAGGCATCCCATGAAGATTGGCAGCCTTAAATATTTAATAGGGAGCTTATCTAACTTCAAATAACAAACTTGATAGATTTGAGCAACTCTCTCAGGTCTCACTTGAAAAGGAATCATGATAGATTTTTCTACACTCACCAGTAGACCAGACTTGGCTTCAAATTCCTTAATGACTAAAAATTGTCTTTTATAAAAAATAGTGCATCATCCTCATAAAAAGAATGACTTCACTTGAAAAAACAAACACAAGGAATAATTAACCGTCTATCCTCTGTCATCATAAGTCTTCTAGATAAACATTCCATAACAATGAGAAATAAATAAAATTGCACAAACATATGGGTCTGAAATCCATCAACTTAGAAGCTTTCGGTTTTTTCAAAATCAAAATAATGTTGGTAGAATTGTTCATTCTAAGTAACTTCTCTTGAGTAAAAAAAAAATAATAATTTTCTTGGAAATAGCATACCCAACTACATCCCAATAGTGATGAAAGAACCCACCTAAGAAGTTGTCTAACCTGGGGGCACTTACCTTAAGGTCAAAAATAACACTACGAATTTCTATCGACACCTTAGAGTCCAACAATACATTATCCTCCTAGCTCACATGAGGGAGTCATCAACCTTCAAACTTCACCTCTTCCATCACTTCACATATGAACAAAGCTTTTTATTAACCTGTCGCCTCTTCTAGAATTGGTTCAAGACCCACCACTTTGTTGCCATCATCTTTAATGAGGAGCTTAATGTTATTCCTTATGACATTCTTGTGAAATCAAGTGTGAAACAAGAAGGTATTCCTATCACCATCCTTGATCCATTTATTTTGAGATTTTTGTTGTCATAGATACTCTTCGCATTTATGAAGCTCCGTCAATCTATCACTAATTTTAGCTTCCTCCTCTATCAAGAATAACCCCCCCCCCCCCCCCCGCCCCCCGATCAATATTGGAATATTGAGCATATTCTAACACACCCAGGCACTTTTGATGCATTCTTGTATATTCCCAAGTCTGACCTGATTTCACTCTTTAAGCTTTGCCTTCACAATGTCTAACTTTGAGGTGACCTTAAATGTTGGGCATCCAAAAATATGTTGTTGTCATGCCTCAATCATGATACAAATCAGATATATCAAATTTGATTTTATGTGCATATAAGCATAGCACAAATCACATACATCAAATCTAATTTTTTATGCACATAAGCATGGCATAAATCACATACATCAAATCTGATTTGTTGTGCACATAAGCATGGCACAATTCACATATATCAAATCTGATTTTCTGTGCACATAAGCATGATGCAATATATATCAGTATAAACTGCATTTGTGTGCATATAAGCACCAAATCAAATCTAAAATTTTTGTGTATATGAGCACAATTTCAAATCTGAAATTTCTGTGCATGTGAGCATCATATCAAATCTAAAATTTCTGTGTATATGAACACAATATCAAATCTAAAAATTTTGTGTATACATGCAAGTTATCCAATCTAAAATTTCTGTACATACATGCACATTATCAAATCTGAAATTTTTGTATGCACATGCATTCTATCAAATCTGAAATTTCTTTACACACATGCATTCTATCAAATCTTAAATTTTTTTATATGCATGCATTTTATCAAATCTGAAATTTCGGTGCATATGAGCACTATATCAAATCTGAAATTTTTATGCATACATGAACATTATAAAATCTAAAATTTTTATGCATACATGCAAATTATCAAATCTAAAAATTTTATGCATACAAACATGTTATCAAATCTGAAATTTGTTTGCATATGTGCACTCCATTAAAATAGATTTTTAAGTGCACATAAGCACACCATTAAAACATATTTTCATGTGTATATAAGCACTTCATAAAAATAAATGGATTTCTTATGGGTCTCGTCAAATAGCTCTTCCCTCAACTTAGGGACATTAGTTACTCAAAGTCACTCTTTCATCCAAATACTGCAATTCTCTTTAAGTTTAATAGAAGTGCTTTTCTGCTGAGTGGCTGCCTTTAGCATTTTCTTATTGAGGATCATTTATCTGTTCTATAACTATCCTTGCAAGGATTTTAGGTTGGACTGTCAAACTGGATAACTTGATAGCACCATGATCATTTACAAAGGTTCTCCAATCAACAAAATCCTCCAATAACTTCTATCTTTTCTCCACTAGACTATCTAAAGTGCCATCAGCCTTGTGGCTAAGAGCGTCTACTATGATGTTTGCCTTTTTGAATGATAGAAAATAGTAAATTCACGCTCCTTTATGAATTCTAACTATTGTCTTTGCCTCGTATTCAGCTCCTTTTGTGAGAAAATGTACTTGAGACTCTTGTGATCAGTAAACACTTCAAAAAAATTTCTATATAAGTAATGTCATCATATCTTCAAGGCAAACACTACCGTAGCTAATTCTAGGTCATGGGTTGAATAATTTTGCTCATGAGTCTTCAATCGTCGAGATGTATTGGTAATAACCATACTATTCTGCATCAAAACACATCTCAGGCATGTATCTGAGGCATCTGTATATACCACATAACCACCTTGACATGATGGCAAGGTTAATATAGGGGTAGTTGTGAGCTTTTTCTTTAGCTTTTGAAATTTTTTTTTGCACTTATCAGTCCATTTAAACTTGACTCTCTTCCTTAAGAGCTTTGTCATAGGCAAGGCAATTCAAAAAAAGTCTTGTATAAATTACTGATAATAACCTCTCAAACCAAGAAAACTCCTGATTGTACTAACATTCTTTGGTTGCTCCCAGATTAGTACAACATCTACTTTAGCAAGGTCAATAGATATTTCATCCTTCGAGATCACATGACTTTCTCAAGCCAAAATTTGCATTTTGAGAGTTTAGCAAATAATTATTGTTCTCTAAGAATTCTCAAGTGATCATGATGTTGTTGTATGTTCTCAAAATACATTAAAATGTCATCAATAAAGACAATTACGAACGAGTCTAGTTATGGTTTGAACACTCAATTAATTATATCTATAATGCAGCTGGCAGATTAATGAGTTTGAAAGGTATCACTATGAACTCATAATGTTCATATCTTGTCCAAAAATTTATCTTTGAAATGTCATCGTCCTTAATTTTGAGTTGATGGTGCTCAAATCTAAGGTCGATCTTTGAAAATACCTTAGCCTTGCGCAATTGATAGAATAAATTCTCAATATTAGGCAAGGGATACTTATTTTGAATGGTAACTTGGTTAAACATCATGTAATCAATGCATAACCTCATTGAGTCATCTTTCTTATTTACAAATAATATTGGTGCTCCCCAAAGCGATACACTCGATCGAATAAATCCCCAATCCATCAGCTCCTGCAGTTTTTTCTTCAACTCCTCGAGTTTCACTGGTGCCATAAGATATTATGCCTTAGAAATTGGTGTAGTTTAAAGCAATTGTTCAATGCAAAACTCCACTTCGTGATATGGAGGAAGTCCTGACAACTCTAGAAATACGTTTAAAAACTCACAAACTATCTCCAACTCTTTAATTGACTTGATAGTAGTCTCCACCAAGGTTACACTAACTAGAAATGCAGTGCAACTCTTCTTCAAATACCTTTGAGCCTTCAATGTAGAAATAGCCTGGTATTTCATGATGGGTCTCGAAAGCCTGAATTCTACCTTGAGAACCCCTTATCAAGATTTCACCACCTTCTCTTCTCAACATAGAACCTTAGCATGATGCTCATATAACCAATCTATACTCATGCTCTGTCATATCGAGTAGGATCAAAGCCGCAGGTAGGCTATGTTCATCTAACCTTACGTCTACGTCTGGTACATAAGCGACACATAGAGAATTATAACCAACTGGGTTATACACTTCTAAGGCATGATTCAATGACTTAATATGCATACTAAATTGTTTAGCAAAGTTTATAGATATGAATGAATGAGTAGCAATACAATCAAATAAAACAAGAGTCATTGTGCCAACAACTAACATTGTACCTTACATTAAATTGTCTTTCTGTAGTTGCTTAGCTGAGGTGGCATAGACACGACCTGCCACCTTCTTATGAACGACCTACTTTTGCTAATGTTATTGTTGCTACTGCTACTCGAGCTTAGCTCCTCCGGCATTCCTCTTACACTCATCATCTTTCTTCTTGAGACATTGTTTGATATAATGGTTGATCTTTCTATAGTAATGAGGACCGTCATACTTTTGGCATGACTGATTAGGCCTCTGTTGTGGCCTGAATCCTCCTTATTGCTTATGCTTCTTGGCAGGAGCAGTAAACGTTTTCTACTGAACTTTTTCTTGGGCAAGTTTCTCTGGACACTAGACTGTTGCACAAACCTAGTATGTTGGGATTTATGTGTTTCTGTCAAATCACCATCTAACAAGATTGCTACCTCAATGGTCTTATCGAGTGATTTCAGCCCTCGAGTGTAAACCTTGGTCCTTATCGCTGGCTTCACACAACATGCGAACTTTATTGTCTAATCCTCCTCCATCATAGACATTTGCGCAGTATCGTTGTATACCTTGAAACTTGGTGATGTACTCAGCCAACGTCGTCGCTCCATGTTGCATGTCTAGAAACTCTTGTAACTTCTTGCTCCTCTCATGCTTTGAAAAGTAAATCATGTAAAATACCTCCATGAATTACGCTCAGGTCAAGGGTCCACTCTTAAACTTGACCTCATAGACAGTCTCCCACTACTTTTTTGCATGCTCTTTCAGTTGATATGTCCCAAAATTGACCTTACATTCATTGGAGACTTCAAGCACACAAAAAATCCTTTTGATTTTGCGAATCCAATTCTCTACCGCCTCTGGGTTCATCTTTCCTACGAGTGCAAGTGGACCCATGTTCATGAATTTCTTATAGATGATCCTACCACCTATTACATGTCTCTCCTGGGCAACCTACTATAGATTGTCCTTTATGGCCTTCATTGCCATTGTCTGGTAGGTCATGACTCTAGCTAGGTTGTTTAATGTGTTCAAGATGTTGTTGCAACAGTTTGCCCATGTCATCTATTCCAACGTAAAATCAACATAAGTTTTAGACCTTATGGTCAAGTCTTTTATATGATATCCCTAGCATTTTCCTTGCTAGGTTTTCAATTTTACACCAAGTTTTCATAAACAATCACACAATATACATGTAAAACACTATTACAAATATATCAAAATTCAAACAATTAAGTTGAGAATACTTGTAATGTTGGATGTTGGACGGGTCATGAACCAAAAATTCTATCTTGCTCTGATACCATAATTGTAGCGCCTCAAAATTTTAAACCTAAAAACTTAGCCAAATTTTTTGCTATTTTTTTAAACCAATTAATATGAGATCATATCTATGGCATTGCTCTACTGGACTAAGCTTTAGCGGGTCAACTTGTGTGTAAGCACTAGCATTTAATATCCACATAAAAACTAGTTCAAGAAAGAGGCAACTAAAAACAAAAACCTATTTATGGCATTGCTCTACTAGGCTAAGGTCTAGAGTGTCAGCTTGTGTGCAAGTGCTAGCATTTACTAGCCCCATATAACTTAGTTTGAAAATAAGGCAACCAAAGACAAGAACATTTTTATCAACATGAAAAAAAGCAAAAATATTTATTTCAGTGTTTGGTTAGAACTCTTGGGCAGGTTACAGGTAATTAAATACAACGTAGGACTGGATCTAAATCCCTTGGACTTGGGTCCACGTCCAAGTTTGTAATTTGATTCCAATTAACAAATCTGAATCCAAAACATACAAAATTTCATATGGTTCACAAACTATATTTGAATAATTTTATAAACTATAGTTTAAATCATTCATTTAAGCAAGCAAATTGTCTAACTTCCAATTAAAATGTAATAGTCCTAATATATCAATTAAAATTAACAATTTTAATGACTTAGTAAAAATCTAAGTCAAGTCTTAGAAATCCTAAAGAAAGTTTGGTTCTTAGCACCGCCATCACATTTTGCTATCACTTGCAATATAACTACTCATCATCTGAATGTTTGATATATAATGGATCAGACTTATCGAGTGTAGTAGGTACAATAACATTGCATGTACAGGTATATGCATACATGAAAACCCTTATTCATTCAGGACATATGCATTTTACCATCATAAGCATAATGCATAAATTTGCAAAATAACACATATCTATGATATATAGTTATTAATTGCATGCTTCCAACATCCAAAATCAAAATATAAGCATGATATAATAGTTTTAACCAAAACTAATCCATAATCTCACAAATGGCTTTCTCAATAATTTAATGTTTCTATTTAATATCATGCAACATCATGAAAATCTCTAATATTGAGTGTTTGCATAATTAGAACATGTTTTCAATACATGTTTAACATGAAGTAAATGTAATTACAAATAAGGTATTTGTTTCTCTTAATTATACAAACTCATCGGGTACTCATAAAACAAACATCGAGATAGAAGAGACTACAAGGGATGTTTATTATGTTATGTATTTTAAATTCTCAAGTGACTAACTAAATCAATATTCCAAAGCGGGCGGTCCGTGATCAGAAGAAAACCCCGTAAAGGCAAACAACGATTTGAATGCATTTCATACTACTACAACAGTCGTGAGATCTACCACCTAAGATACATTGGTAGTCCAGGCCTCTTACCACCCCAGGATAGGAGACCAGGTGAGATACATTGCTCACACAAAAACATATACGTGGTCACTTGAGGATTGTATTACCTACCATCTCCAAGGTAAGCTTAAAAATGAATTGGTTATTGGGTTTACTTTATTAAAAGAGTTCAATATATTTCATTATGTGTCTCATATCATTAGTCATTTCAAGACCCAATAGCTTAAATACTCCTTCAGGGTAACTTTTTTTATTATTATTCATGGCATGAGCATCACACTACCCATTTAGGATAGTTAAATATTTTATTAGCTCAACATAATGTCAACTCATTCATTATGCTCTGGTGACTTTAAACCCGTGGAGCATTTTTCATGTAAAGGCGACAACAAGCAATTTATGTATACATGTATCTCTCATAACTTGGGGCACTTTCAACACCCCATAGGTTTTCATCAATTTCTTGTTTGATCAAGAGTGATATAATGTACATGCATGCATTTTCATGTCTTACAGTACAATGTAATCACGTTATACATACATATATGCATTATAGCACCACATTGGTTCCTTGAACCCAAGCTCATTCATGAGTATCACAATTGCATGCATGCATTTTATGTCTTATAACACTACATAAACATCATGTTGTATCTCAACATATCATGTTGCATATAAACATCATGCTTAAAATCATGAACTATTTCAATATCATGATAGCATATAATAGCATGCTTACATAAGTTCATCACGAGCATGATATTTAAACATAATCACTATATGCATAACCATAGCATCAACATATATATGAAATCTGATTTTCTGTGCAAATAAACATAAATATAACATATAACATATATCAAATCTTATTTTTTTGCACATGCGCATGGCACAAATCACATACATTAAATCTAATCTTTTGTTCACATAAGTATAAAATAATTTATACGTAAGCATGATACAAATCACATACATCAAATCTGATTTTTTGTGCACATAAATTTGGTACAAATCACACACATCAAATCTGATTCTTTGTACACATAAGCATGACACAATTCACATACATCAAATATGGTTTTTTGTACATATAAGCATGACACAATACATATCAATACAAACTGCATTTTTGTGAATATAAGCAACATATCAAATCTAAAATTTATGTGCATATAAGCATAATTTCAAATCTGAAATTTTTGTGCATGTGACTACCATATCAAATATGATTTTTTTTTCATATGAGCACCATATGAAATCTAAATTTTTTATGCATATGAGTACATTATCCAATCTAAAATTTTTGTACACAGATGCATTCTATCAAATATGAAATTTTGGTGCATATGAGTATTATATCAAATATAACAATTTTTTACATCCATGCATTCTATCAAATCTAAAATTTCAATGCATATAAGCACTATATCAAATATGTGCACATTATAAAATCTAAAAATTTTGTGCATACATACAAATTATTAAATCTAAAAATTTTGTGCATACAAGTACATTTTCAAATATGAAATTTCTTTGCATATGTGCACTTTATTAAAATAGGTTTTTAAGTGCACATAAGCACATTATTAAAATATATTTTTATGTGCACATAAGCACTTCATAAAAAATCAGATTTCATCTGCACACAAACCTACGCATCAAACTATAACAGCCCCAAAAATAACTAAAAATTTGAGCCAATTTTTTTAAAATTTGCAACTTCGATAAAATGTTGAAAGATGAAATGTCCAAGAATCGCCGCAAGGAGAGTGAAAAAGGATTAAGGTTGTAAAAGAAAAAGGGTTAGGATTCTAAAGAAACAAAAAACAAAAAAGGAAGACTTTATATGAATCTAAAAGCATGCTAAGGTAAGAACATTTGTAAGTTAAAATTATGATATTCGCACGTTAAAATATATTGACATTACATTAACATGAGGTTTGCATACATTATTTGTGATTTATGCAGTATGGTTCATAGACTCTTGTCAATTTTTTTTTTATTTTTTGATAAATCCTCATGGCAGTGCCATGTTGTCATGTTTAATTAGTTTTGCTCATCCACGGACACAAAACCTTGTGAAAGGGAACGTTGTTCACCATCATAGTGACAAAAGTTAAAACAGCAAAATTTCGGCAGCCAAAAAGTCGCAAGAAATAAACAATTTTTGAACAACTCGCACTTTAAGGCAAAATATTGGCAATAAAAATAAATTGGAAATATAAAATAATCTTTATAAACAAAATTTTAAAATGAACACATCTGGGTTGTTATGACATGATAGCCAATAAAAACATAAATATTGCATTTTAAATGCAATGTTTATGTTTGTACAAAAAAATTTAAGATATTTTG
Source organism: Nuphar pumila (assembly GCF_984573655.1). NCBI lineage: Eukaryota > Viridiplantae > Streptophyta > Magnoliopsida > Nymphaeales > Nymphaeaceae > Nuphar > Nuphar pumila. Next base: position 113,594,485 of record NC_143251.1, on the reverse strand, counting down.
AAAATATCACAAGAAATTGAAGTTCAGACTTTTAGGTTCGTGCTGTATTCACCACTATATTTGTCACACTGCTCACCATTTTGTGTTTAATGCTCCGCTGAAATAAATACACTTTGATTTGAAACTGAATCCAAATCTAATTTAGATCCATGACTAAGTCTAGGGGTGGCAATTTCTGACACGACCCGCCAACCCGCCTCTTAGGCGGGTTCGGGTTGGGCTTAAGCCAACCCGTTTAATAAACGGGTCGACCCGCGTAACCCGTTTATTAAACAGGTTGGGTTCGGGTTGGGGGCATGCCAACCCGCCAACCCGGCTGACCCGTTTAATAAACGGGTTAGGCAGGTGGGTCAACCCGCCAACCCGCCAACCTGTCGACCCGCCAACCCGACCCGCGAACCTGAGAACTTGTTTACCCGACCCAACCCATTTATTAAATGGGTTGGCGGGTCGTGTCGGGTTACCCGTTTATTAAACGGGTCGGGTTCGTGTTTGCCACAGCCGACCCGTTTAATAAACGGGTCGGGTTCGGGTTGAGGTATGCTGACCCGCCAACCCGTCGGGTCGACCCGCCAACCCGACACGATTGCCACCCCTAACTAAGTCCACATCTGTGTATTTAATAATAAATATGGTAACAAAAGAATAGAAGCAAGCATTTTACATGTAAAAAGCAAAAGGGCTCCGCTTGTCTGGCAGGAGCAGTTAGTGTACGTCTCCTTGTGTTGGGACATTGCAAGTTCGAACCCCAAGTAGTATGGTTGTATAACTGGTACGGGTCTGCCTAACCTCAGCTTTCTCTGTTTGAAAAATAAGAAGAAAAAAAAAAGCATTTTACATGTAAAAAGCAAAAGGGCGGTCAGTAGGGCTGAACATCAGCGCTGAGGTTGGTTCAATGGGACCTGTTCTAGTTAGTGTAGCATGAAATACCAGCTCTGCTCAATGCTCAGATGGGCTCAGACCCAGTTAGTATCCTTTTGGTCCCGTATAGGGGTAGCATCGGCCCGACGAGCTGCTGGGTACCTGGCCCAAATCGGGTCCCAAATCAGGATACACTGGGCCCGGCTCGATCAAATAATCAGCCCTAATCGGGCTTAGCCCGTGTGTAATTTACACACTGCCCGACAGGCCTGGCCCATTAACTGGGTCGGGCCTAAAGGGCTCGACCCGAGTTCAGCCTGAGCACAAGTATAGCTGAGCCGGGCCATGCTCGGGCTCCATTCGTCCAGTGTCACAAGTTTGTGTCGTGATTTTCTCGGATTGCGCAAAGCCTCAAGATAAATTCGAGCTAATTTTTTTGTGAAAAAAATTCTAGAGAAAATATCAACGTACGTACGTATTATTTAGAAAAAAAGAAATTAAATAAAACAAACAGCAATGTGTTAATATCGTAACAATTAGCAATATTTTCTAAAAGTGCCAGGTTTAGAAATTATCCACTTAAAAAGTGGCGATATTTTCTAAAAATAGCCAATAATTTGGTTGTTAACGCGTGACTGCTTTCATGCACTCGTTGTAAAAACGCCAGCGTTCCGATCTCACTTCCTTGGCTTCCTCAAACAAAAACAAAAAACACAAAGAGAAAAAATGTGAAAAGAATTCACCCAAATACTCATTTAATTTTCTTTTTTACCTCAGAAATTTAAAATGAGCTCGGTTGCTTTTTTTCTTTTTTTTTGCTCGATTTTTGTTCTTGTACAAATTTTTTGCCGACATAGAGATGGTTTCATTGTGGATAATTTGGGGTTTCTTCTTTGCTTGTATCTTGATTATGGGGTGTGGGTGTTCTTCAATTTTCTCATGAATTTTGTGGACTTGTGGGCGTGTTCTGTAGTTTTGGTTTCGGTGATTCGTGTGATTGCTCTGGTGAATTTACGTTGAGAAATGGAGTTCCATGTGTACGTTTGGTACTAAACCCCTGGAAATCTTTGAATGGTATTTAGTTTCTGCTTTCTTGAGAAGAATCGTCCCTTTCTCTGTGATGATCTTTGGTTCATTTTTCTACCATTTTAGTGCGATTTTTTTGGGTTTTCTTGTGTATGTTGCGATTGGGGTTTCTGGGTTAATCAATGGTGAGAATTAATTTGGTATTTGTAGTTCATCCAAGAGAAAGTTGCATGCTTGTTTCGTTAATTTTCCTTTCTTTTGTTACTTCTTCTTCTTCATCTTCTTCTTTTTGTGATTTTGGTTTAGTTTTACTTGTTTGGTTTGGCTTGGCTTGCTAGCAAGATGGTATTCCTTTCTTTTATTTTCTTCTTCGCTTTTTCTTATTTCCGTTGATGTTAGTTTTGGTGATGATTTTGTTGTCTTTAGTGATGGCTGGTTCGTAGTTTTTAGAGATGCCCAATTTTCTTAAGGGAAATTGAAGGGGTTTTTTTTTTACCGATCAAACGACAAGGCCCTCATTTTGTCTTCCAATTTATACGCCAAAATATTCCAACTTCTGAAGAGCAAGCACGCATACATGTGGATATGGGTGTAGTCTTTTGGATGTAAGCAAAGCCATTTATTTTGGTGTACTCCTTTAAGAAGAATGTGAGGCGAGACAGGTACAGGAATGAGTAGTGACTGTGATGTGTGTGTGTGTGCGCGCACGCATGTGCACCAACACATACATGCATTAAAATCTTATTATTTTTCTTAAACACCACTGGAATGTTGTGGTGACAATGGAGGGTACGCCTCAGGAGTGTTATCCCATAGCTATATTTATTCTTTATGCTGAGCCTCTGTTCTGGAGTACTGATTTAACATGAACTCCGATGTACGGTCATATTTGAAATGGTATAGTTGTTCCACAATCCTTTTGCTTGTCGTTGTTGGGACTTGGAGCCTTGATCTTTTAAATCCTTGGGGCTGTCATTGACTTTTAATTTGCTTTTTTGTTGTTAATAACTATGGTAACGAGCTCAAATATAACAGTGGATATAGGGAAAGGTGTCACTTGTCATCGTTGTAATAAACAGTGACACATTAGACCGGTATATCCTATGCATAAAGGTAAAGTTGCTTTCGTTGGTGAAATCACCCCTAAGAAGGAAGAAACAGGCAAAAATAGAGGAGACATTAAAAAATGTTTAATCAAATATCGGAGGCACTTCAACTACTTCTCAAATCATCTTCCACTACGGGTGCCATCATTGTATCGTCATCATCGCCTCAAGGTACGTGGATTATTGATTTGGGTGCTTCCTTCATAAGAATCTTCTTTTCAAAGTTTATTCTAATCCTTCTTTATCTTATGTTTCAACGGCCGATGAAACTTCTTTTAAAATAGAAAGTATTGAAACTCTTGATTTAAAACATTCTCAAAAATTTTTTGTTCTAAAAAATAAAGGTGATTCCAAAATTAAGTTTAAACCTTTTTTCGGTTTCTCAAATTACCGATCATGGTTGCAAAATTTCTTTCTCACCTAAAAATTGCATCGTGCAGGATCTCCAGTCAGGGAAGTTGATTGGGCAAGGCCATAGGAGGGGTGAGCTTTATTTTATGAATTTTTGTCTACTTCACCCAAGTCATTTTATAATTTTATAAATGTCAAAAGTATTGATAATTAGCATAAAAGACTTAGCCATCCTAGCTTCTCAAAGATATCTCTTTTTTCCTTTTTGGGAAATGCATGTAATGAAAAAGACATAATTTGTAAAGATTGCATTTTTTGAAAAATGAAAGCAATTATCTTTTCTTAAAGAACTTTTGTTTCTATACGGCTTTTTGAATTAGTGCATTCGGATGTGTGGGGTCCCTCACCAATCATATCAAAAGAAGGTTATTCATATTATGTTATTTTTGTTGATGATTTTACTAGATATACATGAATTTATTTTCTAAATCATAAATCTGATGTATTTTTCTTTTTTTTTAAATTTTATATAATGATTAAAAATCAATTCCTAAGCAACCTTATATTCTTAAATCGGATTCTTGAGGAGTTTACATGTCTAATGATTTTCAAAATTACTTGAAACAAAATGGAATTTGTCATCAAAAGTCTTGTCTTAGAACTCTGCAACAAAATGGATTAGCGAAAAGAAAGTATAGACATATAATAGAAACCACTATAACTCTTTTAATCTCCTAGGATGTTTTAAAAAAATTTGGGTTGAAGTCGTTCTAACCTCAACTTAATTAATAGAACTCCTTCGTCCTCATTAAACAATATTTCTCCATTTGAAAAGCTTTTTAAAATGACTCTCGATTTTAAAAAACTAAGAATATTTGGTTGGAGGTGTTATATTCTTACTCGCAAAAACAATAAACTATTTTCAAAAGCTATTGAGTGTTTTTCTTAGGCTATAGAGAAAACCACGAAGGATACCGATGTTTTGATCCAATAAATAACAAACTTTATATTTCAAAAGATGTTACTTTTCTTAAAATTGAAAATGAGTTTGATAATAAAGAACCAAGAGAAAACATTGATTATTCATTTCTATTTGATTTATTACCACAAAATGATGAGTCTAATTCTAATGAGGTATTTGAATCTTTTGATAATGGCTCTAATAGTGAGCATTCTCTTAATAATAAGGATGTTGCTCAACATGAAAATTTGAATGAACATATATCAAATAATACACTTGTGTATACTAGATGGAGTAAAGGTAATCACTCATATGTTCTTGACAAGTTCTCCCAAAACATACCTTTAGAAGAATCCCAACCTAGAAAATCAAATCGTATATCTAGTGCACCAAGTAAATTTGAATCATATAACTCATTTTCTTTAAACTTTAAAACATGTTTAATAGATCTTCACTCTTATTATGAACTATCTCATTATAATGATATCAAATAATACCCTTATTGGAATGGAGCTATGGAATTTGAACTTAATGCTCTTAAAAAGGCCAACACATAGGAAATAGTTGATCCTCTCCCATGCAAGAAACTTATAGGATGTAGATAGGTGTTTAAAGTAAAAACCAAAAGTGATGGATCATTAGAAAGATATAAAATCTAGTTAGTTGTCAAAGGGTGTGCTCAAGAATATAGAATAGATTATGAGAAAACCTTTGCCCTTATAACACGAATAACAAGTGTTTGAGCTCTTATTGTCATTACGTTTATTAAAAAATAGCCTATTTTCTAATTAGATGTCAAAAATGCTTTTTTAAACAAAAAACTTGGTCAGGAAGTTTACATGGAACCTCCTCCACGGGTGAATTTAAATGAAAAAGTTTTAAAACTAAAAAAGGTATTGTATGGTCTTAAACAAGCCTCTAAGGCTTGGTATGACAAATTTAGTAATATTTTGATTGATTTGGGATTTATTTCTTGTTATACTGGCATTGCTCTCTTTATCAAGAAAACATGTACTACTATTGTGATTCTTCTTCTATATGTTGATGATATGATCATCATAGGAAACGATAAAGAAAGAGTTATTGAAATTAAATCAATCTTAAAGAAAACCTTTGATATGTCTGACTTGGGTTTCTTGAGATATTTTTTAGGCATTGAAGTGACCTACTCCCTTAGAGGATGTGTTTTCTCTCAAATAAAATTAGTTGATGATATATGTGCTAAGTCGGAAGTTTTAAATGAAAAGAATGTGGAGACCCCAAAAGTCATAAATGCTAAATTAAGACTCGAAGATGGTGTTTTGCTTGAAGATCCTACTTCATATCATCAATTAATTGGATCTCTCACTTATCCCTCCATCACCCGAACTGATATTGATCATGTTATTCATGCGGCTAGCCAGTTTCAGCATGCTCTTACTACAGTATACATTACAGCAGTAATAAGGATTGTGCGATATATTAAAAATATTATTTCAAAAAGGATTTTCTTATCCTCTTCCTCATCTCTTAATTTAACTGCTTATATTGATGTTAATTGAGGGGGTAATCCAAATGATAAATTCTTAACTTTTGGCTTTTGTATTTTTTAAGAGATTCACTAATTTCTTGGAGGTGCAAAAAACTACAAAAAGTATCTTTATTCTCAACTAAAGCTGAATATCGAGCAATGGCTATCACAACAATGGAGATTGTGTGGCTTATAAGTCTTCTCAATTATATAGGTATCATCATTTCAATACCATCAAAGATGTGTTGTGACAATAAAAGTGTGAATTATATTACGAGCAATCATACTTTTCATGAGTGCACCAAGCATATTGAGATGGATTATCATTATGTTCATGATGAATATTTAAGAGGAACTATTACATTTCTATATGTCACTTTAGAGTATCAGCTGACCGACTTCTTCACCAAAGCTCTTCCTACTCCTCGTTTTCTCTTTCTCTTTAAAAAACTTTCGGTTCTTTTCTCGTAAAGTTTGAGAGAGAGTGTTATATATATATATATATATATATATATATATATATATATATATATATAGTGTGTGTGTGTGTGTGTGTGTGTTTATTTTGTATTGCCCGATAAGAGCATTTTGATCTTTTTACTTTACTTAAAGTTGTTTATTAGAAATAACTTTTATTTTTTTTCTCTTTTTTTTATTTTCTTTTTTAGTTGTTCAGTTTAGATGGCACCTACATGACATTGTGGAGATAATTTATCATTAAATTTATATTTATCATTCTAATGTGGCATGTTATAATTCAGGCGATATGCAGCTTTACACATTAGTAAGAATCTTTTCCCAGTTAATGGTAAATTTGATGAGCTCATGGATCGTGCTTCTCTGTTTTGAAAGAGCATCTAGAGAATTCAACTGCAGCTCCACCAACAAGGATACTTCATGGAACTGTGATGGGTGCGCTTTTGATTTCCCATCTACAAACTTTTGTTTTCATTGATGCTAATGTTCATATTGAGTCTATTGCCTTGTTATTAAGTAGATCTCAGTAATTGGAAAAAATTCATGTTTGGATAAACAAAACTGACTGTATGGCCTACAGCGATAACTTTAGTGCTGGTGACAGCCTACAAAATTGGCTAACTCAAATGTTCAATGCTTGCATGTTCTTGAGTTGTGTCACATAGGTGCGGGTGCAAGTGCGGCGATGCAGTTAAAAAAACCTTGGGTGTGGGGTGCGTGTATATATATATATATATATATATATATATATATATATATAATATCATCAAAATTCATCATGCAATAAATCAAAATAACTATAAAGTACAAATCATGTCAAGTAAAACTCAATCTAAATTGGATTCGGCTCTGCTGACTCATGCTGGGTTCAAGTTTTGTCGAACCCAGGCTCAGGCTGTGTTCGGTTCTACTAAACCCAGGTTTGGGTTTTAGTTCTACCGAACCCACGCCTGAGTTTAGGTTTTGTCAAACCCAGTCTTGGATTCAGCGTAGCCGAACCCACGCCTGAGTTTAGGTTTTGTCAAACCCAGTCTTGGATTCAGCGTAGCCGAACCCAGTCTTGGATTCAGCATAGCCAAACCCAGCAAGCTTGGGTTTAGGTTTTGCTGAACCCACATCTGGGTTCAGGTTCTGCTGAACCCAAGAGCCGAACCCAACCTTGAGTTTGGCCCTTGCGGCAACGAGGGGAGGAGGAGAAGGAAAAAGAAGAGAAAAACAGAAGAGAAGAAGGAAGAACAAGAAAGAGAGAAGGCAGAAGAGGAGAGAGAGGTGTCGCTACTGTCAGAAGAGAAAATGTTGTTGCTGTCGTATGAGGAGGAGACGTCGCCGCTGCCGTAGGAAGAGGAGTAAGGACGAAAGTCGGAGGGTCGAGAAGAGGGGGGGCGGGGTTACACGATTGTTCCATAACCCCCCCCCCCCCCCCACCCCCCCCCCCACACACACACACACACTCTTCAAACCACGATTTGTGAGTTTTTTTTTTTACTTGGACCGAAATGGACTCAGTCATAGTTAATTGTGTTCATTTTTGGACATTTAGAACTCTGAGTGCGGGTCCGTTGCGGCTGATTCTTATGGTAACCACACCCACACCCACACCCGCGTCATGTCGCACCGACACTGGTGCAGAGACCCTGTGAAAGAGTCCATGTTACATAGTTCTTTAGTTATTGAAACTATAATGTAAATGTTTCCTTGTGGATTGGGTGTTGGTTTATGGTGGGAAAATCAGTTGAGGCCGAACAGAACAACCATATCAAAAGATGCACAGAACTGGTTTTGCAGCAATGAAACTTGCAAAAGTTTTACACTAAGAACTTGGAGGATCTTATATTAGAGAGAGTTTCTCTTTAGGGTTGTGATTTAGAAGGTGAGGCTGGGATTGGGAGCCCGAGATGGGAGGGGAGATGGTATTTAATGATGGTGTAATTAATACCACCTAACCCCACAGGTGTTTGGCAACCCTGTTTTGGGAGATGACAGTGATGTTGAGAGTGGAAATGAGAATGTTGTTGACCACTCCAGCCTCATCTCCACTCCCATCACCCCTCTCATCTCCTCTCCAACGGCTCCCAAACAGAGCCTAAATTTAAATGAGGTAATTGTTTTGATGATAGTTCTAGAAGTGATCTGCTTAAGAATCATAATCTAATCATATAAACAAGCATAATCATCATAAAATATTCAAAACCTACATTATTTCATTTTTGGTGCAATTATTAACTACTATTTTTGTAGGCTTGTCATTTTTCATTCTTGATCTAAATGTACAGAATGTGTAGTTTACCCCTGTACACACCCTCACAGCCTGACCACTCAGATTCAACGAGTTGAACTGAGCCTATGTAAATAGCAATATCACTCAGGCTTCTTTTTCAGTTAGGCATTGGTTCGAGCTTCAACGAATTTGGATGGGAACTTGGGGGAAGTAATCTATGATAAGTCATGATGAGCTCCATCAATTAATGTGACATGTAATGGTGGGTATATGAGCAATGGTACCACAACAGTATCTCTTTGATATCTAGGATTACAAGGAAGAGACTCTCACCTGAAGGAGATGATAACTCATCCTTTTAGGTGAGAGTACAAGTTTGCAAAAACAGTTAGCGTTGGTCTGCAAGAATGGATATGAGTGTCGTGTTTTCTTGCATCTCATATGATTCAGAATCACGTAATTACATTTCTTGTGATTTGAAATCATATGATGCAAGTCATGAGGTGGGCAATGTGATTTAGAATCATGAGAAGTGAGTAAAATGGCCCTAAATGTGATTTCGAATCGCACTGCTCCCTTCCACATGAGAAAGGAGTAAATGAGAATCATTCTGTCACAATGGTGAGAGAATAATTCTCATTTGGAGCCAAGCAACCGTGCCCGCATTGGACACTTCCCAGGGATGTGACTTGACTTTTTAAGTTTGTGCTTTCTTGGGCCCTTACAGCAATTCATGTTGGGTTAAACCACCACGTTGGTGGTGGTTACCCACGATGTGGGTAACGCTTCCCCACATGAATGTGTTCCTTCCGTTAAACCTGAAATCAGAGGGAACGGTTACTCAACCGTTCCTATTTTGAGCTTATAAAAGACTGGGTATCATGAGCGACCCGGATACGGAAATTGAAGGTCTACTCACCGACTGCATCCGGTAGCCTGGGCTCGTGGAGGGCAGCAGTCCGGCTGAGCAGAGAAACGACCGGCGACCATCTCCGGTAAGCACAGCAGCTCCATCAATGGCGGCATCAGGTACGCTCTGCTTTTCTATTTTTATGCAAAGCCACCAACACACAGGGGAGCCATTGAGCTTCGCCGAAAAACCTCCACCGGAACCAACAATTAATAGTTAGCCAAATTGCTTAACCTTCTAAATTTGTGCTTTATTGTGTCCTTAGCAATTAATAGATGGGCCAATTGGCTTAGGCAGTTAGTTTCAAATGTATCACCCCACTAAGCCCCTTGTTTTTCAGTAAGCTTTTTTTATTAGTTTATCTTTATTAATTTCTGAATAGAACAGTGAAATTGGTTGGTAGAGCCAGAGTTACCTAAAGCTTCATAGATAGGTGGTACCTGTTTCCCCAAAACTCGCTTTGGAAGTGTGAAACTCCTTGCTTCTGAAACTTGATAGGAATCTCGTTTGTTCTGCGCTTCTCTTTTGCTTCTTACACGTTTTTTCCCTGCTTTCCTACATGATTCTTGTACACTTCTTTTTATGTTTGTCATGTGCTTTATTTCATGCTTCCTGCCCACTTCTCATGTACTTTCTTTAAATTAGCAACCATCATTTTTAGATTTTGAGAAAAAAATAATTCTTATACTATGAAATCACAAAATTTAAGAATAATCATTTTATTTTAGTTTTTGTTTTTTTTCTCCTTTGATATGTATTTTGCTTCCCTTTTATCCCATATCACTTCCTCTTTTATTCCTATTTCACTTTTAAATTGATTTGTAGCTTCCTGCTTCTTATCAATTTTAAAATATCTCCCTTCTCACTTTTCGTTTCCGCTTCCGCTTTCTTGTCTGGTAACCTTGGGTAAAATGTCTTTTTAGTAGTTCTGCGAGGAGGTTTTCCTTCTCTCTTTCTTTGTGCATGGACATGATTTTTTCTGTTTGGGTATTAAATCACATCATAAGTATTTTGAACCAAGTTTTGTATTTAAATCATTTATTGCTTGTAAAGTTTTATTCCCCCTCCTTTTTATTTTGTTTTATAGAGACCTTATAAGCTTGCCTACACTAAGCTGAAGCTCATCCTGAACTGCCTGTATGTACAGATCAGTTCATCGCTTGCGGGGGAGCTCAAGAGAACTTGCACATGAACTTGCTTCACTAATATGGTTAGCAGTGATCAATAATTTGGAAGAAAATGATCTCACATTTCTATTGCTCAAACATTTTGCACAAAGAGCTGTAGGCGGTTCCATTTTTCTTCTGACATATTCACTTTTTCCTTTTCTTTTGACAATTTATAATTTTCTAACATTCTACTTTTCAGGACGAATACAAATTCTCTTCTGAACTCCAAGGACGCATTTTCCAGAAGATTTTTACAGATTTTTGCGATTGCTTAGCTGACAGATTTTTATGATATATGAGCATCTGCAAGAAGCAAGTTTCATCCAATTCCATGTGCATGGCTAGGCTACTAACTGCTGCTTCATTCTTCTGTACCCGGCAGAGAACACCATTTGGAGCCAGTTCATGGATCATATATGCAGCTCTCTGTTTTTCTTTTTCTGCCACGGTGCAGTAATGGAAATTCTTCCCTGGGATAGCCATCAGTCTCCAAGGTGGATGATGCTTAATATGAGATGGACGGTGTTGATTGCCCTTCCATCTCTAAGATGATGGTCCTTCCAGAAATTATACGTGTCGATTGCCCTTCCTAAGATGATCCAAGATGGAACCTTAAAATCGAATTCCAAATACCAAGATTTTAATACCTTCTTAGCAACCAAACATCCTATACCGGAAGCCCTTTTAGGGACTCTACTTCAAGATAGTGAATCCATTTCCTTCAAAGAGGCTTTCAAAAATCAAAGAAGACAAGAGGCTATGAAAATGAAAATTGATGCACTTGAAAAAAAAATGAAACTTCAAAATTGGTTCCAGCTCCCCATGCAAACCATGTGATTGGATGCAAATGGGTGAGCATAAGCCAAGTTAATGACAGAGATATAGTCAACAAGAAGAGATTGACTACATTAAAGTGTTAAATCTGGAAACCCAGCACCATACGAACAGTCTTGTCTATAACTATGAGCCAAAAGTGGGTAATTCTAAAATTAGATGTGCAAAATGTCTTTCTTCATGGGCACATGAGTCAACTAGGGATGGCAGTGGACCGGGGATGAAGGCGGGGGTGGAGGTTAAAATCCATCCCCGCCGGGGAAGGAGGTGGGGATGGAGGTTCTAATCTTGAGGCGGGGCGGGGGTGGAGACCTTGTCCCCCGCCCGCCCCACTGTCCCCCGCCCGCCCCACTGTCATCCCTAGAGTCGATTCCCATTTTCAAATCGTGTGTGTAAGTTGCAAGCAAAAACAAGCTCCACGGGCATAGTTTGCCCGTCTCTACTCCTTTCTTCTGAGCGTTGTATTCACTGGAGCCAAAACTGATACATTCCTGTTTATCTTTAGAAATGCGTGCCATCACAAAAAGTTTAGCCAAGTAAAATAATTTCAAGATTCGGGTGTGAGTTTGCCATAAAAGATACGAGAGTTCTTCATTTTTTCTTAAAAATTAAAGCTTGTTTTATAAAAGATGGTCTTATTCACTCTCTCTCTCTCTCTCTCTCTCTCTCTCTCTCTCTCTATATATATATATATATATATATATATATATATATATATATATATATATATATATATATATATATATATATATATATATCATTGATCTGAAAAGAGTTGAAATGACAGAAGCAAGATCCATTACCACACCTATGGCCAATTCACCTATCCTATCTGCCAGATTTGGATCTGGCTTTCCCTTATATAAGAGTGTAGTACGAGGATTACAATATGCCATGATGACCAGATATATCATTTGCGGTCAACAAGGTTTCTCAATTTATATACAAACCTATAAATAAGCATTGGGTTGTTGTGAAAAGAATTTTGAGATATTTAAAGCATACCATTGACTATAGTCTTATAATTAAATCATCTTTGTCTTTGAGTATTATTTAACTATACTGATGTTGATTGGCAGGATGTCCGGATAAAACAAGGTCGATTGTAGGATATGCAGTTTTTATAAGCCCTAACCTTATGTCATGGAGTTCGAAAAAGCAATTTGTGGTGTCTTGCTCTACTACTGAAGCAAAATATTGGTCTATTGTCAATGTTATTGCAGAAATTATGTGGATTGGATTTTTGTTAAGAGAACTTGGAGTTCCAAAAAAAAAAACACCCACACTATGGTGTGACAATATTGGAGCTTCATATCTAGCCGTCCATCCAATATATCATAATCAGTGCAAGCATGTTGAAATAGATCTTCATTTTGTTTGAGCAAAGCTTCACAAGAAAGAACTGAATGTGAGATACATTTCATCAAAGGATCAAGTGGTTGATATTTTGACTAAACCATTATTAAATCAGCAGTTAAGCAGCCTTGTCAGCAAGCTTAATTTTTTTGGATGAGCTTGAAGAAGGGTGTTAGAATATCCACACCACCAGATCATGATCATCTATTGCAGTAACTGACAAATTTACAGCAAGCAAGAAAAGTGGTCTTCAACCAGACAAGAAAACTAATCTCCAACCCAATAAGGAGACCGCCAACTCAAGAGATAACGTTGAGAGTTATCCCAACGATAAAAGAAGAAATGAACAAGAATACTGATAAGAAAAGGATGAGTGGACATCTTTATTGTAACACCCTGATCTGGGACCTCAGGAGTCTGAGTTCGGTTGATATTACTTCCTAGAGGGAAGAGTGCAAAGCTTACACAGAGAAAACGTGGCTAAAAAAAAACTTTTCATTTTATTTTCATAATCAACTTTTTCTTACAATGTTCATCATTTATAACAGAATAAAAGCAATTACAATTTATTCAATAACAAATAATGTAAAATATTGATTTATATCTAAGATTACTTATAATATCCCCTACCTCAAGTGCGCACACTGTACTTTCACCAAAAGTGAGTCTCAAGATGCTCTAACAGTAGGATCTGGTCATTAAAGCAACATATTTGAATTAATTCACAAAACCTATTACCAAATCACCAAAATATCCCTTCCGAATCTTACTCAAGAACCTCAATTTATGTATAATTGTTTTTACTGAACTCAATAAACTAGTAGATTCCTCTCTATAATATGAGTCCAACGCACCAAACCTCACTCGATTCTGAGTTTGAAGTACAAAGATATGTCCATTTTACTGAAATGGATCTCAAGTATCCAAATGGATATCTTGGTACATTTCGGATTTCGAGACAACTTGAGACTATCTCATGATGCAATCCGAATCCAAATTCTGATCTGAATCTAAACCCTGACTGCCTAGATTTAGATTCAACACTTATCCGGATCCAAAACTGCTTGACTGGATCCAGAAAAGTCTCACTAGATCCAGGATATTCTAATTGGATCCAAAATAGCTTGACTGGATCCAGAACATGATACATACCCTCTTACTGGATCCAACACAGTCTGACTGGATCCAGAACAGTCTGATCTAGATCTAGTTCTGAAATGGATCCAAGATTGATCCAATCAGATCCAAAACAGTCAGTCTGGATTCAGAACAGGTCCAGATCTAACTGGATCCAAGCTGAGAACCCAGATTCAGTTAGATTGAACTGGTTCGTCCTGACTCGGGTTCATCCAAATCGGTTTAGTTCAGACATGATTCGGTCTGAACCGATTCTACTGGGACTGGTTCCATCCGAACCGGTTTGGTCTGAACCGGTTCGACCCGAACCGGTTCACCCAAGCAACAAAAATTATTTTAATGATTATATTTTTTTTCAACCTGTCTCGGTTCGGTCTGGGTGCGACCCGGTTCGGTCTGGTTCGAACCAAGGCCGAACCAGCCCCCTCTGATTTTTTTTTTTTTGCTCGGTCTAGGCGTAACTCAGACCGGTGGGCTCGGTCTGGGTCGCACCCAGACCGACCCGGTTCGGTCCGGGTGCCCGGACCAAACCGGTCCCTAATAAAAAAGAGCGAAAGGGGTTGCGCCCCTTCCGATCCCAGGTGCAGAGGGGTCGGCCCCTGTCGACCCTCTCTCTGCTCTCATCCAAGCCTGAGCCGACCTCCGGGTCGGCCATTGGTGTCAGGCGGTCGTCGGAGCCGGCCATCGAAGTCGGCCGACCTCCCTCTATATGTCTCTCTCTCTCTGTCGTAAATTTTTTTTTTTTTGTTTCCTACAACTTGCTGGCAGCAATGGCTGCCGGCACCTCCCTCTATGTGCTCGGATCAGAAAAAAAAAACAATGAAGAAAAAGATGAGGAGGGTGAAGTCTTACCTCGCCGCTGTCACTGTCGTCGTCGGTAAGCGTCTCTCTCTCTCTCTCTCTCTCTCTCTCTCTCTCTCTCTCTCTCTCTCTCTCTCTCTCTCTCTCTCTCTCTCTCTCTCTCTCTCTCTCTATGCAGGGTGCGGAAGGAGGACCTGCGTGAGGGTTTTTATAACCCTCACGCAGGGTGAGGGGCTGAGGATAAACCTTGCCCCCCTCCCGCGGATTTCGGGGGTGAGGTTTATCCTCACCCCTTCTCAAACCCTCGAAACAGTATTTCCTCAACTGGGAAATTGTTTCAATTTAATTTTTTTATTTTTTAACGCTTATCCCCTCCTGCGACTTTGCCGAATGGGGGTTTTACAATTCTACCCCCCTTAAAAGAAGATTCATCATGAATCTTACCTGGAAACAAATGTGGAAATTACTCACGGATGTCAGATTCACGCTCCCAAGTAGCTTCCTTAGTGTTGTGATGGCTCCATCTAACCAATACCAGAGATAACTCCTTGTTTCTTAGCTTTTGTACTTTCGTATCCAAAATTTCTATGGGTGCTTCTCTCATACTTAAGTCCTCTTTTATATACAGTTTTCACAGTGTCCAATATGTGAGAGGGATCTGGCACATACTTTCGCAACATGGAAACATGAAACACGTTGTGAATTCGAGATAAAGAAGGTGGTAGGGCTAAACGGTATGCTGCCTGACCAACCCTTGCAAGTATCTCAAATGTTCCAATATATCTGGGATTCAACTTTCCCCTTCGACTAAAACGCATTACTTCCTTAAACGGAGATATCTTCAAAAATACGTGATCACCCTGCTCAAATTTCAACTCACGACGTCTTTGGTCTGCATAACTTTTCTGTCGACTTTGTGTTGTGAGAAGACGCTCTCGAATGAATCTCACTTGGTCTGCCATTCACTGAACCATCTCGGGCCCTAACAAACTCCTTTCTCTGACCTCATCCCAATACAAGAGAGTTCGGCATCATCGATCATACAATGCCTCAAATGGAGCCATGTCTATACTTGCTTGAAAGTTGTTGTTGTAGGCAAACTCCATTAATGGTAAAATATCATTCCACGAGTTACTATACTCCAAACTACATGCCCTGAGCATGTCCTCTAGGGTCTGAATGGTTCGCTCTGAATGACCATCAGACTGGGGGTGAAAAGCTGTACTCATTTTTAATTGTGTCCCCATTGCTTCTTGAAAACTTTACCAAAATCATGATGTGAATTTCAAGTCTCTATCTGAAATAATTGAATCTGGTACTCCATGGAGTCTCACAATCTCTCTGATAAACAATTGAGCCAATTGGTTACAAGATTGAGTTGTCTTACAAGTCAAAAAGTGAGCTGACTTAGTTAGCCTGTCGACAATCACCCACACTGAATCTATCTCATTCTTCGTCTTTGGAAGCCCTGAAATGAAGTCCATTGAGATATCTGCCCATTTCCACTCGGGTATGGAAAGTGGTTGCAAAAGACCACCTGGTCTTTGGTGCTCAATCTTCACCTGCTGACATACTAGACATTTGCTAACAAACTCAGCAATGTCTCTCTTCATACCACTTCACCAAAACGTATCTTTCAGATCTCGATACATTTTAGTGCTACCGGGATGGATGGCATATTTAGAATGTTGTGCATCTTCCAACAATTGATTTTTGAGTTGATCGTTCTTAAGAATGCACACTCTCTGACGAAATCTAAGAAGTCCTTGATCATCAATTTTGAATTCTGATTCTTCATTTTCTGAAATCTTCTTTCTTATCTGGATTAATTCTGGTTTTAAGGGTTGTTTTTTCTTAATTTGATCCCACAATTATGTCTTCAATGTGGTTTGCACGAATAATAACAGACCTATTAAGCATTGAGCTTCTACCTTTTGATGAGCCACCGAGGAAAATAACTCTCAATCTGCGAGTCTAGCTAGTGCTTTTATCTTTCTGCTAAGAGCATCAACGACTACATTCGCCTTTCCGGGATGATATTTTAGCTCAAAGTCATAATCTTTCATAAATTTCAACAATCTTCTTTGCCTCAAGTTCAAATCTTTCTGAGAAAACAAATACTTAAGGCTTTGATGGTCGGTAAAGACCTCAAATTGTTCGCCATAGAGATAGTGCATTCATATCTTAAGGGCAAATACCACTGCTGCTAGCTCCAGATCATACGTCGGATAGTTGACTTCATGAGTTTTAAGCTGACGAGATGCATAAGCTATCACTTTTTCGTGTTGCATCAGAACACAACCCAATCCTTTGTGAGAGTCATCGCTATAAATAGTGAAACCTCCAGATCCAGAAGGTAAGACCAACACTGGAGCAGTGGTTAAACGTTTCTTTATCTCCTGAAAGCTCTGCTCACATTTATCATTCCACTCAAACTTTATGTCTTTCTTTGTGAGCTTGGTCATAGGAGCCGCCAACAAGGAAAATTCTTCTACGAATCGTCGGTAGTACCCAGCTAATCCCAAGAAGCTGTGAATCTCGGTAGGATTCTTGGGTCTAGACCAATTGGTGACCGCTTCAATCTTTATAGGGTCTACCATAATCCTGTCTTTAGAAACAATATGTCCAAGAAAAGACACTTGTTCTAACCAAAAAGCACACTTAGAGAATTTGGCATAGAGCTGATGTTCTCTAAGTGTCTGCAGAACTATCCTCAGATGCTCTTCATGTTGTTCCTTCGAAGTAGAGTATATGAGGATGTCATCGACAAAAACCACCATGAACTTATCGAAATAGGGTCTGAAGACTCTATTCATCATATCCATGCAAGCAGCTGGTGTGTTAGTTAGACCAAAAGGCATGACCATAAATTCATAATGGCCATATCTTGATCTGAATGTTGTCTTAACTACATCTTCTTTCTTGATCCTCAGTTGATGATAACCTGATCTCAAATCCAACTTTGAGAAGCATGCCGCTCCTTGCAGTTGATAGAAAAAATCATCAATTATAGGCAATGGGTATTTATTCTTTATGGTTACTGCATTCAATTGACGATAGTCTATACACATGCACAAAGATTCGTCTTTCTTTTTAACGAATAGGATCGGAGCACCCTAAGGAGATACTGATGGACAAATAAAACATTTCTCTAATAATTCTTGCAGCAACTCCTTGAGTTCTGCAGGTCTCATCCGATAGGGAGCCTTCGAAATGGGTGTTGTTCTCGAAACTAGATCGATTTGAAATTCAATCTCACGATCAGGAGGGAGACTTGGTAGATCTTCTGGAAAAACATCATCATATTCACGAACTATGTCTACATCTGATATTGTGAGGTCTTCTTTCTCTTCAGTTTTCATGTAAGTCAGGAATCTCATGCATCCCTTTTCAATATATATATTGGCCTTTAAACAAGATATCATAGCCGGCTTGGGTAGTTTCCTAACACCCTGATACGTGAAAGTGGAAGTATGGGGTATTTGAAAGCTGACACACTTTCTTCTATAATCGATAGTGGCATGATGGTCTGACAACTAATCCATGCCCAGAACAACATCTAGATCTTTGAAGTCGAGTTCTAATAAGTTCATAGGCAACTCATAATCTTTTGTTTTTACTACGCAATTAGAATACACAGTATCCACAATGGTGGTTGCTCCTATAGGTCTCTCTATTAAGTAAGAAACACTCAATCGAGAAGGTGCCACTAGCAACCGTTTTCCAAAAGCTGAAGAAGTGAAACTATGTGTGGCTCCTGAGTCGAATAATACACGAGCAAGAACACCAGAAATGAGAAGTATACCTTCAACCACTTCAGAGTTGGCAAGAGCTTCTTGAAGAGCAGTCGCATAGGCGCGGCTTGGTACTGCTGGCTTCGGCTTTGGTGGGGCGTTGTTTCTTTGATCAGGTTGTGAGCAATCATTGGCATAATGACCCATCTGCTGGCAGTTGAAGCATTTCACGTTTCTCAAGTCACATTTACTCTCGTGCCTCTTGAGACCACAAGTCTTACAAGCGTTATCCGACTGGACCGGCTTCTGGAACCTTTGTCGCTTGGCTTGTTGATTGCCTGCATACTTGACTTGCTTACCCTGGTTCTGACCTGGGTTTTGTCCTCCGAAATGCCTCTTGTTGTCTCGCTGGAATCTTCCTTTATAATGAAACTTCCTCCGAGAGGATTCTACCATATTGCCACTGTTGTGCTGGGTCTTTTCTTCTGTCTTGGCTTTTTCTTTCGCTTGAGGCTTTTCTGTTGTCCACATCTCCCAAAACTCATACATAGAGGCATAGTCTACGAGTCGCCTGCATTTCTTTATTTGTTGTGGCCCGACCAACCTCAAAATTGTGGGCCTCAAACCCCTCTCGAACCTCCTCCACTTCTCTTTCTCATTTGCCACTAAGGACTTGGCAAAACAGGAGAGAGAGAGTTGAAACGAGCGGTATATTGAGCGACTGTCATGTCACCCTGCTTTAATTTTCTAAATTCTTCTTTCTTTTCTACCCTCTGACATTTTGGAAAGAATTGCCTATAAAATCTTCTCACGAATATGGACCAAGGCAAGTATGTATCCGGCTCCAAGGTATCTCTGATGGATCTCCACCAGTGCTCTGCATCGCTGGTCAGATTGGATACAACTATCCATACCCTTTGATCCTCTGGACATTAGATGACGTCCAATGCCTTCTCAACTTGCATTAACCAATTTTCTGCCATGACCCCATCAGGATTGCCATCGAAGAGTGGAGGTTGCATGTTCTTGAACCTCTCTGCCCATGAGGTGATACCAGAAATCACCGTCTGAGGTTGACTTTGTTGGGCTCGGGTCGTTTGCAGAAGCTCATACAATATGCAGTTGGTAGTGTATTCTGGCGGTATCCTCGTACTTTGACTCATTGGGGATTCAGGTGGAATCTCCATACTTTCTTCTCTACCTTCTCGGGGAGTATATCTCTCTGGTGTGTGAGTTGTCGCGTGGCTTCCCTGAACTTGTGCTCCTTCCATAGTAGGGGATGATGAGGGTGCCCTTCGCGACGGTCAGCCAATGATTTTCCTTTCCCGCCTAGCTGCTACCGTGTCCTTTGAAAGATAAGATGTTCCTCTGCGAGTGACCATTTGTAATGCAGAAAAATTATCACTTAACATCACATGGTTCATTGGATTCGTACAAGATTTTATCGCATCTCACGCAATATATATAAAATTATTCATTTTATTTCATTCAAAAAGTCTCATACACGCACAAGAAACATTATTAGCAAGCAAAAATAAAGAACAATGCAATTCAAATAATGCGACTCTACTAAGCAAACTAGTTAATCCTAATCACTCTTCAATCCATCTGAAGCAGGGCCTGTTCCTTGTACTCCCTTGAGTCTGAGTCTCAGAAGGAGCGTTCAAGTCGTACTGAGGCAAAGCAGGAGTGTAAGTTGGTGAGGAAGATGTGTGGGTAGGTGTGGCAGGAGTGTATGAGTATATATAGGTGAGGCAGGATCATCAATCGGGTCTTCATTCTCGCCTTCCTCTTCCAAACTTCCCGAAATTGCTCGTCCTTGCCCAAACTCTAGATCGCTTCGGTTGGCTTCCACTGCCCGTCGAGCTGCTTCGGCTGCCTGGAATGCAGCTCTCCGAGTTTCTTCAGACAGAAACTCTTGGAATGGAGGTGGAATCCTCTGGTTTCCCCCACTCATGGCACTACAAGAAAATTGTTAATTAGCGACGGAAATTTGCGACAGATTTTTTCTGTCGCAAATTAGCGACAAATTAGCTAGAGAAAACTTTCTTCATGAATCTGTCGCTAATTAGCGACGGATTAGCGATGAAAGTTGCTTCATTGCTAATCTATCGCTAATTAGCGATAGATTAACGACAATAGTTTTTCGTCGCTAATTCTCAATACAAGAAAACCATTTTAGCGAGGGATTTAGCGAGGGAATTTTTTCGTCGCTAATCTGTCTCTAATTAGCGACGAATTAGCGATGGAAAAATTCCCTCGCTAAATCCCTCGCTAATTTTCGATTTAAACCGAGCGCGAAATTTTCCCTCTCTCCCCGTTTGAAATTTAAATCGACCGCGCACAATTTAAACCGCTCTCTCCCCGTCGAAGAGCACGCTGGAGAGCATGACGGCGATGAGGTAGTTTCATGGAGGACGACAACGCTGGCGGACAACGACGCTGGAGGACGGCGACGACAGAGGATGGCGACGACTTTAGAGGATGCAGTTTCATGGAGGACGACGACGACGGAGGACGACGACGACGGAGGACGGCGACGACGGAGGATGGCGACGATGGAGGACGACGACGACGGAGGACGACGATGACTTCGGAGGACGCAGTTTCACGGAGGACGGCAACGCCAAAGGACGGCGACGACGACGCCAGAGGACGGCGACGACGGAGGACGGCGACGATGGAGGACGGCGACGACTTCGGAAGATGTGGTTTCACGGAGGATGGCGACGAGGCTGAGCGATTGCTGGAGGACGGCAATGCCGATTCACGGAGGACGGCAATGCCGGAGAGCACCGGTTCATGGAGGATGGTACAAGTCCGGCGATGAGGCAGAGCGATCGTTCTGTGCAATGCCTGTCGGGTGCGATATAAGTCCGGCTTATTGCTGCCGGAATACCGCCCGACAGGGATCAATTTTTTTTACTTTTTTTTTAAAATTTAGCGACAGATTAGCGACGGATAATGTTTGTCTCTAATCTATCGCAAATTTGCGACGAAATTAACGGCAGATAAGTTTTCGTCAATTAGTGAGCAAAAATTCGCGATGGCCTCTATCCATCGCTAATCTGTCGCTAAACAGTTTAGTGACGGATTAGCGATGGATAGAGGCCAATTAGCGACGAAAAAATTCCCTCGCTAAAATGGTTTTCTTGTATTGAGAATTAGCGACGAAAAATTGTTGTCGTTAATCTATCGCTAATTAGCGACAGATTAGCGATAAAGCAACTTTCATCGCTAATCTGTCGCTAATTTGGGACAGAAAAAATCCTTTGCAAATTTCTGTCGCTAATTAACAATTTTCTTGTAGTGACATATCTAGCTCGGGACATATGTCGTCCCCGTGCGTTGGCCATACGAGACCCTTCCCGAGGCACAAAGTTTGTGTTTGGAGATGCTCTTCTCCCAATTCCTCCTCGAGCCGCCATCTGATTTTTCCCCATCCACCCACGTGCAGACCTCGCTCTCTAACAATTGCACTGGTGATTCCTCCTTTCATAGGGTGGAGGATGTTGCCCCTGGGTAGTGTAGGGGTAGTTCTGATGGTAAGAATCTCGATCTCCGATTATGATGTAGATCGGAGGAGACTGTGGTGTCAACTCTCTAACCACTTGAGTCATGCTTGTGATGACTCCGGTAACCATTGTCATTGCGGTGAAGAATTCCTTTCTCCCTACCATGGGAGGCTCAGCAGAGTCTTGAGCTTGTGGGACTGCATTGTTTCTTTGTTCATTAGTCATTCCTAATCACACAATATTCTAATCACTAATATATCTTATTCGAGCAGAGACTTACATCTTGTCATTGAATCTTGTTATGAATGATGAACCCTTTTTCTGTGTAAACCTGGCTTTGATA
The DNA here is from genome assembly GCF_984573655.1 of Nuphar pumila. Taxonomy (NCBI): domain Eukaryota; kingdom Viridiplantae; phylum Streptophyta; class Magnoliopsida; order Nymphaeales; family Nymphaeaceae; genus Nuphar; species Nuphar pumila. The sequence continues at coordinate 113,572,176 of NC_143251.1, read as the reverse complement.
CCACTTTGTAACACCCCGATCTGGGACCTCAGGAGTCCGAGTTCAGTTGGTATTACTTCCCAGAGGGAAGAGTGTAAAGCTTACACAGAGAAAACGTGGCTAAAAAAAACTTTTCATTTTATTTCCATAATCAACTTTTTCTTACAATGTTCATCATTCATAGCAGAATAAACGCAATTACATTTATTCAATAACAAACAACGTAAAAATGTTGATTTACATCTAAGATTACTTATAATATCCCTTACCTTAAGTGCGCACACTGTACTTTCACCAAAAGTGAGTCTCAAGATGCTCTAACAGTAGGATCTGATCATTAAAGCAACATATTTGAATTAATTCACAAAACCTATTACCAAATCACCAAAATACCCCTCCCGAATCTTACTCAAGAACCTTAATTTCTGCATCACTGTTTTTACTGAACCCATTATACTAGTAGATTCCTCTCTACAATACGAGTCCAACGCACCAAACCTCACTCGATTCCGAGTTCAGAGTGCAAAGATATGTCCATTTTACTGAAATGGATCTCAAGTATCCAAATGGATATCTTGGTACATTTCGGATTTCGAGACAACTTGAGACTATCTCATGATCCAATCCGAATCTAAATTCTGATCTGAATTCAAACCCTAACTGCTTGGATCTAGATCCAACACTTATCCTAATCCAAAACTGCTTGACTGGATCCAGGATATTCTAATTGGATCCAAAATAGCTTGACTGGATCCAGAACATGATCCATACCCTCTTACTGGATTCAATACAGTCAGACTGGATCCCGAATTGTCTGACTGAATCCAAAATAGTCTGATTTAGACCCAGTTCTGAAATGGATCCAAGATTGATTCAATCAGATCCAAAACAGACAGTCTGGATTCAGAACAGGTCCAGATCCAACTGGATCCAAGCTAAGAACCCAGATCCAGTTAGATCGAACCGGTTTGGCCTGACTCGGGTTCATCCAAACCGGTTCAGTTCAGACCTGATTCGGTCTGAACCGATTCTATTGGGACTGGTTCCATCCGAACCGGTTTGGTCTGAACCGGTTCGACCCGAACCGGTTCACCCAAACAACAAAAATTATTTTATTTATTATATTTTTTTTCAACCTGTCTCAGTTCGGTCTGGATGCGACCCGGTTCGGTCTGGGTCGCACCAAGGCCGAACCAACCCCCTCTGATTTTTTTTTTTTTTTGCTCGGTCTGGGCGCAACCCATACCGGTGGGCTCGGTCTGGGTCGCACCCAGACCGACCCGGTTCGGTCCGGGTGCCCGGACCGAACTGGACCCTAATAAGAAAGAGCGGAAGGGGTTGTGCCCCTTCCGATCCTAGGTGCAGGGGGTCGGCCCCTGCCGACCCTCTCTCTGCTCCCATCCAGGCTTGGGCCGACCTCCGGGTCGGCCATTGGTGTCGGCCGGCCATCGAAGTCGGCCGGTCATCGGGGCCGGCCGACCCCCCTCTGTCTCTCTCTCTCTCTGTCGTAAATTTTTTTTTTTTCGTTTCCTACAACTCGCCGGCAACAATGGTTGCCGGCCCCTCCCCCTTTGTGCTCGGATCAGAAAAAAAAAACGAAGAAGAAGAGGAGGAGGGTGGAGTCTTACCTCGCCGCCGTCACCGGTAAGCGTCTCTCTCTCTCTCTCTCTCTCTCTATATATATATATATATATATGCAGGGTGCGGAAGGAGGACCTGTGTGAGGGTTTTTATAACCCTCACGCAAGGTGAGGGGCTGAGGATAAACCTCGCCCCCCTCCCGCGGATTTCGGGGGTGAGGTTTATCCTCACCCCTTCTCGAACCCTCGAAACAGTTTTTCCCCAACTCGGAAACTGTTTTGATTTATTTTTTTATTTTTGTTTATTTTTTTAACGCTTATCCCCTCCGGCGACTTTCCTGGAGGGGGGTTTTACTCTTATGAATGTAATCTCTCTATATATTAGTGTGAAGATTGCTGAAATAAATAAGAGAGAATTTATATTCGTGGACATAGGTCGGACGTTAACTTTTGTGGTGTTCGTGTTCATTTGATCATGCATTATTTCTTTCACAGCCGACCCTCAATCTCAACTTCCTGAAGGAAGGTTCTACCATTTTCAATGACAACTGAAATAATTGGTGATGGCGAAAAGTTGAGGGGGATCTCAATACGTATCCGAGCATACGCCATACAGTCAAGGTTACGAGTTTGCAGATCAACATCAAGGAGAGAACCCTTGAAGAAACGAGGGACACCATCATAAAATTTGAGATTCCAAATTCTGCAGGGAGGCCAATCCAAAAAGGAACTCGAGTTGAGAGATAAGTTTTAAGATCCATACCGTGAAACCAGCGATCAATTATCAGTGTGCAACCCGCAACTTTCCAATTGCCTTGATGCATGACAGTCTGCATGTCTGATTCCTTTGAAACTCTAATGAAAAAGAGTTCGTTGGGAAGGGAGGAAAAACGTATTTCCTTGATAGACGGCCAAAAAGAATGTAACTTGTCAAAAAATAAACTAAAACTCCAATCGCTTGGTAGATAAACCAGCAAAAAGCCCAGCTGGAAGCATAAATTTTAACGGCAACGCCATATCCTGGTAAGTGGTGGCAGGGACAGAAAGCTGGCCGTCACCTCCATCATTGATAACAGAAAGAGGTTCATTAGATTCAGGATGAGGGATGGAGCCCTCTTCCACAATATCAGCCCATTGTTTAGACGAAGAGGGTATAGAAAGGTTAGTGTGAGAAGAGACAGTAGGTTCCTGATCCATTTCTCCCACCATTTCAAGCTTTTAACTCTAACCCTCGGTTCTCTCTTTCAGCGAGCTTTATGAGAAGACGTATGTTGAAGAATGACACAAAATAACGTGTCACGTGTCACGTGTCCTTTTACGTAGTCCTTGTTAACATAGCCCTTCACAAATACATGGGGTACCAGGGTTCTAGTGCACTAGCTTACACTCTCAAATGGCACAAAAAATGCTGTTGATGACTTTCCTGATTGCCACTTAAACTACTAACGCCCCACGCCCCACATCCATATTTGAGATCACATTGAGGACTTGCCCATGTCCCCCCCATGGAAGGTTAATGGGCTAGTCAATCGGACCATTATAATTTGCTCAAGCCTTGTGAAATGGTAGCCTATCTGGTTGCAAACAAACAGCAAACACAATCTGGACAAACTCAGGCCACTGGGCGCAGCACCATGCCCCTTGTGACTACAACAGTTGTCCAGGTCTCATGGAAACATAAGCCTGAGTTGTTTATTTATGAAAATCTGCAGCAGTGGCCAGCAAGAGATGAGTGTCATGCCTTGGTGGCCACCGCCCACAGCAACTTGGTAAAACCAGCCCTAGGTCATTGCATCTGGGATGGCATTGTTGGATGCCGGCTTGATTGAAGGGATGCTGAAAATATGCTATCCAGAAATGAATTTCTATGTTAGCTAAGGGGGTAGATCTGTTCTCTAAGTATGCCACCTTCAGTGATTCTCTTTGTTACCAGTAACCACCAGCCTTCCAAGCACTCGATGTGAATTCCACACACACATGCACAGATTGTACTAACTAAACTGTTCATTAAAACAGCATATTGCTGTCTAGTTCTTTGTTGATAGGCACAAAATATTAGCAGCTGGGCAACATCGGTTTCACTTTTTTCTTTTTCTTAGATGGAAGATAACATAGAGTTATATGAAAGTACCAAATACAACTGTGCGGAATCAGATTAATGTTTTTCCTAACTGGGGTACAGAGAAGGTATATCCATTATCCACCAGCATTTACTATACAGAGGTCTGCCAACAAAACCATCAAATTGAGCCTCTTAAGCTACTAACATTGATATCAACAACAAAAGCATTGAGGCAAAGCAGGCAGAAGAGAGATCCAGGAATTTCGGTCAATACCATGGTTGAAATCAACATGGGAATAGGATCGGAGATGCATTTCTCTGAAACTTGCCACCAGGAAAATCCAGCTTGCTGATCTTCTCTGCACACCAATGCAACTGTTCTTCATCGATCCTTGTCATTCTCAGCACTCTAGACACCACCCTAGCATCGATAAGGCCAAGTAGTAGCTCTACCTCTTCAGGTGATACAGGCCAGGATTTCTTTTTCCACCCTTTCTTCTTTCTGAAGAGCTCCTTCAATTTCAGCTTCTTCTGGAATTTATAAAGGCAAATGATTTTATGAATTACCAAACAAGCAACAAGTATGACATCTGATTCTATCAATACTTCACAACAACAACAAAAAAAAAGACAAAAGAGCAACCATGAAAAGAGATTTTCTTTTGTATTTTACTTCAAAATTCAAATACATAACTAAATCATAATACCTCAAGAAAAAAAATAATTTCCACATAGACAAGTTTACACAGGGATCAACCAACTTCGGTTGCAAGAAATCGGAACAAACAGCAATCAAAGACTTTACATAAAGCCAGCTACTGATGGTGGCACAAGGTCAGAACACAAGAATAGACATGTCAATGAAAAGGAACATGGCAGAATCTAGTACCTTGTCAAGATCAGTTTTTGTTCGTTGCAAGAGACCAGAAAGTTGGTTGTGGCCTCCAAAAACATTTACAACACCGACTGCTTTTTTCTTATCCATCTTTAGAAATTGGCAAAATAACAGGATACAATCTTCAAATATCTTGAGGAGCTCAGATGCGGAGGTGGATGAGTCTGAATCTGACTCTTCACTTGTTTCCTTCTGGTCCACACCTTGATATATTCAAGAAGCAACCTTTTTACAATGAAAATAAAAGAGAAATATGACACAACATGCAACAGAAAACCTCTCATCTGTTTGAAGAATTGCCAAATCCAAAATGTGGTTCTTCAATCAAAAGATCTGTGTGGATATCCAAAAATCACAAAGATAATATATGACAAGTAATAAATAAAACATGCCAATAGAAAGGTGCACGTATTGCAATTCATACTTTTAGATAAGGTGTCACATCTTTTCTACCATGAATATAAAATAACTTTTCAAACACGCAAAAAAAAAGGATTCATTTAGGTAGAAGGAACTTAAACTATTTTTATCTAGCCCAGTTTATTAAAGTTTTTTTTAAGGAAAGTTTATTAAAATAATCCATTTTAAATTTCTTAATTATCGAGCATCATATGCAAGTCCTCCTGTATCTTAAAATTCACTAATAATATAAAGATAGATAGCTTGCTGTACCAAAGGAGCAGCAATTACCTTGGAAACTCGGGACTTGAAGCAACTTTGGCATGGAAACTCTAGCCCGGGCATAAATCTCCAGTCTATGACCAGGTTCGAAAGGCTCATTCTCCATGAATCTCTGTAACATAACTTGAAATTGCTGAAACTGCTGCGCCACACAGCCATAACATGGAAGAGCTTGGAGTTCTGTTGACATTATCTTCTCTCTGAATCGTTTGTATTGGCAGTGGAGAGCTTCCCATGTCAAGCATACCTGAGCAACATATGCAGTTTCAAGATCTTGATATGGATCATGATAGCGCTCTTGCAAATGCTCAGCATCATCCTGAAATTTTGATTTCTTTAGAGACAAACAACCAAGAGTTGATGCTATCTTCTTTGATGCAGATCTTTGGGCTTTTCTCGAAGGAATTGGAGAACCTAAAGCCAAGGACGACATCAAAATTATTGGTTCCATTGTGAAAAAATATTATAAGCAAGAGTAACTTTCAAAAGAAACAAAGCTAAGGATAAATGGACTATAGGGAAAAAAAATTCATTTCACTTTATTTGCAAATTTCAAACAAATTAGTTTTCTAGCATTCCTTTTATTAAGGCCCCTTTTAGTCCCATCATTCCTTTTCTGCTTGAGTAAATTCATAACTTCATAGACAATAGAGATATATTCATCCTCATTAAAAAGTACATCTAGCAACAGGATAATAACTGGCTGATTTTTTTTCCAACAAGAAGAGAGAGAGAGAGAGAGAGACCATGGAAAGCAAAGGCTATGCTGAACCCAAGTCTGCCACAGCAGGGAAGAGGCCTTGCACAAGCAGAGATATGCCCAAAGCGGTGATCCAAAGTCAAGAATATTAACCATAAACTGGTTTGGATTACGATACTTCAGTGCAAAAAAATTTACAAGAAGATACAGCAAATCAAACACAGGGGAATACCTCAGCTTCAGGCCAGTTAGCAACTTTAATAAGAGAAAAGAAAAGAAATAATGAATTGTGAAATAGAAATTTATACAAATGCATGACACTTATAATGCATCCTTGTGCATGATGTGGAAAAGGAACAAAGAAATATCTCCTAAAACTAAATGAAAATTCAACAAACTCCTAACCAAATAAAAACCATGCTTCCAATTCTATAGAAACACCAAATTCTGAGAAAATCAGAACAATGGAGTGTCAATAAACAGTATTTTTTCGCATAACATAGCGTGTCAATAAACAATATTGCCCTAGAAAATTGGTGGAATTCAGTACCTGCTCCAGGCATCTGTTCAGCAGTCATCCTGTCAAAAAAGAACATCTTCTGGCTGTATTGATTGTATACATTCTCAAATCCACAACTAGAGTTACTATCTTCAGCATCAGCTTCTGAGTCCCTCCACTCGCTGGAGCTTGTCTCCTCCATATACGCATCCTCCTCAGGTATCAACACCATGAAACGGTTCTTCCTCAATTCTCTTATCTGCCTCTTCACTTCGCCGGTTATGAAATCATCATCGTCATCCTCGATGTCCACAGGTTTATCAACACTACCGGTTATCGACGCAGCCTGCAATTCTTCCTTCCCATTAGCTGCTTCACTGGATACCTGAGTCAAATCTGGTTCTTTCTCCCCACTTTTCTTGTGGGCCTTCCGAAAGATCTTCCCATTAAAGAAATTCATTGCTACGCCTCTGAAATCCTACTCCGTTTAGCAATCTTTTGACAGCTCCAAATTGTATTTTTGATTGAAATGCCGGATTCCCAGCAATCAAAAGAAAACTCTAACGGGATTCAGATGAGCAACTGCGGCCATGAAATCAATCATTCAAGAATCGAACAAATGATCTAATTTCCACGCCAAATCCAGCACAATGCTTGATGTGTATAAGGAAAACCAGCCACGCAAAAGCTAATAAAAGTTTAAATTCCCTCGACACCGCTCTGGATCGGGACTTGCATTGCAAGTTAAAACCATAGCAAACACTACAGTTTTCTGATCTTCTCGCCCTCTCTCAACTAAAAAACTCAGAAATTCTCTTCTTTGAAACAAATGAGCAACTCTAATCCCCAGTCTCCGCGGTCGAAAAGGACCTCCCAAATCCTGAACTAAACGCAGATCATCATCATCATCATCGAAGCTCAGCCTTTTAACTAAAACCCTAGCAAAACCCTCCTCTGCAACAGATCCACACCCGATAACAGTTCCCTCAGAAAATCCTCAAAGTTTCAGTCTTTCACCAATACCCCGGGAGGTAAAAAACGCTGAGAAGAGACTGAACCTGTTGCAAAGTTACACTTCCAAAAACCTACAACCCATCTTGCCATTGCATCTCCCTCACCTCTTTAAACACTTCCCAGCCATTGCTTCTTCACACTAAAACCTCAAAAGATCACAAAAGGCAAAACACGCACACACAAGAGAAAAGGAATCTCTCAAAAGCTTTAAAAGAGAGAGAGAAAGAAAAAAAAAACTATGAATCTCACCAACTACAGAATCCCAACATTCCTCTCAGACCTCATGAAAAAGAACACCTCAAAAAAATACCAAGACCCACACTAAAACTCCAGAGAGAGAGAGAGAGAAGCACACTGTTTGAAAACCCTAAAAGCTCCTGGTCCACCAAAAAAAAACAGAAACCCAAACTCCCCGAGGGATCAGACTCAGAGGGGGACCCCAGAAGCTTCTATAAGAAGCAAGGGGATTTGGGGGTAGTAGAGGCTATTGGGGTTTATCATTAGACTTAGAAGGAGCTGCTGATGCACAGGAATGGTGGAGAGAGAGAGAGAGTTTCTCCACTTCCATTTTTTGGGGAGGGGCATATTGGGGATTTAGGAAAGACAAAAAAGAGAGGGCATTTCTCAGCTGCACGGAGCCCCAGAGGGAGTGCGGGGACGATGGGGAACATTGAACACGGCGCTGTCCGTTGATCCAGAGAGAGAGAGAGAGCGGGAAAAATTCTGTTGGACGAAATTTCTTTTCAGCCCCTAGCCGTTGAAAATAATACCGTGAACACCCCTCCTCACCTCGCAATTCCAATACGAACCCTCTGTGCCCAAAAGTATGGGTATAAATGGACCGACAAAAATAGTCCGAATATTCCATCCTGAACCAATATGTTTTTTTCCGGATTCCGATTCTTATGGTAAGATCCAAATGTTTAAATCAATTCGAATCAGATTTGGATTTAATTAGATTGTTTTCAGGTTTGGATAGGGTTCAAATCAATATTTAAACTCAGATCTGATTCATATTTGGATTCAAATCTAATCTGATTGTTTTTTTTTAGTACATGTAAAGAGCTTGTTTCCCATTTTTTTCACTATATCAAATATTACCACATATATCTTGCATCTGAGTTTATCCATACATCCAATATGATTCAAATTTGAATCTGTTGTTTGCATTTCCAAATCAGATTTGGATCTGCCATGATCCATCCTATATCTGTTTTTCTGTAAACCTACTCAAAAGTCGAAACCAATGCTACAAATCTTGTTCACAAGAAAAAACCATGGAGAGAAAAAGATTCACAATAAATTAAAAAATACTCATTTTTTCTAAAAAAACTTGAAAAGTATCTGCAAATATAATAATTAAATGCAATAAGATATATAAACCCATTAAGAAAATTGGAAAAAAAATATTGACATAGATGGCACTCACTTTTGGCACCATTCTATGCTTTGGTCGAGGTTAAAGAAATATGTCAAACATGGTGACTTCATTATTCAAAATATATCAAACATGCCTACTTAATTTTTGTACAATTTTAACCTTTATGACCCTAAAAAGTTAGACGCCTTGGATAAACGACGTGTCTAGATTTGTCACTTAAAACACTTAGACACCATGTAGGTATCGCGTGAAAAAATTAGGCACCATGTAAGTTGTCATATGGAAAAATTAGATGTCATCTAAGTTATTGATGTGGACCCATTTGAAGAAGACCCATATCCTGGTTCAAAGGTCCAAGCACTTGTTGTGGGTTCATTCCCTGTAGATCCAAATCCAAACTCCAAGCTTCATTTACTAAAGCTTATAGGACCCATGCATGGGGAATCATCTCAATAGCTCAACATTGAAGAAGCAAGTGAGACCCACCTAGGGGGACGCTCATCCTATTTCTAAAGGTTAAGGCTTGATGGGACCCACCTATTAGTGGGCTTCATGGAACTCATGTAAACCTCTTGAAAGTTCTCTCTAATTATGGACAAGAGGAAGTCAAAGTGTGAGTCTATTTCTGTTTTGTCTACTTCATTTTTAGTGTAGTCCAAATATGTTTACCTAAGTTTATCTTAGGAGTCTCAAGGCTTTACTTAGTTTTAGTATTTGTTTTAGTTTTTGCAACTTTAACTTGTGAAGGATTTAAGAGCCCTCTCTTGGCCTATATATATTGAGTATGAATGAAAAAATGTGAACTTGATTCCTTTATCTCAATTCGTCTCTCACACACTCTTTCTCTCTCTAGCTTAAGCTCCTCTCTAAGGGTGTCTCTCTCTCTCTTTCAAGCTAGAGTCTCTCTCTCCCCTTTGCGAGTCCATACCACCTAGACTTGTCTCACTCTCTATCTAAGGGTTAATCATGCTCTATTGGGTGAGTTAATCTCCTAGTGGGTTTGTTCTTCCAAGTGAACCAAGGTGCAACCTAAGCCCACCCAAACTGGTGCAGTCAACATCAAACCAATGGCGGTCTCGACCTTCTCAAAACCTCATATGTGGAACTTTGACCCTTCTCAATTGAACCACAACTGTAGCAGACCCCAACCTTAATAAGTTATCTCATACCTTGCCTTAACTCCGAACCCAACTTAGAAACTCCAAAACTTCTTTTTCTATTCTGATTTGATTCCTATCTCAATTCTGGTTCACTTTTCTTCTCGCTTTCAATACGATTCTTGGTTCATTTTCAAGTCGTTCTACACATTAAAATTTTAAAATTACATCGCTTCTCGCTCCTGCATCCTGCCCCCCCCCCTTCCTACTGCCAAATTTGGGTTTTATCCAAATCCAACTTAAAATGACTCAATTATATGTAAATATGTATCTAATTAAGGTTCACCTCTTGCTTTGTTTTGTATATATTTTTATTGGTGCAAAGGAGCTAGCCTTTGGCACTATCTTGTTGGAGTGTGCCACTTATTTTTCAGCCGTATGGGTGCTCAGAAATGTCAATTAATTCTATATTCACTTATGGCTAGAAAACACATTGGTAGTGCAAGCTAGCAAAGCGACCACCAGAAGTGGTATTGAATAAGGCAATGAAATCCTTGCATTTTTGTCTTATCATGTGGTATAAATGGTTCTTATAAAAATTAGTGGTAGAAATGGAATAAAAAAAAAACTGTGTTGTTCATCATTTTTGTTTCAACAGTTTTCCGGCTATGGTTGACCGAAGAACTCCTAGATAGCATCATCCATACTAGTGACTTTTTTTCCGCATAGAAAACTGGAGTTAGGCAGACCTCTACCTGTTTATTAGGAAAATATTAACATATTTACATTGAGGGAACCCAATCAGGGCTCAAAATTTTCTATCGACCTCTCTAATGGTCAATGTCACGAGAGATCTCGCAATGGAGTAAACTTATTCCAATTGACCATAAACGATTGATCAAGGTCTGCAAATGGTCATTAGCTGTGCATCTTCCTTCCAAGCCTCTGTTGATGAGACCCACCTGACCTCTTCTTGAAGTTTCAACAAAAATACATGATGAATCCCGGATGAGATTCAATATTCTCACCCATCCTTCAAACCCTCTCCCATTAAGACTGAATCTAAGGTTCATCCGGCCGACTGATACAAACAGTATCTGAGAATCTCGGACAACATATATGTTGGATCATATTTCGGATCACACAGTTTCACAATCGTCATCATGATATAATACACGATAGAAAACAGGAAATACAACAGTGTATATAGCATGATCAACAGATAATCGAAACAATAACAGGGAGCAGGCATGTCGGTTTCCGCAAACAACCAAAATCCAGACGACAGCATAAGAGCAAACAGATGCAAAGAACATGAAGAAAACATGTTTAGATTATGTAACAGGCTAAGGCTTACGAAAGTACTCCCCTTAGAGAAGATTCGCCCCCACATACAGTGCAAATCAGGGTCCGGCGTCCTTCCCCCAGGATACAATAGCCACGACGAACCGAACGGTGCACTCCGGCGGATTGTCCTTCGAAAACAACCTCCACGAACCAAATGTTGCAGAACACCCTTTCGGGATAACTCAGGAAAGAGAGAGAGAGAGAGAGAGAGAGCAACAGGTGAGATGGGAAATCGCAGAGCTTCATAAATGCGTATGTCTCTGCCTCTGCGTAACCCCAGCCCTTACCATGCTTTTATAACCCACGAACAGTTATGAAACGTGGAAGGACCCGTTACGGATTCTGAGGAGACGTGATCCGTTAACGGACTTCGAAAGATCGAAATCTGTTACGGAATCTGAAGAGCCATAACGGACATGGACTACGAGGAGTCATGACCCGTTATCATTTCCCATAACTCGTTACAGAATCCAAATATCCAAAGAAACTTTGTGTAAAAAGGTACTTTGTCTTGATTGGATATGGCCCTAAAGGGCCAATTACCAAAAACCGAAACCGAAACCGAAATTGAACCTGGCACGGCACGGCTCGGCACGGTGGGCGAGCGTGTGTGTGTGTGTGTGGTGGTCATCCCACTCTCTTATTCTCAAGAACAAGTGTATGAGTTCACTTGTGGCATATAAAGCCCACAAAAAACTCAAGCACTATCAATATGGGACTATTCCACCTCATCAAGACCACCTTTTCCAAAACAGCCCAGTTTCTCCTTTGAATTCTCTCTCCCTTCCTTCTTACACATAACAATATACCCTATTAAGACACCTCCATAATATCAGATGATCCACATTCCAAAATTGACCCTTTTGCTCATCCAAAAATCTGGACCGTCCCTTGCATGTTCAAAACAATGCCAAGGAAGTCATTTGTGTGTTATGAAGGTAATTTCATTAGTTGATAGCTCTAACTATGAAATCATATAAAAGAGAAATAGTTTATTATCTATGTCGTCTGCCCAAAATTGTGCATGTAAAAAAAGTAGAAAAGCACAAAGGATGTTTGTTTGCTGTGTTTTTTATTTGTAGAAAGCAGAGTTAGGGACAAGCCTAACCATGAGCAGCTCTGTTTCGTTTACCAGCCCTACTTGAATATGTCAATACGGTTAAGTTTTTGCTAGTTAACCATTCTAATTCCATCCTTTTCTTGATCATGCTTGCTAGAGTGGTAAAATAACCAAAGCCAGGTGCGTTCTAAGGGCTGGATCTATCCTCACCGAGTTTGATCTACTCTATATTTTTAAGATTTGTTTTCTAAAACTTGGAGGGCTCCATCAGTTGTTGTGCGGGAGGGCTGTTTTGCGTTAGATCTTATCCTCGCTCTGCTATAATTAGATGCGAAAAGAAGTGGAGGACTATTTGGAGAGTTTGGTTATTTACAGTGTGGTGGTTCATATGGATGGCCAGAAATGATGCTACTTTTCAGAATGTCCCGTTCAACCTTAACCGTTTGACCCATAGGGTCTTGGCTGATGTGTATGCTATCTTACGCATATATCTCAAAGACATGCCTCTGCCACCAACTGATCCTCATATAGATGTTTGTGGTCCTGGATTCCGTTTTGTGTTCATGCTTTTTCTGTTTTTTTTTTGTGTTTTTTTTGTGTTATTGGTGTTCTCATGTTATGTTGTTGTGTTTGTGCTTGTGGGTCTCAACGCTTTGTTGAGTTTCACTTTTAAGTAATGTTGATCGCTTTTCGGCTCTCTCTCTCTCTCACACACACACACACTTTGTCCATTGCGCTCTCTTGAACTTTATATATTATTTTAGTTGCTAATGTCTTTTTTCTTTGTCGATGACTGAAGTTCTTTTTTTTCCTTTTAAGGATGCTTTTTAGTGGTTTAATGGTCAATATTAATTTTGGGCTACTTCTTGAATTACCAAGCATTTAAAGTCTTTAAGTTGCTTGACTTTTTTTTTCTCTTATTAAAGCCATTGGCTACATGACATTGCAGGCCTCAACTGCAAGGGTTGTACAGCTTGGGAATGTGCAAGCCTTTTCGTTTTCAGCCAGGCAAGTGATTTTATCGAAGCTACCAAGGAGGCCAATATGAAACGCTTGGCAAACTCATCTCTTGATGTGGAAGCTTTTCAAGCAGTGAAGCAACTATGTTGTGTCGTTGCATCTAAACAGTTTCATCAGCTTTAGTCATTTTCGATGGCAATGAATATGAAACTCTTTATGTATAGTTGGTGTTTAGAGAAAGACAATGTTTCTGATCACACAGAATAGGGTTTCATAAGTTCACACTTTTTGTGTTTTGTATGTTGTTTATGGTTTTGGCTCCTTTGAGAGAATATAGCATTTCGACTTTGATGCACATAATGTTACATCTAATGCTCTCTCTCTCTCTCTCTCTCTCTCAGATGAACCGGTTGTACCACGTTCCCCATGTGGGTGAAGCTTTCTCGTGGTCCAATCGACGATCCACACCGTGCTTCCGTCTGCTAGACAGGGTGCTCGTTTCGTCAGAGCTGTTGAGTTCTATTAATGACATCTCTTGTTGCCTTCTTCCACCATCTGTCTCAGATCATAGTCAGATTGTTATCCGATGGGGTCAAGGCTTCACCGGCGATAACTCCTTTAGATTTGAGCAATGGTGGCTTAAGGAGACGGGCTTCGAGTCGTTAGTTCATCAATCTTGGAATAAACCTTGCTTTGCAGTACGGGCGGCTACAAGATGCATGGTTAAGCTTTTTCGTCTATCCCGCGATATCAAATCTTGGCTTATTTTCAATAGAATAAGCAAATTCCAAAATCTGGGGGATTGGGAGCGAGAGCTGGCTTCTATCAACCAGTCTCTCTTGGACACGTCCTATATGAATGCATCAGATATTGAATGTCTCAATGCTAGATCGGCCGAGCTGACTCTTCTAGTGCAATCGTGGCGTCTAAATGATGAGATTCGTTGAAAGCAGTGGTCAAGGGTGACTTGGCTTAAAGCGGGAGATGGGAATACAAGGTTCTTTCATTCTTTGGCGTCTCACAGGCATCGAAGACATGCGATTCACACTCTGTATATCAATGGTGTCTCCTTTTCGGGCGATCAGGTAATCAATGTTGTCTCCAACTATTTTTCTAACCTGTATTCCTGCAACCAAGCTGTAGGTGGCAATATGGGTTCAACTTTATTTTTGTCCATGGATCGAGCATTATCCAACTCGATTCAGGGGTTGTTCACCGAAGAAGAAATCGTCTCGGCGGTGCGGGAGTCGTCTGGGTGGAAAGCTCCAGGTTTTGATGGGTATCTTGTGGATTTCTTTCGCATATTCTGGCAATGCGTTAAGAGTGACATTCTTAGTGTCTTTGCCGAGTTTCATCGTAATGGCCGATTGCCGGTTCACTCTCACCTAGCAATTGTGTCGCTTATTCCTAAGGAGGAAGCCGCATCAGATATCTTGCGGTTTAGACCTATATCAGTGTTAGGGAGTTTATATCGCAAAGGTCTTAGCTAACAGGATGCGGTCAATTGCTCCTAAGATTTTTTCGGAGGAACAATTCGCCTTCATTCCTAACAGAAGACTTCAACATTCCTTCATTTTGGCCACTGAAGTGTTGCAGTCCCTAAAGATCAGCGGGGGAGCATTTTTCACCCTGAAGCTTGACTTTCATAAAGCCTACGACTCGGTTCATTGGTCGTTCCTCTTCAACATGTTGGCAAACTTGGGCTTCGATAGGCGTTTCTCTAGCTGGGTGCATGAGCTGGTAACCAATGCCCAATCTCAGTTTCAGATCAATGAGGTCAAAGGAAAACAGTTCAAACTTGGGCGTGGTCTTCGATAAGGATGTCCTCTGTCTCCGCTACTCTTTAACGTCGTCTCTGAAGGCCTGGTGGTTTTGGTGAAGAGGGCAGTGGAGGGTGATCTAATTGAATCTCTCGGTATTCAAGAGTGTCGTAGTCAGATCCTGACCTACGTTGATGACATAATTATCTTCGGAAGGGCCTCCATCCAACAAATGTTAAGATTCAAGCTCGTCCTTCTTTTTTTTCCAATCGATGTCAGGTCTATCCTTGAACTATGAGAAGTGTTGTCTATCCATGGTCAACGCCCCTCCATTAATGTTGGACATGGGCCAGCGGATATTTGGATGCTCGGTTTCGGATAACTCTTTTTCTTATCTGGGTCTGCCGCTTCAAATCAGTCGTGTTTCAACGGCAGCCTGGAGCACCACTATCCAAAGGGTTCAGGAAAAAATATCGGGCTAGCAAGCGTCCTACCTTTCTATCGCGGGTAGACTAACTCTCATCAAGCACGTTCTTTCTGCTATGCCAGAATTGTTTATGTCTATGTTCCTGATGCCTATGGGGGTTAGTAAGAAGATAGCTCAGGTAGTGACGCACTTCCTGTGGTCTGGGCGAGGTCCCAAAAACAAGCGCCACCTTATAGGGTGGGACACTCTTCGACTACCCCCAAATAGGGGGGGTTTGGGAATCAAGGATTCCCGGCTGAGAAGTATGATTCTGGTCGTGAAGCAGAGCTGGCTTGCACACCAACCTGGGTCTCCGTGTGCAAGCGTGCTTCTAACTAAATACGGTGGTGTGGAATCATTGGTGGGGGCCACAAACATGCGTCAGCGAACTATGTCAAAGCTTCGACGATCATGGATCCAAGCATGGTCTGCAGTTCTGTCTCATAATGGCAATGTTGACTCGCAGTCTCAGTTCTTTGGTCGTAACCTTGCTCTGAACGAATCTTTCCGCTCAAAAGAAGGCTACCTCGCTCTCCTTCCGTCGGGGGTGGACCGGTTCCCGACGAACCTGATCTGGGGCAAGGGTCCCACTCCGAGATCATGTTTTCTGGCTTGACAAATCTTACACAATCGGGTGCAGACTGACAACTTCCTCAAATCCATCGGATTTCATCTGTCGAGTAAATGTGTGTTGTGTGAGGCGGTGGAAGAATCTGCCTTTCACCTTTTTTGGGAGTGCTCTGTTTTTCAAAACATCTTTAAGGTGACTTGGAATAAGCCGGGGGTTAGCGTGCGTCAGGAATCGTTCGCCAACGATTTGTTGTGGGGCCCTCAACAAGTTCGTCATTGCAACAAATGGCATATTATTTGGCGAACCTGGCTGCTCTCGTCTTGGTGGGTCGTATGGATGACTCGCAACAACGCTATTTTTCGGCATATTCCGGCAGTGTTCAACAAAATGGTGAACCTTATTTTGGCGGACGTATACGCCATTCTCCGCATCAACATCCCTGATCTGCAACACCATCTGCCTCCAGGGACCATTCATGATCCAGGGTGATGCTCGTCGCCTAACTGTATTTGTTTCTTGTATTTCTTCCTTTTTTCCTTGCATCGCTACTTTTCTTTTTTCTTTTTTCTTTTTTTGGGCTCCTTGGCATGTCTTGGGCCCGTGTTTTGGTTTCCCGGTAGGTTCAATGTTGGTTGAACCTGTTGTTCGTATCGTAATGTTGATGGTTATAGTTCGGCTCTCTCTCTCTCTCTCACACACACACGCTACCTCTCTTTTGCCGCAATCTGGGCAAGCGGCTCCGGCGTGAGCCCGTTTTATCTGTCTGATGTTCTTTTCTCTTCTGCTTTCTTTATTTGTTTTGGCTTTTGCTCTTGTCCAGTTCATGGGTTCAACATTTTGTTGATCTTCATGAGTGGTAATGTTGAATTACTTTTGGCTCTCTCTCTCTCTCTCTCTTACAGCTGCTATAAGTCTAGTGAGTCCTCAGCTAATTTTGTTCAATGTCTGGTTCGGAGGTAAACTCTGATCTGCAATGCTGAATCTTGTTAAACAATAATCACATTGGGATTTGAAAACCAGGTCGATTGATTGACTATAGTGCACCCAGACCAGGCCCCAGAGCTACAAGTAGCCATCCAGGCTAAATAATACATTCTCTTCCTTCATTTCTAGCACCGTTTTGATGCCTGCACGGTTTTGAATCAGCATGGTTGGTGATAAACTGATTTAGTTATCGCATTTGCTTTTTTCGGGTAGTCGATTGCGACTAATGAGTTCCTTTGATTTTTTTTTTCCAGTCTTTTTTCTATTGTGTGCATTTGCATCCTCTGGAAGGAGGCTCTGCGGCAACACTCACTGCAGAGTCTTAGCGTTGATTTTAGGAAGCCCCCCTATGCATTGTGATAGTGGGTCCCACAAAAATGAAAATTTATATATAGTCTTTTGACTGTTCCAACAGAAAGCCTGAACTTCCTTGGGCACGCAAACACACCCTTTGTATTCCTCCTCAATACATAGGCGAACAGTAAGAGACAATGAAGCAATTAATAGAATCTTGCTCAGACACAGTAATGTATGTGGTCAGGATCATCACTGGCTCAATATGTCAGTCAAGATGCAACAGTTGATTGCCTCCCTTTTGAGACTCGCATGACTTGCTTAGAGTCCTACCCAGATATCATTTGAGGAGATCACATCATTTCAATTCCGAGTTTCAGCTCATTGTGCGATTGACTTGAAACCATTTTGAACATGTACAATAAGTTAAGCTCAAACCATGTCAAGTGAACTATAGCATGCAAGAATAAGATGGGCTGGGTATCTTGAGTTGATGAATCTTACATAACTCATTAGGTCCCACATTCTCTTTGGAGCTGTAATCTCATCATGTACTAAAACGATTGAATGCACAGCACCCTTGGATATGGTGATATGCACTATGTGTTTCCCTCTTTTTTTTAGGTCGTGGCATAGCGACAAAGAAGTTTGCCATATGAACCAGATAATGAACTTTTTCTTACAATGTTCATCATTTATAACAGAATAAAAGTAATTACAATTTATTCAATAACAAATAATGTAAAATATTGATTTATATCTAAGATTACTTATAATATCCCCTACCTCAAGTGCGCACACTGTACTTTCACCAAAAGTGAGTCTCAAGATGCTCTAACAGTAGGATCTGGTCATTAAAGCAACATATTTGAATTAATTCACAAAACCTATTACCAAATCACCAAAATATCCCTTCCGAATCTTACTCAAGAACCTCAATTTATGTATAATTGTTTTTACTGAACTCAATAAACTAGTAGATTCCTCTCTATAATATGAGTCCAACGCACCAAACCTCACTCGATTCTGAGTTTGAAGTACAAAGATATGTCCATTTTACTGAAATGGATCTCAAGTATCCAAATGGATATCTTGGTACATTTCGGATTTCGAGACAACTTGAGACTATCTCATGATGCAATCCGAATCCAAATTCTGATCTGAATCTAAACCCTGACTGCCTAGATTTAGATTCAACACTTATCCGGATCCAAAACTGCTTGACTGGATCCAGAAAAGTCTCACTAGATCCAGGATATTCTAATTGGATCCAAAATAGCTTGACTGGATCCAGAACATGATACATACCCTCTTACTGGATCCAACACAGTCTGACTGGATCCAGAACAGTCTGATCTAGATCTAGTTCTGAAATGGATCCAAGATTGATCCAATCAGATCCAAAACAGTCAGTCTGGATTCAGAACAGGTCCAGATCTAACTGGATCCAAGCTGAGAACCCAGATTCAGTTAGATTGAACTGGTTCGTCCTGACTCGGGTTCATCCAAATCGGTTTAGTTCAGACATGATTCGGTCTGAACCGATTCTACTGGGACTGGTTCCATCCGAACCGGTTTGGTCTGAACCGGTTCGACCCGAACCGGTTCACCCAAGCAACAAAAATTATTTTAATGATTATATTTTTTTTCAACCTGTCTCGGTTCGGTCTGGGTGCGACCCGGTTCGGTCTGGTTCGAACCAAGGCCGAACCAGCCCCCTCTGATTTTTTTTTTTTTTGCTCGGTCTAGGCGTAACTCAGACCGGTGGGCTCGGTCTGGGTCGCACCCAGACCGACCCGGTTCGGTCCGGGTGCCCGGACCGAACCGGTCCCTAATAAAAAAGAGCGAAAGGGGTTGCGCCCCTTCCGATCCCAGGTGCAGAGGGGTCGGCCCCTGTCGACCCTCTCTCTGCTCTCATCCAAGCCTGAGCCGACCTCCGGGTCGGCCATTGGTGTCAGGCGGTCGTCGGAGCCGGCCATCGAAGTCGGCCGACCTCCCTCTATATGTCTCTCTCTCTCTGTCGTAAATTTTTTTTTTTTTGTTTCCTACAACTTGCTGGCAGCAATGGCTGCCGGCACCTCCCTCTATGTGCTCGGATCAGAAAAAAAAAACAATGAAGAAAAAGATGAGGAGGGTGAAGTCTTACCTCGCCGCTGTCACTGTCGTCGTCGGTAAGCGTCTCTCTCTCTCTCTCTCTCTCTCTCTCTCTCTCTCTCTCTCTCTCTCTCTCTCTATGCAGGGTGCGGAAGGAGGACCTGCGTGAGGGTTTTTATAACCCTCACGCAGGGTGAGGGGCTGAGGATAAACCTTGCCCCCCTCCCGCGGATTTCGGGGGTGAGGTTTATCCTCACCCCTTCTCAAACCCTCGAAACAGTATTTCCTCAACTGGGAAATTGTTTCAATTTAATTTTTTTATTTTTTAACGCTTATCCCCTCCTGCGACTTTGCCGAATGGGGGTTTTACAATTCTACCCCCCTTAAAAGAAGATTCATCATGAATCTTACCTGGAAACAAATGTGGAAATTACTCACGGATGTCAGATTCACGCTCCCAAGTAGCTTCCTTAGTGTTGTGATGGCTCCATCTAACCAATACCAGAGATAACTCCTTGTTTCTTAGCTTTTGTACTTTCGTATCCAAAATTTCTATGGGTGCTTCTCTCATACTTAAGTCCTCTTTTATATACAGTTTTCACAGTGTCCAATATGTGAGAGGGATCTGGCACATACTTTCGCAACATGGAAACATGAAACACGTTGTGAATTCGAGATAAAGAAGGTGGTAGGGCTAAACGGTATGCTGCCTGACCAACCCTTGCAAGTATCTCAAATGTTCCAATATATCTGGGATTCAACTTTCCCCTTCGACTAAAACGCATTACTTCCTTAAACGGAGATATCTTCAAAAATACGTGATCACCCTGCTCAAATTTCAACTCACGACGTCTTTGGTCTGCATAACTTTTCTGTCGACTTTGTGTTGTGAGAAGACGCTCTCGAATGAATCTCACTTGGTCTGCCATTCACTGAACCATCTCGGGCCCTAACAAACTCCTTTCTCTGACCTCATCCCAATACAAGAGAGTTCGGCATCATCGATCATACAATGCCTCAAATGGAGCCATGTCTATACTTGCTTGAAAGTTGTTGTTGTAGGCAAACTCCATTAATGGTAAAATATCATTCCACGAGTTACTATACTCCAAACTACATGCCCTGAGCATGTCCTCTAGGGTCTGAATGGTTCGCTCTGAATGACCATCAGACTGGGGGTGAAAAGCTGTACTCATTTTTAATTGTGTCCCCATTGCTTCTTGAAAACTTTACCAAAATCATGATGTGAATTTCAAGTCTCTATCTGAAATAATTGAATCTGGTACTCCATGGAGTCTCACAATCTCTCTGATAAACAATTGAGCCAATTGGTTACAAGATTGAGTTGTCTTACAAGTCAAAAAGTGAGCTGACTTAGTTAGCCTGTCGACAATCACCCACACTGAATCTATCTCATTCTTCGTCTTTGGAAGCCCTGAAATGAAGTCCATTGAGATATCTGCCCATTTCCACTCGGGTATGGAAAGTGGTTGCAAAAGACCACCTGGTCTTTGGTGCTCAATCTTCACCTGCTGACATACTAGACATTTGCTAACAAACTCAGCAATGTCTCTCTTCATACCACTTCACCAAAACGTATCTTTCAGATCTCGATACATTTTAGTGCTACCGGGATGGATGGCATATTTAGAATGTTGTGCATCTTCCAACAATTGATTTTTGAGTTGATCGTTCTTAAGAATGCACACTCTCTGACGAAATCTAAGAAGTCCTTGATCATCAATTTTGAATTCTGATTCTTCATTTTCTGAAATCTTCTTTCTTATCTGGATTAATTCTGGTTTTAAGGGTTGTTTTTTCTTAATTTGATCCCACAATTATGTCTTCAATGTGGTTTGCACGAATAATAACAGACCTATTAAGCATTGAGCTTCTACCTTTTGATGAGCCACCGAGGAAAATAACTCTCAATCTGCGAGTCTAGCTAGTGCTTTTATCTTTCTGCTAAGAGCATCAACGACTACATTCGCCTTTCCGGGATGATATTTTAGCTCAAAGTCATAATCTTTCATAAATTTCAACAATCTTCTTTGCCTCAAGTTCAAATCTTTCTGAGAAAACAAATACTTAAGGCTTTGATGGTCGGTAAAGACCTCAAATTGTTCGCCATAGAGATAGTGCATTCATATCTTAAGGGCAAATACCACTGCTGCTAGCTCCAGATCATACGTCGGATAGTTGACTTCATGAGTTTTAAGCTGACGAGATGCATAAGCTATCACTTTTTCGTGTTGCATCAGAACACAACCCAATCCTTTGTGAGAGTCATCGCTATAAATAGTGAAACCTCCAGATCCAGAAGGTAAGACCAACACTGGAGCAGTGGTTAAACGTTTCTTTATCTCCTGAAAGCTCTGCTCACATTTATCATTCCACTCAAACTTTACGTCTTTCTTTGTGAGCTTGGTCATAGGAGCCGCCAACAAGGAAAATTCTTCTACGAATCGTCGGTAGTACCCAGCTAATCCCAAGAAGCTGTGAATCTCGGTAGGATTCTTGGGTCTAGACCAATTGGTGACCGCTTCAATCTTTATAGGGTCTACCATAATCCTGTCTTTAGAAACAATATGTCCAAGAAAAGACACTTGTTCTAACCAAAAAGCACACTTAGAGAATTTGGCATAGAGCTGATGTTCTCTAAGTGTCTGCAGAACTATCCTCAGATGCTCTTCATGTTGTTCCTTCGAAGTAGAGTATATGAGGATGTCATCGACAAAAACCACCATGAACTTATCCAAATAGGGTCTGAAGACTCTATTCATCATATCCATGCAAGCAGCTGGTGTGTTAGTTAGACCAAAAGGCATGACCATAAATTCATAATGGCCATATCTTGATCTGAATGTTGTCTTAACTACATCTTCTTTCTTGATCCTCAGTTGATGATAACCTGATCTCAAATCCAACTTTGAGAAGCATGCCGCTCCTTGCAGTTGATAGAAAAAATCATCAATTATAGGCAATGGGTATTTATTCTTTATGGTTACTGCATTCAATTGACGATAGTCTATACACATGCACAAAGATTCGTCTTTCTTTTTAACGAATAGGATCGGAGCACCCTAAGGAGATACTGATGGACAAATAAAACATTTCTCTAATAATTCTTGCAGCAACTCCTTGAGTTCTGCAGGTCTCATCCGATAGGGAGCCTTCGAAATGGGTGTTGTTCTCGAAACTAGATCGATTTGAAATTCAATCTCACGATCAGGAGGGAGACCTGGTAGATCTTCTGGAAAAACATCATCATATTCACGAACTATGTCTACATCTGATATTGTGAGGTCTTCTTTCTCTTCAGTTTTCATGTAAGTCAGGAATCTCATGCATCCCTTTTCAATATATATATTGGCCTTTAAACAAGATATCATAGCCGGCTTGGGTAGTTTCCTAACACCCTGATACGTGAAAGTGGAAGTATGGGGTATTTGAAAGCTGACACACTTTCTTCTATAATCGATAGTGGCATGATGGTCCGACAACTAATCCATGCCCAGAACAACATCTAGATCTTTGAAGTCGAGTTCTAATAAGTTCATAGGCAACTCATAATCTTTTGTTTTTACTACGCAATTAGAATACACAGTATCTACAATGGTGGTTGCTCCTATAGGTCTCTCTATTAAGTAAGAAACACTCAATCGAGAAGGTGCCACTAGCAACCGTTTTCCAAAAGCTGAAGAAGTGAAACTATGTGTGGCTCCTGAGTCGAATAATACACGAGCAAGAACACCAGAAATGAGAAGTATACCTTCAACCACTTCAGAGTTGGCAAGAGCTTCTTGAAGAGCAGTCGCATAGGCGCGGCTTGGTACTGCTGGCTTCGGCTTTGGTGGGGCGTTGTTTCTTTGATCAGGTTGTGAGCAATCATTGGCATAATGACCCATCTGCTGGCAGTTGAAGCATTTCACGTTTCTCAAGTCACATTTACTCTCGTGCCTCTTGAGACCACAAGTCTTACAAGCGTTATCCGACTGGACCGGCTTCTGGAACCTTTGTCGCTTGGCTTGTTGATTGCCTGCATACTTGACTTGCTTACCCTGGTTCTGACCTGGGTTTTGTCCTCCGAAATGCCTCTTGTTGTCTCGCTGGAATCTTCCTTTATAATGAAACTTCCTCCGAGAGGATTCTACCATATTGCCACTGTTGTGCTGGGTCTTTTCTTCTGTCTTGGCTTTTTCTTTCGCTTGAGGCTTTTCTGTTGTCCACATCTCCCAAAACTCATACATAGAGGCATAGTCTACGAGTCGCCTGCATTTCTTTATTTGTTGTGGCCCGACCAACCTCAAAATTGTGGGCCTCAAACCCCTCTCGAACCTCCTCCACTTCTCTTTCTCATTTGCCACTAAGGACTTGGCAAAACAGGAGAGAGAGAGTTGAAACGAGCGGTATATTGAGCGACTGTCATGTCACCCTGCTTTAATTTTCTAAATTCTTCTTTCTTTTCTACCCTCTGACATTTTGGAAAGAATTGCCTATAAAATCTTCTCACGAATATGGACCAAGGCAAGTATGTATCCGGCTCCAAGGTATCTCTGATGGATCTCCACCAGTGCTCTGCATCGCTGGTCAGATTGGATACAACTATCCATACCCTTTGATCCTCTGGACATTAGATGACGTCCAATGCCTTCTCAACTTGCATTAACCAATTTTCTGCCATGACCCCATCAGGATTGCCATCGAAGAGTGGAGGTTGCATGTTCTTGAACCTCTCTGCCCATGAGGTGATACCAGAAATCACCGTCTGAGGTTGACTTTGTTGGGCTCGGGTCGTTTGCAGAAGCTCATACAATATGCAGTTGGTAGTGTATTCTGGCGGTATCCTCGTACTTTGACTCATTGGGGATTCAGGTGGAATCTCCATACTTTCTTCTCTACCTTCTCGGGGAGTATATCTCTCTGGTGTGTGAGTTGTCGCGTGGCTTCCCTGAACTTGTGCTCCTTCCATAGTAGGGGATGATGAGGGTGCCCTTCGCGACGGTCCGCCAATGATTTTCCTTTCCCGCCTAGCTGCTACCGTGTCCTTTGAAAGATAAGATGTTCCTCTGCGAGTGACCATTTGTAATGCAGAAAAATTATCACTTAACATCACATGGTTCATTGGATTCGTACAAGATTTTATCGCATCTCACGCAATATATATAAAATTATTCATTTTATTTCATTCAAAAAGTCTCATACACGCACAAGAAACATTATTAGCAAGCAAAAATAAAGAACAATGCAATTCAAATAATGCGACTCTACTAAGCAAACTAGTTAATCCTAATCACTCTTCAATCCATCTGAAGCAGGGCCTGTTCCTTGTACTCCCTTGAGTCTGAGTCTCAGAAGGAGCGTTCAAGTCGTACTGAGGCAAAGCAGGAGTGTAAGTTGGTGAGGAAGATGTGTGGGTAGGTGTGGCAGGAGTGTATGAGTGTATATAGGTGAGGCAGGATCATCAATCGGGTCTTCATTCTCGCCTTCCTCTTCCAAACTTCCCGAAATTGCTCGTCCTTGCCCAAACTCTAGATCGCTTCGGTTGGCTTCCACTGCCCGTCGAGCTGCTTCGGCTGCCTGGAATGCAGCTCTCCGAGTTTCTTCAGACAGAAACTCTTGGAATGGAGGTGGAATCCTCTGGTTTCCCCCACTCATGGCACTACAAGAAAATTGTTAATTAGCGACGGAAATTTGCGACAGATTTTTTCTGTCGCAAATTAGCGACAAATTAGCTAGAGAAAACTTTCTTCATGAATCTGTCGCTAATTAGCGACGGATTAGCGATGAAAGTTGCTTCATTGCTAATCTATCGCTAATTAGCGATAGATTAACGACAATAGTTTTTCGTCGCTAATTCTCAATACAAGAAAACCATTTTAGCGAGGGATTTAGCGAGGGAATTTTTTCGTCGCTAATCTGTCTCTAATTAGCGACGAATTAGCGATGGAAAAATTCCCTCGCTAAATCCCTCGCTAATTTTCGATTTAAACCGAGCGCGAAATTTTCCCTCTCTCCCCGTTTGAAATTTAAATCGACCGCGCACAATTTAAACCGCTCTCTCCCCGTCGAAGAGCACGCTGGAGAGCATGACGGCGATGAGGTAGTTTCATGGAGGACGACAACGCTGGCGGACAACGACGCTGGAGGACGGCGACGACAGAGGATGGCGACGACTTTAGAGGATGCAGTTTCATGGAGGACGACGACGACGGAGGACGACGACGACGGAGGACGGCGACGACGGAGGATGGCGACGATGGAGGACGACGACGACGGAGGACGACGATGACTTCGGAGGACGCAGTTTCACGGAGGACGGCAACGCCAAAGGACGGCGACGACGACGCCAGAGGACGGCGACGACGGAGGACGGCGACGATGGAGGACGGCGACGACTTCGGAAGATGTGGTTTCACGGAGGATGGCGACGAGGCTGAGCGATTGCTGGAGGACGGCAATGCCGATTCACGGAGGACGGCAATGCCGGAGAGCACCGGTTCATGGAGGATGGTACAAGTCCGGCGATGAGGCAGAGCGATCGTTCTGTGCAATGCCTGTCGGGTGCGATATAAGTCCGGCTTATTGCTGCCGGAATACCGCCCGACAGGGATCAATTTTTTTTTACTTTTTTTTTAAAATTTAGCGACAGATTAGCGACGGATAATGTTTGTCTCTAATCTATCGCAAATTTGCGACGAAATTAACGGCAGATAAGTTTTCGTCAATTAGTGAGCAAAAATTCGCGATGGCCTCTATCCATCGCTAATCTGTCGCTAAACAGTTTAGTGACGGATTAGCGATGGATAGAGGCCAATTAGCGACGAAAAAATTCCCTCGCTAAAATGGTTTTCTTGTATTGAGAATTAGCGACGAAAAATTGTTGTCGTTAATCTATCGCTAATTAGCGACAGATTAGCGATAAAGCAACTTTCATCGCTAATCTGTCGCTAATTTGGGACAGAAAAAATCCTTTGCAAATTTCTGTCGCTAATTAACAATTTTCTTGTAGTGACATATCTAGCTCGGGACATATGTCGTCCCCGTGCGTTGGCCATACGAGACCCTTCCCGAGGCACAAAGTTTGTGTTTGGAGATGCTCTTCTCCCAATTCCTCCTCGAGCCGCCATCTGATTTTTCCCCATCCACCCACGTGCAGACCTCGCTCTCTAACAATTGCACTGGTGATTCCTCCTTTCATAGGGTGGAGGATGTTGCCCCTGGGTAGTGTAGGGGTAGTTCTGATGGTAAGAATCTCGATCTCCGATTATGATGTAGATCGGAGGAGACTGTGGTGTCAACTCTCTAACCACTTGAGTCATGCTTGTGATGACTCCGGTAACCATTGTCATTGCGGTGAAGAATTCCTTTCTCCCTACCATGGGAGGCTCAGCAGAGTCTTGAGCTTGTGGGACTGCATTGTTTCTTTGTTCATTAGTCATTCCTAATCACACAATATTCTAATCACTAATATATCTTATTCGAGCAGAGACTTACATCTTGTCATTGAATCTTGTTATGAATGATGAACCCTTTTTCTGTGTAAACCTGGCTTTGATACCACTTTGTAACACCCCGATCTGGGACCTCAGGAGTCCGAGTTCAGTTGGTATTACTTCCCAGAGGGAAGAGTGTAAAGCTTACACAGAGAAAACGTGGCTAAAAAAAACTTTTCATTTTATTTCCATAATCAACTTTTTCTTACAATGTTCATCATTCATAGCAGAATAAACGCAATTACATTTATTCAATAACAAACAACGTAAAAATGTTGATTTACATCTAAGATTACTTATAATATCCCTTACCTTAAGTGCGCACACTGTACTTTCACCAAAAGTGAGTCTCAAGATGCTCTAACAGTAGGATCTGATCATTAAAGCAACATATTTGAATTAATTCACAAAACCTATTACCAAATCACCAAAATACCCCTCCCGAATCTTACTCAAGAACCTTAATTTCTGCATCACTGTTTTTACTGAACCCATTATACTAGTAGATTCCTCTCTACAATACGAGTCCAACGCACCAAACCTCACTCGATTCCGAGTTCAGAGTGCAAAGATATGTCCATTTTACTGAAATGGATCTCAAGTATCCAAATGGATATCTTGGTACATTTCGGATTTCGAGACAACTTGAGACTATCTCATGATCCAATCCGAATCTAAATTCTGATCTGAATTCAAACCCTAACTGCTTGGATCTAGATCCAACACTTATCCTAATCCAAAACTGCTTGACTGGATCCAGGATATTCTAATTGGATCCAAAATAGCTTGACTGGATCCAGAACATGATCCATACCCTCTTACTGGATTCAATACAGTCAGACTGGATCCCGAATTGTCTGACTGAATCCAAAATAGTCTGATTTAGACCCAGTTCTGAAATGGATCCAAGATTGATTCAATCAGATCCAAAACAGACAGTCTGGATTCAGAACAGGTCCAGATCCAACTGGATCCAAGCTAAGAACCCAGATCCAGTTAGATCGAACCGGTTTGGCCTGACTCGGGTTCATCCAAACCGGTTCAGTTCAGACCTGATTCGGTCTGAACCGATTCTATTGGGACTGGTTCCATCCGAACCGGTTTGGTCTGAACCGGTTCGACCCGAACCGGTTCACCCAAACAACAAAAATTATTTTATTTATTATATTTTTTTTCAACCTGTCTCAGTTCGGTCTGGATGCGACCCGGTTCGGTCTGGGTCGCACCAAGGCCGAACCAACCCCCTCTGATTTTTTTTTTTTTTTGCTCGGTCTGGGCGCAACCCATACCGGTGGGCTCGGTCTGGGTCGCACCCAGACCGACCCGGTTCGGTCCGGGTGCCCGGACCGAACTGGACCCTAATAAGAAAGAGCGGAAGGGGTTGTGCCCCTTCCGATCCTAGGTGCAGGGGGTCGGCCCCTGCCGACCCTCTCTCTGCTCCCATCCAGGCTTGGGCCGACCTCCGGGTCGGCCATTGGTGTCGGCCGGCCATCGAAGTCGGCCGGTCATCGGGGCCGGCCGACCCCCCTCTGTCTCTCTCTCTCTCTGTCGTAAATTTTTTTTTTTTCGTTTCCTACAACTCGCCGGCAACAATGGTTGCCGGCCCCTCCCCCTTTGTGCTCGGATCAGAAAAAAAAAACGAAGAAGAAGAGGAGGAGGGTGGAGTCTTACCTCGCCGCCGTCACCGGTAAGCGTCTCTCTCTCTCTCTCTCTCTCTCTCTCTCTCTCTCTCTCTCTCTATATATATATATATATATATATATATATATATGCAGGGTGCGGAAGGAGGACCTGTGTGAGGGTTTTTATAACCCTCACGCAAGGTGAGGGGCTGAGGATAAACCTCGCCCCCCTCCCGCGGATTTCGGGGGTGAGGTTTATCCTCACCCCTTCTCGAACCCTCGAAACAGTTTTTCCCCAACTCGGAAACTGTTTTGATTTATTTTTTTATTTTTGTTTATTTTTTTAACGCTTATCCCCTCCGGCGACTTTCCTGGAGGGGGGTTTTACTCTTATGAATGTAATCTCTCTATATATTAGTGTGAAGATTGCTGAAATAAATAAGAGAGAATTTATATTCGTGGACATAGGTCGGACGTTAACTTTTGTGGTGTTCGTGTTCATTTGATCATGCATTATTTCTTTCACAGCCGACCCTCAATCTCAACTTCCTGAAGGAAGGTTCTACCATTTTCAATGACAACTGAAATAATTGGTGATGGCGAAAAGTTGAGGGGGATCTCAATACGTATCCGAGCATACGCCATACAGTCAAGGTTACGAGTTTGCAGATCAACATCAAGGAGAGAACCCTTGAAGAAACGAGGGACACCATCATAAAATTTGAGATTCCAAATTCTGCAGGGAGGCCAATCCAAAAAGGAACTCGAGTTGAGAGATAAGTTTTAAGATCCATACCGTGAAACCAGCGATCAATTATCAGTGTGCAACCCGCAACTTTCCAATTGCCTTGATGCATGACAGTCTGCATGTCTGATTCCTTTGAAACTCTAATGAAAAAGAGTTCGTTGGGAAGGGAGGAAAAACGTATTTCCTTGATAGACGGCCAAAAAGAATGTAACTTGTCAAAAAATAAACTAAAACTCCAATCGCTTGGTAGATAAACCAGCAAAAAGCCCAGCTGGAAGCATAAATTTTAACGGCAACGCCATATCCTGGTAAGTGGTGGCAGGGACAGAAAGCTGGCCGTCACCTCCATCATTGATAACAGAAAGAGGTTCATTAGATTCAGGATGAGGGATGGAGCCCTCTTCCACAATATCAGCCCATTGTTTAGACGAAGAGGGTATAGAAAGGTTAGTGTGAGAAGAGACAGTAGGTTCCTGATCCATTTCTCCCACCATTTCAAGCTTTTAACTCTAACCCTCGGTTCTCTCTTTCAGCGAGCTTTATGAGAAGACGTATGTTGAAGAATGACACAAAATAACGTGTCACGTGTCACGTGTCCTTTTACGTAGTCCTTGTTAACATAGCCCTTCACAAATACATGGGGTACCAGGGTTCTAGTGCACTAGCTTACACTCTCAAATGGCACAAAAAATGCTGTTGATGACTTTCCTGATTGCCACTTAAACTACTAACGCCCCACGCCCCACATCCATATTTGAGATCACATTGAGGACTTGCCCATGTCCCCCCCATGGAAGGTTAATGGGCTAGTCAATCGGACCATTATAATTTGCTCAAGCCTTGTGAAATGGTAGCCTATCTGGTTGCAAACAAACAGCAAACACAATCTGGACAAACTCAGGCCACTGGGCGCAGCACCATGCCCCTTGTGACTACAACAGTTGTCCAGGTCTCATGGAAACATAAGCCTGAGTTGTTTATTTATGAAAATCTGCAGCAGTGGCCAGCAAGAGATGAGTGTCATGCCTTGGTGGCCACCGCCCACAGCAACTTGGTAAAACCAGCCCTAGGTCATTGCATCTGGGATGGCATTGTTGGATGCCGGCTTGATTGAAGGGATGCTGAAAATATGCTATCCAGAAATGAATTTCTATGTTAGCTAAGGGGGTAGATCTGTTCTCTAAGTATGCCACCTTCAGTGATTCTCTTTGTTACCAGTAACCACCAGCCTTCCAAGCACTCGATGTGAATTCCACACACACATGCACAGATTGTACTAACTAAACTGTTCATTAAAACAGCATATTGCTGTCTAGTTCTTTGTTGATAGGCACAAAATATTAGCAGCTGGGCAACATCGGTTTCACTTTTTTCTTTTTCTTAGATGGAAGATAACATAGAGTTATATGAAAGTACCAAATACAACTGTGCGGAATCAGATTAATGTTTTTCCTAACTGGGGTACAGAGAAGGTATATCCATTATCCACCAGCATTTACTATACAGAGGTCTGCCAACAAAACCATCAAATTGAGCCTCTTAAGCTACTAACATTGATATCAACAACAAAAGCATTGAGGCAAAGCAGGCAGAAGAGAGATCCAGGAATTTCGGTCAATACCATGGTTGAAATCAACATGGGAATAGGATCGGAGATGCATTTCTCTGAAACTTGCCACCAGGAAAATCCAGCTTGCTGATCTTCTCTGCACACCAATGCAACTGTTCTTCATCGATCCTTGTCATTCTCAGCACTCTAGACACCACCCTAGCATCGATAAGGCCAAGTAGTAGCTCTACCTCTTCAGGTGATACAGGCCAGGATTTCTTTTTCCACCCTTTCTTCTTTCTGAAGAGCTCCTTCAATTTCAGCTTCTTCTGGAATTTATAAAGGCAAATGATTTTATGAATTACCAAACAAGCAACAAGTATGACATCTGATTCTATCAATACTTCACAACAACAACAAAAAAAAAGACAAAAGAGCAACCATGAAAAGAGATTTTCTTTTGTATTTTACTTCAAAATTCAAATACATAACTAAATCATAATACCTCAAGAAAAAAAATAATTTCCACATAGACAAGTTTACACAGGGATCAACCAACTTCGGTTGCAAGAAATCGGAACAAACAGCAATCAAAGACTTTACATAAAGCCAGCTACTGATGGTGGCACA
Organism: Nuphar pumila; assembly: GCF_984573655.1. Lineage (NCBI taxonomy): Eukaryota > Viridiplantae > Streptophyta > Magnoliopsida > Nymphaeales > Nymphaeaceae > Nuphar > Nuphar pumila. Next base: position 113,540,707 of record NC_143251.1, on the reverse strand, counting down.
AGGTCAGAACACAAGAATAGACATGTCAATGAAAAGGAACATGGCAGAATCTAGTACCTTGTCAAGATCAGTTTTTGTTCGTTGCAAGAGACCAGAAAGTTGGTTGTGGCCTCCAAAAACATTTACAACACCGACTGCTTTTTTCTTATCCATCTTTAGAAATTGGCAAAATAACAGGATACAATCTTCAAATATCTTGAGGAGCTCAGATGCGGAGGTGGATGAGTCTGAATCTGACTCTTCACTTGTTTCCTTCTGGTCCACACCTTGATATATTCAAGAAGCAACCTTTTTACAATGAAAATAAAAGAGAAATATGACACAACATGCAACAGAAAACCTCTTATCTGTTTGAAGAATTGCCAAATCCAAAATGTGGTTCTTCAATCAAAAGATCTGTGTGGATATCCAAAAATCACAAAGATAATATATGACAAGTAATAAATAAAACATGCCAATAGAAAGGTGCACGTATTGCAATTCATACTTTTAGATAAGGTGTCACATCTTTTCTACCATGAATATAAAATAACTTTTCAAACACGCAAAAAAAAAGGATTCATTTAGGTAGAAGGAACTTAAACTATTTTTATCTAGCCCAGTTTATTAAAGTTTTTTTTAAGGAAAGTTTATTAAAATAATCCATTTTAAATTTCTTAATTATCGAGCATCATATGCAAGTCCTCCTGTATCTTAAAATTCACTAATAATATAAAGATAGATAGCTTGCTGTACCAAAGGAGCAGCAATTACCTTGGAAACTCGGGACTTGAAGCAACTTTGGCATGGAAACTCTAGCCCGGGCATAAATCTCCAGTCTATGACCAGGTTCGAAAGGCTCATTCTCCATGAATCTCTGTAACATAACTTGAAATTGCTGAAACTGCTGCGCCACACAGCCATAACATGGAAGAGCTTGGAGTTCTGTTGACATTATCTTCTCTCTGAATCGTTTGTATTGGCAGTGGAGAGCTTCCCATGTCAAGCATACCTGAGCAACATATGCAGTTTCAAGATCTTGATATGGATCATGATAGCGCTCTTGCAAATGCTCAGCATCATCCTGAAATTTTGATTTCTTTAGAGACAAACAACCAAGAGTTGATGCAGATCTTTGGGCTTTTCTCGAAGGAATTGGAGAACCTAAAGCCAAGGACGACATCAAAATTATTGGTTCCATTGTGAAAAAATATTATAAGCAAGAGTAACTTTCAAAAGAAACAAAGCTAAGGATAAATGGACTATAGGGAAAAAAAATTCATTTCACTTTATTTGCAAATTTCAAACAAATTAGTTTTCTAGCATTCCTTTTATTAAGGCCCCTTTTAGTCGCATCATTCCTTTTCTGCTTGAGTAAATTCATAACTTCATAGACAATAGAGATATATTCATCCTCATTAAAAAGTACATCTAGCAACAGGATAATAACTGGCTGATTTTTTTTCCAACAAGAAGAGAGAGAGAGAGAGAGAGACCATGGAAAGCAAAGGCTATGCTGAACCCAAGTCTGCCACAGCAGGGAAGAGGCCTTGCACAAGCAGAGATATGCCCAAAGCGGTGATCCAAAGTCAAGAATATTAACCATAAACTGGTTTGGATTACGATACTTCAGTGCAAAAAAATTTACAAGAAGATACAGCAAATCAAACACAGGGGAATACCTCAGCTTCAGGCCAGTTAGCAACTTTAATAAGAGAAAAGAAAAGAAATAATGAATTGTGAAATAGAAATTTATACAAATGCATGACACTTATAATGCATCCTTGTGCATGATGTGGAAAAGGAACAAAGAAATATCTCCTAAAACTAAATGAAAATTCAACAAACTCCTAACCAAATAAAAACCATGCTTCCAATTCTATAGAAACACCAAATTCTGAGAAAATCAGAACAATGGAGTGTCAATAAACAGTATTTTTTCGCATAACATAGCGTGTCAATAAACAATATTGCCCTAGAAAATTGGTGGAATTCAGTACCTGCTCCAGGCATCTGTTCAGCAGTCATCCTGTCAAAAAAGAACATCTTCTGGCTGTATTGATTGTATACATTCTCAAATCCACAACTAGAGTTACTATCTTCAGCATCAGCTTCTGAGTCCCTCCACTCGCTGGAGCTTGTCTCCTCCATATACGCATCCTCCTCAGGTATCAACACCATGAAACGGTTCTTCCTCAATTCTCTTATCTGCCTCTTCACTTCGCCGGTTATGAAATCATCATCGTCATCCTCGATGTCCACAGGTTTATCAACACTACCGGTTATCGACGCAGCCTGCAATTCTTCCTTCCCATTAGCTGCTTCACTGGATACCTGAGTCAAATCTGGTTCTTTCTCCCCACTTTTCTTGTGGGCCTTCCGAAAGATCTTCCCATTAAAGAAATTCATTGCTACGCCTCTGAAATCCTACTCCGTTTAGCAATCTTTTGACAGCTCCAAATTGTATTTTTGATTGAAATGCCGGATTCCCAGCAATCAAAAGAAAACTCTAACGGGATTCAGATGAGCAACTGCGGCCATGAAATCAATCATTCAAGAATCGAACAAATGATCTAATTTCCACGCCAAATCCAGCACAATGCTTGATGTGTATAAGGAAAACCAGCCACGCAAAAGCTAATAAAAGTTTAAATTCCCTCGACACCGCTCTGGATCGGGACTTGCATTGCAAGTTAAAACCATAGCAAACACTACAGTTTTCTGATCTTCTCGCCCTCTCTCAACTAAAAAACTCAGAAATTCTCTTCTTTGAAACAAATGAGCAACTCTAATCCCCAGTCTCCGCGGTCGAAAAGGACCTCCCAAATCCTGAACTAAACGCAGATCATCATCATCATCATCGAAGCTCAGCCTTTTAACTAAAACCCTAGCAAAACCCTCCTCTGCAACAGATCCACACCCGATAACAGTTCCCTCAGAAAATCCTCAAAGTTTCAGTCTTTCACCAATACCCCGGGAGGTAAAAAACGCTGAGAAGAGACTGAACCTGTTGCAAAGTTACACTTCCAAAAACCTACAACCCATCTTGCCATTGCATCTCCCTCACCTCTTTAAACACTTCCCAGCCATTGCTTCTTCACACTAAAACCTCAAAAGATCACAAAAGGCAAAACACGCACACACAAGAGAAAAGGAATCTCTCAAAAGCTTTAAAAGAGAGAGAGAAAGAAAAAAAAAACTATGAATCTCACCAACTACAGAATCCCAACATTCCTCTCAGACCTCATGAAAAAGAACACCTCAAAAAAATACCAAGACCCACACTAAAACTCCAGAGAGAGAGAGAGAGAAGCACACTGTTTGAAAACCCTAAAAGCTCCTGGTCCACCAAAAAAAAACAGAAACCCAAACTCCCCGAGGGATCAGACTCAGAGGGGGACCCCAGAAGCTTCTATAAGAAGCAAGGGGATTTGGGGGTAGTAGAGGCTATTGGGGTTTATCATTAGACTTAGAAGGAGCTGCTGATGCACAGGAATGGTGGAGAGAGAGAGAGAGTTTCTCCACTTCCATTTTTTGGGGAGGGGCATATTGGGGATTTAGGAAAGACAAAAAAGAGAGGGCATTTCTCAGCTGCACGGAGCCCCAGAGGGAGTGCGGGGACGATGGGGAACATTGAACACGGCGCTGTCCGTTGATCCAGAGAGAGAGAGAGAGCGGGAAAAATTCTGTTGGACGAAATTTCTTTTCAGCCCCTAGCCGTTGAAAATAATACCGTGAACACCCCTCCTCACCTCGCAATTCCAATACGAACCCTCTGTGCCCAAAAGTATGGGTATAAATGGACCGACAAAAATAGTCCGAATATTCCATCCTGAACCAATATGTTTTTTTCCGGATTCCGATTCTTATGGTAAGATCCAAATGTTTAAATCAATTCGAATCAGATTTGGATTTAATTAGATTGTTTTCAGGTTTGGATAGGGTTCAAATCAATATTTAAACTCAGATCTGATTCATATTTGGATTCAAATCTAATCTGATTGTTTTTTTTTAGTACATGTAAAGAGCTTGTTTCCCATTTTTTTCACTATATCAAATATTACCACATATATCTTGCATCTGAGTTTATCCATACATCCAATATGATTCAAATTTGAATCTGTTGTTTGCATTTCCAAATCAGATTTGGATCTGCCATGATCCATCCTATATCTGTTTTTCTGTAAACCTACTCAAAAGTCGAAACCAATGCTACAAATCTTGTTCACAAGAAAAAACCATGGAGAGAAAAAGATTCACAATAAATTAAAAAATACTCATTTTTTCTAAAAAAACTTGAAAAGTATCTGCAAATATAATAATTAAATGCAATAAGATATATAAACCCATTAAGAAAATTGGAAAAAAAATATTGACATAGATGGCACTCACTTTTGGCACCATTCTATGCTTTGGTCGAGGTTAAAGAAATATGTCAAACATGGTGACTTCATTATTCAAAATATATCAAACATGCCTACTTAATTTTTGTACAATTTTAACCTTTATGACCCTAAAAAGTTAGACGCCTTGGATAAACGACGTGTCTAGATTTGTCACTTAAAACACTTAGACACCATGTAGGTATCGCGTGAAAAAATTAGGCACCATGTAAGTTGTCATATGGAAAAATTAGATGTCATCTAAGTTATTGATGTGGACCCATTTGAAGAAGACCCATATCCTGGTTCAAAGGTCCAAGCACTTGTTGTGGGTTCATTCCCTGTAGATCCAAATCCAAACTCCAAGCTTCATTTACTAAAGCTTATAGGACCCATGCATGGGGAATCATCTCAATAGCTCAACATTGAAGAAGCAAGTGAGACCCACCTAGGGGGACGCTCATCCTATTTCTAAAGGTTAAGGCTTGATGGGACCCACCTATTAGTGGGCTTCATGGAACTCATGTAAACCTCTTGAAAGTTCTCTCTAATTATGGACAAGAGGAAGTCAAAGTGTGAGTCTATTTCTGTTTTGTCTACTTCATTTTTAGTGTAGTCCAAATATGTTTACCTAAGTTTATCTTAGGAGTCTCAAGGCTTTACTTAGTTTTAGTATTTGTTTTAGTTTTTGCAACTTTAACTTGTGAAGGATTTAAGAGCCCTCTCTTGGCCTATATATATTGAGTATGAATGAAAAAATGTGAACTTGATTCCTTTATCTCAATTCGTCTCTCACACACTCTTTCTCTCTCTAGCTTAAGCTCCTCTCTAAGGGTGTCTCTCTCTCTCTTTCAAGCTAGAGTCTCTCTCTCCCCTTTGCGAGTCCATACCACCTAGACTTGTCTCACTCTCTATCTAAGGGTTAATCATGCTCTATTGGGTGAGTTAATCTCCTAGTGGGTTTGTTCTTCCAAGTGAACCAAGGTGCAACCTAAGCCCACCCAAACTGGTGCAGTCAACATCAAACCAATGGCGGTCTCGACCTTCTCAAAACCTCATATGTGGAACTTTGACCCTTCTCAATTGAACCACAACTGTAGCAGACCCCAACCTTAATAAGTTATCTCATACCTTGCCTTAACTCCGAACCCAACTTAGAAACTCCAAAACTTCTTTTTCTATTCTGATTTGATTCCTATCTCAATTCTGGTTCACTTTTCTTCTCGCTTTCAATACGATTCTTGGTTCATTTTCAAGTCGTTCTACACATTAAAATTTTAAAATTACATCGCTTCTCGCTCCTGCATCCTGCCCCCCCCCCTTCCTACTGCCAAATTTGGGTTTTATCCAAATCCAACTTAAAATGACTCAATTATATGTAAATATGTATCTAATTAAGGTTCACCTCTTGCTTTGTTTTGTATATATTTTTATTGGTGCAAAGGAGCTAGCCTTTGGCACTATCTTGTTGGAGTGTGCCACTTATTTTTCAGCCGTATGGGTGCTCAGAAATGTCAATTAATTCTATATTCACTTATGGCTAGAAAACACATTGGTAGTGCAAGCTAGCAAAGCGACCACCAGAAGTGGTATTGAATAAGGCAATGAAATCCTTGCATTTTTGTCTTATCATGTGGTATAAATGGTTCTTATAAAAATTAGTGGTAGAAATGGAATAAAAAAAAAACTGTGTTGTTCATCATTTTTGTTTCAACAGTTTTCCGGCTATGGTTGACCGAAGAACTCCTAGATAGCATCATCCATACTAGTGACTTTTTTTCCGCATAGAAAACTGGAGTTAGGCAGACCTCTACCTGTTTATTAGGAAAATATTAACATATTTACATTGAGGGAACCCAATCAGGGCTCAAAATTTTCTATCGACCTCTCTAATGGTCAATGTCACGAGAGATCTCGCAATGGAGTAAACTTATTCCAATTGACCATAAACGATTGATCAAGGTCTGCAAATGGTCATTAGCTGTGCATCTTCCTTCCAAGCCTCTGTTGATGAGACCCACCTGACCTCTTCTTGAAGTTTCAACAAAAATACATGATGAATCCCGGATGAGATTCAATATTCTCACCCATCCTTCAAACCCTCTCCCATTAAGACTGAATCTAAGGTTCATCCGGCCGACTGATACAAACAGTATCTGAGAATCTCGGACAACATATATGTTGGATCATATTTCGGATCACACAGTTTCACAATCGTCATCATGATATAATACACGATAGAAAACAGGAAATACAACAGTGTATATAGCATGATCAACAGATAATCGAAACAATAACAGGGAGCAGGCATGTCGGTTTCCGCAAACAACCAAAATCCAGACGACAGCATAAGAGCAAACAGATGCAAAGAACATGAAGAAAACATGTTTAGATTATGTAACAGGCTAAGGCTTACGAAAGTACTCCCCTTAGAGAAGATTCGCCCCCACATACAGTGCAAATCAGGGTCCGGCGTCCTTCCCCCAGGATACAATAGCCACGACGAACCGAACGGTGCACTCCGGCGGATTGTCCTTCGAAAACAACCTCCACGAACCAAATGTTGCAGAACACCCTTTCGGGATAACTCAGGAAAGAGAGAGAGAGAGAGAGAGAGAGAGCAACAGGTGAGATGGGAAATCGCAGAGCTTCATAAATGCGTATGTCTCTGCCTCTGCGTAACCCCAGCCCTTACCATGCTTTTATAACCCACGAACAGTTATGAAACGTGGAAGGACCCGTTACGGATTCTGAGGAGACGTGATCCGTTAACGGACTTCGAAAGATCGAAATCTGTTACGGAATCTGAAGAGCCATAACGGACATGGACTACGAGGAGTCATGACCCGTTATCATTTCCCATAACTCGTTACAGAATCCAAATATCCAAAGAAACTTTGTGTAAAAAGGTACTTTGTCTTGATTGGATATGGCCCTAAAGGGCCAATTACCAAAAACCGAAACCGAAACCGAAATTGAACCTGGCACGGCACGGCTCGGCACGGTGGGCGAGCGTGTGTGTGTGTGTGTGGTGGTCATCCCACTCTCTTATTCTCAAGAACAAGTGTATGAGTTCACTTGTGGCATATAAAGCCCACAAAAAACTCAAGCACTATCAATATGGGACTATTCCACCTCATCAAGACCACCTTTTCCAAAACAGCCCAGTTTCTCCTTTGAATTCTCTCTCCCTTCCTTCTTACACATAACAATATACCCTATTAAGACACCTCCATAATATCAGATGATCCACATTCCAAAATTGACCCTTTTGCTCATCCAAAAATCTGGACCGTCCCTTGCATGTTCAAAACAATGCCAAGGAAGTCATTTGTGTGTTATGAAGGTAATTTCATTAGTTGATAGCTCTAACTATGAAATCATATAAAAGAGAAATAGTTTATTATCTATGTCGTCTGCCCAAAATTGTGCATGTAAAAAAAGTAGAAAAGCACAAAGGATGTTTGTTTGCTGTGTTTTTTATTTGTAGAAAGCAGAGTTAGGGACAAGCCTAACCATGAGCAGCTCTGTTTCGTTTACCAGCCCTACTTGAATATGTCAATACGGTTAAGTTTTTGCTAGTTAACCATTCTAATTCCATCCTTTTCTTGATCATGCTTGCTAGAGTGGTAAAATAACCAAAGCCAGGTGCGTTCTAAGGGCTGGATCTATCCTCACCGAGTTTGATCTACTCTATATTTTTAAGATTTGTTTTCTAAAACTTGGAGGGCTCCATCAGTTGTTGTGCGGGAGGGCTGTTTTGCGTTAGATCTTATCCTCGCTCTGCTATAATTAGATGCGAAAAGAAGTGGAGGACTATTTGGAGAGTTTGGTTATTTACAGTGTGGTGGTTCATATGGATGGCCAGAAATGATGCTACTTTTCAGAATGTCCCGTTCAACCTTAACCGTTTGACCCATAGGGTCTTGGCTGATGTGTATGCTATCTTACGCATATATCTCAAAGACATGCCTCTGCCACCAACTGATCCTCATATAGATGTTTGTGGTCCTGGATTCCGTTTTGTGTTCATGCTTTTTCTGTTTTTTTTTTGTGTTTTTTTTGTGTTATTGGTGTTCTCATGTTATGTTGTTGTGTTTGTGCTTGTGGGTCTCAACGCTTTGTTGAGTTTCACTTTTAAGTAATGTTGATCGCTTTTCGGCTCTCTCTCTCTCTCACACACACACACACTTTGTCCATTGCGCTCTCTTGAACTTTATATATTATTTTAGTTGCTAATGTCTTTTTTCTTTGTCGATGACTGAAGTTCTTTTTTTTCCTTTTAAGGATGCTTTTTAGTGGTTTAATGGTCAATATTAATTTTGGGCTACTTCTTGAATTACCAAGCATTTAAAGTCTTTAAGTTGCTTGACTTTTTTTTCTCTTATTAAAGCCATTGGCTACATGACATTGCAGGCCTCAACTGCAAGGGTTGTACAGCTTGGGAATGTGCAAGCCTTTTCGTTTTCAGCCAGGCAAGTGATTTTATCGAAGCTACCAAGGAGGCCAATATGAAACGCTTGGCAAACTCATCTCTTGATGTGGAAGCTTTTCAAGCAGTGAAGCAACTATGTTGTGTCGTTGCATCTAAACAGTTTCATCAGCTTTAGTCATTTTCGATGGCAATGAATATGAAACTCTTTATGTATAGTTGGTGTTTAGAGAAAGACAATGTTTCTGATCACACAGAATAGGGTTTCATAAGTTCACACTTTTTGTGTTTTGTATGTTGTTTATGGTTTTGGCTCCTTTGAGAGAATATAGCATTTCGACTTTGATGCACATAATGTTACATCTAATGCTCTCTCTCTCTCTCTCTCTCTCTCAGATGAACCGGTTGTACCACGTTCCCCATGTGGGTGAAGCTTTCTCGTGGTCCAATCGACGATCCACACCGTGCTTCCGTCTGCTAGACAGGGTGCTCGTTTCGTCAGAGCTGTTGAGTTCTATTAATGACATCTCTTGTTGCCTTCTTCCACCATCTGTCTCAGATCATAGTCAGATTGTTATCCGATGGGGTCAAGGCTTCACCGGCGATAACTCCTTTAGATTTGAGCAATGGTGGCTTAAGGAGACGGGCTTCGAGTCGTTAGTTCATCAATCTTGGAATAAACCTTGCTTTGCAGTACGGGCGGCTACAAGATGCATGGTTAAGCTTTTTCGTCTATCCCGCGATATCAAATCTTGGCTTATTTTCAATAGAATAAGCAAATTCCAAAATCTGGGGGATTGGGAGCGAGAGCTGGCTTCTATCAACCAGTCTCTCTTGGACACGTCCTATATGAATGCATCAGATATTGAATGTCTCAATGCTAGATCGGCCGAGCTGACTCTTCTAGTGCAATCGTGGCGTCTAAATGATGAGATTCGTTGAAAGCAGTGGTCAAGGGTGACTTGGCTTAAAGCGGGAGATGGGAATACAAGGTTCTTTCATTCTTTGGCGTCTCACAGGCATCGAAGACATGCGATTCACACTCTGTATATCAATGGTGTCTCCTTTTCGGGCGATCAGGTAATCAATGTTGTCTCCAACTATTTTTCTAACCTGTATTCCTGCAACCAAGCTGTAGGTGGCAATATGGGTTCAACTTTATTTTTGTCCATGGATCGAGCATTATCCAACTCGATTCAGGGGTTGTTCACCGAAGAAGAAATCGTCTCGGCGGTGCGGGAGTCGTCTGGGTGGAAAGCTCCAGGTTTTGATGGGTATCTTGTGGATTTCTTTCGCATATTCTGGCAATGCGTTAAGAGTGACATTCTTAGTGTCTTTGCCGAGTTTCATCGTAATGGCCGATTGCCGGTTCACTCTCACCTAGCAATTGTGTCGCTTATTCCTAAGGAGGAAGCCGCATCAGATATCTTGCGGTTTAGACCTATATCAGTGTTAGGGAGTTTATATCGCAAAGGTCTTAGCTAACAGGATGCGGTCAATTGCTCCTAAGATTTTTTCGGAGGAACAATTCGCCTTCATTCCTAACAGAAGACTTCAACATTCCTTCATTTTGGCCACTGAAGTGTTGCAGTCCCTAAAGATCAGCGGGGGAGCATTTTTCACCCTGAAGCTTGACTTTCATAAAGCCTACGACTCGGTTCATTGGTCGTTCCTCTTCAACATGTTGGCAAACTTGGGCTTCGATAGGCGTTTCTCTAGCTGGGTGCATGAGCTGGTAACCAATGCCCAATCTCAGTTTCAGATCAATGAGGTCAAAGGAAAATAGTTCAAACTTGGGCGTGGTCTTCGATAAGGATGTCCTCTGTCTCCGCTACTCTTTAACGTCGTCTCTGAAGGCCTGGTGGTTTTGGTGAAGAGGGCAGTGGAGGGTGATCTAATTGAATCTCTCGGTATTCAAGAGTGTCGTAGTCAGATCCTGACCTACGTTGATGACATAATTATCTTCGGAAGGGCCTCCATCCAACAAATGTTAAGATTCAAGCTCGTCCTTCTTTTTTTTCCAATCGATGTCAGGTCTATCCTTGAACTATGAGAAGTGTTGTCTATCCATGGTCAACGCCCCTCCATTAATGTTGGACATGGGCCAGCGGATATTTGGATGCTCGGTTTCGGATAACTCTTTTTCTTATCTGGGTCTGCCGCTTCAAATCAGTCGTGTTTCAACGGCAGCCTGGAGCACCACTATCCAAAGGGTTCAGGAAAAAATATCGGGCTAGCAAGCGTCCTACCTTTCTATCGCGGGTAGACTAACTCTCATCAAGCACGTTCTTTCTGCTATGCCTGAATTGTTTATGTCTATGTTCCTGATGCCTATGGGGGTTAGTAAGAAGATAGCTCAGGTAGTGACGCACTTCCTGTGGTCTGGGCGAGGTCCCAAAAACAAGCGCCACCTTATAGGGTGGGACACTCTTCGACTACCCCCAAATAGGGGGGGTTTGGGAATCAAGGATTCCCGGCTGAGAAGTATGATTCTGGTCGTGAAGCAGAGCTGGCTTGCACACCAACCTGGGTCTCCGTGTGCAAGCGTGCTTCTAACTAAATACGGTGGTGTGGAATCATTGGTGGGGGCCACAAACATGCGTCAGCGAACTATGTCAAAGCTTCGACGATCATGGATCCAAGCATGGTCTGCAGTTCTGTCTCATAATGGCAATGTTGACTCGCAGTCTCAGTTCTTTGGTCGTAACCTTGCTCTGAACGAATCTTTCCGCTCAAAAGAAGGCTACCTCGCTCTCCTTCCGTCGGGGGTGGACCGGTTCCCGACGAACCTGATCTGGGGCAAGGGTCCCACTCCGAGATCATGTTTTCTGGCTTGACAAATCTTACACAATCGGGTGCAGACTGACAACTTCCTCAAATCCATCGGATTTCATCTGTCGAGTAAATGTGTGTTGTGTGAGGCGGTGGAAGAATCTGCCTTTCACCTTTTTTGGGAGTGCTCTGTTTTTCAAAACATCTTTAAGGTGACTTGGAATAAGCCGGGGGTTAGCGTGCGTCAGGAATCGTTCGCCAACGATTTGTTGTGGGGCCCTCAACAAGTTCGTCATTGCAACAAATGGCATATTATTTGGCGAACCTGGCTGCTCTCGTCTTGGTGGGTCGTATGGATGACTCGCAACAACGCTATTTTTCGGCATATTCCGGCAGTGTTCAACAAAATGGTGAACCTTATTTTGGCGGACGTATACGCCATTCTCCGCATCAACATCCCTGATCTGCAACACCATCTGCCTCCAGGGACCATTCATGATCCAGGGTGATGCTCGTCGCCTAACTGTATTTGTTTCTTGTATTTCTTCCTTTTTTCCTTGCATCGCTACTTTTCTTTTTTCTTTTTTCTTTTTTTGGGCTCCTTGGCATGTCTTGGGCCCGTGTTTTGGTTTCCCGGTAGGTTCAATGTTGGTTGAACCTGTTGTTCGTATCGTAATGTTGATGGTTATAGTTCGGCTCTCTCTCTCTCTCTCACACACACACGCTACCTCTCTTTTGCCGCAATCTGGGCAAGCGGCTCCGGCGTGAGCCCGTTTTATCTGTCTGATGTTCTTTTCTCTTCTGCTTTCTTTATTTGTTTTGGCTTTTGCTCTTGTCCAGTTCATGGGTTCAACATTTTGTTGATCTTCATGAGTGGTAATGTTGAATTACTTTTGGCTCTCTCTCTCTCTCTCTCTTACAGCTGCTATAAGTCTAGTGAGTCCTCAGCTAATTTTGTTCAATGTCTGGTTCGGAGGTAAACTCTGATCTGCAATGCTGAATCTTGTTAAACAATAATCACATTGGGATTTGAAAACCAGGTCGATTGATTGACTATAGTGCACCCAGACCAGGCCCCAGAGCTACAAGTAGCCATCCAGGCTAAATAATACATTCTCTTCCTTCATTTCTAGCACCGTTTTGATGCCTGCACGGTTTTGAATCAGCATGGTTGGTGATAAACTGATTTAGTTATCGCATTTGCTTTTTTCGGGTAGTCGATTGCGACTAATGAGTTCCTTTGATTTTTTTTTTCCAGTCTTTTTTCTATTGTGTGCATTTGCATCCTCTGGAAGGAGGCTCTGCGGCAACACTCACTGCAGAGTCTTAGCGTTGATTTTAGGAAGCCCCCCTATGCATTGTGATAGTGGGTCCCACAAAAATGAAAATTTATATATAGTCTTTTGACTGTTCCAACAGAAAGCCTGAACTTCCTTGGGCACGCAAACACACCCTTTGTATTCCTCCTCAATACATAGGCGAACAGTAAGAGACAATGAAGCAATTAATAGAATCTTGCTCAGACACAGTAATGTATGTGGTCAGGATCATCACTGGCTCAATATGTCAGTCAAGATGCAACAGTTGATTGCCTCCCTTTTGAGACTCGCATGACTTGCTTAGAGTCCTACCCAGATATCATTTGAGGAGATCACATCATTTCAATTCCGAGTTTCAGCTCATTGTGCGATTGACTTGAAACCATTTTGAACATGTACAATAAGTTAAGCTCAAACCATGTCAAGTGAACTATAGCATGCAAGAATAAGATGGGCTGGGTATCTTGAGTTGATGAATCTTACATAACTCATTAGGTCCCACATTCTCTTTGGAGCTGTAATCTCATCATGTACTAAAACGATTGAATGCACAGCACCCTTGGATATGGTGATATGCACTATGTGTTTCCCTCTTTTTTTTAGGTCGTGGCATAGCGACAAAGAAGTTTGCCATATGAACCAGATAATGAATAGTGAAAAAAAAAAGTGAAACTCAAAAACACTTTGTTGGTGATCACTAATCTGTGCCTTAAGCTCATGAAGCCATTGGCCCACACATGAATAGATTTGTCAAGCAAGGGTTGTGGTAGCATTTGAGATGGCCCAGTGTGATAGTAATACTACTTGTACCACAAAGGATAATCTTTTCTGGTTTCAATTCAGAGATTCCTCAAACAAGATATTCTTTCCAGTTGCTTCTATGGTGCTAATGACAATTAACTGCAGCCTATATTAGTAATAAGCAACTGAAAAAAAAGGAAGCCAAATTGTCTAAATACATTTAGGTGAAAAGTTCTTAAGTACCATTTTATCATGGGGGTTACTACATACAATTTTGGTGCATCCGCTTCTGTCGTCCTTCAAAAGACCCTGGTGACATTAAAGTTACTCTGTTACACACGCTAAATGGGTGATGACAGGTATGCAGGTCCAATATGGTTTCTAACTTTAAGAGAGAGAGAGAGAGAGAGAGAGAGAGAGAGAGAGAGAGAGAGAGAGAGAGAGAGAGACTACTTGTTAAGATCGGAGAGCTCAAAACACTAAGTGGTCATATCTACAGCTGACCAAATTACTCTTCACCATCGTCCCCAAGTCAAAGAGATAACATCCAATTGAAAGAATGGCATCTTCAACTAAATGATAATTATTTGTTCATCGTTCTTTACTTACACCAGCAAGCCGGGACCATTTTTCTTTTCTTTTTTGATATTTAACAAGCAGAAACCGGGTTCAGGTGGTGGGGACTCAGAGAGATTGATGCACTACCATATTGCTCAACCCCAAACATGGATAATTACACTGGTCATATGAGGTTTGAGTTGGCTTCAGAAAAAAAGAAAAAAGAAAACAACCTAAAATAGTGCTTCACAACCACATCCTATGTAAAGTTGTCAACCCCTGTGCCACTACTGCTTAAACATTGGGCAACTTTAGATCAATGAGGAAGACATTGGTGCCTCTAGTATACTAACCTTCAAATGCCAATTTATCTGTGTCCTTATTCTCCTTATTCGATACTGTCTCCTCAATTTATCTATTACATATGGGCCCTTAATAGGAGAACATCATACTAAGATTGATTGGCAATTTATTGCTTAAAAAGGTCAATAACTATTAAACCAAGACAACAGGGATAAGAAAAAGAATGCATGATTTGTTACAAAAAGTTTATGTTCCTTTTCTATCTAAAGAAGACAATGCAAGAGCAATGGACTATAGCTTACTTTTAAACCAAGACAACAGGGACAAAAAAAAGAATGCATAATCTTTAACTTTACAAATTAATAACATTATGAAAATCGGTGCCACTAACAACAATTTCAAAAATCTCCTTTTCTTTGTTCTGCAGCCAAATCTTTCTAGGTCCAGTAATGCCAGCTCTACTTTATGAGTCTGGTCCAGTAATGCCAGCTCTACTTTATGAGTGGATGTCTAATCGATTCAGGGCAAATTTCATTGATGCGGATCGCAACAAAAGATCCAGAAGTATAGAAGAATATGCAATAAGAACCATATCATTCAACTTCAAGAGAAGTGCATGCTCATGATAGTCCATTCTTATTGAGGGGCTGCTGCTAGATACACAATCTCAAATTTTAGAAGCCTCATTCACTATACGATCATGCATGTAAGCTTTTATGCATAAGTATTTCTTGAATTCAAAATGCAATCCATAGCAGAACAAGAATAATTAACCAGAAAATTTATTTGCAGCACTCTAAGTTTCTTAAAAAAGGAAGAACCAAGGTTTTCCCGTTCAATTTAATTGAAATCAAAGATTCTACCCTGAAAATGTGAAAATGCTTTACACAACAAAAAATAATAGCTCATAATTTTACCTCTAAATAAGTTTAACAAAATTATAAACTTGTTCAGTTTCTCCTCAGTCCTAACAAACACTGAAAGGAGAGTGTTAGATAACTGGGTGTAGGCTGCAGTTGGCCTTGCAATTTCAAACTAAGACCTAAAATCCATGTCTACCATCAACCTTTTTAAAAAAACATTTGTATTAGATACAAGGCTATGCAGTGTTCTGATATAATTGTTGAAAATAGAGTGGACATCATTTTAAGGAAAACTCCCTAAAAATCAAGATTGCATAACTCATTTAAAATTCTTTAAATTTTTGACAAAATCAAGAAAAATGTCCTCTCTTTGAATAATCAAAATTCAAAATAATGATTAAAAAATAACTAAAAATTTGAAAGTTCTTGACAAGTCCCCACAACGGGTCATAAGAAAGCTTTGAAAAATCATCAAAACAACACGATCGACTAAAGGGCTTCATTTTTCATTTTTCCATCGAGTGGCAATCCTAGCATTGTATTTTTTCATTTAAATTATTTTACCATCATATCATGATAAATGGATACATAAGTAGATAAAAATAGAAAGAAG
The DNA here is from genome assembly GCF_984573655.1 of Nuphar pumila. Lineage (NCBI taxonomy): Eukaryota > Viridiplantae > Streptophyta > Magnoliopsida > Nymphaeales > Nymphaeaceae > Nuphar > Nuphar pumila. Next base: position 113,524,745 of record NC_143251.1, on the reverse strand, counting down.
AAGAAGCAATGAGCACCTACACATGTTGAAAAGGGCAGATTCATGGTTCTTAGCACCGATGAGCAAAAAAATTCATCCATCGAAAATGAGAAAGTAAACACAATCGGGTAGTCATGCATTCACACAATAAATTGCAATAATAGGGATTAAAATAGAAAACCCCCTAAAATCTAATAATAGGGTTACCACGTCGTCGGTGGGCCGCTTGGCGAGGTGACCGATTGAATACAAAATCGTAACCTAAACCCCACAAACACAAAAAATAAAATAAAAAGCAAAGCCAACAGATTCAAACGTCAAAAAATAGAAAACCACAACAAAGAATAGAAGATGCCACTCACATTGCCAAAATGATGTCCTGCTACAATCACAAAAATCCCATGGTTCCCGGCTGCAATGAAGGCTGTGTCGAAGAGAAATAATTAATTTCCTCTATAAAGGAAAATATGTAACAGACAAAAACCATATATCAATTACAAGTAAATTAAAAAAAATACACAAAACTACATAATACTAAGTCTTCATTCCATTTTTCAAACAATGCAAAAAACTATAACTTTTTATCATAGATTAACATAATAGATTGCATTTTACAACTAGTCCAAATACGAACCTACTAAGAACCAAAACAAAAAGGAAATTTTAAAATACTTGAGAAAGGACATCATCAAAGCATTTTCAGATAGCAACCGTCTTGATGATATGAAGGATTCTCAGCCTACACTTGATACAAACATGGAATGAGTTTTCTCTCTTAGCCCCAAGTGATCTTGGCTCATATCATCTACTCTTATCTATCTTCAAATGGTTGGATAAATTTTATAACTAAAATCAGGAGGGTAAAATGCCTTCTAAGAAATATCATGGAAAAACTATGAAAAACTCTTACAGTTTTAAGTACCATAAAAGGCAAGAGAGAAGCAACCAGTTCAAACATTATTAATGAATCACGCACATGACTAAAGATAATTGAAGTATGCAGATGAATTCGCCAGACATATTATACTGTTAACGAAAATGTACAGAGATCGATATGAAAACTAGAAAAATAAAATAAAACCCACAAACTCATGTAGATCCAGAATGCTGATAATAAATCTAATAATTGGCAAACAAGCTTCAGAATAAGAAAACTGTTAATTCCATCAATTTTATATCATCATAGGACACAAATTTACCAGTGTCCCAAATTGTAAGCTTCAGTTTTTTTCCCCAACAGCAAGCTGTTTGATATTGAAGTCAACTCCTACAAGTCACATATAGCATCCAAAATTACTCTTTCGCAAGAAAGAACAATATCAATAAAAAATAGGAGGTAGGACAACATAATAAGTTATATCTTAAAAACAATCCCTCCTGAAAAAATAGAAAAATGCAAAAAAAATCAGTAAAAAAGTGCACATATATATCCTAAAAAATTTCCTTTTGTGAAATTAAATTTTCTTTCTTCAATATTCCTGAACATTAGTTTCTACAACCACAGAGAGATCTCATTTCCTGAACACCCAAAAGGAGAAAAACTCACACACCCAAACTCCATAAATCCTTTCCACCAGACAACCGAGAAAGCCAAAAGAGAGCAAAGGAAACAAAGGGGGATCGAATAGGATGCGATATCGGCGGTGGGGAAAGGGCACTCCACTCACCTTCTTTTCGCCGAGAAAGTTCCTGATCTCGATGGTCTTATTGGAGTTGAGGATGCTGTCGTTGATGGTGAGAGGCAGAGTGTCATTCGCAATAGTGGATCGCCCTTCATAGCTAGATGCAAATCTCCTGGAGCAGCGATGGTCTGATTTCAACACAAAGGCGAGAGAGATGAGAACGCAAGACGAGAACGAGAGTGGAGATGAGAGTGCCTTCCTTCGTTAATGGCGGGCGCGCGCGCGCGCGCGCGAGAGAGAGAGGCAGGCACCTTTTCGAGATTCGTACGTCCTATTTTTTAAGAGTTTTTATCATTCAAAACTTGACAGAAATGCAGCACTTAACGGGAAATTCCAATTCAGAGGAATAACATCGCTCTGATCCTGCTTATGTATCTTATTATTACTCTAATATCAATTTGAGCCCAAAGCTTAATCCACCTATCGTTTCGTTCCTTCAGAAACTCGGCGGTTGGCTTGTCTGTTCAGAGATGGTAAGAAATTTACTTCTTTTGATGACATCAGTAATGAATTATTTTTCTCTCGCTCATCCCTTTCTACTCACAAGGAGTGGAGGAAGGGCCACCCACTGGCAATCTTGTTAAACATGCTTATACTGATTCAGGAGAAAATAAGATTAAAAATCTGAAATTAATTTCGAACGTGCAGGTGTCAGTACAGGACCCTGCTTACTACATGAGATACATCTGCCTCATGTGTGGCAGAAGGATTCCATCCGGGGCATTCAGCTTGACACAGGACCCGCTTACCATATGAATTTTAGTCATACGGGGTTGTGGAGAGTTGATTTCTAAGCATGCCTTCAAAAATTAAAAGAGAATAATGTCATAGGAATCAGGTGCCACTAAGCTGCTGAAAGGTGATTGGGTGAGAGAAAGGGCCAAAGCAATAAGAGAACAATTAATGTCGGTTTAAGAGATTAAACCTTGCATTCTAGTTAATAAATCACAAGTTCGAAACCCACGAGAGCACACCTTGACTTGATCTCATGAAGAAACCACCCCAAAGATCAATGACTCTGCCTGCCGGACTTACCCTTAGAGAGTTGCCACGCTTAGCTCGAGTAAGGGACGAGGCGCATGAGATTTGAACGTAGACAGCACCCTAGTAGATCAAGGATAATTTGAAAAAAATAAATAAAAACCCTTTCGTAAATAGCGCAAAGGCAGTGAGGGCATTTTGGAGAATCAGGGGTGTCCGTTTTTTAGTCGTCGGATGGTGGAAGCGTCGGACGGTCGCGGAAGGAGACGGTCTCCGGTTGTTCGCAGGACGAGGAAGAGGAAGAGGAAGAGGGAGCCAAAAGTAAGAGAAACGAGAAGAATTAGGGTTTCGTCTTCGGCTTCAATGGTAAGGGGCCTTTTTTCTCTCTCTCTGTCTCTTGTTGTTGACTTCATTTTAGGTTCTTGGTTTTGGCAGTGACCAATCTTGTTGGTTAAAGTTTGTGTTTTTTTTTTCAGTGTCGTGACTTGTTCGTGTTTCAGCCATTCTCTTTTTTTCGTCTGTTATCAGATTTTAGGTTCTCAGATTTCATTTCAGTGTTGTGACTTGTTTTTGGTTTTGCGGTCTCTCGGTGTATGTTCTCCTTTAATGTGTGAATTTTGGGCTCGCATATTGCTGGTAGCTTCTATTGGTTCTGGTCTTATTCATTGTTAAGTGATTGCGTTAGGTCGTTTAGATGAAAATTCGATCCATAATCAACTGTTAGCGTCTTATAGGTTGGTAACAACAGCTATGGAGACCTGTCTGGTCAAGTGACTTAAGGATTAAGAAAGTGAATATTCCATTCTTCTTCTTCTTCTTCTTTCTCTCTTTCCCCCAAAATGGTGTTCTACTGATTTTCCTTCGTGACCAATTGTGGACGTTTTATGCTGAATTTGCTCAACTCTTGTTTTTTTGGTGCTTGTGATTTGCCCAAGGAGGGAATTTGAGTATAACTTTGTTTAGTTAGTGCAGTTTGTGATTGTCTATGATTTTTCTGGAGCATATAGTTTTTAAATGATGATTTTTAAAGGGGAAGGTGAAGGTGGTTCTGCTCCAACGGTGGTTTTTAGGATTCATATAGAGAAACGTTTTGTATGACTCAAATGGAGGGTCAAAGTCCTCATTTGACCATTTTTATTTTATTTTTTTTATTTTTTTTAAAGGAGCATAAAGGGGTTGAGGAGACGCCAGATAGTTAGGGCACGCCCCAATCCTCCTCCCTTCACCCCTTCACCCTGCCTCCGGTTGACCCACTTTCCGGCGAGCTACCTCCGGCGGCCAACCTTCCGGCGTCCAGGTATGTCCTTCGTTCTTGCTCTTCTTCTTTTTCTTCTTCTCTTCCATGTCTTCTTCTTCTCTTCCTCTTCCTCTTCCTCTTCTTTTTCTTTCTTCTTCTTCTTTTTCTTCCTCCACTGTGTGTGTTCTGAATTTCATATTGGTTAATTTACTTGTGAATGTTGTAACATTCTCAGATTGGAGCTTCTTCGACAAATACATTCTTTGGTTATTAATGGTAACATGCATTATTCGTTGATGTGCGATTGTTGTTAGTGATTTTGTTGCTTAGTTTTTGGTTGAATGCTCATAATTTAGTTACTGGATACTTAGATCAAGTTGTTGCATTAATGTTATTGTTACATATTGTTCTTGTACCTTTGGGTATTTATTTTAAATTTTCTATTTGTTATTAATTGTTGATTAATCAATAAAAAATTTCTTTTATTTATTTATGTTTTTTAACTATTCTTTATATATTTTTTTTGTGTGATGCCTTTGGAGGCTTACCCATCACTTCATATTTTGGTGGAGCACTTCCCTACGCCTCAATTCACAACATCGCACATGGTTGTTTTCTGATTGATACAATATGTCGTACATTTGCTGTTTGAGGGTTAACGATTGGACCATTTATGAAGAATATAAACATTTTCTTTTCCTTGGCTAAGATCAATTGATTAATCCTCTATTTTTTTTCGTTTGTCTTCCTTTTCCAGTGTTGGACCTTTAAAATCAGCAGCACTTGAAACTGTTCTCTGTTGAATGAAGGAAACAGGGTCATCTACATGTAGTAGCAGAATTTTGGTGTCACTGACTTCCGAGGCAATATGCTTGTTTAATCTTCCATTGCCATGGTTCTGGTATCAGGCTTCAATCACATTTAAAATGCTTGCTTGATTTCTACTTATAATACTTGCAGTATTTGGTGTGGAGGATGAAGAGCATTTGGCTGTCCATACTTGCTTCTTGGCAACAGTTGCCTCCATGTTATTTGCTTCTGTGATGAAAGAATTAAACACTTTTGGATCCATTGTTAGGAAAAAACATGTAAACTTTATCAATACTGCATGGACATTGTTTATCTCTTTGTCTATTTAGAGCACGTACACTTGTCTCCACTCACTTATATACGTTCAAGATGACAACTGAAAGCCCAGTGAGGTTGGAGGGCAATGGAGGAACTAGGAAATGGCCATCTTCCAAGGAAACGATGACCTGTACATCTCCCTCAAACAATGTGGCTGCTCAAGAATTGGGAATGCTTTTAAGAGGCCATAAAGTTCACGGAAATGAGCAAGATGGAGTGCCTAATCGAAGTGAAAGTGCTCCACCAAGCATAGAGGGTTCATTTGCTGCATTTGGGGATTTTCTTGGTCAGCAAAACCAAAATTCTAGTTCGGAAATGAGTTGGGAGAGTTTAAGCACTATGGGGATTTCCAATTCAGAGGAACATCACTCTGATCCTGCCTATGCATCTTATTATTACTCTAATATCAATTTGAACCCAAGGCTTGCTCCACCTATCGTTTCTTCAGAAACTCGGCGGTTCGCTGGTCGGTTCAGAGATGGTAAGAAATTTATGACTTCTTTTGATGGCATCAGTAGTGAATCATTAGTTTTCTCTCGCTCAGCCCTTTCTACTCACAAGGAGAAGCTTGAGGAGGAAGGGCCACCCATTGGCAATCTTGTTAAACATGCTTATACTGATTCAGGAGAAAGGACCAGGGATTTTTTATCGGGAAGATTCTCAGATGCATCAACTGGTCGCCATAAAAGTCTGGTGGACTTGATCCAGGTGAGAATTTGGAAATGGCATTTTGTTTGCATAACCTATTAATTGGAGTTTATTCGAGATCCAAATCAACAACATTGTGCTCTGCTCATGCTTATTCTGTTCCACATTTCCTCTTTTTTGCTTTCATTTTTCATTCCTCTTGATTTTCTTTCTTTGTCTGTGTAGCCTATTTGCTGGCCATGGAGTTTTGAGAACTTGTCCATAACATGCTGCCTTGCATATTATCTTCACATCATTGTATCTGGGTGACACTATGCAATCATTTTCAAAATTATCTTGGCACCTTCAAACAACAATTCCAGTTCTTGATTATGATATTCTTGTTTTTTCTTTAAATCAAGTCTGTTGCCTACCAAGCTCCCAGCTGGCATAAGAGGCATGCTGTTGCTTTAAGAGTGAAGAGAGAGAGAGAGAGAGAGAGAGAGAGAGAGAGAGAGAGAGAGAGAGAGAGAGAGAGAGAGAGAGAGCAAATTGAAACAAAAACCTACCAGGACGACAACATCCAAAAGTATCATGGTAAAGAAGGTTTTTGCATTTGTGTATGGTAAAGGAAGAGAATAAAGGGGGCTAGTGATAAAGATTCATAAACCTCCATCTAGATCATAGGGCAATTCACTTTGAAAATAACACTGCATGGCACATTAAATAAAACTTCCTGTCCCCTTATGCATGGTGCAAGTTGGTATCCTTCGTCTGGAATGGGGACCTAGAAGAACTGCATAAAAGGAGAATATGACCACTCATCTTTTTTGCATGACATGTGTCTCTTCACATAGAAGTTAGAAGTGTACTGATTTTCTATAAGGGGAACCTAAAGTAAATCTTTCATTCCTTTCGAGTCCCAAACAATAGGTGGTGGAACAGTTTTGGCCCAAATGAGCGGAGATTTCAGTGCTTCTTCCAAAACCAAATCACTTCTCTAGTTTTTGTTTAAGTTGATTTCTAACCAAGACTTTGTTTTAGTTCTTTAATTGTGTGGCTCGTATTCTGTAATTTCTATTATTGTGGTATTTGGTGTCATGTATTAGTCTCACATCTGATTGCCCTTCTCCAATTAGGCTTTGTATGGATATTTGTTTTTCTCAGTTTTACAAATCAATAAATTTGTATAATTTTTAATGATTCTAGGATTGTAGCATGATTTAGTTGCAAACTTACAATTCTTCTTCGTCCAATTTGTGACAAAGGCTTTGATTGGATCTTTTAAATAATTTTTATATTCCTTGGAGTAGTAACTTTTTATAAATGTTATAGTTTTGCCTGGATATGTCCTCTCATTTTTCTTGGGCACTTGTGTTGATACCATTCATTGTTTGGCTTTTGTTTGTTACTTTATTTATACTAGTAATGTGAATGTGCGTGTGCACAAGTGCACACAAAAAAAGTTTTAGAAATTATGAACTCTTTAAATTTGATGATCCTATGGCGATAAAGAATTTTTTTAGAAAATCTTAGCATTTTCAATTCAAGGATCCAGTAGAGCCAAGTGCTCAATTATCATTGAGTTTGACACGTTATACATATAGTAATGCGAATGTGTGTTGCATGAGTGTGCACAAGTGCATAAAAAAAGTTTTAGAAATTATTATCTCTTTAAATTCAAGGATCCAATAGAGCTGAATGCTCAATTATCAATGTTTTTTATATGTCGTAATATTATAAGTGTTTTTAAAATATTTAAAAACACTTAAAAAGTTGAAAAAGCATTGGTGTATTTGGATATCTTGCAAGGCATGTGCTTGGACCATACCCCATGCTCCTCTTTTTTTTTTTTTTGACAGCTCAAGAATGAACTCTTACTGCGGTTACCACTAACATGCTAATTGCAGCATTTAGTAAATCCAGATTTTCCTAAATACAATCAGTGCAGAGTATAGATGTATCCATACCATAGTTACCAGGAAACAAAATGCATATGAGAAGCGATGTGTGAAGTGGAAGTGGGGAAGCGAGTGTTAAAAAAGTAGTATGAAGCGGGAAGCGGGATACAGTTCTGAAACGATTATGGAAGCACATGAAAAATGAAAAGAAAACACATAGAAATCAATATGAAGCACAAGCGGAAGCAAATAAGAAATGACATTAACACAAGTATAAAACCATATAAAACCAACATGCAAGTTTGTTATAAAGAAAATTATTATTTTTTAATATGAAAAGCATAGAAAGTTAGGGGCTAAGTGAGTGGGAAGTGACAAGAAGTGAGAGGAGACATTTAGAAAGCGAAAGGGAGTCTATTATGGAAACGAGGAGGAAGTGGGCATCCCACTAATGGGAGTTGAGTTTCCCATATTTTGGAAGCAAGGTTCCCAAAGCTTTCCTTCCTTTCGAGGAAGCGATGAGTTTTCCACTTCCAAAGTGAGCTTATGGGGAAACAAGCTTCCCCATATAGCAAGAAACTTCCGGTAACTATGATCCATACCAACTAAAGCAGCATAAAATTTTCTCTTCAAAATACACTTCTCTTTTACTTATCTTCCAAAACCTGCATAGGCAAAACATACAAATGCTAAAAGTTCTATAAAAATTTTCTTATCCAAATAAGAGAGAGAGAGAGAGAGAGAGAGAGAGAGAGAGAGAGAGAGAGAGAGAGAGAGAGAGAGAGAGAGAGAGAGAGATTTGACTGTTATTCATGAGATTGGAGATTTCTATTGATAGGATTAACAACGAGACCTACAACTGCTTGTAGTTAAAATTTGGGGCTAATATACTTATCTTGGATTAAAAGTTCTTGTTTCGCTGCAAAACGCTGATGAAAAATAATTTTAACAATGATGTTGCCATGTCATTGGAGGCATGTAATGTGCATGTGAAAAGGGATTCAAAAACAGGTTTTTGTTCACTTTTTCAAACAAGACCGAGTTCAGGTCCATGTGTGAACAACATGCAAGAGCTTGGGTCATTTTAATTTCCAATTTTCAAATTGGGGTCAGATGTCTGACCCAAACACAAATGGGATTCAAAAGTAACACTCTTGTTTGACAGCAAAACATTCCTCCACTAAGAACACTGCTTCTTTGTTGTCGATTCTGGTAACAAGATAAACATGATAAAACCCAACATCAAGTATTCACCAGACCCAACTGATCTGATTCGCTGTTAGATAATACTTGGTATGGCATTTCTGAAATCTGTAGCTGGTTGAGTATGAGTCCTTTGATATGTGACCCAAACCCAAACCTAAATCTGCTTATATGTTATATGGTCAGATTTGGGAACTCTAAATGGGTTAGATACCTGACCGTTGGCAGCCCTAGTAAGGGGTCAGATATACCTATGAATGTGGATCACATAAATTCAAGTAAGTTTGCATCTAAACTTCAGTTAGAGAGAGAGAGAGAGAGAGAGAGAGAGAGAGAGAGAGAGAGAGAGAGAGTTTTCATTTTTTTTTCATACATATTTAGAAACCTACATTTGTAAACATTAAAAACAAATTGAACTTGTGATGGATATCTAAAATAGGCACAGTAGATTAACAATGGCTAATGGAAAATTGCAATAAATGTAATATACAACAATAAAGGAAAAATTAGGCCAATAAACTTATTTACCACATATTTATCCATATGAACTGGTTGCACAACGGTTTGCCAACCTTTGAATTGCAATGTTGTGCATATTGATTTTTTTACATAAAAAAAATCAGAGAGCCTTTTGATGGGGTTATTGAACAAAAGGAAAAATTACAGGAAGGAAAAAACATATTCCAACCTAATACCTTAGTCTGGTTTTTAGTACCACTGAAAGACTTTGAACATTGATATAAGATATAAATTCGTAAGGCATATTAGGCACATAATTGTGTGTGTGTGTGTGTGTGTGTGTGTGAGAGAGAGAGAGAGAGAGAGAGAGAGAGAGAGAGAGAGAGAGAGAGAGAGAGCAATGTACGTAATGGGTATATGTAGAAAAATTGGAATCTCAACAAAAATAGAAAAAAATTAGAAACAAAAAATGGTTTCTATTGGTTCCTTAAAAATAGCTTAGAATTTAGATTGGTTAACTCATCGCCCTTTTACATATAGTAGTTATATTTTCAGTAGTTGCTATCTCTAGCCTTTGCATTTGTCATCATGTGTTTGCCCTTTTCTCCTTTTTTGTTTTCCTGTTGATCTGAAAATTCTTTTCCTCCAGGGTTTCATTGTTGCTGTCAGATATTTTTGTTTCCTTCACTTTAAAATAAGCGAAGGAGTTCTTGTTTTACCTTAACCATGCTCGTTCATAATACTCTGTGTTTTAGGCCGGTTCATTTTTTCCCTCTCTTTTGCTGTGGTGGTTGTCCTTAAAACATGGTGTTAATTTGACTTGGAAACTTCCTCTGATGTATTTCTTTCTGCTTCTGTCCCATGCTTCATTGTTTGATCACTTTTTGTTTATTATTTTAGTGGTTGTCTGGCCATCCACTGTTTCCTTAAAGTATCAAATTTATGCTGTTCATGATTGTTTCTTTTGCTTTAATACAAGGTTACAGTGCATTTTCTTTTCGCATATGCTTGTGTTTACAACAATGTTTTGATTTTTCCGTGCTTCCTTGATCAATTTCTTAATCTTTCTGGTTACACTAAAAGAAAGGTGTCTCTCCTTGAAAAGTTAAAAAAAATCAAAGGACAAGCATTAAGCATAGTTTGCCACGGGGGCTATTTGCTTGTTCTATCAGGATGAAGAATCTGTACACATGCTCTTTAAAAAAGGAAGCAAGGAACCAGTCCATATAGGTTTCTACTGGGTACTGTCTTTAGCATGGTGATGATTATTTGTGCATTAGTTTGATCTCCCATGGGACATTGTTGGTGTGCAAACTTGTGAACTTATACACATTGCCTCCAGTTATGGTGACCATTATTCATACAATGACTTGATTCCACAATACTTTGTAACTACTCTTGTTAATAACAAGGTTGTAAGTATCGTATCGTAACCCATATCGGTCGGGCCCAAAATAAGATACGTATCATATCGTAAAAAAGCATAAATCGTAAAAAAAAAATTGAAAAATTATAAAAAAATGAGAAAAAAACAAAAAATAGCAAAAATTCTAAAAAATCATAACACACGAAATAATGATGAAATGCACAAAATGCAACCATAAAATCACATATGAAACATTTATTTCTCTATGAGTTATATAAGACATCATCAATCATCAACTATTTCACAAGAACAATGCAAAATATTAATATCTTGCATTGAATAACATGTCACAAAATTCATACTTTCGTATTACATAAACAAAAAACAAAATAACCAAGTTTATGAATACTTAACAGATACATAACCGAGTTTTCCAAAAGTATACCATCAATCATCATCATTATCTTCTTCTTCTTCTTCTCTTCTTTGACATTCAAATCATCTCCATTGTACGTGGGCTCTTCGTCATCTATGTCCTGAGTTCCTTCCACGTTTATCCACTGAATGTCTTCATTCAGAAGGTCTGTTTCTTCTTGAACCTATTGCCATAGTTGTACTCGATTTTTAATCGGTTTTTACTCATTACTCGAGTGCCCCATTGCCATGCGGAATCATTTGATGTCATTTTTCAAAAAAAAAAAAAAACTCAATAAGAAGCAAAGAATATTTTTTTTTACCTTAACCTACTTTCTTTGGGTGGAAAAATGGTGGAAATGCACTCTTGATGAAATCACAAAATCTCTCTCCTTTGCGCATGGATCGGCTCCCAAATCGCTCTCATGGCTCCTAGGGTGCGTGGATACCTCTTTAATGCCCTCTACACAAATGAGGGAGTCTGCCCTCACGAGTTGTTTAAAACCCAAAAACACAAAATTACTTTTTTGGCCCTTATTAAGGTGCACGAACACTATATCATACGATATGCCCTGTATCATATGATACAAGCCTGTATCGTACGATATGGATACAACACACACTCGTATCACGATACAAGTGTGTATCGTATCGTTTTTCTAAAAAGTAACGATTCGTATCGTACAATAAGCTACAAACAACACTGCTTAATACTTAATAGTGCTTGAGAAAATATCGGTCAATGTTATTTAGATGAGAAATTCTGTTTCTTTTCTATGCAAGCAAGTTGGCATATAATGATCTCCCTTTGCAAGGTGGCTTACTTGACATTAATGTCAGATTTCCTCCTTTGCAGCTAGTTAAAAAATTTCGCTGTGTCATCCATCTGCCATGGGTTGGTTATTTCTCAGGATTTAAATCCTTGCTAAAATAAGTACACTGTGACTGCATTGTTCTTCTAATGTTTATGTTATAATTAATCCACTGTGTGCTCATGCACATGTACATATGCACATTTGGGCGCATGCATCTTTTTACGTGTGTGTTACCATAAGAATTTCCTTTTTGGGGCTTAATTTTTCCATTTGCTTTTTTTCATATTTTCCACTGACATTTTAAGTTGTTTCTTTTTATATGTACTTGGAATTACTTCTTGTCCCTTTGGTGACAAGTTTTTTGGTTCAAATTTGCACTTCCCTTCTGTATATTATTCATGCTTTAAGTGGTTTCAATAGGATTGAAATTTTTTTATCAGTTGATATATCCATGCTTTTAGTGTTGTGCTCTTGAAAAAAAAGTACCTTTATATTTTCCAAATAACATGACGACTGCTGCCTTGAATCTTGCAGGCAGACTTTCCTCGCACTCCATCTCCTGTATACAATCAACCTTGTTCAACTAATGTAGCTTTTGAAGAACCACCTAATTCAGATTGCCATCTCAAATTGTTACATGATTCGTTATCTAAAACATCTATTCTGGGTGCAAATTTTGTGGAAACTATGTCAGATACAAATCCTTTGTCTTCAACTCCTGCTCCAACTTCATCATCGCAGGATGGGAGAATTCTGACTTCAGAATCTGGAGCAAATGTCGATATGAACTTTCCAAATTCCCACTTAGAAGATGCTTCTTTGCTCAATTACAGCACTGATCCAGACATTGCAGGCACTGAAACCACCTTAAAGGGTTTAAGTATTTCCAACCTGCCAAGTGCATGTGACCTCAAGAGACAGGAAGAACGGAGGAATTCTCAGGGTAATTCCTCACCACACTATTTGCAACGAGGTCCCATGTCTCATGGTCGATGTCAGTCGCAGTCACCTTCTCAAGGGAAAAACCTGGTCCATGTTGGGGTGGATCAGCCTTCACATGGAAATTCCAAGGTTTCTCCTGCTCTTGTTCAAGCCGTTGAAGTTCAGCAGGTTCTTCAGCCTGGTGGAATTACACCCCCATTGTATGCAGCAGCTGCAACGGCTTACATGGCTTCTGGAAGTCCCTTCTATCATAACTTGCAACCAGCAAATATATATGCTTCCCAGTACAATCTGGGTGGGTATGCTCTGAATGCTGCTATGTTACCCCCTCTGATGGCCGGATATGCTCCTCAGCATGTCATCCCTGTGACTTATGATAATTCTGCTAGTGCAAGCTTCCATGCTCGACCCTCTGGTGCACCTTCTGGGGCGAATATTGCTCCTGGAGTCACGCAGCTTGGGCTGTCACTGCAACCATCTTATGGTGATCCGCTCCTTTATTTGCCTCTTCCCATGGATGAAGCATACATTGCGGGACTTCAGTATGACCCTATGGCATATAGAGGAGGTCCTATGAGAAACCAGATTGAATCTTTTGATGCACAGAAAGGCCCTTCTCTGGCTGCATACAATGCAGATAAAAAGGCTCAATTTGTCAAGCCAGGAGCCATAACCATCCCAAACTCTAGAAAAGGGCCCTTTGTTTCTACAGGTTATTATGGGAGTCCTCCTGGTATGGGTCTAGTGATGCCATTTCCAACCTCTCCCCTTGGTAGTCCATCATTTGCAGGAACATCAGTGTCTGGAACAAATTTTGTAGGGAGACAAAATGAGAATATAAGATTTCCAGCAGGCTCTAGTAGAAGTTTAGGTGCATATTCTGGCTGGCAGGGTTCAAGAGGAAATGACAAAATTAATGATCCAAAACATTCCTTCCTTGAAGAGTTGAAGTCCAGTAAGGCTCGTAGGTTCGAGTTATCTGATATAGCTGGTCGTATTGTTGAATTCAGGCAGGCTCTAAGAACTAAGCTACCTATTTCTAGATAGATTTGAGATTTTCCTCTGAAAGACTGTAATGCTCATTCTTGTTTTGTATCAGTGCTGACCAACATGGTAGCCGGTTTATTCAGCAAAAGTTAGAAAACTGTAATGCTGAGGAGAAGGCATCGGTCTTTAAAGAAGTTCTCCCACATGCTTCTGCATTAATGACAGATGTCTTTGGAAATTATGTGATTCAGAAAGTATGGGAAATGATTTTATTTTATTTTAATTTCTATTAGAACTATTCCTTGTCTGGTTAATATGCATGCCTTTATGTATTGATTAACCTACATGGGAATAATTTTTGCACAATTTGCAGTTCTTTGAGCATGGGAGTGCTGAACAGAGGAAAGAACTTGCAAAGCAGCTCACTGGGCGTGTTTTACAATTGAGCTTTCAGATATATGGTTGTCGTGTAATCCAAAAGGTACAATATTCTTCAGGGATATTGAGGGGTGAGAAACATGTTGTCTGTATATATTTTTATTTTGCATTTTTTCATAATTCACATATTTGAAAGTTCATAGTGACAGTACGCACTGCTGTTTTGTTTATTATAAAATTTTATTGTCTTAAAACATGGTTGTGTGGCAAAAAAGCCCAAATTATTTATGAATCTAAAGGGATTACCACATTGTGTTCAAAATACTAATATCATTAAAAGTGACTAAGTGGTAAACACGATGAACAACTTCACTTTCATATTAAAGGTTAGTTTGTCTTTCTTTCTTTGTGAGTCTTAATCAGATCTATTGTAAGTTGGTGTAGGCACTTGAAGTTGTCGAGCTGGACCAGAAAACACAGCTTGTCATGGAACTTGACGGCAATGTCATGCAATGCGTCCGTGACCAAAATGGAAATCATGTAATTCAGAAATGCATCGAATGTGTACCTGCTGATAAGATTGAATTCATTATTTCTGCTTTCCGTGGCCAAGTTTTTGCTCTTTCCAAGCACCCTTATGGGTGCCGTGTAATCCAGGTAAAAGTCATAGTGTAATAGTGTTAGTCCTAAACTTCTCTCTCTCACGTGGCTTTGTGGATTAACAGAGGGTTCTAGAACATTGCACAGATGAGAGGCAAAGCCTGTGTATAATAGATGAGATTTTACAATCTGCTTGTGTGCTTGCTCAGGATCAGTATGGAAATTATGTAACACAGGTATCAATTTTCTTGGCATTTTGAATTTTGTTTCTGATAGTGCCTTCTTTAGCAAATTTGCTTGCAATCTATATGATTACTTTTGTTTGTTCTCCCTTGAAGTAAAACCCTGTAGGCCGTATGAGGTGACATCTGATGAGTATTGGTTCTTATCTAAGTGTTTATGTCATTTCAAATGATTTTTCACTTGTACTGCTGCACCAGTGGCAGAAGAGAAAGTTGTTTGCTACCAAGTTCATGTGTGCTTCTAATTTCTAAAACCTTACTATATGCATTTATAAATGAGTAGCTGGTGATTATGGAAATCCAAGAATTCATGGATGATGAATAGAAGCAAGAAGAGAGAGGAGAAAATTAGAGGCTTCATTAGTTATGAAATTGAGAAGTTGCAATATTAATATGGGTTGACCCTTTCTTTTTGCAGCCCTATGTAAAACTAGACAAGATTGATCCTACACCTGACTCTCTGAGTCTCATTATGTTTATGTGCAAGAATGCCCTCATAAATAAAACAATTGCATCAAAGGGTATTATCAAGGTTTTGATTTTCACATCGTAACCCGGATCGGTCGGGACCAAAGTAAGATATGCATCGTATCATAAAAAATCATAAATTTCACTAAAAAATTCTTTGAAAATTTAAAAAAATCTAAAAAAATGAAAAAATCATAGAATACAAGAACACAATTTATTTATGTAATAAGATTAACTAAACATAGATATGTTCTTAAACATTAAACAACCATACATTTGGTTGTTTAGCCACACATCTAATCACAACAAATACAATCAAGACAAAATAATGATATATTCAAAAGCCAAAAACTTTTTATAACTCATTACAAAAGTTAAAGTTACATTTTTTAATTACATAATGCCATGTTAAGGGGAAAGACATACAAACTGGAGTTCAGAAACATATAATAAAAGTCATCTTCAGTGTTAAACTTCAACTCAATGATTTCCATTATTTATTGCATCGTTCAGTGGCTTGAGATGATGGTCATCTTCATCTTCTGAATTAGGGACTACATCTAGTAATTTTTCTCCCGCAAATGTTGCACGAACTCGTGCCTTTCTTTTATCATCTTAAATTGCCCCTAGTGGGCATTACAATATATATATATATATATATATATATATATATATATATATATATATATATATTAACACCCTCCCTCAATTTGACGGTGAGATCACAGAGAGTTTGCTTAGGAGAAAATAGAAATGGAGTGATAGTAAGGCTTTAATAAAAAAATCTGAGCTGATACTCTGAAGTGACATATGGTAGTTAAATGTTGCCTCGTAAAAATTTATCTCAAACATAATGGCAGTCCATCTCGATGTGCTTCGTTCGTTCATGGAAGGTGTGATTGCTAGCAATGTAGATGACACTATTATTGTAGCAATACAACTTCGAAGGAATAAAGATAATGACTCCCATATCTTTGAGCAGACTTTTTAACCCAACAAGTTCTTTTTTAGTTGTAGTCGTTGCTCTATACTCAACTTTCATGGAAGATAAAAACACTTTTTGTTGTTTCTTACATCTCCAAAAGATTAATGATTCTTCAAGAAAAACGCAAGAACTTGTGGTAGAAATACGATCATTGGGGGTTACCACCCCAATCGGAGTCTGTATAAGCAATTAAATTAGGAGATGAAGAAGATGATAAAATAATCCTTTTATTATGGATTCTTTCAAATATCTAATAATTTAAATGACGACATTCATATAGATAGTAGTAGGAGCATTTTGGAATTGACTTGCGCTGTGAACGACATAAGCAATATCTGTCTTGGTAATAGACAAATATGTTAGTGATCCAATCAATTGACGATAAGGAGTGAGATCTTCTAAAGGAGTTTCATCATCGACTCTCGTCTTGACGTTGATTATTTCTACAGTCTTCACTTTTTTTTTGTCAGTTAAGCCAAACTTAGCAATAATATCTGATGCAAGCTTCATTTGAGACATAACATATCCTCGAGGAGAATATTCAACTTCAATGCCTAAAAAATACCTTAGAAATCGAAGGTCAGACATATCAAAAAAATTGCTTTTAAGAACATTTTTAATAAACTCGATGCCCTTTTTATCATTTCTAGTGATGATCATATCATCAACATATAACAATAAAATAGTTACGTGATCACTTGCATTCTTAACAAAAAGAACAATATCGGTATAACAAAAAGTCAAACTACTATCAAGAACAACTTTACTAAAGCGATTATACCAAGCTTTTGGAGTTTGTTTAAGACCATAAAAAACTTTATTAAGTTTAAGAAATTTTCTTTTCTTAATCTTAAGACCCGGTGGAGGATCCATGTAGACTTCTTTACAAAGGTTCTCATTAAAAAAAATATTTTTAACGTCTAATTGGTAGATAGGCCATTGTTTAATAGATGCTAAGACTATTAAAGTTCTTACTAGTCATCCTAGCAACCGGAGCAAAAGTTTTCATATAATCAATTCTATATTCTTGTGCATACTCTTTAGCAACTAACCTAGCTTTGTATCTTTCTAATGACCCATCACTCTTAGTTTTTACTTTATAAACCCATCTACATCTAATAGCCTTTTTTTCTAAAGGATAACCTACAATTGTCTAAGTGCTAGCTTTGTTGAGTGCTTCTAATTCAAGTCTCATAGCTTAATCCAACGTGGATGTTGCTTGACTTCTTTAAAGTTGGAAGGCTCATGATAGAAATTGATTATCATTAGACAAATTTTATAATTTGGGGAAAAGGAATCATATGACACAATTTTTTGTGGAGGTCTACTACTGCTAGAAGATCACCTAGGTAGGGATTCTTCTACTTGGTCTTCTAAGAAAATGTTTTGTGAATATATGTCAAAAGCGTTTTGATGTTCATTTTCCTTTCGTCAAGTATATACATGGATATCATTGGGATTCTCATTGTGAGAATCATCATTTTGATGAAGCAAATCATCGTTTTAATAAGAATTGCCATCACAAACATTATCACAAATAGTATCATTAAAATCTTGAGACTCATTTCTATGTAATAAGTCAAAGAGAAAAGAATAATCAACCTATTGGTTTTTTGAGATTTAAATCCATTTTGTTATTCAAGAAAAGTCATATTTCTTGAAATATGAAGTTTGTTATTTTTAATATCATAACGCCTATATCCCTTATGATTTTCACCATAACCAATAAAAGCACATTCAAGAGCTTTTAGTGAAAGTTTATATTGTCCTTGAAAAAGAACAAAGCATTTACAATAAAAAATTCTTAATCTTTTGAAATATGAAGATATTTCGAACAATTTTTTCAAATGGGGAAACATTTTTTAAAGATGAGGGTGACATCTTATTTATAAGATAAATTGCGAAAAGTGCAGCTTTGACCCAAAAGTTCGTTGGAACACTTTTAGAAATAAGAAGAGTTCTTGTTGTTTCAATAAGATGCCTATGTATTCTTTCGACAATGCCATTTTGTTAGAGAGTTTTAGGACAAAATCTTTGATGAATAATGTTGTTTTGTTTAAGGTAGTTTTGATTCATTTGACATGTATTCGCCTCTGAAATCAGATCTAAAAATGGTTATATTGTTTTGAAATTGATTTTGAATAAGGATATGAAATTCTTTAAAAATAAAAAAAACATTGGTTTGTTTTTAATAGAGTAAACCCATGTATATCTAGTGAAATCATACAACATAATATGAATATCCTCCTTTAGACATAACGGGTGCCGGTTCTCGTACATCGAAATGCACTAATTCAAATGGTTTATTAAAAATAAAGTTGCCATGTGAATAAGGGAGAGAATGCATTTTCTCAATAATACAATCATTGCATGTAAATTCTTTTTCATTACAAAATGTTTTCAAAAAAAAAGAAAAAAATACAACTTAGAGACATTAGAATGACCAAACCTTTTGTGCTAAGTGACAACATCTTTAGATTGAACATGATTACAAAATGATTTGGATGGCAAAGACAAAAAATCCATGTAATATAGGTCTCCTCTTCTATGGCCTTGCCCAATCCGCTTATCGGACCAGAGATCCTGTACAAAATTAATTGGTAGGCGAAAGAGAGACACTACATCCAAAATCAGTTATTTATGAAACGGAGAAAAGATTTAAGTTAAGTTTTGGAATGTGTCTAGAACTAAACCCTCAAATTTCAGGATTTATTGAGTTCCCAGCTTTGAGAACTCGATTTTACAATTCAGGTATGTCAGATCCAAACCCAGTCAATCCCTGCATAACCTTGAATCTCTCTGCAACTTCCAAAAATCATCTCCCTATTCCCGAGTCCTTTGACCCTCCAATTTGGTCATAACCTAGTTTAGGGTGTCTAGATTCATCCCTCAAAATTTGTGATTTTTTTGTTGCACCATTTGAAAGTTCTGTTTTTTCTTCCTGAACCTATTAAAACCCAATACCTTGTCCACCCGAGTTAGCTCATTTTGAATTTGACTTGACCAAACCGAGTCTGCCCTTTTCCCATTTCCGAACCCTAGACCCTAACCAAGTTCGTCGAGGAGACCAACACCAAACTCAGTGGTGTTGAAGCTCTCATGGCCGGTTTCAAAACCAGCCTTTAAAACATCACCAACTTGCTGCAATGACTCTAAATGAGAGTGCAAGCTGTCCAACAACATTTTCAATTCGCTAACGGAGGCAGATGCTCTCACGAGGAGCATGATGATCATGAGGAGGAGGACATTCATGAATCCATCCTTGGACAACACCTGGAGGATCGTGGAGTTGGCTTGAGGACACACCCATTTGGCATCTCCCTTTTGCACCCCGTTAAAATCCCTTTTCCCACCTTTGCAGGAAAGAACCCCCATGATTGGATGTACAAAATCAAATAGTACTTTGTAAGCCAAATGGGTTCCCCCGAAAAATAGATTAAAATGCACTGTGGCTCACCTCGAAGGTGAAGCCCTAAGGTGGTACTGGTGGCGTGAGCAACGCCACGAGACACCTACTTGGTATGAGTTCGAAGGGGAACTCTTAAAAAGGTTTGGACCTATGTCACATGGGTGCGGGTGCGGGTGCGGGTGCGGGTGCGGATGCGGGTGCGGGGATTCGGCACTTCCAAAAAACCCGGGTGCGGGGGTGCGGCAGGGGCAAAAATGTAATATATATATATATATATTTATATAAAAAAGGGGGTCAGTCTGTCAGCTGACAGCTGCTGTCAGCAGCTGACAGACAGCTGCTGCCAGCTGCTGCAGTTGACAGACAGCTGCTCTGTCAGCTGTCAGCATTACTTTTTTTTTAAAAATCTCACAGCCCATTTGGGCAATTTTAAAAAAAAAAAAAAAATCCAAAACAAGAATGGACTTAAATGATCCTGGGTGCGGTCAACGCACCCAGGATAGGGTTGACCGCACCCGGTGCCGCACCCGCACACGCACCCGCGTCGAGTCGCATCGACGCGGGTGCAGCACCCTGCTAGCCGAATCCCTGTGACTTAGGTTTGGACCCTAACCCTACGTTAACCATAACGTAAAGCTGAAAAATATCAAACAAAAGGGGTTCATCCAAAAATGTCAAGCAAACTTCGAGGATCTTAGTACCATGTGCGGTGATTGGTTTGAACCCGCTTTGATAGGCGCATTCATGGGAGGATTACAAGATGAGATTACGGTTGAGCTCTTGACTCACCCTTAGACCCTAGAAGATTGTTTTGTGAAGGCTGGGGTGGTGGAAGAGTGCATAAAAAAATCAATGTTTGTAAAAAGTCCGTCTACCCCGTTGATAGTCTGGGAACCTGCATCCCAAGGAGGAGGGAGCAAAAATGAAATTCGGTTCCAATGTCAAAATTGAATTCATTAGCTAGGCCCAAATAGAGGATAGGTGCAACAAGGGCCTTTGCTACAATTGTTATGAGAAACGGGCTCCCGAGCACAAATGAAAGGCCCTCAAATTGTTCACTGCATACAAAAGCAAGGATGAGAGCGAAGAAGAACAAACATGTATCATGGGTAAAACAGACAAGGAAGTAAAACAAGGAAGTGAAATCTCTTACTATGCCCTTGTTCCATGAGAGTGAAAGGGTGTCTGCACAAGCAACAAGTGAAAGTGCTCATCGAGCACTTTTTCAACCCACAACTTTGTACGGGAAGATATCGTGCAAGCCATTGGATGTCGTATTAAGCACAACCCTACTTTGACATGATGGTTAGGGATGATAGTCACCTCAAGTGTGCGAGTGTGTGCCCCCGATCTGGATTTGGATCTTCAAGGATCCAAATTCAAGGTGGATTTTTACGTGCTGCTCATGAAATGTGCCGATGTGGTGCTAGGGATGAGTTGCTTTCGGACAAATGGATTTTTTGTAAAATGGAGATGTTTTTTGAAAAAGACGGGAAAACAACATGCCTAAAAGCCCATAGGCTTGTGGGAGGTGATGTAGTAGGCCCGGATGAAGCTCTCCAAAATTATAGAGTTATTCAAGAGGTCGTCCCTTGCATGATCCATACGAACAGTCAAATAGGTGCCAACAAAGAAGTAAAGAAAGCAAAATTGAATGTCATCTCTGTGGTAACTTATGAGATATGGAGCAAAGCATGTAAAAAACAAAAAGAGAGTGAAAAACACGAAAGTTAAAGAGGACCGTCGAGGAGGATCCAAGTAGCCACCGCCACTACCAAGTGAAGGGTGAAGGAGTTTTCTACAAGGAAAGGTTCTTATTTCCCGAAGATGCCGAGATCATCCTCGATCTCTTCCACCATTACCACTCCTCTCCCTTGGGTGGTTATAAAGGGGTCTTTAAGGCTCAACAAAGGATCAAGGGCAAATTCTACTTGCCCAAAATGAAGGAGCATGTAATGAAGTTCGTCAAGGCGTGTCTTGCTTGCCAAGCCAACAAATACGAGTCCATCAAGCCCACCGACTACGTCCACCCCTTGCCCATCCCTTATTGAGCTTGGTCTGATATCTCCATGGACTTTATTCAAGTCCCACCTCCCTCTAACAAAAAATAAATCATTTATGTCGTAGTTGATAGGTTTACCAAGTTCTCCCATTTCATGGCCTTACCCCGGAAATACTCAACCATAGTGAAAGTCTTTCACCAGAACGTAGGTAAACTCTACAAAATGCTTAGAGCCATTGTGTGACCATGATTCTCTTTTTACTAGCCAATTTTCGAAAGAGTACTTCAACTTTTTTAGGAACTGAGATGAAGTATAACACTGCCTACCACCCCCAAACCGATGGCCCAACCAAAGTGGTCAACCGAACTGTAGAAACCTATCTTCATTGTTTCACCAATAAGAAACCTAAGTCTTGGACCGACTACCTGCCTTGGGTCGAATGGTCCTACAACACCTCTTTCTATTCCTCTACTCGAATGATCCCCTATAAAGCCCTTTATGACAAGTCCCCTCTCAAAACCTTGACCTATGAGGAGGGAAGTGCCAAGTCCGTAAAGTAGACTGACAACTAAGGAAAAGAACCTCAAGGATAAAATCGAATGCGAAAAATCCATGACAAGAACCAGAATGATAGGGAGTTTCAAGTTGGGGATTGGATATGGTTAAAAAAAAACTCGAAGGCAAGTACCCGAGCAAGAACGGATCGTTCACAAGCTCACTCCCTGATATTACTTTCCGTACCAAATTCTCGAACGGATTGGTCTAACTGCATACAAGCTCAAGTTACCCCCATCCATCCAAATCCATCCTCTGTTCCATGGATCGAGGCTCAAGGCACACCATGGGGACATTCTTGAAGGAGTGATGACTTCCCCAAACAAAATAGAACCCAAAAGGCCAATTCGGATTCTCAAAACCCGAAAATTGTACATCAGTGAGTGAAGGTCAAAAAACATCTCATAGAATGGGACAACGAGGAAGCACCGACTTGGGAGTTTGACTACAATCTTCAGAATCGTTATCCAAGATTCTTGCCTAGTAGACTACGCAAATCTCAAGGGGCAGGGGATGATGCAAACCCAAATATCCAATTGTTTGGGCTTGGTGAGACCCACTCAAGGGGCGTCTCCCCTATTTTTGGAGCTCAAGAAAGGTCATGCAAGCTGAGTTAAGGAGTTCCTAAGAATGAAAGATGGTAGACCAAGAAGCTGGTTTATTTATGGAGTGCAAGATTCTAGAAATAAACTAGTCAAAAGGGTTTAACTAGATTTAACCTATGCCCTTTGTGGTTTAACTAGAATTAGGATTTCATTTACAATATTTTTGTGAATTGTGTAAAGGCTTTATGAAGCCCCTCTTGGCCTATATATAGACCTTGTGTTTAGCTTTGAAGATCATGAAATGAAATCTGAAATTCCTATCTAAAGGGTGTGTCCTCTCTTCTTTTCTTTTCTATCTCACGTCTCTCTCTCAAGGGTTTGACCCTCTCACTCACTCTCTTTGGTGAACAAGACCTCTAAGTAGATCGAGTCCATTACTTGGAGCTTAGGCTGCTGCCCAAGGTCCATCTCAACCGGTGCGTGGCCAACCTGAGTCTTGGCAGTCCGCACCTTCTCGAACCAACCTCAACCCGCCTACCCAACCTCTGTAGAAGACCCCCTTTGAGTCACCCTGGCCCAAGTCAGCCAAGTCCGTTTCCTTATCCCAAACCTAAGTTAAACCTACCCGAACTCAATTCAGCCTACTTGATTTCTATCAAACCCAAAAACTTCATTCGACTTCTAAAATTTTCCTAGCCCAAATCATGAGGGATCTGATTCTGTTTTTTGGACTCAGTGTTCTTCAATGTGTCTAGAACTAAACCCCCAAATTTTAGGATTTATAGTTCACAGTTCTGAGAACTCGATTTTACAATTCGGGTCTGCTAGATCCAAACCCAGTCAATCCCTGCATAACCCTGAATTTTTCTGCAACTTTCAAAAATCATATCTCCGTGTTCTCGAGTCCTCTGACCTTAAAATTTGGTCAGAACCTAGTTTAGAGTGTCTAGAATCATCCCTCAAAATTTGGGATTTTTCTGCTGCACCGTTTGGGAGTTCTGATTTTTCTCCCCAAACCTGTCAGAACCGAATACCCTGTCCACCCGAGTACGCCCTTTGACTTTGACTTGACCAAACCTAGTCTACCCCTTTTCCATTTCCGAACCCTATGCCCAAGCAAGCATCAAAGGGTTCTTTCTTCATTAGAAAGGAAACTGAAAAAGAAGATACACTTTATGGGGGACTCCCTTGAGTTCACTAAAAGACAAATTTTGTTGACCCAATAACCACCTGAAAAATTACAACAGTACCACTGATAAATAATGTAATGTACACAAAATCATAAAAGGGGGTTAGCACAAGAGACTGGTATTACATATGATACACAAACATATTGCACTATTCACGGGAGAAGTTAACAGAGCATTTATGTTTTATCCTGCTTTCCAACCTCTTTTCCAGTTTGGATGGCACATATTAGTTTTTGTTTGATGGCTGACTCGTGCATAATGAGGTTGCTGTTGGGATCGGCATTTTCAAAAGAAAAAAAGGGGCTGGCGTTCTTTCAACCTGATGGTTCATGTGGTTAAGTGTGCAGCAAAAGAATCTTTGCTTGGGAGTACTCAAATACTGCTCACTTAGATTTTTTAATTCAGTTGGATATGCAGGCTTTTGCCATTAAAAAATGGAGAAATTGTGGCAATCATGGGTTGGTCATATGCAAGTTGGTATGGCTGGTCTGGACTGAACTGTAGGACGGTTTGCATTGTCAGTGACAACTTGTCACTGACATTATATCTCTATATTATCTGAATAAAACTTTAACTGAACCTAATTGAGCTTAATCAAGTTTTTTAAGCTGCTTGAGCTTGGCTTGATTAAGTCAAACAAGCTTGGACTCAGGCACAAACTCAGTTTGTTAATGTTTGAGGTGGAGATGAGCCTACACAAGGATAGGGTTATCGTGCAGCCATAAAGAAAATGCTGCTGTTTGGTAAGCCTATAATATCACGTGGTGGAATAGTAATTGTGTTTCTCTTTGTTAAGCCTGACCTTTTGGATACCCCCCCCCCCCCCTTATTGGGTCCCGAATAGGTGGAATAAATGTGTTAGTACTGCCATTGTTGAAGTGGAGAGAATGGTCAAATTTTTTGACGAATTCCAATTTTAGTCTCTGTGATGTCGATCTGGCTGGAGGGCACAAATTACTGATGCTGCTACGTTTTTCTACTATTGCAACTAATACCACCACTAATCAGACAGAGGATTCCTTCTGAACCAAGCTAAGCTTGTTCTATCTGTTGCTTTGTTACTTTTGCAAGTGGTAACTTCAGATTTTCATTTTTAGCTTTGGTTTTTGCTTATATTTGCTTGAATTACTCTTTTACAGATAATCCTATCAGATTATAGTAGCCAATGAAAAGCATGGTTGATTCTCTTTAAAATCTGATTGCTTGCAGCATGTGTTGGAGAAGGGAAAACCGCATGAAAGAAGTAAAATTATTAACAAATTGGCGGGTCAGATTGTACAACTGAGCCAACATAAATATGCATCAAATGTTATTGAGAAGTGTTTGGAGCATGGTGATCGTACTGAACGGGAATTTTTAATTGACGAGATTCTTGGTCAAACTGAAGGAAACAACAATTTACTGGTACACTTTTATATCTTAATATATATTATTTTTGTGATTACTCTTAAAAAAAAAACAGCTTTCTAATTACTTTATAGCTTATGGTAGATTTTGGATCTGTACTGTAGCTAATCTCTTCCTCCACCCTCCCCCAACCCATTTTGTTTCTCTCTTTGTCTATCCTGCTGCTCTCTTGCTCCTAAAGTTGATGCCTCTATGATGATATAACTCCTATTTTGAGAATGGGTGATTCTTATGTCTTCGGAACTTTGCTTCCCCGGATATGAAAAATGAACATTAAAAGTGGTTAGCTTCTAGTTTCTGAAACGGATTTGTAGGATATGGAGGAGCTCCTTGAAGCCTTCTTTTGCGTCTCCTGTTATGGTGATTTTGTGTTTTATTGGCCTTGTGTTTTCGATCATTCTTGTCATGTGGATTTGTTTAACAATAATTTCTCATCAAGGACTTGGGCAAATGTTTGTAACTAGAACTTTATAACTGTTTTTTTAGGTTAATAGTACCATTCTCGTCAGTCTTTTTTGTAAGACTTGGGTCAGTACGTTACATCTCTCATTATATTTGGAAGTTGGTTCTTTTTGAGTTATTTGTAACTTACAGACTATAGTTCTCTAAGTTATTCCTAAATTTCATAGGATGACTCAGCTTGAATGAATTTGAAAGATTGAAATTCTCACAATTTCTCCACTTGTCTGGTAGGAGCAGTTAGTGCACATCACCTTGTGTTGGGGCATTACAAGTTTGAATCCCAATGGTATGGTTGTATAACTGGTGGGGGTCTGCCTAACCTCAACTTGCCTATAAAAAAAAACATTAAACATACATGTTCAGAAAGCCCTTGCTGTGAATAGTTTGTATATGACAAAAATCTGTTTAAACAGAGTTTGGATGGAACAAGACAAGCTACTTCGAAGTAGTTCAAATCAGGTTGCTCGGTTGATTTAGATTGGCACCTATTGATTTTTTTTTTTGTGATCCACCAAACATATCTAGACTCTCATGCACATGCTTGTTCCTGCATTACTTGCTTTAGTTTCATACTTCCTGTGAAATTTGTTGTACTGATTTCATTAAACTTGTTTTTTGTTGTTTAAGATAGTAGAAAGAACAAAAGGGATGCACGTGGTGTAAGTTTGTGTTGTGGAAGTAGGTGGCTGGAATATTTATTTTGTATTGTTGTTTTTTCAGACTATGATGAAGGATCAATTTGCAAACTATGTGGTCCAGAAGATTCTTGAAACATGTAGTGATCAACAGAGGGAGCTACTGCTTGACCGTATAAAGGTGCATCTGCATGCCTTAAAGAGGTATACATATGGAAAACATATTGTTGCCAGAGTTGAGCAACTTCTGCCTGGTGGAGGTAAGTTCTGTTATCCTTATTAGTTTTCCAGTAAAACCATGAAATTTCCTAATGCAGATACTTTATATGGCAAGCTCACATCCAGAATGGCTTACTAAGATAGTCTCTTGGTTTCATTTATAAAATTGCCCCATTGGACTGTTTTATTTTTTTGGTTAACCTTATGTTTTTCAAATATACCATGTCCAAGCTTGTTAATGGGATTCTATGTTTAATTTCTATGTACATATCTAATTTTACCCGAGTTTTTCCTGAAGGGAGCCTCATTGTGGAGTTCTAGTGCAAATTGTTTACTCATATTGACTGTATGGACCAATTTCATTTCGGTGCCATCAACTAAAACATCAAACACTTTGGACTTACCACTGCTCGATAATGTACAAAAGTAAATTGTAACAAAAGCGAGTTGCTTATAGAAAGAAAGTCTATGGAGAATAAAGATTACCTAAACTTATAGGAAAGGTAGGGATGCCATGTATTATAAATTGTCAGAATTATTTTTCTATTCAGCTAAAGTATACATCATTTTGAGTCTGCAATAGCAACACATGCTTCTACTTGTACCATGAGTTTGAACCTATAAGTTCTTTTATTACCCCTGCTCTGTCCTTGGAAGAAGTTGAATAGCAAGGGCATCTAATATTGTGTTCTATGTCACCTGGGCACGGGTACAACACAACAATTTAAAAAAATGAGGGTATGGGGACATGGCTATATATATATATATATATATATATATATATATATATATATATATATATATATATATATATATATATATATAGAGAGAGAGAGAGAGAGAGAGAGAGAGAGAGAGAGAGAGAGAGAGAGAGAGAGAGATGGGTCTGTGCTAAATGGGTTTTTCTGCTCTTTCAATGTTTTTTTTTTGCAGTTCTGATCCCATAAATATGTTGGGCAAGGTCTATTTATGAGGAATCCACACCTGGATCATGTGTTTTCGATGAAAAAAAGGATATTTGGAGCCTCAAAAATTTATAAGTATTTTGGACCGTTGATTTTTCGAACGTTATAAAAACCCACCCATGTGTCAGAATCGAACACTTCAACCGCTGATCCCTATAAAATCAAGTACATAGATCACATCTGTAGGAATAGAATTTAAAAATAAAACTGTAAAAAACTGAAAAACTCATTTAACACGTTTCATTTAGCACGGACCCATTACTCTCTCTCTACCTATATATATATATATATATATAGAGAGAGAGAGAGAGAGAGAGTTTGGGTCTGGATCAGAACCAGGTTTGACAGTGACTTAACAAAAGGAGCAGCACAATCCCCACTCTCTCTCTCTATATATATATATGGTCTAATTTTTATGAAATAGATTTTAAATATATATTTTTGATAAAACGTTTTGTGAAAGCCAAACATCAAATAATAAAAACCAGCTCACACTAGAGTGAGATCCGGGTCAAACTCAGGGAGCAGAATGAAAAACTTTGTATTCCACAAAAATGCAGTCTTTATTGCCTTAAAATAAAAATAATTAACTAATTAAAATGAGTTACCCTCTGCAGAGGGCTCAAAAATAATAAACAGGCTTTATTACAATTTTTGCTTAAAATAAATGGCCCTAAAACTAAAAAACAAAAAATAATAAACAAAGAGTTTTCTTTTGCTTGTGTTCTAATCCCTTGCACTGCTATTGCTTCAAATGAATTGGCAGACTTATAAAAGCTACTAATATTTTATCTTGAACCTTCTGAGGAACCTTTAGGGGACCTTTGAGGGCTCTTTTGAAAGGCTGGAAAGGGCTCTTCTTCACCTGCAAACGCTTCCTTGCAAAACACAAAAAGACAAAATACAAAATGAGCAAAAACTATACCTAAAACTAATGTTAGTTTTGAGCAAAAACAAGAATCAAAACTTAAAACTAACAATTTAACAAACTTGTAGCAAACTAACTAACTACAATAAAGAAAAACATTGAATCAAAACTAACTAATTAACAAACTAACTAGTTCTAACTACTTGTAAACAAACTAAAACAAATTCTAAAGAAAATGTTAAGTAAATGAAATTATAAAACATGTAAATCTAATATAACCAATTAAAATTATAAAACATGTAAACCTGGATCATGATTCATTACTGTATCCTCCAGAGTTTTGCACGATCTATTTACAGCGAATCTAATATTTATGAACCTGCTATCAGTCATTTCATTCTGGAGAAATTATGAATTTAAAGAAGTATGTTTTTCTCTGAGGGCGTGTTTGATGGGTGCAATTAATTCTCCCCGACTGAAAAACTCAGTTTTTGGTGGGGCCCACAAGCACCCATCAAACACGCGATTATTACTTGTTTTCCGCAGTTTTGAGAGGTTTAAATTATCAAAAAGTGGGGGGAGAACTTTTCGCCCCAGATAAGTTTCTCTTCAGGGAGGAACATATCTGGTGTAGCAAACACCCCCTGAGAGTAGCCGTCTCCTAGTGTTTGACACAATCGAGAGCTTGTGATTAAGTTACTCTTTAGTAGTAAAAGGAAGAAGAATAATTCACTCTGCTCACCATGCGATGGAATGATAATATCTTCTACCATTAAGTTTAGGCTGTAACTTGAGTTCAGAAAACAAAGAACACACATTGTTTCTGTTTTTTTTGTTTGGTAAGTAATCTCTTCATTTTTGTTGTTAGGTTGTTCATCTTTCCTTTTGTTTGTTTCTGGACAGAAACATCTATTTCTAGTGGATGAGGACACATATCAAATGTTCTGGAGTTCATACAGGTGTTTTTATGTCTATAAAGTACTGCAGAGACATGAAAGTACGAAGCACTGGCTGCAGTCTAATAGGCACATGCCTTACCAGGTGACATTTGCTGAGGCTTTCAGCTACCTAACTGTACAGGTCAGGACTTCTATAAGTAGTTCACAACTGTAAAGTGTGTAATAGATATTCACGTAGTGTAATTGTGTAGTTAATGCTTATAAAAAAAAACTTGCTTGTCAACAAAAAAAATTTGTGATATAGTTAATGATCTGGTCATGTACAGAACTCTGTGTAAATCTCATATTGGACAAGGTGAATGTGTACGAATCAGCATTCCCATGAATTACCAAGATTGGATCACGTCTATCAAGTCGGATTGTTGCTTCTTGATGATGGGTTGATAAGCAATGTATTGCATTCCTCTAACACTTAATGGGTAGAATACATATATTTGGATTAAGTTCTGATTGCATCAAAAGCTCTACCAAATGGTCTTTTTTTATTTTGTGAAACCAGCGTGTCCCATGATCTTTATTTTTAGGCATATGTGCATAGACTAGTGACAACCTTTTTTGGGTAAATAGAGGCAGCCGAATTCTCTGGTTGTTGGTAAATAGTGACAAAACCTTTTTTCACGTTTTTTTGGCAAAGATGGAAAAAATAGAAGTCTAAAAATAACTTAAGAGCTAAGGAATTTAATTTCTGCCATTTTTATCCAGAAATATAGGCCAGCCAAATTCTAGAGTTTTTTCACTTTTTTTTTTTTGAAAAAATGCTGAAATTTGTTAGTGTCCACGTGACAGTAATAAACCTGTATCTTTGAAAATGAAGTTGGAAATTGATCGGTGTGCTTTCATGGTATCTTTTTCCATAAAAAATGGGGGCATGGTTTTTTACCCGTCCATAACTGGACCTGGAGTAGACATGCCTCAGCTAGATCCGTTAAGACCCTAACCTGGACCCAATGAAGCTGTTACGGAGTTGTATTTGGGTCCAGAACTGATCGAATCCAGCGAATGCCCTACTTGTTGCAATCCCTACAGCCAGAGACCCAGTTGAATCTTAACCCTATTTGATTGTGGAGAAGCTTAGTACAACCAAATGTTGGGCACTGCAACAAAGAATTATGAACCGGAATATAGGCATCTAAGAATGTAAATCTCACATCTTGAGTAACAAGCATTTTGAGAAGAAAACCTTTACAGTTACATCAAATCACAAGGATGTAGTTCACGACTCCATCCTCATCACCCATTTTCTTCCAAACAGAGATTAAGAGGACAGTTGTAAGTGTTGGAAGGCCTTGCACCAATCAGTAAAGGACCCAGATTTGGGTGTGAAATGATGACCAACTCCTCAATCTGGTTGAGAATGCATCACACACTGTAGGCTTTCCAACTATTAGAGTTGACAGAGCTAAATATCCTTAAGATATCACAACTTAATATACAGTCATTGCTGAGAGGTGTCATGCTCTTATCACCCACTTTCAGCTTTCTCAATCGGGAATCATCCAAATTAGACCAGACCCTACACTGGTTGGGGATGCACCCACCAGCCGCGTCAGATCCTATGCCATAAAGACACGAATATAGTTTGTGATGTTGGATTTTTTTTTTGCAAAATAGGACACGAGGAATTGAGGACAAAGTTCTTTAATTATTTCGTTTTTTCGAATTTAAACTTTTATGTTAAGAAAAAAATATCCATATGTTTGAGGGCATGACACGTGTTGTGTCATGTCCCCTGGACACGGAGCCAAAAAGGTATGTTCCTATGACATCGGTTGTATATAAGCTGCACAAACATTGTCAAACAGGTGGATTCTCCAGTGACTCGATCCCCAATCATGATCCAAAACCGACGTAGTTCCATAACAAACCAAGCTGGATTTGACCCAGATGAACCCAAGACCTGCTTGGCATGCAACTAGGGTTGGGAAATGAGACAAGTCACTCCTGGTTCAACTTGTGCTCGGCTCACAAAGAGATTGTTCGAAGTCACAAGATAAGTTCAGCAATCCTTACACAAACAGGTGTTTAGCTTGCAAACATTAATTTGAGAGTTCAGGTTCTATGGCTTCCAGCTCTGAAACAATGTTTTTTCTCTGCAAACAAGCCGTCCTGAGCTTAGCTCAACAGGTTTAGACTTTAGAGTTCAAATCCTATTACTTCCAGCTTTTAGACAACATACTTTTTATACAAAGCCAGATCGAACTCGCTTGTTTAGCTTTAGCTCGACTCTAAACACCTTATGTTTGGTTCCTTCCGCTGGTTTACCAGCTCTAAATGCAACTTATGGAAGGCGGGGTCTGGCAGCCCTGTTGTTTGCTATGACAGAAAGAACAGCATTTTGGGGGGAAATTGAAGCTGATTATGTTACTATTCCATTACTATCATCATCATCATCATCATGCCCGGTCCCAAGTACATGGGTTCGGCTCATCACTATTAACTACATAATAAAACACAAACCAGGACAAAAATATTTATGTTAAAAATCAATGTATTGCTCATGATGAATTAAGGAGGCTCCAGTAGTCTTTCACATATTGAACTGCATATCCGGCCCCTTCTCCCCAAAAGTTCAGAACTCCTCAGGCACAGGAATCTGAAGCTCAGAGCAAACTAGCTGAACTATCTTCCTGGTCACACCTCCAAATGACATCTTGTTTACCGTTATAGCCATTGCAAACCCGTTCTCTATATCACAAAACCCAGTTGATCCTCCAATTCCAGAATGCCCAAAGAAAGTCGGCCCCTCTGAAGAAGAAAACCTCCTGAAACCTAGCCCAAACTTCCCATTCTGCATAACCATATCTCCGTAGTGTTCACCTACCCCCAAGAATGCATCGTGAATCCTAGGGTTAGCAAACATCCTGCTACCTACTGTATTATCTATGTCCTCATCATCAATGCTGGTGATATGATTGTTATCATCATTGTCTATAGTCCTGTATCCCTTTTTATGACTGCTGGTGCCATTGCTGTATTCGGATTCTTTTGCGGTTGCTGCTGTTTTCTTTCTACCTTTTGCCTTCTTGGCATCTTCATGGGAAGGCAACTTTGGGATGTGGGGGTGGCTTCCCAGAGGCGGGTTACTTGTCATGTGCGGAGGGGGGTTGTTGCCTGCAGCAGCTAAAGTTGCATAGTATCGAGCCAATGCACGGGCAGAGCAGTGGACGTTGGCAGCTGGAATGACAGCACGCTTAACAGGCAGCATGTTGAAGGTGACAGGAATCTTGGACACAAGTGAGGAAATATCAGTTGCGGTCAAAGATGCTGGTGCTCCACGGATATTGGCATATTTGGTTATTCCTTCAAGGTCCTCCATATCGACAGTAAGAGTAACTAATCGTGATTCCACCCCTGAGAAGGGAAAAGTGCAAATCACATGACTATATCTCACAAAGTAATGAAAATAGTGAATCAACAAACTCATACTTCTAGAACAAGAAATAGCTGTGTCTACAGATGGGGGTGTGAGTGCATACACGCATAAGCACTTTTTATCATTGTAATGCTTTGGGATATAAGCATAGTTGCAATCTGGTTCACATGGAGTTCCCATGATCAAGATCATTTTCACATAACAAGAGATGAGCAAATACATAGCATGAAAGCCATGGCTAAACATCCTCGCTGCAACATATCAATTGAAGATAGTAGTTATTTGCAGTTTCTTCGTGTAGAGGTGTACCCTAGGTTGATAATAAGAGTGAATCTTGACTTCTGTTTTCTACACTAGTGCTAAAGGATAAACAAAAATGAACCCGAGTGATGACAGTGTGCTCTGAAAAAAATATGCGCCCCTGGCATTTAGTCGCTACTAAACAATCAAACCAGGAATTCTTAGACAATGTTTTACCATTTTTGCAAATAAAACAGCAAAGGTATCAACTAAATATTTCAAGACGAGATTTTTTTCCAAAGGGGCAAAAGCAGTTATTAGCTGTATATCCAACGAACAAAAATGAGCTTATGGAGATCTTGTTGATCTTCTTGTATCATGATTTTCATGTGCACGTTTGAAAAGATTTTAGCTGTATATCCAAAGAAAACAACCAAGTGAATGGACAAACCTTCATTAAAAAACGAACAATGAAAAAAAGGAAAGATCAGAGTTGGCAAAGACAGACACAAACACATGCACACACACACACACACACATGCATGTCACAACCAAAATGCATAGACATGCAGACAAGCACCAAACATCATTTATAAGCTGGGAGTACGATTTTCAGAAATTGAACAGAGAAATGTTCTAATACCTGGTGGAATGCCAATGTACCTTCAATGTTGAGAGGGTGCACAATTGCTTCCTCCAGAACCTCTTGAAAGCTCTTACCAGATGCGTGCTATTTTTGTCATTTGATTCAGGAGAACAACAATATAATCAGCATAAACACTATAAAGCCACATACACTAATTTAAAGAATAATGTGCCTCCTATTCTGACTAAGTATCTATATGCCTTATTCGCTTGGACGATTATGGTATCGACATCACAAAGTAAAAAGAAGCGTTGTCCGCACCTCTATAATTCCACTACAAATCCAACCAAAAGACAAGTGATATATTTGCTCGGAACCAGGTTCAGTCTCAGGTATGGCTGTGGCAATGCGCTTTAATGATTCAGTCCAATCACTCATGACTAAAAGGTTTTCCTTCAGAACATCCCCCATGGCATTGTGGAGTCCGGATGTAAGGTTAAGTACATGGAATACCTAATCATAAAATAAACAAATAAGGCAAGATACAGTGTCCAATGATACACATTCAGCATTCATAATTTGGCAAAACTCATAAATTAGTTTGAAAAGAACCTGTATCTGGTCTTTTCCATTGGAGCCGAAATATGGCCAAATGTTTCCCACGTTCTCTTCAAGCTTCAGTTTCCTATAATTAAAGAAATTCAAAAAGTTGTCTCAATCAAGGTACACAAAGAATGGATATGCCAACAACTCGAACCTGAGGTAAATAGTGCTGGGGTTCACATGAAAAATACAGATGGAGACAGAGAACTGTCATGCATCACAAACAGGAAAAAGCAATTTTCCTAATGAATCATGAAATACAAAAGAGAAGTGGCATGATGTAAAAATCAAGAGAATGGCCTTTTGCAAGCTACAGAAATACATCAATTCCATAGAACGATGATGTGAATTAAGACAATTTTACTCCATGTAGCGGAGCCAAGTAGTTCGTGCACTATTAATGGAAGCCTGCCTAAACCTGAATATGTATGTTAGGACATAAATCATGCTGCTAATGGTAAAGCAAATTGCCATGTCATATGGTAGCATGTATTTCCCACGTCAACATGACACCAGACACAACAGATCCTACCACCACACTTCATGAACACGGTCAAACCAGCATCAGACAGTCAACAGCGTGCCCTTCATCCATTTCTTTCCATAATGTTGGTCATTTATCTTATAATGGCAGTTTTTCCTTTTAAAATTTGTTACTGATTAAATTAAATTTAAACTTTCAATGTAACATTTACTATGTAAATGTTTATTCGTATAATGATTTAAAATCGCTGTTCAGTATTTGCACTTTAGATTCATTCCAAGCATGTCTCATGCCCATGTTTGTCTATTCGACAGGCAAATAAGTCGTAATACACAAAAATAAAAGGAAAACTCAGAAAAGGATGCGAGACTCATGAGTGAAATATTGATACAAGAGGTCATGGCGAAGCATAAGAGTAGAGAAAATTGATACAAATCTAAA
The DNA here is from genome assembly GCF_984573655.1 of Nuphar pumila. Classification (NCBI taxonomy): domain Eukaryota; kingdom Viridiplantae; phylum Streptophyta; class Magnoliopsida; order Nymphaeales; family Nymphaeaceae; genus Nuphar; species Nuphar pumila. The sequence continues at coordinate 113,489,407 of NC_143251.1, read as the reverse complement.
TGAAAAAAGAAATAAACCGGCTGTGTCAAAAGGATTGAATTGATCAAAGGAGAAATATATGATATGAAGAATGTTCTTCAATCCACAAGAAACAAAATGGAAACTAATCCCACAGTTCACTATGCATACAATCTTACAATGACTGAATAGTACTAATTAAAGGTGCTGATATTTGCCAAGTAAAAACTTCTTATGTGCAAACATAAGATGCATGTCTAATCCTAAACGTAGCAGAAAGGATTACATGGATAAAAAGCATCTTGACATTTTATAATATGGATACCCTAATTGTGTAAACACTAATCCCGCTAATGCACCACGCTCAATCCCTCTGGAAAGTTTAACTGAACAGTGGAAAAACTGAAATATCCAAATATGTAAACAGAGGTAAAGCACCAACTTCTGGGAAAAAATTGAGTGTTCCCAGGGTCTGACTCATGGGCAAAAACTATTAGGCAGCTACTAGGTCTTCTTTGTACTTCTGATTTCTGACCATCCAAAATACCTAAATACGTTATAAATTACTGTCTAGAAAACAATTCTTCAGTCCAAGGGAATTAGTTAATTAAGGTGTACCCTTTCCAGACATTTCTATAGGAGTAACACTGAGGGAAAGTGGGATTAATTTACATGACAAAAAACGAATGGTTAGAGAAGACAAATGAAAATCAATGCCTCGAAAGAATGAAAAGATTGACACTACATTTGAGGACACTTATTATGTGTTTCTTAGCAAGAGATAAGAGCTTATTTGTTTCTGGTCATGGACTATTTCAAAGTCGACACATTTTGTCCGGGCACTTTCAAAGAGAAAAGACAAAGGATTATCATGTTATAGATGCTAAATGAAGTAGTGATACGTGGATCTAGCATCCAGCTTAAACCTCAAGCCCCTATCATGTCATGCTGGCAGCAATCCAACATCAAGGGTAGTTTGGAACTACTAAAAAAGGAAGGAGATTAAAAAAGAAAAAGATTTACAGGTGGCACTAGATAGCTCTCATGGCTTTCTGGACTCGGTCGAGATACCATTTCCTCTAAGGGGGGCATTTGAATACCACAGAACTCTGGGGTGAAATATGTGGATACTTCCATTGAGGTCAGATCCAGTGTGGGGACCACACCAGATCCGACCGCCTCCCAAACATGGGATCTCAGGTCTGATGGTCCTCAGATTTCTGGTTGTGGGGATTGGACCAGAAATCTGAGGATTTGAGATCCTCGGTTCTGGGATTCGAGGCTCTCAAACGAACCCTAAATGAAACCATCATGTAATTCCTCAACTTTAAAAAACCATTATTAGCATATAAAAGATGAGCCATAAACATTGATTCTGATTCTTTTGAACAAGGAAAAGAAAATCATTTCATACCCATTATCCACCAACCAATGTACCATTCCTGCAGTAATACCCTTTGTAGTTTGTAGTTGAGAACAGTGGGGAAAGAGTATCAGGTTGAACAGGCCTTGGGTCATATCTTCCAAGTGTTCCAGCAGCTGTATCTATTATGACCCTTCCATCCTTATATACGCATACCTAAATGGAAAAGTGATATTAGTAAAATTACAAGTATTCATCCACAAGTTATTTCTGTCAGTGTCAAAATGAATACTTTAAGACGAGAGGGTTGTGTATGTTCGCCCCCGATGATTCACTGAATCCCACGTCCGTGTTCGGGGGATCGAATGAGCGCCACGTATTCATGCACATGGGGCTCGTATTCCCGTGTATGTTGACATAACTTTGCATCGGACTCTGGTGCTGTTGCAAAGACTTAATCACCCTTACTTGCTTTTCTTGCCCTGAAATGACGGTTCAAGGAAATGACAAAAATATCCTCCATTCAAAAGTTGTGAAACGACGGGTGGGGAAAAGGACAAAAAAGTCCTCCATCCAGAAAGTTTGATGTTAACCATTTAAAGTGGAGACGTTCGCCTGCGCCATCTGCTGTAACAGTTGCTCCCATTATCAACCCAAACTTTGCCTTCGTCTCCAGTCGAGCTTTCCGCCTTGTTTTTTATCCTGTTGTACAACACACTGTCGCCTTCTCGTGCCTGCCTTGTGTTACAAAACATTCCAGTGTCTTCTCTTCATTTCTGCTGTCGTTAGGCATCATGGAAGAAAGCAATGATTCACAAACATTCCAACCAGTGCCATTAAGGCACCGTGAGTAGCTTTTCATCTCATCATGCTATCGATGAAGAAGGCATGTCGTCTTGTGTGCCATTAAGGCATTGTTTGGTTATTGCAGGTAGATCTTGTTATTACGAAGGTTGGAAACTTATCGATATTTGTAAGACGCTGGGACCTGTTGACAAGAACGCTTGTTTGCAGATGCTAGGAAGGGCCTCTACCCCATCAGGTATCCTACAATCACTCATCATATGCATTGTATCTCAAACCGCTATATTAGTAACAGACTCTCGTTTTTGTGAGATACATTTTTGTTAGTTAATATCGATTTGTTTGCTATTATGTTCAAGTTCTTCCTTATCGATTTGTAATTTATTGTGCGATATATTTATCGACCTTTTAGATAATATGTTTTTGTATCGTCGAGTTGTAAGTTATAAATACTGAACTGCCGTATCGATTTTCAATATCTGACAAATCGCTATACATATCGTTTTGTAAGATATTATATGTTTTGTAATATGTATTTGTAAGATATTTGTACACAAACTTTGAAAACGTTTGGGTGCAGAAACACATCTTGACACGCATGGCGGGGCGATTTTCGCATGCATATCGTTGCGCTCTCAGCGACTTCTATTGAACTCGCTTTAGAGCCGCATGGATATTATGAGAGCGTTATCGTCAACACACATGTACGACATGTTTATTTTATTGGCATGGTAAGCGACACGTCGATGCCCAGCATAAGCAAACATCAAATCGCACTTGCTTTGATACTTTCATTCATTAAATCGTTGCTTTGACTTGCGTAACCCTAGTGGTATCCGTTCTTATATGCATCATGATTAAATCGTAGTAAACCTATGCCGCTTGCTAACGGAAATTGATATATTGCTTACAAAACATTCCACTGTCTTCTTTTATTTGTCGTTGTTGTTAGGCATTAAGGAAGAAAGCAATGATGCACAAACATTCCAACCAGTTCCATCAAGGCGGCGTGAGTAGCTTCCCAGCATCATGCTATCGATGAAGAAGGCATGTCGTCTTGCGTGTCATTAAGGCTTTGTTTGGTTATTGCAGGTAGATCTTGTTCTTACGAAGGTTGGAAACTTATCGATATTTGTAAGACGCTGGGACCTGTTGATAGGAATGCTTGTTTGCAGATGCTAGGAAGGGCCTCTACCCCATCAGGTATCCTACATTCACTCATCATATGCATTGTATCTCAAACCGTTGTATTAGTAACAGACTCTCGTTTTTATGAGATAATATCGACTTGTTTGCTATGTTGCTGCAAACACAAATTGATATATTGCTTAAAACATTATTGAGCTTATCATCAGGTTGTAATAAAGACGATGTAGCTCAATCAATAGAAAGATCTGAAGAATTGAATATCTATACTTATGACCCAACTGAAGAATTGAACATTTGCACTAACGATGCACATGAAAAGAAGGGTGCAGGCATTAGACCCACTATTGACTTGAATGTTCCAGTGGAAGAAATGCAATTCAATGATGAGGTAGACTACCATGACAGCGCACATAATAAAAGTGTATGCACCGGGAATGTACACGGAAGTACACTTGACTTCAATGTTCCAAGAGAAGAAATGCAATTCAATAATGATCCTGATTTTGATGTCAGTACACTTAATAAAACCGTAGGAACTGGGAATGTACATGGAATTGGACTTGAATATGTTCCTGTAGAAGGAATGCATTTTAATAACGAAGAAGATGCATATAAATTTTACAATGATTATGCCTTAAAAGTTGGCTTCAGTGTGAGAAGGTTTTCTTGGTCAAAAAATGCACAGGGTGTCTTGGTTAGAAAGACATATGTCTGTTCCAAGCAAGGTTGGAAGAAATCAATGGGAAATCCAACTAGGGGCACGCCAGAATCAAGATGTGGATGTCAGGCGAGATTGGTTTTAAGAAGACATCCGAATGAAAAATTTGTCGTGCGTACTTTAATCAGTGATCATAATCATGATTTATCTGCATCATTTATGACTCCTATGCTAAGGTCACATCGTAAAGTAACTGTAGCGCATGCTGCAATGGCTGAAATAGCCGATAGCGCCGGCATTGCACCAAGGAAGACATATAATTTGTTTACCCGCATAGATGGTGGTCGCGAAAATGTGCCATTCACACCTTTGGATCTTAGAAACCACTTGAGCAGGAAGAGGACAGATAACATGAAGAACGGAGAAATACGTTGTTTGGTTCGTTACTTACAGAATAAATCAAGCAATGAACATGGTTTCTTTAGTGCAATGCAAGTGGACGCAGATGGATATGCTGTGAATATGTTTTGGTCAGATTCAAGGTCTAGATTAGATTATGAATGCTTCAATGATGTGCTTGTGTTTGATACTACAGTAAAGATTAACACTGAACAGTGGCCATTTGCGCAGTTTGTGGGAGTGAACCATCACGCACAGAGTTGTATATTAGGCAGTGCTTTTGTGTATGACCAGACCAAGGAAACCTTTGAGTGGTTGTTCAGAGTATTTACACAGGCAATGAACGGGAAGCATCCTGAAACTGTACTTACAGATGGTGATCACGCAATTGCGGCTGCAGTGCTTCATGTGTGGCCAGATGCACATCATCGCCTGTGTTTGTGGCATATCTTTCAAAATGCAGCAAAGAACATAGGACACATATTTAATCAGAATACAGGGTTTGACAAACATTTTACAAGGTGTGTACTTCATAGCGTAGACGAGGTCACCTTTAAGTCAGATTGTGACAAAATGATTAAGACATACGACCTTACTGACTGTCTGTGGTTACAAAATTTATATGCAGAAAAAGAGAAGTGGGCATTGGCATATGGAAGACAATACTTTTGTGTAGGTATGATAAGCACACAAAGAGCCGAATCTATGCATGCCACGCTGAAGAAAACCCTGTATTCATGTTTAACAATATTTCGTTTCATGGAACAATATGAATTATTTGTAGACGGTCTAAGACAGAATGAGCTTGAACAAGACGTGAAATGCTTCAATACACGACCTCTAACTTTTGGCATGAAAATATTGATGCGACCTGCAGCTCTGTATACACTAACTGTATTTGAATGAATCAAGAAAGAGGTGTTGCATGTCATGAATTGCAAAATAGAAGAACTGGTGCAAACCGAGAATATGCACAAATACCATATTTTTTGTCAGGGCGAAAAGCATCAGGAAAGGCAAGAAGCACATGTCACGTACAATGTCGACAACGGAAGGGTAGAATGTTCGTGCAAAATGTATGAATTCAAAGGTATCCTATGCTGTCATGCATTAAAGGCACTCAATCAAGAGAAGATACAAGAAATACCTGAGTCTTATGTAATGCGAAGATGGACGAGACGCGCGAAGATTGAAATGCTTGTTATGGACAATGCGAGTAAATCTGGTGTTGACGAGAAGTGCCACATAGCCTCCTGTTACCAACAACTGTGTAGGTCATTCATGCATGTTGCTGATTTGGCATCGAGAAGCGAAGAAGGCTATGCATGTGTGAGAAAAGCTGCAACGGAGTTACTTGAAAACGTGGAGTTAATTCACATTAAGTCTGTTGCAGCGAATGAATACCAGCCGAAGATAATGGGATCGAACAACGTAGGTCAAAATCATGTCTCGCTTGACACTCCCGAGAAGTTGCGCCGAAGCGTAAACATTATCTTCAACAAGTCAGTAGTGAACGTTGTTGATTATGATGGACATATTCCTGAAGCGCAGGGTATCAAAAGAAAACCTGCCTCTGATCGCAGTCGTCGAAGGTCAAAGGGTGCACTAGAATTGGTTGGCAAGAAAAGGACTAAGAAACAACCAACCTGTAATAAAAAACAACAAAGCCCTTCGAATGAACAGGTATGTAAAACATTATATTGCTTTCCATTGCGTGAAGCTTGTCAAATAGCTAACTCGTGTAATGTCCATCATGCAGCAATACCCTGCAGAAGTACCAGCAAACGTTCAAACCTACATTCCTCCCGACCAGATTTTCGACAACGATCGCTACAGTTTTACAAGGCTTTGTGTATGTAATCGATGTTGCGAGCAGGTATGCATTTCTTGTGAAACTTAATTCAGTGTCTAATATTTTCTCTTTCATGACAGGCTATGATGCAGTTGATAGATAGGTTTGGGACACAGGAATCTCGTGTGGGCTATTAACTTAGTTGTCATGCCTCTTTGCATGACCCGATCTCCACAATGCCGGATTTTTTGAGAGTTTATAGTCGTTTGTCATTGACGACTTGCGGTTCGTGGTTGAATATGTTCAAATCGATAGATAGCGGGTTTTTGCTTCTGCAGGAAAGCGAATGATGACATCACTGTATGGCGATTTGTGGTTATCGTTGAATAGCGATATGTGGCATCGCAGCGTAGAACGTTGTTGATTATTGTTGGACTGTCAATCTTAGCATGATGCGAAGGATTGTTCAAGTGTGCTGCGATGTGTGGCATCGCAGCGTAGGACTGTCAATCACTGTGCTGCGATGCCACAGATCGCTATTCAACGATAACCACAAATCGCCATACACCTCCAGTCAACTTCTTCTCCAGCAAATCTTTCGCGTTCCCGACACCTCCACTTGCCTTTTGAAATCATTATTGTTATCTTGTGAAAAGTTGTATCCATATATTATAAATAAAAGGCTACTCAATGTGTATTTTTTAACGGATACCCATAAATGTTTGAGTTGTCGTACAATATTCATTGATCATGTTGGTTGAGCAGTACATCTTTTAGGTCATAAATAGTCGCACAAGCACTGAAAGGTGTGTTTGTCTTCTACTTCGTGAACCAGCAACAACCAAACCGACGGTTCCTTCATAAACCTGGAGATCCGCCCTCGAACATAGAAAATTGTAGTCGGTGAGGCAGACGAAGACAGCTACACGACCAACAATGGCGAATCATGGGTATATTGTCTACACATAGTCTACATGTTCAGCAAAATCCGTCTCTTTCATGCGCTTTTTGCGATTTGTTTTTGTGTACTATATAATGTAATTTAAATATCGGTCGTTGCAATGTCCACATTCATTTTAGTCGAACATCCACCGACGAAGTTGGGCGAAAACTTAGTCAATCACTCCTGGAGGACATCAACCGAATGCGCAGTGAATTCGCACAATGCAACATGATCAGTAATTTTGTTAGTATAAAACTAGTAGTAGTTGTCTATAAACGTAAGTCATGTGTACGTATGATCAATACAACACCATATTTGCTGCAAACAGACTATATCCGATTTTGTAAATTATATTAAAAGCAACGCACCAAGCCAGACTGTGAGTGTCGTAAGCCCATATTTCATGGTATATCAGTTGTATTTTATGTTGCTAACCGCCGCCAAATTAAATGCTTGCGTTCGAAGTATTCAAAAATACGTCTTTCCATGCCGCTCATTAAGTTTTAAATATTCAAAAATATGTTTTCCATGTGTGATTTGACATTCGAACAATACCCACAAATCACTATGCTGCGATGCTCTCCGACTCAAAGCACGAAGTATCCAGCGATGACAGCAAATCTTTTCCTTATCTATTGATTATTTAACACAAATACCTTTTCACGATTATCGTATATGGATACAAACCTTTGTGCCGTCAGAACTCGTTAAATTATTGTTCATGACTTAGATCGCCAATACTTTGTGCGGTATTCTTTCGAGGCGAAGACAAATACAGCGATTGCTAAACAGAAATGTTATATCTTAGCGATGCCAAAGAGGTTAGTCAATGCCACGATTTCTGAAGAAACATCTATTTTCGTTTAAAGTTTATTTATTACCGAGACCCAAAGTCGGAAAGATGTAATAATAAAGAATTAAACAGTAAAAGAATTTCACGTTACCGCAACTCATTATACAATTACAACAAATGTATAGCGTGATAAAAATGAAAATCTAGGATTTATTTCGAGTCACTAGACGAATCTGATGAAATTTCATAGACTTGTCTCTCACTTTTTATTGGTGGACTGTCTATCCTGGGTGGCCTCTTCATTGCGAAACCTTGCCTAAGAAGACTGGTCATCATGTCCACCACTGCATTCAATTGAATACCCATAGTGCTTACTTCTGTCCTTAATTTCTTATTCTCCCTCTCAATAAGTTTGAACCTTGCGGCAGAGACAGTCTTCTCTTTTGGAGCAAGTGTTCGGTCTTCCTCGTGATTTGTTACTGAGGGACTAGTCGTATTAACCAGAGCGAGACGACGTTTTGGTTGTAGAGGCTGGGCTACAACATGAGAAGGGACAGTTGGGAGGCATGGGTTGACAATTTTCTCAATCTTCCGATTTCGCCGCATTGGTTCCCAATAGCTTTCGAAATAGAAGGGATCAAATTGTCGTCCTTCATGATCATACGATACGGCAGGAAAACCACCTGAGTTCCAATTTAATAATTTGTCCCTGTAGCGATCGCTCCAATTCACGTGCCTGCCCCCACCAATATTCATCTTCCTTCTCACCTCCAAAGGCTTATTTGGGATAGACTGCTCCAAGCCAGATTGTAGGAGAACTCGACTACCTTGCTGCAACTCGGCTTCAAAATTGCAAAATAGCCACAAATCGCGGTCAGACAATCTGGCAGCCTCCGCAACAACGTCTTCATCATCGCCCCCATCTCCATAAGGTCTCCACAAAACCTGTACATTGGTAATTCTTTTTAATAACGAATGACAAATATATTAAAATTTATTTACGCATGATATGGCAACAACGATATGCACTACGGAAGACAATCCTGCAACGATGTATACTTAAGAATGTTGAACATTACAACGATTTATAATACTCAATGGTAAATGCTGACGCAATTGTAAACAATTTTAGAACGTTTACCTCGTTTAATTGCAGCCCATCTAAAATGGACTTAGCATTATAAACTGCGACGTTTATTCTGGCCCAGCGACCGATCTTTGGAAAACCACAAATCGGAGGGCCACACCGTGGACGCAATGGGATAATATGTTCCAACGCCCAGGCCTAACAAAAAAAAAAATATTAGCAACGCCACAGACTGCAATGAGATTTGTCTATAAATACTAAGTATGTAATCAACAAATACCTGAACAAATGGCCAAAATTCGTCAACTGTTTTCGTACCATTACTCGCACGGTGGAGTTGACTGTACAGGTGTGCGAGCATAGCGACACCCCAGGCATAGTTGTCGACTTCGTCTAAGTCTGCCAGGTACTGCAGCCACATGAAACTTATTCTCGAACCAGAACAATCGGAAAATAGTGTAAGAGCAAAAAAATATAGAAGGAAGCCGCGCAACTCTTGGTCAGCTGTTTCAGATGCACAAGTAGCGGAGTGGCCTTCCCATTTATTACAAAAAATTGAGACCTTCATTGATGTGGAATTGCTTCCACCAGAAATACATTGACTCCATTCGTCCATCGACATTCCTAGAAGGGCAGTGCAGTTTTCCCTTGCGTTATAGTTTGAATGCCGTAATAGGACAGCACTGCCATCGCACTTAAGGCCAGTGATCCTCGCCACATCCTCTAGAGTCATGGTGATCTCAAAAGAATCAAACTGGAATGTGTTAGTCTTATCATTCCACTTATTTACCAGGTGAGTCATGGTATTCCAGCAAGTTTCAAAATATTGCTGGTCCAAAAGGCCACCGAAGTGCATATTTCGTAGTCGGTTCTTCTGATATGCACTCAGTTGACCATACCAAGACAGAACTACAGGCCATTGACAGCAACCTCCGAGCTTTTCACCTGGTGCTCTACTTCTCTTGTGACCTCCCTGTAACACAAAATAACATATTATTCCTACAAATTATAAATTACTTCCATTTGTACTTATAAATACTATTCTACTAACCGCTATAAATAATATCGATTGCAGACATACTATCGCAGTAATCGCTATAAATATCAATACCTAACACAGTAATCGCTATACCAAAATCGCTAAACATATTATTAAATCTTCGCAGACAGGACAGATATATTTACCTTGGTCGCTATTTTCTGTTGTTCTCCCTCCAACCTGGGACTTTCTGGTGGGTCCACTGCCTCCAACTGCCTTTCAATCTCCATCTCTACCGGCTCCACCGTCGCATGTCTTTCTCTCGCCTTCCTTTCTCTCGCCTTCCTTTTCTCATCCTCCTTCTGCTTCCTTTCTCTGTCCCTATTCTCCTCCTCCTCCTTCTGCTTCCTTTCTCTCTCCTTTTCCGCCTGCTCCTTCTGATTCCTTTCTCTCTCGCGTTTCTCCTCCTCCTTCTCCTTCCTTTCTCTCTCCCTTTTCTCCTCCTCCTCCTTCTCCTTCATTTCTCTCTCCCTTTTCTCCTCCTCCTCCTTCTGCTTCCTTTCTCTCTACCTTTTCTCCTCCTCCTTCTCCTTCCTTTCTCTCTCCCTTTTCTCCTCCTGCATCCTTTCTCTCTCCTTTTTCGCATCCTCCTCATTCTCCTTCCTTTCTCTCTCCTTTATCTCCTCCTCCTGCTTCCTTTGTCTCTCCATTTTCGCCTCTTCCTCCTGCTTCTTCCTTTCCCTTTCCTTTTCTTCCTCCTCCTTCTCCTTCAGCCGCCTTTCTTTCTCTTCGATTTCTTGTTTCCTTCTTTGCCGCAGTTCTTCCACCTGCTTCTTCCTTTCCCTTTTCTTTTCTTCCTCCTTCTCCTTCCTTTCTCTCTCCCTTTTCTTCTCCTCCTCCTTCTCCTTCCTTTCTCTCTCCCTTTTCTCCTCCTCCTCCTTCTGCTTCCTTTCTCTCTGCCTTTTCTCCTCCTCCTTCTCCTTCCTTTCTCTCTCCCTTTTCTCCTTCTGCATCCTTTCTCTCTCCTTTTTCGCATCCTCCTCCTTCTCCTTCCTTTCTCTCCTCCTCCTTTTGCTTCCTTTGTCTCTCCCTTTTTGCCTCTTCCTCCTGCTTCTTCCTTTCCCATTCCTTTTCTTCCTCCTCCTTCTCCTTCAGCCACCTTTCTTTCTCTTTGATTTCTTGTTTCCTTCTTTGTCGCAGTTCTTCCACCTGCTTCTTCCTTTCCCTTTCCTTTTCTTCCTCCTTCTCCTTCCGCCGCCTTTCTTTCTCTTGCAGTTGTTGTTTCCTTCTTTCCTGCAATTCTTCCTCCTGCTTCTTCCTTTCTCTTTCCTTCTCTACCTCCTCCTCCTTCTCCTTCTGTTGCCTTTCCTTCTTTTCCCCATTCTCCTTCTGCTGCCTTTGCATTTCCTTAGCTTCCTCAAACTCCAACTCCCTCCTTTGCCTTTCTTTTTCTTCCTCAAACTGAGGAATATTCTGTTCCTTCTCTTCCTCCTCCTTATTCATTTGCCTTCGCCTCTCCTCCACCTCCTTCAGTAGCCTTGCCTTGTGTCACATTGCTCTACTCTCCAAGTTTCTCCTATGAGCCTCCGCCAGCATATTGCTAACATCCTTTTCCCACTCCTCCGCCTTCTTCTTCCTCTTTTCCATCTGCTGTGCGTTAATCCTCCGCCTTCTATTTATATTCTCATCAATATTTCTGGCCTTTGCCTTCTCTTCGTCATCCTTGTTCTGCATCTTTCGTTCTTCAGAGTTCTTCCTATGGTCTGCAGCCTCGATATCTGATGGATAATCCTCCGCATAATACGATTCCAAGGCTATTTCTCTGTCTTCATCGTTCTCAATCTTAAGTATATTTTTGGTATCTTTCAAAAACTTTAGATAGATGGGACTGGCGGATCACTTCTCTAATAGACAACCCATAGAACGACGGGGTATCTCTAATCTGATGAGGCGCAGACATTGCTAACCTGCACAACACAATACACGATCATCATCATTAGAAATCGTCGGAATATTTGGATTCATAATACAAATCCTTGTATAAGAAGCAATCTTCAGATTGAAGAAAGAAAACTTACACGAAACTCACCGAAATGATGGGAATTTGGATATTCCAACTGTAGAGTAAGCAATAGTAACAACTAATACGCAACAGAAGGTGGCAACGATGCTGCGATTGCGCGTAAGACGGAAACAGATGTTCTGGTAAGAGAGAAAGGATGCTCCGGCAACTCGAGATGAAAGCAAAGAATCTCCGGTAGAGTGCTTAGAGCGAGAAAGGATTTTTTTGAACTATTTATAGCATACAACATAACGCTTGCTACATACGCAAACTCTGCAGAACGTTTTCCCGCGATATCGATGGAGGGCAGTTTTGTCATTTTCACGAACCGACGATTCAGTTTTCTAGAAGGAGGGCATTTATGTCCGTCCGAGGAAGAGGAAGTGAATGGCGGTAAAGGTTACTTAAGTCTTTGCTGCGGCACCAAATTACGATGCAATATGATGGTGACCCACATGGAGATACATGCCGGTCTGCATCTTATACGTGGCGCGATTTGGAACCCCCGAACATGAGATCTCAGTACCGGCTCTGTAAATTCTTCCGCAAATCGCTATAGCGATTTGTAGTGTTATTCAGTAAGCAAATCGCTATAAATCGCTACCCGAATTAGGACCAACTTGTCAGGGCCATATCTCCCTAACCGGAGGTCATAATCCAAATCCGTAAAAAGTGGTGTATTCGTTATTGAGTCTAGTTTATTTCTGTAAATTTTCAGCGATTTCTATTGTCATTTCATTCCCCATTTTAATTTCAATGATACATTACAACCACAATCATCAAAAGAAAGATTGCCCAAGCTAAGAGTCTTGAGAGAGTAGAGAAGGGCATCACCACCCACCGAATAACAAAAAATATAACGACTCAACTTCAAGTGCAGTAAGGACCCAGAGTCGAATAAATTTAGAGGCAGCTCATCAGTAGGGACCCACAACAGCCAATGTGCAGGTCAGTCGGTGCTTGATGGAGCAATGTAGGATCTTCTGATGGATGTGCACAGAAGCAGAAATAGAAGGGAGAGAGAGCGAGAGAGGGTTGATGAGCCCCCGGACCCCCCTCCTGTAAGGGCAAAAGGCCATGAACACGCTGAGAGGAGCCCTCAGACCCCCCTTCTGTAAGGGTAAAAGCTCTGAATCAGACTCCATAACTCTTCAAGTTGAATGATGCTACCCACACTGGGAGGAGCTCTCAGACCCCCCTTTCTGTAAGGGTAAAAACTCTAAATCAGACTCCACAACTCTTAAAGTTGAATGATGCTACCCACGCTGAGAGGAGCCCCCAGACCCTCCTCCTGTAAGGGTAAAAACTCTGAATCAGGCTCCACAACAGTAAATGTGCAGGTCAGTCAGTGCTTGATGGAGCAATGTATGATCTTCTAATGGATGTGCACAGAAGCAGAAATAGAAGGGAGAGAGAGAGAGATAGAAGGGAGAGAGAGAGAGTGAGAGTTGAATGATGTTACCCACGCTGGGATGAGCCCCCAAACCCTCCTCCTGTAAGGGTAAAAACTTTGAATCAGGCTCCACAACAGTCAATGTGCAGGTCAGTCGGTGCTTGATGGAGCAATGTATGATCTTCTAATGGATGTGCACAGAAGCAGAAATAGAAGGGAGAGAGAGAGAGTAAGATGGTTGATGTTCATGGCCTCCTCTAGGGGAGATTTCTTTCTCGGATAATCCTGCAGTGCAGAGACTGGGTCTTAAATAATCATCTTCGGGGCACTTAAGTCTTTACAACCACTCCTTTTCAAGAACCGTCATTTTTTTTTGCACCAATGGAGGAGAGGGTACTTAAGTCTTTGCAATCGCATCAAACTCCAACGCTAATTAATGCTAACAAACATGGGGATACGAGACGCACATGCTTACATACGTGGTGCTCTTTGGGACCCCCGATCATGAGATGTAGCTAACTGCCCTGTTCGGGGGGGGGGGGAACATATAACCTGCTTCGCTTTAAGACCACTGTCTTGACTATCAAGACGAGTACTGGCAAACCATAAATTAGATTTTTATAGGCATCCAAAGAAAGACAAATTAGGCATAGTATTCAGGTTTTTAGACAATATCTTGAATTATCATTGCCTTTCATTTTCTGTCTACTCAAATAAAATTCTATTGGCAGTTAGAATTAAAAAGTAAAAGACAGGAACCTTCCAGAAATGTCAAATTTAATGACATAGTACCTTGACAGCATAAATTTTCCAAATTATCCAAGAAAACTATATCATTGCTAGGATATAGATATTAAGAGGACAAACAAACCTCTACGTTTCAATTACAATATCTGAGTATACCCTTTTGAGCAGGGTAAGTTGTTTGCAGCACTTGAGAGGGGTCAAGATAGCCTAGTGATGAGATGCATTTCCTAAACAGGTAACATTAGAAATCAAAATTCCAAACATAAGGTAGCAGTCTTAATAGTCAAAAGCACATCTAACAGAGTGCCTAGCAGCAGCACAGTGGGAGGCACCTAAAACTCTCTCACTCTCATCCAAGTTCGTTTCCTACCAAATTGACCGTGCCAAACACATTAACAGGGTCAGATTTGCAAAAAACAACTTAAAGACACTTGTTCGCTCGTGGTAGCTGCTAAAATGTATATACATAGAATATGTACTGTCACATAGGGGTGGGTGTGGCAATGCGGCACTTCCGAAAAACTTGGGTGCAGGAGTGCGGGGCAGCGGGAGGTTATATATGTATATAATCTTGGAGAGAACTGGGTATACCCAGACTGATTCAAACCTGGGTTTACTTTGACCCAGGTCTGCATCAGACTGGGTCAAAGCAAACCCAACAGACCCAGGTTCAATTCAGACTTAGGTCTGCTTTGATACAAGACTGAGTCTGACTTAGGTCAAAATATGTTCAGGTCTGATTCAGATCTGGGTTGCTTTGACCCAAGTCTGAATCAGACTTGAGTCTAAATAGATCTAGGTTAATCAGATCTGGATGAGACCCAGACTTGGATCAGACCTGAGTCTGACCCAGTTAACACCGGGCTGCTTGCTTGCACCATGTGTTGTAAAACTATAAAAACATAAAAAGGGGGAAAAGTGGAGAGAAGCAGGAAAAAGGAGAGAACTAGAGAGAGAGAGAGAGACTCAGCACGGATGACAGAGGAGAGGGCAGAAAAAGAGGAGAAGCAGAAGGGAGCAGGAGAGGAGGAAGAAAGATACTTAACGCCCCCGTAAAATTCTTGTATCCCTTTGAGCTACCCCACCATTCAGATACATACCTCCCTCCCTCTCTCTCTCTCTCTACCTCCTTCATTTCTTCCACCTCTCTTGCTCCATTCTCCTTCTCCTCTTTTCTGCTCCCTCCTCCACTTCCTCCTTTGTTGCATCCACATCAAGGCTCTCTCTATCTCATTCTCCCCTTTTTCCTTTTTTCTCTCTATTTTCCCCTTCTTTTTAATTTTTTATAGTTTTACCCTCCATTTTTTTTTATCTCTTCCTACCCAAGTAAAAATTGATCACAAAGAAAGTATAACCATCATGCCCATGAAACTCAACTATACGAATTATATTATGTGGTCTTTAATTATCAAGTATCACATTTGAGAAAAAGGATTGTGGGGATTAGTGGATGGTTCCAATCCGAAACCCAAACTAGTACTCACTAAAGTAGATAACAATAAAAAAGTCTCTCTTTTTTATGTAAAAAAAACCAAAGCTATAGATAATTATGAAAAAAAGTGAAATGAGTAGAGAGTAGGACATGTCAAGATTATGACTTGGCTCATCAACGGAATTGACATCAAAAAGTGCTCTAGGCTTTGCAAAATTCGAACATGCCAACAATGCTTAGAAATATCTCAAGAACATGTGCTCCCTTAAGGATATTTCGCATGTGTGCAATTTACAAGATAAAGTTCGTATTATAACTCAAGGCAACAAAAGTATTAGAGAATACTATAATGAGTTATCCTAAATATGGAAAGAATGTAAGGATTAATGTAATCCTTTTAGTATATATATGCATATTGATAGTTATACGCATACATATTTACGTATATAATATAGTATATATATATATATATATGTTTACATATATACATATATGTCTTTATATACATATTATATATATATCATAGTCACTTGTATCGTTAAAGGTAATTTCTCGATGAGGGTATTTATCAAAGAGATTTTCAAAAGTTGATAAATCTCAGGAGTTTAAAAAATTGAAAAAATATAAATAACAATAAAAAACTATGAAAATAATAAGTTTTATATTACTTTTCTTTCAAAATATAAAGAAAAATGTTTTGAAGTTTTTAAAATATAAAAGAAATAAAAAAATAGGAAATGCAAACTTAAAATTTTAAAAAAAACTCAAAAATATGGTGATATTTTTTATTTGCCAATATTTTGAAAATATTGCAATATATTCTCAATATTATCGATAACCTTGAAATTGCCGATAATATCATGATATTTTCAAAATATCGGCAATATCAGTGACAGTGGTATATATATATATATATATATATATATATATATATATATATATATATATATATATATATATATATATATATATATCAAACTTGTTTCACTTACTCCCAATGGCTAGAATTCTAGCCGTTGGGAGGTATCTCCCTTGGTTCTTGAGAGAACTTTCTCTATTTTTCCTCTCTTTCTTCTGTATAAATAGGGGTGGGTGTGTGCCTTGTAAAGTGAGAGTGTGATGGGTAGTTTTAGAATTTTGTGTGATTTAAGTGTATTATAGTGAGGATTAAATATAATTTTCTTTATTAATGAAGATATTCATTCACATTCTATGTGTTTCATTTTAGTTCTCATATTTTTTTTCAAATGTATTATGTTCTTCGAGTTCATTATGGAGTGCAATGGGATCCGTGTCATTTATGACATTGTATCAGAGCAAGACATCGTGGTCTTAAAAAAAATCGTATTTATGAATGATGTGGACTCAAGGATTTCACATTCTGGTATATATCTTTGTTTTTCTATCTTTATATGTATGATAGGTGGTTTTTTAAAAGGGTTATATTAAAATTAAATGTTTTTTTTAATTAGAATATGTAGAGATTATTGTCTTTTGATATATGAAATATATGTTTTGAATTATGAATATGTAGTGAAAAATTATATTTTTCAAAGATGTGTGGTTTCTTAAAATCATATATGTATTCATATTTTGCAAAATATTAAATTTCAAGTTTGAATGCCCCTTAACTTATGTGTATACATGGATTATCTTTGGGATTGTTAATATATTGTGATGTCTCTTTAGGTACTTTTTTAATTATGTGACCAAACATGAATTTTTAATGATATATTGTGTGAACTATTTTAACATAGATGTTTTTTTTTATATTCTCATAGAAGTCTTTCTATCATCATATGAATGTATTATTCCATGTATGGTTGAGTGATATTGCTCTATTATTATATAACTTATTAAGTAAGATTATTTTCAAATTAATAACTTGTGTTGGATTAAAAAATTCTTAGTAAATGCCTAAAGTAGTCTTTATGATTGAATGGCATAAACATCACTTGTTATCATGTACTCGAATGCATATTTTAATAATATTAAATGTGTTTCTCTATTATGTATTGTAAAGACCCACGTAAAAAAACAAAAAAAAAGGTGTTGGACCCAGGTCAGATTCAGATCCGACCCGGATCCAAAACCCATTAGGGTTTTGGGGTCCCCACCCCCATGCCTTTATAAGACAACGCAGGGGGAGGGGCGAGGGTCTCATTCGAAACCATCCCTTGCACCACAGCCCTCTCCCTCCCATCGCTCGTTGCTCCCCTCTCCAACAGCCTCACCGGTGACCCTGACTGGCACCCCCTCCCCGTCTAGCCCTCTTTCTCCCTTGTTCGCCCTCCTTGCCTCACTCTTCGACATCCCGCAGCTCGGCAACCCTTCTCCCCCTCGAACCCCTTCGTCGGAGCCGCTTCCGATGACCCCACCGTTCATCCCCTTCTCTCTGTTACCCTCTCCTCTAACCCACTTTGGCAACCTCATCGATGGTCGTTCTTTCTTTCTGGCAACCCTGCCTTCTCGTTGCTCATCGCGATCGCCCCCGTCGTCGGTGATCCTCAAGTAACCCCCCCTCTCTCTGTGTTGACTTCTTCTTCTTCTTCTTCTTTGCCGTCTTTTTCTTTTTCAGGCAGGCCAGTAGGGGCGATGCCCCTGTCGCCTGTGTCTTTTCAGTAGGTGGGGGCTTGGGCCCTGCCTTTGGGTTTTTTGGTAGGCAGGGGCGAAACCCCTGCCTCTTATTTCTCTAGTAGGCAGGGGCAAAGCCCCTGCCTCCGCCCTTCTTTCGGGTGGAAAAGCCCTTCACCCCTGCCCTTTTTTATCTCCGTTTGTCAGGAAATCGGGGGGGGGGGGGGGGTTGAGTCCCCCCCCCCCCCCCCCCCCCCACCTTGGAGGGCCATGGTGGGGCTCGGCCTGACAGACCGAGCCCACCCCTTGGCCTCGAGTTCGGTCTGACAGACCGAGCCCACGTCTTGGGCCCTCCTTGCGAGCCAGGGGCTAGTCTCGGCCTGACAGACCAAGCCCACCCCTTTGGCCCTCCTATGCGAGCTAGGGGTTGAGCTCGGTCTGACAAACCGAGACCACCCCTGGGATTTGTTGGTGTGAGTCTGGGTCAGGCTCGGTCTGACAGATCGAGCCTACCCTTGTCCTTTTTTTTCCCTGTCAGGTGGGGCCAGAGCTCCTGCCTCCCGCTTACCTCTTTGTCGGGTGCTGCCTCACCCTTCTCGCCCTCAGTCCGGCCAGCAATCTGTGGGGAGGAGCAGAGCCCTTGCCTCTGCCTCTGTTTCTACAACAGTCTTGCAAGGGCGTGTCCTCTGCCCCTGCTTCTTTTTGTCAAGACATGAATGGGTAGGGACGCAACCCCTGCCCCCTTCCCTTTCTTTTTGAATCAGCAGGCGGGGGGGGACTCAACCCGAGTCTGTTCTCACTTACGCTCGCAAGCGTACGCAGAACTGCAACCCCCTAAGGTAGGGGCAAGTTGCCCCAAAGGACTATGAATGAACAAATGCTAAAAAAAATGAAAGATAATTAAAAATAAAAAAATGAAGGACAAATATTTATGTATACGTATAAGTATATATGTATGTTTTTACCTCAAGGATGTGGTTTTGTGATCTTTATCCTATTTATTTTTCTGCATTTACTTTTCTGTTGTCATTGCGCTTTATGTGCCCAGGCTTACTTATTGTAATTATTTTTCTGCATTTACTTTTATGTTGTCACCACGCTTTATATGCTCAGACTTACTTTCTGTATTTATTTTTCTGCATTTACTTTTCTGTTGTTGTTGCGCTTTATGTGCCCAGACTTACTTTCTGTATTTACTTTTTCTGCACTTACCTTCCATCCTTACACTTCTGCTTTTACTTTTTGTCACTGTCGCACTTGATGTGCACCAACTTATTTTCTGTATTTACTTTTGTCTTTACTTTTCTGCATTTACTTTTCTGTTGTCATCGTGCTTTATGTGCCCAGGCTTTGCTATCACATTTTTTTTTGTTCCTTGCTTTTGTTCTGAGCTGCCGTACATGGTGTGAGGTCTTTTTTCGTGTGTTTGTCCAATGCAAGTCTCGCAGGGCGCGTACCAATTTCCACTCTTTTTGAAAAGATATAAAATTGCGTACCAGTGCTTCAAGCTCAAGAAGCGGGTGTCCCTGTGTGAATTATAGACTTCTCGAGTGTGCAGCCATGCATAACAAAGCTAGTATTTTCCTCTACGTTGCTAGATGCAGCTAGCTTCGACCTTAGCTTTACTTAGGAGGCATGTTTGGATCTGCAACGATCCTAAGCCTTGCATGATACTTCTATAGTAAAAACTAAGCATGAACTTACATTATGCAAACTCTATGTGGGGTTATCTTTTGAGAAACCCATGCCTATCATCGTAACCGTGCCTTTAGACAGGGACGGTATGTTGTACTATGATGAGTAGCATGAAAGGTCAAGGAAACCTTGAAGTGTGCAATGATCATATTTGTTGAAACACACCAAATGGTAATGATGTGCCTTCACAGGCAAGAGGCTCGAATGGGTCTACAGGATCAGATCATGTAGAATGGGGTGATAGTTAAATAACCTCTGTCGCGCCTATTCGCCTCCTACGGTTCATCGAGAGAGAGGATGAATGGTACAAAAACTTCGATAGACAAGTTGTTAACAACCACCCCACGAGCAAATAACTCGGCTTCCCCAGTCATCAGAGTTAGGGGAAAGGGGCTACCAAAAATTATCCTAGGTGGTAACTCCTATTGCAAAAACTCAGGATTTAAAAAAAAATGCTTTTGGGTCGGACCCGGGTCGGGTCTGAACCGACCGTCTATCCGGTCCACCCCCCATGCTTTTATAAAGAAACAAAGGGGGGTTAGGGATTTCTCATTCAAGAAAACCCTCACCACCTCCGCCGCCTGCCCCCTCTCCTCCCCCGTTCGAGCTTCGGCAACCCACATGTGGGCCTACCCTTCCCGCTGACCCGATTTGCCCGACCCTCGCCCTGCGTCTGGCCACCTACTGCCGGCAGCCCAGCTGTCGTCCCGCTTTCTGGAGCACCCCCATCGCTGCACTCCTCCTCCCCACTTCCACTCGCCTACTTCCCTCATCCTCTTTTGTTCATCAGAGGCCTCCCACATCGGCACCCTCACTAGACGTCGGTGGCCTCTCCCAATACCATGCCTCCTTCCTCTTGGTTAGGCAGGGGCTTCGCCCCTGCCGCCTTGTTTTTCGGCCGGCAGAGGCGAAGCCCCTTAACTCCTTCCTCTTTGCCAGGTAGGGGCTTCTTCCCTGCCCCTTGTTTTTCGGCAGGCAGGGGCTCGCCCCCTACCTCTGCCACCCTCTCTTTTATCAGACAGGGGCCTTGCCTCTGCCTCTGTTGTTCTCTGGTAGGCCCCTACCTCCCTCCTCGCTCCCTTGTCAGGCCGGGGTCAGGCTCGGCATAACTGCAAGCCCACCCTTCGACCTTGGCAGCTCGAGCTAAGGTCAGGCTTGGCCTGTCTGTCGAACCTCACCCTTGCCCCGTCCTCTGTTTTTGTCTTTTCGAAGCTTTTACATGTGTACTCATGATTCTCCTTTTGCAGCTCACACAACAGATTTCGCTCGCACCATGCGCCCCGAGCCATTCGTGAAGGCAAGCACAACATCAAAACTCCCCAAGTTAGGGAAAAGTTGCGCAAAGGACAATGAACGAACTCAAATTAAGCAATAAAAACTTAAAATGAGAAAAAGAAGGACTAAGGACAATATATATACGTATATCTATATATGTACGCATTTAACTCAAGGATGCGGTTTCGAGATCTTTGTCCTTTTATTTTCCTATCTTTATTGCTTTCTATTGCCGCCACATTTTATGTGCCCAGGCTTTTATTTTTGCATTTACTTTCTGTTTTTACTTTCTTGTTGTTATCTTGCCGCCTCACTTTATGTGCCCAGGCTTTTACTTTCGCTTTTATTTTTTGTCTTTACTTTGTCGCTGCGCTTAATGTGCCTAGGCTTTTTTTTTCTGTCTTTTCTTATTTTTACTTTGCCGACACTCTTCAGTGCACTGCCTTATGCATTTACTTGCTTGCATATTTGTTTAGGCGAGGTGTTGTTTTGTACCTTGTGCATTGCCTTATGCATTTACTTGCTTGCATGTTTGTTTAGTCGAGGTGCAGTTTCGTACCTCATACACTGCCTTGCGTATTCACTTGCTTGTAAGTTTGTTTAGCCGCGGTACTGTTTCATACCTTGTGCACTACTTACAAGGTTTTATACTTGACACACAGTTTTGCACTTTGGGGATCGATTGCATCTTACCATTGCACTGTATTATACGCGAGCTTGCTTTTTGCTGACTTGCACTTAAGTGCAGCTTTGAATGTATTCTACTTCATTCACTTGTTTTAAAAGACACGACTTACACTTATGCACTTCGGTTCTAAAAAAAAACCTCTCATCACCTACCGCACATTAGCAGAACTCTGATTGGTGAACCCCTTGAGGTCCCTCAGTCCGACACTTATCGTAGTGTACATCCAGTTTCGACGATGGGTCAAGGGTCATCTCCCATGGGTTTCTAACCATGGTCATCGTATGTTAGGTGACAAACCAACGTCAAATTCGGTAGTTGGTTCAAGCAAAAAGATGGAGATGACTGGCAGTGGACCGAGGGAAAATGGGGCCCCGCCCTGCCTCACCCCGTTTGGACTAAGGATGGAGGACATGAAATGGGGTTGGAGGCGGGGATGAGGTTAAAATCAAAACCCATGTGGGGATGGAGGCATGAATGGACTTACGCTTTCCCCTTCCCCGCCCCATCCTCGTACCAATCTCTGCCTTGCCCTGTCCTCAATCCTTTTGTTGAGATGGCAATGGATCGAGGGAAAATGGGACTCTGCCCTGCCTCACCCCATTTGGACTGGGGATGGAGGACATGAAACAAGGATGGAGGTGGGGACTAAGGTTAAAATCAAAACCCGTGTGGGGATTGAGGGCAGGATTTTAAAACACTGGGGGTGTGAAGTCCTTTTACCCCTCCCCCACCCTGGTCCAATGCCATCCCTACTAGGGATGGCAATGGACCGGGGCGGGGGCGGGGGATAGGGTCTCCACCCCCGCCCCATCTCAAGATTAGAACCTCCATCCCCGCCTCCATCCCTGCACGGGGATGGATTTTAACCTCCATCCCCGGTTCAAACGGGTTTGAGGCGGGGCGGGGCCCGTTTCCCCGTAGTCTATTGCCATCCTTTAGAAGGACTGGGGATGGGGCTAGGTGGGGCGGAGAAAAGTGTAAGTTCATCCCCGCCTCCATCTCCGAACGGGGATGGATTTTAACATTCGTCCATGCCTCCATCCCCGTTTCATACCCTTCATCCCCCGTCCAAACGGTGCGAGGTGGGGTGGGGCCCCACTTCCACTGCCATCCCTAATCCCTACTCAGAGTCATGTTGGGAAGAAGTTGTGGTTGTTAGCAGTGACGTCAGCCAATCCTCACAATATCTATAAAAGATGGTTAGGCAGCCGTATTGTATGAGCCCACCACACATCCCTTGTGATGAAAAATAGCACAGTTGAGTGTTGACCATGTAGCCTTCCAAATCAACAATCAACCTCACGTCTCAAACGTGTATTATCAGGTTAAAAAAAAATCTGACGAAATAATCGGGCCCTTTCTGATAAAACTCCGAGTTGAGGACAAGACCACTCAGCCTTACGTGCTTCAACCGTGATAAAGCAATGAACCAACGGGATTCGATCCTGAGCCTTCAACTTGACACAAGACCACCGACCACATGGGGTAACCACCTCCATGGTGTATTAATTAACATGTAATTACTTGAGAACAGATTTTGCTTCCAAACGGATTGGGCTTACTAAAATGCCCTTTCTTTTTTTGAAAGGCGTAAAAGACCCTTTCTTATTGAAACTAAAATTGCTATCTGTTCAGTGTGGTAATTATCAAGAGGGGTTTGATATAGGAATTAATCATGATTTGGTTGTTCATGTCCAAGTAGATTGTGCGGGTCCAAATAGGGCTGATAAACGAGCAGAACTAAGTGTTCGGGCTCGACTCATTTGCCAGTAGGCCCACCTTGGGCTCATGCTCTGACTCGTGTCTTGGCAGGGCGATCTCGAGCTCGAGCTGATCCCAAGTCAGGCCAGCCCAGTCGGAGCTGACTTGTATATTAAAAAAGTTACATACAAACCCCAGCACCTGACTAACCACCCTGAACCACCTTTTATGATGTAAAGTATATATATATATATAATGTATAAAATCTTTTTACGAGATGAACACCCTTTGTTCATGCTCAACTTGTACATGCTAAACGAGCAACTCGTGGCTCGGCTCCCATCTAAACGAAATGATCATGAATGAGTTCTGGACGAGCCAAACCAAGAGCTGCTCGAATCGCTTCCCAGCCCTATGTGACTGCAAGTGGGCGCCTAGGGCTAGCATCCAGCACGGGTATTATTATTACCATCCAATCTGCTATGAATTTTGAGAGACACTGCAGGCGGTTTCAGATCTCATTCACCTGTCTGGACAAGTTTTTTTTTTTTTTTTGCTTCGGTGGAAGAAGCCCCCCTATCTTTTGCGCTAAAAATGGAGAAGAGGAGGAACAAACATAACAAAATCAAGACAAAACTGGAAGCAGTAATCAGGACTCAGGAGCGGTCCCTTCCTACCATCCAAAATCCCTTGGTATTCCATACCATCATATTTAGCCACAGAACCTCTCTCTTGGCATATTTGGTTGGATCATTCAGATAGGCTAGGTTTCAAATTTCTTGCTGATCACATAACCTCTCTCTCTCTCTCTCTCTCTCTCTCTCTCTCTCTCTCTCTATATATATATATATATATATATATATATATATATATATATAGAGAGAGAGAGAGAGAGAGAGAGAGAGAGAGAGAGAGAACGGTGGCTCGTTGCCATGACATGGTGGCGCACATTGTTTGCGGAAAATGACATGTTTTCCAAAAAAAACTTACAATTTGCCAAAATTTGTTGGAGTCCAAAATCGCAAATAGCAAACTTCGTTAGGACCTTTTTATCCTTTGTATTTGTGAAACTCATGCAGTTCGCATGAGATATCACTCTACTCCTTGGGTATCACAAACTCCTACATAAAAGGAGGTTTACACCTCTCTTTTTTGCAGACATCACAAAGTTCACATAATTATAATTGCAAAAATCCTGTTAAACCTCAAAACTTTGCAAATATTATGTTATTTTCACATGTATAGTTTGAAGTTTCATGCATCGGTTATCTAAAACACACACTTAAAAACAGGTCTGCACATTTTTTTATGCACATCATGAAATTCACATATTCATATTTGCGAACATCATGTTAAACTTAAAACCTCAAAATTCACAAATATTTAACTAAGTTCGCATATAATACAAACTTCGCATAAAAAAACATGCAAAGATCCTATTAAACTGAACCTTGTAACTTTGCAAATATCCTATTTAAATTGCATATACCTCACAAAGTTTGGATAATCATATTTGCAATCAACATGTTAAATTCAAACCTCGAAACCTCATAAATACCTGACTAAGTTTGCATATATAATACGAAATTCACATAAAAATGTGCGAACTTCCTGATAAATTGAGTCTCATAACCTCACAAATATCATACTTAATCTGCATATACCTCACAGAGTTCGCATAAAAATATATTTGAAGTTAAACTGTAAAAAATATATGTACTTCCAGAGAACCATAGAAACTTTACAAATGTTACACTAAATTCACATATATATAGTTCAAATTCTACGTAACAATATCTACGATTTCCTTTGTAGTCTAAACTTCGCATATATAATATGAAATTCGCACAACTAAATCTGCGAACTTCTTGAAACTTGCATACATATATTTATTTTATTCATTTAAAAATGAATTTGCTCATACATATATATTTATTCGTCATTCGAAAATGAACTTGCTTATACATATATTCATTCAATTCATTTAAAAAATGAACATGGCTCAACATTAGAGGGTTTGATCTTTGTCTTCTTATTATCAATCATGTTATTGTTTTTCTCTGCAGACATTCTCTTCTCTCGAGCAAATGATTGAAGTGAAATTGTCTCTTTTGCAATCCGACTCTTGAGCCTACAAACCCTGCAATTTGACCCTGGAGCATGCACTTGTTCTTTCAATGATTAATTTTCAATCAAACATAGTTTCACATCGCATGTTAAGTTTGATTTTTGGCTTTTTAATGTCAGTCGAATTATTGTTTTTGTCTGCAAACCCTCTCTTTTCTCAAGCAAATGATTGAGGCAAAATCACTTTCTTTGTGCACCCTCTACAACCGAAACCTTCTTCTTTTGTTGAAGACGGTCAACAACATTCACCACCCCAGTATCTTCACCTCTTATCTTCTCTAAAATCTTCTTCACCTCAACCATCATATCTTCCCTTTGTTATTCCAAAATCTTTTCTATTATTGCTTTCTAAAGAAAAAAAACAAACTCTAAAATGTAAACAATAATTTTCTTTACTATTGAATCATCATTTTAAATATCGAAGCATCACAATTAATACTAGTAGAGACATTTGCGTGCCAAAAATTTGTGTAGATCACTATGTATTTGCAAATCTTCTAGGAAAAAATTCACATATTTGGGATGAACTTTGCATATTTATGAGAAAATTCACATATTTGAGAGGAACTTTGTATATTTAGAAGGAACTTTGCATATTTAGGAGGATATATATATATATATATATATATATATATATATATATATATATATATATATATATATAGTCAGGTATTTATGAAGTTTTGAGGTTTTGGTTTAATAGGATGTTTGCAAATATGATTATGCGAACTTCGTGATATCTACAAAAAATGTACGATAATCCTTTTAAATGAGAGTTGTGATACCCAACGAGCAAAGTGATATATCGAGCGAACGTGAGTTTCGCACATGCAAAGTTTAAAAAAGTCTTTTTACAGTTAGCTATTTGTGATTTTGGACATCAGTAGATTTTGGCAAGTTGTAGGTTTTTTTTTTAAAATATGTCATTTTTGTCGTATAATACAATCATTTTCCGCTATAGATTTAACCACTAAATGTTAGATCTAACCATATAGATGTGTTGAACATTGTTTAATTACTATATTAGAATATTTATCATGTCTAATACACCATAAGGTTATATTTTTGAGATGGTGAAAAATCAAGGGTTCACAATTCATGTAAGATAGTTTAAAAATGTTAATAACATATGAAAATTGTAAATAGAGCATGCTAAGCATGACCCAAAGGTAAGATTTTGTTTTTGGAGCCTAGATCGGTAAATCAAACCCTCCAACCAAAAGAAGGTCCAAGCTCATTCTCCAAACAACTCTCATTCTTTATCTACCGAGTGTTTCATGGATTAGACCCATAGCGACAAATATCGCGAGATTTATGAAAATCCGGCGATAATATCGTGAGAAATTGCCTGAAAGTTTAAAACAGCAAATTCTCACAAGATTTTCAAAATATCACTAGATTTATGAAAAAACATAAATACCATGATTTAAATGTGATATATTTACATTTTAAATGGCTATTTATCATGAAAAGCCGTGTATTTTTATTTTTAAATATTTTTTATTAATATTTTCTTATAAATTTATTTATTTTTTATTGCCGAGATTTTTCCAAAAAAAATGCAAGATTTGTGAAAAAAATTCAATTTCTTGCAAGTTTTTGAAAAACTAGATTTTGCCGAAAAAAATGTTTGTCACTATGATTAGACCACATATATGATACCTGCAGTTTATTTAGTAATGTATGTGTTTCAGAATATGATTTTTGATGTTTAGACAATGTTTTTTTATAACAATATAAACAAGAACCCACAATGCATCAAAAAGTTACAACACTCCATCCATTTCTTGATAAAAAAAGAGAAGACAAAACACAATAATTACATTCAATAGATTCATCTGGTAGATAAGCACCATACCTCTCTTTCCTCTTTCAAGTGGGGAGAGGTGGGGCAAAATAGGATCAGAGAGACCAGTCAGACTGTCAGAATAGCACGAATAAGATAGATGAACCACTAGTAGCACTATCTTAGCTGAGAGATCCCGGGTTTGAATCCCATTAAGAACAACCCTAG
Organism: Nuphar pumila; assembly: GCF_984573655.1. Classification (NCBI taxonomy): domain Eukaryota; kingdom Viridiplantae; phylum Streptophyta; class Magnoliopsida; order Nymphaeales; family Nymphaeaceae; genus Nuphar; species Nuphar pumila. The sequence continues at coordinate 113,461,774 of NC_143251.1, read as the reverse complement.
CTTGAGCCAAAAGAAAAGAAAACGAAAAAAAGAGCCGTGCTAAATGAGTTCAACTCTCGGTTTGTTTGCAACTGGTTCAGATCCAAATCAGTTCTGCCATGTAGTTGCCATACACCCATGATCAACCTTGTCATACAAGTATACAACAAGACCTAAGATTCAGACGGTTCCTATGAAGACCTAAAAGGTAAATGGGTTGGATCTGTTCAGATGGATTGATTTTTCAACAATTTCTGGTCTACCTGATTTGATCACAGTTCTAGGATTGGTTACATGCAAACCATTAGGATTTGGATGATATTCATTGAGGCCAGGTTTCAATGGCATTCATTAATTACAGGTCCAAGAAATCATGTACTTATTGTTAATTCAAGAATTTGTGCATATATTTAGAGAACGTTTGCTATCATCATGGTAAGGAACCCCCAGTGAAAAAGTGCATTTTGAATTTTTTCTTTTATAGTTTCTCACATCTGATTCTTCAGATGTCATTGGCATGTTTAGTTTAGTAAAAACTGGCCTTTGGATCATGTTTTCCCAAAGACTAACTGATTTTTCAGGGTTTGAAGTGAAATTTTAGCTCTCCAAGATCACGCTTTTTATGTTGAAAAAAATATGATCCAAGAGTAGATTCCTACTATTCTGACCATGCTGAACATATCCATGTAAACAGATTTGGCCAAAGCTTCCACATGTGAGTTGGTTTCCACATATGAGTTCCAACTAGGAGGCACACGTGTGTGTGCAAAAACACACACACACCAAAAGATCCATCCAGATCCAATAAAAAATTATATGGAAATTTTGTCCATTCAAACTAGATGCTAACCATAAACAACCTAAATCTGGTTTGAACATACATGTTTCAGTTTAAAGTGAATGTCCAAAAATAAGCTAACCATTGTTCCCCCAGGGCAATGGCTTTTTCTTTTCACCTCATATAGGTCATGGTACAATGCCTCAAGATTTAAACAGAGTAGGGCTGGTAAACAGGCTAAATGAACCCAGCTCAGCTGATTCTCGTGGCAAGCTGAGCTGTGATTGAGCTCATGGTGAGCCCAGGCTAAATGAGCCGAGCTGGAGCAGTTTATAGGAAGAAAAAAAAAGGGGGGGTTGGGGGCGCTGAAAATAATAGATTTTGAATGAGCTTGAATTGACTCATAAACACACAATAAAAACATTGTTTCAAAGCTAAAAGCAACAATGTTTAAACTCTAGACCTATTGTTCAAAAGTCAAATGCTTCAACACCGTCTTTGGAAGGATAAAACTCCTGATTGGTTTAAACTTCTGATTGGTTTCCTTCAGTTGATGATATGTAATCATAGATACCTGTGTATCCTTGTATTCTGGTTGGTATCTGTCTAACCCAGTTTTTTTTGTTATATTTACAAGGAGAAACCACCCTCAGGAACAGAGACCTAGCCGCGCTGGCTCTGCCTGCTGTACTTACGGTCACTATCGTGGCAGCGTAAAACTCCATGGGCTTACTCTTGTCTGTCTAACACAGCTTGCTTATCCAAAAAAAACATTATCAAACAATACATTCCATCCTGTAAATTATACCCAAAATATGTATATTACTAGTTAACAAGCCTATACAAATTGAATTGAGCCGAACACCTGCTGTTTATGTTCTGATTGCCGAGCCTATTTTCCAAGTTTGAAGGAACTCTTTGCAAGGTGAACATGAGCCGAGCTACAATTAACTTGTCTCGTTTCCTAGCCCTAATTCAAAGGACCAAATCTGAATGTGAGATCCTCATGAATGGGGGATCCAGTAATGGCCTGTAGTTCCATACTCCCAACAAGTGATAGACATTTGCATTTCTAAACATTCTGAGTGAGGTTACCTTTTAGAGGTTTTGCAAACCAATGTAACTGCATCAGATGGGTGAGTTATATGCAACTGCATCAGATGGTTGTGAGTCATCAACATTTTGTGCTAAATTCAGATTTATTTTTAAAAGGAAAATGAAGCCAATATAGATTGTAGTCCTAGAACCTGCTTTATTTTTATGTTCGTTGTTTAATCATGAAATGGTTCATGGAAGACCACGTAAATCATAACAGAACACAATGCTATAAAAGTGATACTAAGTTTACAGTGACCGCTTCGAAGAAGTCACACTTGATCATTCATGAACGAAAACAACCTGAATTGGGATTTCTCATGAAAAACAAATTCTTCCTGCTCCTATATAAGGGTGCTTGGATGCAACTGCTTATCTAGACAAGTGGGATAAGTTGGAATATCAATCTTTGGGCTCACATGCTCATCCACAGATCTTTGACGTTGGGATATTAGCAGTGTACGTCAGAATGCAACATCACAGATTAGCCAGCTTTCTGCAATTAATAAACTATCTAATAGACTCCAAAGGCTTACAGAGTAGCCACATGAACAAAAAAACAGAGAATTTCCAGGATAGTACTGTCTATAATCCTCAAAAACCTACCATTTTCAATTCCAAATTTTTCACCACCCACATAAAAGAAAGGACATAGAGAGATAAATGCAGTTCAACAACTTAAACACAAACTAATCAAAGAGTGAGAAGCCCATATCATCATCACTTTCTTCCTTCTCTTCCTTCTTCTCTTCTGGTGGAGGCTCTGCCGCAGCAGCTGGAGCACTTGATCCACCTGATGCTACTGCTCCTCCTCCAATGAAAGCACCTCCGCCACCAACACCTCCAACAGTCACCTAGCACATCAGCCAAATCCCCATTTATTAAGACTAAAGATGAATGAGTCCAATGACTAAGTTCATTCCATACTCCCACTAAGATAAATGTCATTATAGGGCACGTTTGCTTGCACCACATGTGATTAAAAGTCTCATGTGATCTCACCTGAAGTGAAATCAAAACATGTGATTGCAAATCACAACGTGGAGAACGTAATTTGGAATCACATAGAAGTGAGTAAAATGGCTCCAAATGTGATTTCAAATCTCATTGCCCCAATGTCTCACATTTGCTTGCAGGTAAGATACGGGGGAAAACGAGGATCATTCTCCCACAGCCATGAGAGAATGATTCTCATTTGGGGTCCAACCAAACGTACCATATGTTTTGGCACATTCGACTGTAGTGTACTCAAATTAAGAAACATATACTCAAAGTGTTTCCGCCGTATAAACAGATCACAGAGATGTCGTCGGTATATCAATAGAAATGTTATGATGAAATTTTCAAAAGCTGAAATAATGACAAAACTATATTTTCAAATTGCTGATTTTGAAAGTATCATGCCTTTATCATGATACTAACACCATAGATAGAATTTGCCACATTTTTATATCATTTAAATTTTAATTAGATTTTGTTTTTATATTTTTAAATAATTGATATTTTCCCAAGATATTGTAAAGGAGAAATAGATTTTTCAAAATATCGTGATTTTCCTGAGAACAAAATTTATCAATTGGTACGTACAATTAGATTTTTTTTCAATTGTAAAACTATGGTGTCATGTGCAGCCTTGATTTTTTGAAGTGCTTAAAAAATCAGATTAGACAACACAATAGGACAATCAAAAACATGATTTTTTATTGAATAAACCATGCAGATCATATCTCTTCTGTAGGGATTGATCCACAAAATGATCGAAACAAATGCTAAGAAAAGGTTGGTGTTCTACGAGAGAGTCTGGTTCTACCGACAGTAGTCAGTATTTTCCAAAATAAGCAGGGAATGAATACATAAGAAAACAAATAAAAAAAATACACGGCATTCAATCAATTGAGAAATAACAGAAAGCACCATTCTAAATCACTAATCATCACCAACCCACAATCCAAGAGAATAGAAATATCCCATAAAGAAAGAAACCAAACATTCCACTAATGGGGACAAAAATCCAAGTATATCATCTTAGAAACAAACCAACACAAAATTACCCAATAAAGAAAAAAAAACGAAGACAAACATGAAGAAGCACAAAGGATTGAAGAAACTAAAGCCCAAGGGGTTTGGTGTAGCGCAAAGGGGCCTTGGCTGCTAAGCTGGTGGTCAGGGTTCCATTCTCACAGACATTGGCCCCTCGCATATAAGAATGGGCAAGGATATTATGCCACTTGATTGTGCCAAAGCAAGGCGACTTCTTGGGGGCAAGAGGGTGCGCCTCTGGTTTAAGGTTTACACTCGGAAAAGCGACCGCAAGCCAGTGCGATCAGGTCTCTGATCCTGGGGGCAGTTTCTCGTTCCTCTTGAAAAAGAAAGAAGGATCGAATAAACTAAGAAAATGTTATTATCTTTAACCAAAATGGCAATAACTAAGGAGTGCAACCCCAGATCATGCCATCCAATGCAGTTTTATCACCCAATAAATCAATCAACGAAAAACAAATTTAAAAAAAAAAAAGAATTTAAGAAATCAATAAAGAAGGCCTAAACTCACTGGAAAAGAAAAACCAAAACCTAACCTTAGAGAAAGAGAAGAAAAATCTGAATCACCACCGAATTGTTGCTAGATCTACAAAACATAACCAAGATAGGCAGTTTCCTTGAACAAGCTACTCAGAATATGAGTTGAGAACATCAACGTATACATATACATGATCAACAAATGCTAGACAAAGCCTTAAAAGATCATCGAAAGAGAATTCGGACGACCATGTAGACTCTTAACCAAACAAAAGAAAAGTGGTGGCACCTGGAAGACGGCAGAGGTAGGAGTGACGAGGGAGAAGGAAGAGGAGACGGGGCCGGAGGAGTCGGAGGAGAGGGCGGCCTGAACGAGCCTCCTTTGCAGGTCGAACGGCGAGGAGGCGGACGCCCCCAGCTCGCCCGACAGCTGCTTGGCGCTCCACTCCCCGCCCTTGCTCCTGCACACGAACGTGAACACTCCCATCTTCTCTTTTCTGCCTTCTTTCTGCCTTTGGGCTTCCGGAAGGCGGACGGACTGGTGGTGGAGGGTGGAAATGCTGGGAGGAGGGTTATATGTGGGGGGCTAGGGTTAGGGTTTCTCTCTCTCTCCTCTCTCGCTCTCTCTCTCTATATATATATACGCTGGTCTCTCTCGGTTTGGTAGAGAGATGTGAATCGGATATCCGATCGAATTGGAGTTGGATTCTTCAGATTCGCAAAGAAATTAGCTTATTAGCAATCCGATTTGCATTCTTTCTATTGGACTCTGGAACTGGACCCGAACTGCATTGGAAATCGAACAGATAATCCGACTATTATGCATAAAACATATCCGATTAGCTAATCGGACCTGAATTCGGTATTACTTTTCTAGATTTAGTATTATTTTTTTCGACTGAATCCAAATGACGGGATCTGATTATGTCGGATCCAGTAATGCCTAGTTTTAGCCATTTGCATCCCTAGTTTGATTCACTTTGGTAATAGTAAGCAAAGTTTTAAAACAAATACACCATGGACATCAATAACTCATCACCAAACTAGATCCAACCCATTTCTATAATGCTACACGATTATAATGAATCAGTACACCAGTCCAGGTTCAGAACTGGGCCCAACCTGGTTGGTCTGAAAGCATATCCATTGGGTGTTTTTTTCATGTGAGATGGAGAAACTATCCCCAGAATCAGAGACCTGGTTGCACTAGACTTTGCTTGTCATGCCTACAGTTGTTGTCCCGACCACTTAAAACCATTGGGTGCCCAGGGTTGCCCACACACCAACGGGGGCTCCACTTATCTGGCAGGAGCAGTTAGTGTACGTCACCTTATGTTAGGACGTTGCAAGTTCGAATCCCAAATGGTATGGTTGTATAACCGGTAGGCATTTGCTTAACCACAGCTTTTTTCTATCATAAAAAAAGAGGGTGTTGCACAACTTGCACCTACGGGTCTCTGCATGGTTGGTAGGAGCTGTCAGTGCACGTCTCCTTGTAGTTGAATAACTGGTGGAGGTCTGCCTAACCTTAGTTTGCCTTTGAAAAAAAGAAGGTACCCACACGAGGATTCGAACTAAGGGTAAGGGATATCTCCCTACCCACAAACTCGTGGCCATGTGGCAACCAATTGGGTATGCCTATCAAAAAAAATTCACACATTTTTCTTATCCTAATTTGGTCAGATTTGGGCAATGAATGGCTTAATGCAAGCACAGACCCAACAAAAACCAAAGCTATAACCAACCTATTTACAAAGGTGTACACTACATCAGAAGGGACTAAAATACAGACTTTATTACGACATAAGAAATTAAAATCCTTTATCAAAATGAGTTTTATTGACATTTTGAAATTTGATTCTCTTAAAATACATATTTTATTATGATATAAGAAATTTAAAATCTTTTATCATGATGAGCTTTACTGCCTTTTTGAAGTTTGATTATCCTTTCTCCATCAATAAGGCTTTAGCCGTGTTAGTTGGTCATAATCTTTTTTTTTGTAACATTTGAATTGAAATAAACAATATTAATGGCAACAAAATGCATACATGGGTCCAAATGCTCTGTATTTGTTAATCAATCAATTACACGCATGCCTTAATATGAAAATCAGAACATCATCAAAACCATTAAACTAAAATGCTATCATAAATTAAATATATCAATCATATATATGCTTATAAAGTACCAATAAGTCTCATATCAAATACATGATCCTAAAATACTTTAGGCATCAATCCCTTTGTCATAGGGTTTGTGATCATGAATTTTGTATTTATGTGCTTGGGGAGGGTGGTGTGTGTTCTCCCCCGAAGACGGTCATTAGCTACATCGCGTGTTCGGGGGGTTTCAATGAGCGCCACGTATATAAGCACATGGGGCTCGTATCCCCATGTTTGTCAGCATCAATTAGCATCGGAGTCCGATGCGATTGCAAGGACTTAAGTATCCTTTCTTGCTATTCTCGCCATAAAACGACAGTTTGAGAAAATGACAAAAATATCCTTCATTAAAAAAAAAAGTAAAACGATAGTTCGAAAAAAGGACAAAAATATCCTTCATCTAGAAAGTCAAGGATGATGTTAACTCTTGAAAGTCCAAACAACGAAATAAACCTGAAACGCTCTCTCTTTCTTTTCTGTTTGAACTTTCCGTCATCATCTTCTTCTTCTTCCCTCTCCGTGAAACACTGTATTAAGGGAGGCAAAGAGTCAGCGATCCGATGGTGATTGTCGTCTTCTTTCTGCTAGCAGTGGCCAGAATGTTGTCCTCGTCTAGCGGGCAACTAACTGCGGCAGCCCCTCTACCACCTTTGAGGAACACCTACAACGGAATCTTTTTCCAGTACACTTACAACGGAGTCTTTCAAAGTACAATCCGGCTACCCCTACGTCGGCAATACTTCTAATCAGGATTATGCCTTCCAAGCCACCCTAACGCTGCTCAACACGGGCGTTTGCACCCTCAAGTCTTGGCAAGCATTCATCGGGTTCTGGCACCGCGAGGTCCTCATCTCGACCTTCGGCGCCGTGCTCTTCGATAGGACCCACCTCCCTGCCAAATCAATGGCAAATCGCTATTCGATTTTCGTAAATCGCTATATCGAGTAGCGATTTACGAAAACCGCGTAGAGAAAATAAATGGAAAATTGCTATGCGATTTTCGTAAATCGCTAAATCGAGTAACGATTTACGAAAATCGCGTACCGAAAAAAAAATGGAAAATCGCTAAATTGAGTAACGATTTATGAAATCGTGTAGCAAAAAAAAAATGAAAAATCGCTAAATCGAGTAGCGATTTATGAAAATCACGTAGCAAGAAAAAAAATAAAAAATCATGAGAAAGGGTGTTACGAAAACCTCGAGCTAGAAACAACCGAACGAAACATATGAGCGTCATGATCAAACAAAACACTTTATTGCTCTTTTTCGACAGTTACAAGAGGGAAAGAAAAGAAAATATTTATACAAGGCCTCAAAAAAAATTTGTTTTTGGGGGCGCTGCCCCCCAGAGACCTCTGCCAGGGGCGGTCCCCCTGGACTCGCGCCGGGAGGAGCCCCCGGACACCCCTTTTGTAAGGGCAAAAACTCTGAATCAGGCTCCACAACTCATCAAGTTGAACCATGCTACAGTATAGGATCGTCTGCTGGATGTGCACAAAGGCAGTTTGCAGGTCAATCGATGCTTGATGAAGCAGTGTAGGATCGTCTGCTGGATGTGCACAAAGGCAGAAAGAGAAGGAAAAGAGTGAGAGAGGGTTGATGTTCATGGCCTTATTCAGGGGGGATTCATTTCTCGGATAATCTTGCAATACAAGGACTGAGTCGTAAATAACCATCTTCAGGGTACTTAAGTCCTTGCAACCGCTCCTTTTCTAGAATCGTCGTTTTATAGCACCAATGGAGGAAAGGGTACTTAAGTCTTTGCAACCACACACTAACTGATGCTGACAAACATAGGGATACGAGCTGCATGTGCTTACATACGTAGCGCTTATTGGGACCCCCGAACACGCGATGTAGCTAACGACCGTCTTCGGGGGGGGGGAGGGGGGGGCATATAACTTGCTTTGGCTTGATTGACACTTGATGACCCGGACCTTCTCCATAACCACAAGATACTTAATATCGATACACATACCAACTCTAGTATACTAGTTATTATTGAAGAGTAAAACTGCTGCAAAAGTATCACAAAAAATCTTTAATGGTAGAGACATGGAATTGATCGTCTTAAGTCCAACAATGGAATTTTATAACCAAAGAGCTTGTGTAGTAGCGTCATTTTGATAAACAATTTAAGTTGAGGTTTGAACAATCATGTCATCATTTCTTATATGTGGGACTATTAGATCCTCATTACATGTTGAGGTTGCATGCTCCTACTAACCTCACCATCTATAATACTCACAAACAACAATGATCCAAGTACATTACCTAATTCAAAGTGTTAACTCATGCTAACAACTTTGGCCGATAACTTGATGCATCATTATAATTCATGTTGTGATTACAAAATTATAAAATGTAAGTGGCTTACCGTGTGATGTGATATGATATGACTAATGAATTTTAAACATTTATTTAAAAATTTTTATACTTATGGGTAACTGCAATATTTTGATAAATAATTCATTATTTTACCTCATCTTAATAAATATGCAATTATAATGTATCATTATGTAATTTAACTGTACAACCCAAATATGCAAGGATGTTGTGGCTATTTTATAGTACATTTAGATAGACATGATTAAAAAAAATGCAACTTGAAAATCTAGGTGGTTGTGGTTATTCTAAAGTTAGTCAAGTTTTAAAATTCTAATCATCTCCGTAATGATATTCTTGATATTAATTGATCTAAATATAATTCAGTTAACAAACAATGACATGCATAAGACTCAAACATGAATATGCCATTAGTCATATAGATTAGACGATCCACTACAAATCCAACATTATATATAAACCTATAAGTTTGATTAAACCAATGAAAACCAATTAAAAATTGATAATAAAAAGGCTTTATTTTGAACCTAATCATCTCATACCAACTGTTGGAATTAAAACATATTGTTAGTCGTTATGACAATATGGCTTAACTCTTTCTTCCACCTTCACTAACACAAATACTGTAAGGAATGAAAGGATATTTCAATTTCTACTAGCCTCCCTTTATGTGCTTAAAAGATTGATTCTCATACTTGAATTTTTTGCCATAATAAAAAACATCCCTTCAATGTAAAAGAATGCACCTCTTTAACGTGAAAAAAATACTTAACCAACGTAGAGAAACACTAACACCATAAGTTGCAATTCTTGACTTCCAACCAGATGGGGAGCCACATTATGGGTAGGATGCCCACCCTGACCCAAAAAAAACCCAAGAGGGTAATGGGTCAAGTGGGCAGTGCACACTCTAACCTGGGGCTATGTCCAGTAAGGATGGGCATAGGTATTGTGCCCCCTCCCTCACGGGCGACAACCCAACCTCGGAGGCCCAAGCCCCACTCTCTTCGTCTCTTGCGGTCTCTCTCGAGCCATCTTTCTTCCCAACCCTACTCTTTCTCTCCCTATCTTGTTGTGGCCATGTGTCATGTGCAGAACAGAGCAACATCCTCTGGTTGGCCATCCACCATTGGCTCATTACTGTCTGTAAACACCCCAAATTTTCCTCATCCATTCTCAAACAACCCTCCTCGTGCAGTGCCAACCCTATTAGGACAATGTAGGAGTCAAACCCCGAGTCAGTTTCAGAAAATCACCATTTTTACCCATTTTCATTAGGAAAATTACCATTTTACCCCTAGGTCATCCCGGACCCCAGTCAGTCGGAGTCAACCAAGCTCATTAGTCAGTTCAAGACAGTTAGAATATCAGTCATCTCAAGCTCATCTGAGCTCACAATGAACAGACCATTTTCATTTCTGACCATTCCTGCCAAAATGGGATCATTTCTTCAAAAATGAGCTCATTTCTCACTTGAATCCAAGTCAATTGTCTCTAAGTCAGTCATTCTCAGTCAGTCATGTTCCCCAGAGTCTAACTTGAGCTCACCAGCAGTTCAAGTGCTCCAGTTTCAGTTCAAAACCATTTCCAAGTGTCTAGGAGCCCATTTTAGCTCTTTCAGCTGAAATTGAGCTGAGTTCAGTCAATTGAGCTAGTGTTCAAGCTTTGATTTTAGTTCATATCAGTATTACTGACCTTTGTTCTAGCTCAAACCTAGTTCAGGTTCGTAATTCACTTCACTCTAGTGATCATTCTGTACCATTTCTCTAAAAATGGCAGCTTTTCTTGAAAATTCAATCGGAAAGGTCAGTTGAGTCAGTGCCTGGTCTGTTCATTTGAGTTCTGAAACTCTAAAACCCAGCTCAATCCAGCTCACTTCAATTCAATCCAGCTCGAACCCCAATTTTCAGTGTCACTCTGACCCAGTAGAGTCCCGAAAACCATTTCTTGAGCTATTTTGCAAATTTTATCAATTTTAATGCTTTTTAAACTGGTACAAGTGTCAATCGGGGTCTGACATCCAAAATTCTTTATTCAAGGTTAGCATTTCGCATAACATTTCATGTCATTTCTCATCATTTCATATCATTTCATCACATTTCATTTCATTTTCGAAGTCCAGAACTCCAGTTTTATAAATTTCAATCCAGATTGAGTTTTAAAAGCTTTTAGAAATCAATTTGAAACCCTGGGTTTCCAAAATTGACATTTTCACCCCGGGAGTCTAAATTTGGAAATATTTTCTCAAGAAAATAATCTGGATTTCTTTCAAAATCAAATTTTCAAGTTTTACACTGGATTTGCTTCGCAATGAGCTATTGAACTTCAAAATCTGAGCTCGTTTCAAAAACTGCCAAAAATAGCTCATTTTGTCTGAAAATAGATTTGGAAGCATTTTCTCAACAAAAACAATTTGGATTTCTTTCAAAATTACATTTTTAAATTCTACATTGGATTTGCTTCGCAACGAGGTATTGAACTTCAAAATCCAAGCTCGTTTCAAAAACTGCCAAAAATAGCTCGTTTCATCTGGAAAGTTTCTGAAAAGACTATTTTACCCCTTTAATCGTCAAAATGAATTTCAAAAGTGGAATTTGGACCCGCTCTGAGATGGCCCATCCATTTGCCTTTTCTGTTTTAATTTATAAAAAAAGAAAAAAAAATTTACCTTTTTCTTTATTTTTTTTTGTTTGTTTTATTTTTTTTATTATTATTTTATTTTCCTAAGGTGGGACCCACAAGGGGGTCGACCACCCTAGCCCTCAATCCAGCCCATTTCCTTTCTTTCTTCCTCCATTTTCTTTTTTATTTTTATTTTTATTTTTATTTTTATTTTTATTTTTATTTTTATTTTTATTTTTATTTTTATTTTTATTTTTTTACTTTCCTTTTTTTCTTTTTTTTTCTTTCTTTTTTTTCTTTTCTTTCTTTCTTCTTTCTTTTTCTTTCTTTCTTTCTTTCCTTCTTTCTTTCCTCTCCCAGCCACTCACGTATACCCTATCCAGCCCCTTCTCTTCCTCTTTCCCTCTCCTTTTCCTCCCTTTCTTTCCTTTTCTTTCTCCCCTCTTCTTTCCTTTTCCTTTTCCTTCTTCCCTTCCTTACTCCTTTCTTCCTCCAAAGCCATACGGCTGTAGCCTTGGGCATTACACAACCTTCTTCATTAATCAATGGTAACTTAGGGAAAGATATCATCTTTCCTAAGTTACCAATCAAAAACAAAAGGAAAAAAAGAACGGCTGGCCTCCCAAGCGGAATTCACGTCTCTCTCTTTCTCTCTCTCTCTCTCTCTCTCCCTTGAGCTCTCTCCTTCTCTCTTGGCTGTTGCAGCCACAACAGCCATCCTCCTTGTAGCAGCTCCTCACCATTGCTGCAACATCCACAGCAGCTTCTCCACCTCTCCTTCCTTGACAGCACCACCTACACTTGATGCAGCCCATCTTTCACCACAACACAGCAGCTTCATCTTCAAGTTCCAGCAAGCTCCTCCCTAATCAAGGCAGCAACAACATACTATCATCATTAGCTCCAACTTCCATCGTTGCAGCACCTTCAAACTTCAAGCTCTCCACAGCAGCAGCCTTCTCCAGCCACCTGTGTCAACCACACTTTGACAGCAACACAACCACCTTCACCAGCCGGACCTCCATCCAGCTACAATCCTCATTCACCACAGCCCAGCAACAGCCCCTGGGCGATCAGAATCTTCTCCCACTCCAGGTCTCCATTGCTCCAGCTTGCTACCTTCAGCCCCTCGTTTCAAGCCCCAACGCTCTTCCAAACTCCCACGCAGCCTCTTTAAGTCCAACTACCAATCCAAGCGAGCGCAAGGTAAGGCTATGTTCCCCATTTGTGTTGAACGATCTCCTCTAAAATATTTACCCCTTTAAGATGTTGAATCCCATATGAAAACACAGATTTTAGGACAGGTTTTGCGTGGTTGAAAGTTCTTATTTTCTATGATAAGGCTACATAGGTGAGATGATCCATCCCTTTGATGGACTGGATCTCTCACTAATAGCCAATATCAAGTCAACTTCGTACATCCCCGGGTTTTTTTTTCTTCATTTTAAACATTATATTTATGTTAAATATGCATTTTAGGCATCTCATTAATTTAGTTTTATTATTTTATTAGTAGTTTATTTAATGTCCTTAAGATTCGTATTAAAACTTGTAGATGTTAATTTCAGCATAAGTTGCAGTCATTATTTTACATAGATTTTCGTTTCAATAAATCAAAAAAAAATATTTGTAGTTAGGTTTATTTGTCCAAGATCTCATGTTAGAAATTTAGATCCGTTTGAGTTTTGGAATCTTATCAAAAAAATCAAATCCCAAGCTGGGATTTTGGACTTCTCTGAATTTTCAATTTCTGCTTTAGCAGACAAAAACCTCCGGCACCACCCTTGTGGAAGATTCGGATTGTCCTTCAAAAATCAAAGTGTATTCATAATCAAATCTACTGATGATATGGAAATTTTGAAGTTTTTCCAGTTAGTTTTGTTCTCTGTCAAAAATCAGATTTCCCAGCCGCCTGGGAAAAACTTGATTTTCCTTCGTCAGGGTATAGACAGATCTTAATGCACCGACTCCTCCAAATCTGTAGTCCGTCTGCAAAAACTTTCAACATGAAAGTTGTTCCTAACATGATTTCCTGTCATTTCCCAAAATTAGGGAATTTTTGGATCTGTTTCATTGTTTTTCCCGGATTTTCTCTTTCTGTCTAACAGATTCCAATGTCCAGAAATTCCAGAGATTTAGGTCTCTGATAACAGTGTGGTCTTTTCCAAACCGTAACCCGAATCCCAATAGTGTCAAAAGATAAAATCTTCCTATGTTTGTCAGAGGCATTTTCCCACAATTTCAGCCATTTTCCCATCTGTCTGCCATTTTTACCACATTTTCTACCAAAACCTGTCTGTTTCCTTCATTTACTAGAGTCGCCGGATTCCGATCCGACTTGCCGGAGTGGAACAGCTCCGACCATAGGTCAAAACCAAAAAGTGTAAAAGGCAAAAATCCTTTACTTACTGTCCTCTGTCATCCCATAAAATTTGGGAAATTTTTATGGAAGTTTGATATCCTAAATCCCCTTTAGAATCAATATTTTAGGCAAAAATCATAAAATTTAGGGTTTTTATTTGAATTTTCATATTTAAAAGTACAAAAAAAATTAGATTTTCGAGCTCCATTCTGTTTTTAGGGTTATTTTAGGTGTTCATGCCAAATTTGGTTTAATTCCAAGTTCATTTGCTCCATGTGTTAGTTTATCTTTAAAATCAGGCGAAAATCAGGTTAAATTTGATATTTTATGATATTTTCGCCATTTTAGGGTTTGTATCATGTACATAAGCATGTAGAATCATATTAGGGTTAATTTTAATCTCATTTTCATTTCATATTTTTCAATTTTGCAAAATTTATTTCAGAAAACCCTGGTTTCAAGGCCATAGTCTTGTTATCAGGGGTATTTTGGTCATTTTGACCTAAATTTCGAAATTTCAATTTCTAATTATCCAAAATTTTATGCATATCATCATATTTCATCATATTATGTTTGATTTATTTCATTTGATTTTCAAATTTCCAAAATTTACAAAAATTCTTTCAGAAAACCCTGATTTCAAGGTCATCAGGGGTATTTTGGTCATTTTGACCCCAATTTCGAATTTTCAAGTTTATTTTTGAAATTTATTCATTATTTATCATGTTTATATCAAAGGGGGTATGAATCTGGGTTTATATCTGAATAATATCCGATAATTTTTCATATTTTCGGATAAATTCAGAAAAACCTACATTTTTGTGCTAACCTTGTTTTCCAGTTTTGCAGGAATATTCAAGAAGAAGACTTAGCCATTTTATTTCTTTTATTTTAATTCAATGTAAAAATCAATGTAATATTTGGAATAAGAGTTACATTTCTGCTTAGAATAGGGCTGCATTGCATATAGTTTAATTTATGCAAATTTTAATATGTGATGTATGATTCATGCACATTATTTCAAATTCAATATGGTTTACACGAATGACACGTGCACAAGCTTTTATGAAGTTTATAAACTCGGTGGGATTCGTATTTATGACCATAGTCAGAATACGAAGAAAACCAAGATTTATGATCTTTATATCAGCCACATTCAGCCTACACTCTTAGGCTAACTTCAAAAATGCACTGCATTTCTCAAAGTTTCAAAAGGATTTCCCAATTCCTCAATGAAATTCTCTTTTCAAATTCATATTCATGCATTCATATCATTCAAATTGCATTATTTTCAAACTCATTTTCCAATTTCAATTTCAGAAAATTCAATTTTCTCAAGAATTTCCAAGTCTTTCTCAGGATCTGATTTTCTCAAAATCCTAAGTTTTCAAATGACATTTCAAAGCATTTCCCAAGTTCATATCAAGATTTTCCTATGTTTTCAAATTCTCAAATTTCAAAATCCCAAGTTTTCAGAAATCGATTTTCTCATATTTTCCAGTTTTTCTGAGAATTCATTTTCCATTTCAAAAGTCATTTTCCAATAAATTTCTTAGATTTTCTCAAGATTCTCAAATCCATTTTCTCATAAAAGCAATTCCAAGTTTCCAATCTCAAAACCAATTTTCTCAGTTTTTCAAGCTTTCCTGAGAAATCACTTTTCAATGCAAATTTCTGATTTCCAATGAAATTCAATGATTTTCCCAAAAACTCCAATTTCAAGCACTTTTCCAATCATTTTTCCAAATGCATTTCAATTTTCCAAAGCAAACATCATAGTTTCTCAAACTTGCATTTTTTAAAAATTTCATAGCACAAGCCTGATTCTTTGTGCATTCTAGGAAAAATAGAGCATAATTTAGCTATTTGAGTCAAATTAAAGCACGTAATTGATCCTTGGTTCAATTACCCCTGGTAAAGGCGCTAGGAACGGTTGAACCTCGTACCGACAGACGGATCCCATTCCACGGAATTTTCCCGTAAATTTTAAAAACGGAGGCGAGTAATTTTCAAAACCATTTTCAAAACTTTGGTCAAGTTTGACTCGCAAAATTCGTTTCTCTCTCGCAAGGGAGGAAAAAAATTTTGCGATGATAACAGGTTTGGCGACCGTGATGGGACCTATCTTCGTCTGATCAATTATGTGCTTTGACTTAGCTCAATTATTAAAATCATGCTCTTTGAACTGTCAGCTTTTAATTTCTGATATCATGTGAACCTAGGAGCCTAGACTTGAACCCAGCTGACATGGATTGCATGTAGACTAGGCATGGTTTGATAGGACCATATTGAGGAGAATTATGCATGCTCACTTAGACTTAGGTCTGAAATACAACACTCCTCAATCTAGGACTTGTATGAAAACAATGTTTGCTTCTTCAAAAAATTTCAAAATTCTATCTCTTTAGGACTTAGAGCCCTCTGTTTGCCTGCATGTGATCATATTTCAAAAACCACCCCACCTATGTCTACCCGGTCTTCACGTTGCTGGGCTCTCTTCCAGAACCATAGTTCGGGACAGAGCCTCACAACTGGGCCACTTATTTGGGCTAACGCCCCCCTGCCACGTACCAAGGGCCATAGTCCAACGTATATCGGCAGGCGCTCAAGGATGTTGGAAAAACACAAGCCTAGACCCGGAGATGAATTTTTATGCCACGTACATCGAGCCTCGGCTCGAGTATATCGGCATAGCATGATTGAACACAGTTGATCTAAGCCTAGAGTCAGGATTAGGGTCCTAAAGCTCTTTCAAAATCAATGCATTTAGAGTTGGCTTCCTAGGGATTGTTGTATGTGCATAATTGTTTGTAATTGAATATATGATATTCATTTTCGCCTTATTTTCTCATATTTTTCCCAATTTTTCCAAAATACCAAACAATTTTCCAAAATACCTCATTTTTCATCTTTTATGAAATATCTCCTTTTTTCTCAAAAAACCTGGACGATTTTTCTAAATTATCCACCTTTTCCTTCAAAACTCCAGGAAATTTTTCATTCTTTCGTTCCTCTGGACTTCGAATTTCCATCTTTCATTTTATCCTGCCTGCAATTTTCAAAATTCTTGTATTTTTCCAAAGTCTAATTTCAGTCTTCTTATCTTTCAGTCCAATGGCATCCAGTCAGCTCGATTCTGTTTTTCCTGAGGGTCACATCTCCTATGAGGTGCGACAAAGTCTTCCTGAGCATCGATCTCTTAGCACCGGACCCTTCTTTCCCCGGTGGTACTATGTCTGGTTCAAAAATTTCTCTCGTATGTTTCCGGACCACTTGAGCGATTGTGGGTTGGAATTGGCATCTGCAGTGGGAAAGTTGACAGTCAACGGCAATCTGATTCATGCACTGGCAGAGCGGTGGAATCCGCGCACTTGCACGTTCTGGTTCCCGTGGGGCGAGATGACACTACTGATGGATGAATTTTCAGAGATTATGGGACTGCCTGAGCCAGCCGGTCAGCCTGGAGATCCGTTAGAGTAGCAGTTTCTGATCAATGTCAAGGGTCTGGACCCCAAAGATGCCGTAGCTCGCGTGACAGGGCGCAAGTCTTGGCCGCTGATTGAAGAAAATGGGAATGAGTACGTGAGTCTGATCGAGATCTACCGACAGTATGGAGAATTCGCAGAAGTCAGCTCGTTGCCCAGGACAGCTCGAGAGAGAATTCAGCATGCGATGGTTTTGTGTACTGTGGGACTTGCTTTCTTTCCAGATGGACAGAATTATGTGGATGTCAGAATAGTTCAACTTTTGAGAAGATGGGGAAGTCGACAGACCAGCCATCTCTCGATAGCTATGGCCGCGCTTGCTTTTCTATACAGAGGATTGACCCGCTTCACACTTGGAGAGTCCGTCTTAGTCGAGGGATGTACTTATGCTCTTCAATCTTGGTTCCTTCAGCATGTACCGACCAGAGCTAGTTCATTCAGATACAACGGTAAGGAGCTCCTTCCAGTTGCGCGGTACCGATTCCTGATCGACTATCTGCAGGAAGAAGAAGTGGTGTGGGACTATTTTGATCGAGAATTATCGCCTCCCAGATACACCTATGCATATGGCAAGAGATTCAAGTTGCTTGGTCCATTCTTCTGTGCTTACTATCATCCGGAGCGGTGTGTTCGACAGTTTTCTCAGAGACAAAAGCACATAGAGATGCGGCTGCTATCAGGAGTCGTGCCAGAGTTCGACCTTACATCAGCATAGTGGTCCGGAGCTTACCATTCTGCCAGATATGGCTGGGACTCTTTTGTTACTCTTCCGCTTTTTCTCGGTTCTCGTGTCTCTGCTAGTTATAAAGAGTGGTGGCAAATTGTCTGTCTGCCCCCTCTTTCTCAAGTTTATTATTGATGCAATCATGTTTTCTTTCAATAAATAAAAATCTTGCAAATTCTTCAATTCTTGGTTTGACGACCTCGCCTAGGTAACAAGGTTTAATTTTCAGTTGTTTATTTTCTTTGCAAAGGAATGACAACACAATTGTCGTAATCCCAGCGACGACTCAATCCCTAGTAATGGGATATTCTTTCAAATTGTCTACCAAAATTCTCAGCGAATATTTTCTTCCAATCAAAATCTCTCTCAAAAGCCTAACCATCGATTTTGCTCTGCAGAGAGCATTCATGACAGTCAATGGTTCAAACAAGGTCAGGGAAGAAGACTGCACCAGTCGAGGGAATCGCATATTCGACAGCTTCAGACGAAGAAATGGATTCCCCGCGCTCAGGCAAAAATCAGGTCCAACAGGTTGAGGATGACATTGATCCTCAAATGTATGCCATGTTTAAGAAGATGATGACTAAGATGCTGGCAGAACAAGCTGAAGCCAGTACAGAGAAAGCACAGGTGAAGCAAAAGACAAAAGGCCGGGCAGTCAAGAAAGCCTTGAAGATATCCAAGAAGCCTGCCCAGCATGTTGATGCAACTGATGAAGAGGAATCTGTGGAAGATTCAGATGAAGAGTTTGAGACCCATCAGGCATTCCGCAAGTTTACCCAGGGGCAGGGGTCAGCCCACAAATTCAAAGAGCAGTCTGTCAATGACTCTGACCAGCCGCAGTTCAAAGATGTGGTCAGAATGCTTCGAGACCTGCAGGCCCGCGACAAGGGCAAGAAAGTCTTCACCAGTGAAGACTTCTATGATGGTTTGGATGGGGACGACAATCTCGAGAATCTCCCCAGAAAGTTTATCAAATTCGATGGTTCTGGCGATCCTAAAGCTCATCTCGCCATGTTCTTCGCTGAATACTCCAGATTCAAGCGAGACAACCGTGCACTTTTCCTATGTTTCCCTCGCAGTCTGGAGGGAACCGCAGCTAAATGGTACTCGGAGCATGTAAATCCAATTGAGTTGAAAGAATTTGACAAAGTGGTAAACATGTTCATTGAGCGATTTCTCTTTAATGCTGAGGCACTTCCCACCCTCAGCCATTTTTGCAGCCTTAAACAGAGAGAAAATGAGAAGGCCAGAGATTTTATCCACCGATGGAGGTCAGCTTGCAACAAGATGAGGGACCCCATATCAGAGGGACATGCTTTGTCCCTAATTCTGAGTAACTTCTCACACCCTCTAAGAGGTCTCATCTCTACTGCACCATCAAGGACATTCATTGAACTGACAGAGCGAGTCGAATGGCTCGAGTTGAGTATGGAAAATGGTTTCTATGAAGGTTTCACCTTTACTAAGAACAACGGCCAAACTGAGCAGAAGAAGAAGACTCACTTCACTCATTCTGTCAGAAATAATAATTGGAAACACTGTAAGGGGCAGAACAAAGATTTCTGTTATGGGGTAGGAAGTTTCAACAAGAACGATCAGAAAGGCAAGTCAGTCCCTCAATTCAATAAGCCACTTCAATTAGAACAGGGACCGAAGCCCCGAGAAAAAGTAAAGCATGAAGGGTGGAGTTATGACAGAAAATTCACTCCACTAGACCAATCCCTCGAGACTGTGCTCGAGTATATGTTGACCAAGGAGATGGTCAAACTGCCTAGGTTGGTTGATCCCCCTATTCCCATGGGGAAATTCAAAGATCAATTTTGTAAATTTCACAGAACAGTGGGGCACAATACTGAGAACTGCTTCGTTCTCAAGAATATTGTTCAGGATCTCATCGACAAGAATCTTCTGGTAGAGGGTGCCGAAGATGAAAATATGGATATTCTAAAGAAACCCTTTCCCCATCATTCTACGGCGGTCGTCTCTGAACAGCCTTTTCAGCCACAGGAGCATATTAGGCCATGCTCTAAAAGGGATATGCAAGTCCAACATCAGGTCCTTGTGCTGCAGCAGGCTCAGTCCAAAGCTCAGAAGATGGACCTCATTGCAGCTTTTGGTAAAATGAAAGTATCTGATAAACCCGCTGGGGTATCTCCTGAGGTGGCTAAAAGAATGCCATGGCTCCCCAAACACTTTATTAAGCCCGCTCCGGAGAAAGGTGAGACATCGGCACCAAAGCCGATTACTGCATTATCCCATGTCTCAATCTTGGATTTAGCCCAAGCTTCCGCCAAGCACCAGCAAGTGTTGAATGATCTGTTGCAGAAAATCAAAGTGAAACCGAGCATAACTCCTGAAGACATGGCCCAGATAGTCAATCAGGCCATGACAAATGCTCCAATCACTTTCTCAGATGAAGATCTTTCTAAGCCGCATGTGTTTCACAACAACGCTTTGTATGTTGTGATTCGAGCCAGAGGAATGACTGTTCCTCATGTGCTGATAGATGGAGGCAGCAGCCTCAATATATGCCCAGAAATGACAGCCAAAGCTTTGGGCATTAGAGAAGAGGAATATATCCCGGACCCGATCACCATCTACGGGTTTGATAATCATGGCCAGACAGCTAAAGGGAAAATTTTCTTGGAAATTTTCATTGACTACTCGGTCCACTCTGTCCTCTTTCATGTGGTCAATGTACCCCCAACGTATAATCTGTTGTTGGGACGACCGTGGATTCACAACACGAACGCGGTGCCGTCTACTTTGCATCAGTGTGTCAAGTGGTCAAAAGGTGGAATGATCACAACAGTCTTGGGCGAGGATCCGGAGAAGAGGCTTGCACAACCTATGGTTCCTAGGCCCACTTTCACTACTGATATCCCTAGCATTAGGGGCATTGATGAGGTCAGCTTTGAAGAAAATTCGGGAATACTGCAGACGGCTGAACAGCCAGCACATACAGTGGCCATGACTCGATGGAGAGGCCCATAGTTTTTCAAGATTGGAGGACGAATTGACTATAGTACATTCAAAGATCATCCACTGTTCTCCCAATTTATGAAGGCCAAAAAGGGATTTGATCTGTTAGTAAAGCATGGTTATCAGCCTTTTCAAGGCCTGGGAAAAAATGGGAATGGTCGTCTTGAGCCAGTAATTCCTCAGCACTATCCTCAGAGAGCCGGATTGGGCTTTAGTGGCAGAAGATCTCAGAAGGGCACTATCTTTATCAAAGGGACGCACTAAGGGCATCTGCTTGTCTTTCATTTCTATTCTTTTGTTTTCACATTTAGGATGATATCCCGTTTCATTTCAATCATTGTCCTCAATTCAATCTTTCAATAAAGTTGCAAATTTCCTTTGTCTATCTGGATGCCATTTGTCTCTTTACTTCTCGTTATCAAATCTTTGAAAATTTGTCATTATTCTTCTCTTTTATCTTTCAAATTATTTTCTTAACAAAAGTAATTTGTTTTATGATAGGAGATTTTCCTGAATCGATTTATTCTCCAATTTTCAGAATGTCTTCCCAATCTATCAAGAAGCTCGTTCTTAATCCAGAGGCCTTTTCAAAGCCAACAGTGATTCATCAGGTTAAAATAAGAGCAGAATGTAGTCAGATTACAAAGCAGTCAGAAGAACCTGCAGAATTTGATTCAGCTCTTCAAGAATTACCAGAATTTGCAGCAATTCAGAAACAAGATGAGCCATCATCCTTAGTTCAGGATCTGACTGAGGATATCAATATTGGATCAGAAGACGATCCTAAAATTCTCAAGATTGGCAGCAGTTTGAGCCCGGAAGAGAAAGAAAGGCTCACCCGTTTTCTCAAGCAACATGAAGAAGTGTTCGCGTGGACATATGAGGACATGCCAGGTCTAGATACCAAATTGGTTGAACATCGTCTCATCCTAAAACCAAATGTCAAGCCGGTTAAGCAGAAACTGAGAAAAATGGATCCTCGAGTGGAACGACAAGTTAAGGAAGGTCTAGAAGACCTACTCAAAGCAGGGTTCATTCAAACCATTGACTATCCAGATTGGCTAGCAAATATTGTTGTTGTTCCCAAGAAAAATGGTAAAGTTCGAATTTGCATTGACTTCAGAGATCTCAATAAAGCGACTCCTAAGGATGATTATCCACTTCCTAATATTGATCTTTTGATTGATAGCACAGCAGGTCACGCTATGTTCTCTTTTATGGATGGATATTCCGGATATAATCAGATCAAGTTGGCCGCTCGTGATCAGTCCAAGACATCTTTCACTACTCCTTGGGGCACTTTTTGTTATACAGTCATGCCATTTGGGCTTAAGAATGCTGGAGCCACTTATCAACGTGCTATGGCCGTCATTTTCCATGATCAGATGCACAAAATCATGGATGCCTATGTCGATGATATTCTGGTAAAATCCAAAGAAGAAGAAGATCACATCGAAACTCTCAATCAAGTTTTCAAGCGGCTCATTCTTTACAAGCTAAGACTCAATCCACAAAAATGTGTGTTTGGAGTCGAATCTGGCAAATTGTTAGGCTTTCTAGTCAGCAAAAAGGGGATAGAAGTTGATCCCGCTAAGGCCAAAGCTATCATTGACATGTCTCCCCCGACTAATTTGAAAGAATTACGTAGCCTTCAGGGACGTATGCAATCAATTCGGCGATTCATATCCAATTTGGCCATGAGATGTGAGCCTTTCAATCATTTGCTCAGAAAAGGAGTGAAATTCGAATGGGGACCAGAGTGTCAGCAATCGTTCGAACGCATCAAGAAATATTTGCTCAATCCTCCTGTGTTAAAGCCGCCAGAATTAGGGAAACCCCTACTGCTATACATTTCAGTTAATCAAGTGGCTTGTGGCGGATTCTTGGCGCAATACAAAAAAGGCAGTCTGGTAGAGCATGCCATTTACTATGTGAGTAAAACCTTCATTGATTATGAGAAGAAATACTCTCAGATAGAGAAGACATGTCTAGCTCTGGTTTGGATGTGTCAGAAATTGAGACACTATCTGTTGACATCTGAAGTCAAGATCCTATCCAAATTAAATCCTCTCAAGTATATTCTAGAGCAACCCTTCCTCAGTGGACGGATTGCCAAATGACAGGTTTTATTGATGCAATACGATTTGGAATATGTCTCTCAGCAATCTATCAAGGGCCAAGCAATTGCAGATCAATTAGCAGATTTTCCTTTAGCAGAAGATGTTAAAGTCGAGGATGATTTCCCCAATGAGCGGATCTGCAATATTCAACAATCCCCAATTTGGAATTTATTCTTTGACGGTTCCAAGAATATGGCAGGCATAGGAATCGAGATTCTGTTGATCACACCTGAGAAGGAGATGATCCCCTTTTCTCTCAAATTAGATTTTCAGTGCACTCATAATATGGCCGAGTATGAAGCTTTGATACAAGGTCTGAAAATTCTACAAGACTTCAATGTCAAAAGTGTGCATGCTTATGGCGACTCTTTGCTTGTCGTCAATCAAGTCTTAGCTGAATGGCAAGTGAAGGATCAAAAGTTACTTCCTTATCAGAAGATCGTCTCAACTCTTGTTAGCAATTTCGAAGAATTCCAACTTTTCCATGTCAAGAGAGACTTCAATCAAATTGCAGACAGCTTAGCCAATCTGGGATCCATCATGTCTTTCAAGGGTGGAGAATCTTGTCGCTCATTTGAAATTGGCAGACTTGATCAACCCGCTTTCGTCCTAGTAGAGCAGATAAACCAGGCTGAGCAAAAGAAGAAGCCTTGGTATCATGACATCAAGAATTTCATTGAAACTGGCAAATTTCCTCCAGAACTCTCAAAGAAAGAGCGGCGAGCAATTCAGCGCATGTCTGCTCGATATTTTATTCTTGCTGACGTCCTTTATCGTCGTGGATTCAGCTCTGAATATTCCAGATGTTTGGACGAGGAAGAAGCCAAAGAAGTTGTGCAAGAAGCACATGAAGGTATCTGCGGTGGTCATGTTGGCTACCAAACTCTTGTCAAACAAATCATCCGAGCAGGCTATTACTGGAGAACTATGCAACAAGATTGTTATCGTTTTGTGAAGAAGTGCGTTCAATGCCAGATGCATGCACCTTCCATTCATGCGCCAGCGACATATTTGCAATCTGTCGTCTCGCCATGGCCATTTTCTATGTGGGCTGTTGATGTTGTTGGCCCCATTACTCCTGCTTCAAATGGCCATAAATATTTTCTTGCTGCAACAGAATATTTTACTAAATGGGTAGAAGCAGTCACTCTACGCACAGTAGAAGGTCGACATATGGTCTCATTCATCCATAAGAATATCCTATGTCGTTTTGGCATACCACATGATATTGTGTCAGATAATGGCAGTCATTTCAAGAATGAGAGAATGAGGACTTTTTGTTTGAAGTTCAAAATTCATCATCATTTCTCCGCTCCTTATTATCCTCAAGGAAATAGCCAAGCAGAGGCCACCAATAAGATTTTGATTTGAATCCTGGAGCGAACTTTGGAAACAGGCCGTGACTGGCATGAGAAGATTCATGATGCATTGTGAGCGTATCGAACCACCATTCGAACTCCAACTAATGCTACTCCGTCAGAACTTGTCTACGGAACCGAAGTAGTATTGCCTCTACATGTTCAAAAACCTGCTCTGAAATTTGCATCACTTCTCGAATTACCTCTTGATCAGTATCAGCAACAGCGGCTAGTACAACTTGATTTGCTAGATGAAAGAAGACTCAGAGCAGCAGAGCACGCTCAATCATATCGTCAGAGGATAGCCAGACAATATGCAAAATCAGTCATTGAAAGAAAATTTCGAGTCAATGATCTAGTGCTCAGATCAACGGCTTATCTCAAGCACCGCTCAGGTGGCAAGTGGTCACCAAATTGGGAAGGTCCCTATGTTGTCAAAGAGGCATTACCTCGTAATTCATATCGGCTCATAAATGCCGACGGAGTGGAATTACCAGATCCCATCAATGCTCGGCATTTGAAAAAATTCTATGCTTAAACCATGTCTTATTCTTTGTAATTCCTCCAAATTTTGTTCAATAATGGTTAAATTCTCCTTTCCCAGTTATACTGGGGCATTTTTAAAATTTTGTTTTTATCTACAAATATCCTGTATGCAGGCAGGATAAATAAATCTCTCATTTTGCACGCATGTGCATTCATTTATATCATTTTCATATTTGCATACATCTGCATTCATTGGCATGCATTTGCATCAAGTTCGCTACCCATTCAGGATAAGGGATAATCCTGAGACCCCGACAATCATTCTCGTTACAATTCCCAAATACTTTAAGAGCATAGGTCTCTTTTAAAAATTCAAATTTCAAATTAAAAACAAGGTATATTTTCAAAACTCAGTGCTTGAACTGGTACAATTTTGAAATCCAGTGCTCAAACTGGTACACTTCCAAAATCCAGTGCTCGAACTGATATATTTTTAAAATCCAATGTCTATGTTGACATATTTTCAAAACCCGGTATTCATGCTGGTGTTCTTTCAAGATTGAGCACTTGTGTTAGTGTCTCACTGGTGGGTCGTATCAGTCAACCTCTCGGGTTCAGTCTTTGTGCTGATCATTCATCAAAGTTCAAATTCCAATTACCAATTCGGCCCTCGAGCCACCCAATTTCCAAATTTCCAATTTTGACCTCCGGGTCAACCAATTTTCAAATTCGATCTTCGGGTCACTCAATTTCCAATTTCGACCTTCGGGCCAAGCAATTTCCAAAATTTCCAATTTCGACCTTCGGGTCAATCAATTTCCCAATTTCCAATTTCCAATTTCCAATTTCCAATTTCCAATTTCCAATTTCCAATTTCCAATTTCCAATTTCCAATTTCCAATTTCCAATTTCCAATTTCCAATTTCCAATTTCCAATTTTTAAATTCCAAATTTCCAATTTCGACTTTTGGGTCAACCAATTTTGACCTTCGAGTCAATCAATTTCCAGTTTCCAAATATCAATTTCCAAATTTCCAATTTCAAATTCAAATTTCAAAATTTCAAATTTTCCAAATTCCAATTTCATACCAATTCCAATCATTTCCTCTTGCGAGAGACCCTTTGTACAGGGAGAGTTCAAGGGAGCTCGTTCTTTTCGCATGCTATCCTTTGTTCACCTAGCCCCTTTTCAGGGAGAGTTTGAAGGGACTCGTGTCTATGTGAACCGTTTGCAAAACAAATTTCCAATTTCATACAAGGAACCCTTAATTCAGGGAGAGCTTCGACGGAAGCTCGCTTTTCTTGTGACCGCAATTTCAAACTAGGCCATTTCATCATGAAGGACCCTCTTCTCAGGGAGAGTGTGATGGACTCGTTCCTTCATGACCAATTCACCGACCTCATCATTACCGGCCCCCTTTCCATAAGAGAAGCCTAATGTTAGGAAGTTTTGACGAAAGCTTAATTTCTCTTCGAAAGTTTGTTTTGCAAACACCTCCTCTTCAGGGAAGAGAGGAGTAATTCTTATTTCCAATTTCTGAATCTTCTCCTTTGGGGAAAGGAGAAGAAAATTTTTGTCATGGATGTGTTACGTTGTGCTTCAAATACTCGCTTCCATAAAGGATTTCAAGAAAATCTTGTCAATTTGTCATTAAATATTTGTTTTCAAAATTTTTATTGCACAAAAACATTACCTCAGAATACCTTCAGTATTATTTCTGAAAGGTCAAAGCTTTCGTGAAAAAGGATTCAAAATTCAAATTCTTTCTATAAGCCGACCAAAAGGATGAAGAATAAATCCTCGATATGGCCAGCAAAGGAAATTCAATGTTGTTGCAAAGCCATAAGTGATCGGTATTGATCGCAGTCAATGGCACATTTTTAAAGATCATTCTTGGAAAATAAAGCAGTCAAAATATCCTTGGTGATACAGAAAAATCCATTAAATCCCTATATCTCCTCAATCACCTAAGCTGCAATTAAATATCTGCAAAAGGGATCTCTCAATTGTCGTCAAGATGAAGGCGAATTAGGCGAGTAGACCCCCGGGGCCAAAGAAGATTTGAATCATCTCCAAGATGACAGAGTTTGTGACGGATCCTTCCAGGGAAAGTTTAGAGCACCGTCAAGATGAAGGCGACTGCGATGAGCCTCCTGACAAACCCTAAAGGATATTTAATTTCTGCTATCATCAAGAGATTTCCAACCAAAGAGCCAATAACCGTCAATATAATCCCTGAGAGAAAAGAAGGATCGGAGCATCTCTGAGATGAAGGAGTTTGTGACGTACCCTTCTAAAAAAAAAAGAGAGAAAAGTCAAGACATCTCCAAAATGAAGGATGATGTAATCTCTAAAAACCCAAGAGAGCTCTAATTCTGCCAAAAAAAAAAAGAAAAAAAAAGTGTGGGCAGAAAGATCATCATGAGAAAAGAATCCCAGGATATCAGACTGCCAAATCTGCCAAAGAATCCTCTTTAAATTTTGTGAAATTCTATTATCAATATTCTTTCACAAATTGCTTTCACAATATCAAGAATACTCGCTTTTCTGCTTATATCAGGGAAATTGATAGCTTCCTTGAAAGAAAGCCAATTGCAAGCAATTTGAATTCGAATCTTGATTTTACGAAGTTAAGCCCAATCAGAGATAATACTTCAGGTAGAAAAGAGGGAATATTTTCAAAGCAATGTGCATCACTTTCAATTATTTCGAATCAACAATAATTTTCAACATTTTGACAATATTTTCTAGCTATCCTGGCGTGAAGCGAGAGCTTGAGGTTTATCTTTGGCGCATCCTGACATCAGTTGTTATCCCTTTTAAGGACTTGATAATGGGAGTTTTCAAGATTCCTTCCCTTCTGTTGGTATAATCTGAGCGCATGGGCTCTCAGATTCGCACACTTCCCTGTGTCCCCACTGTCCCACCATAGACAGTCCAATTTCGGCTTGAGGTTATGCCACCAATTCCAGCAAAAGGTCACCAATTTCAAAAGTTATTTAGTCTCAGCAATGAGGCGCCCAAAATCAAACCCCTTTTCAAGCTTTAGGGACACCAATTTCATCCTTTTGTAAAACCCCTATCGGATTCATTGTGCGGAAATCCGAAGGTTCCATCATGGTTTCTTCCTTCGAGGAATCCATTTCATTTTCTGCCCAATCAGGATAAGGGTATAAACCTGAGCCTCCTTTGATGAGGTATTTCATTTCCCGCCTAATCAGGATAAGGGTATAAACCTGAGCCTCCTTTGATGAGGTATTTCATTTTCCTGCCCAATCAGGATAAGGGTACAAACCTGAGCCTCCTTTGATGAGGTATTTCATTTTCTGCCCAATCAGGATAAGGGTACAAACCTGAGCCTCCTTTGATGAGGTATTTCATTTTCTGCCCAATCAGGATAAGGGTACAAACCTGAGCCTCCTTTTGATGAGGTATTTCATTTCTCCGATCAGGTTAAGGGTTAAACATGAGCTTCGTTTCTACACGAGGTATTTTCTACCCAATCAGGATAAGGGTACAAACCTGAGCCTCCTCTGATGAGGTATTTCATTTTCTGCCCAATCAGGATAAGGGTACAAACCTGAGCCTCCTTTGATGAGGTATTTCATTTTCTGCCCAATCAGGATAAGGGTACAAACTTGAGCCTCCTTTGATGAGGTATTTCATTTTCCGCCCAATCAGGATAAGGGTACAAACCTGAGCCACTTTTGATGAGGTATTTCATTTTTCCGCCCAATCAGGATAAGGGTACAAACCTGAGCCTCCTTTGATGAGGTATTTCATTTTCCTTCCCAATCAGGATAAGGGTATAAACCTGAGCCTCCTTTGATGAGGTATTTTATTTTCTGCCCAATCAGGATAAGAGTACAAACCTGAGCCTCCTTTGATGAGGTATTTCATTTTTCCTCCCAACCAGGATAAGGGTACAAACCTGAGCCTCCTTTGATGAGGTATTTCATTCCCCGATCAGGTTGAGGGTTAAACCTGAGCTTCGTTTCTACACGAGGTATTTCCTGTCCCATCCAGGTTAAGGGCAAAACCTGAATCTCACTTCTTTTGAAGTAAAATTTTCTTCTTTATTCTTCATTTCATATCTACCATTTTCATTAGGGCTAATATTTTCATATCCAGTCAGATCCTTCTAACTGGGGCATTTTTATAGCCCAAATTTGGTGTGTTTTTCTTTGCCACTAAGCTCGTCTTCAAGCCGACTTAGTAGCAAAGAGGGGCATCTGTAAACACCCCAAATTTTCCTCATCCATTCTCAAACAACCCTCCTCGTGCAGTGCCAACCCTGTTAGGACAATGTAGGAGTCAAACCCCGAGTCAGTTTCAGAAAATCACCATTTTACCCATTTTCATTAGGAAAATTACCATTTTACCCCTAGGTCATCCCGGACCCCAGTCAGTCGGAGTCAACCAAGCTCATTGGTCAGTTCAAGACAGTTAGAATATCAGTCATCTCAAGCTCATCTGAGCTCACAATGAACAGACCATTTTCATTTCTGACCATTCCTGCCAAAATGGGATCATTTCTTCAAAAATGAGCTCATTTCTCACTTGAATCCAAGCCAATTGTCTCTAAGTCAGTCATTCTCAGTCAGTCATGTTCCCCAGAGTCTAACTTGAGCTCACCAGCAGTTCAAGTGCTCCAGTTTCAGTTCAAAACCATTTCCAAGTGTCTAGGAGCCCATTTTAGTCCATTTTAGCTCTTTCAGCTGAAATTGAGCTGAGTTCAGTCAATTGAGCTAGTGTTCAAGCTTTGATTTTAATTCATATCAGTATTACTGACCTTTGTTCTAGCTCAAACCCAGTTCAGGTTCGTAATTCACTTCACTCTAGTGATCATTCTGTACCATTTCTCTAAAAATGGCAGCTTTTCTTGAAAATTCAATCGGAAAGGTCAGTTGAGTCAGTGCCTGGTCTGTTCATTTGAGTTCTGAAACTCTAAAACCCAGCTCAATCCAGCTCACTTCAGTTCAATCCAGCTCGAACCCCAATTTTCAGTGTCACTCTGACCCAGTAGAGTCCCGAAAACCATTTCTTGAGCTATTTTGCAAATTTTATCAATTTTAATGCTTTTTAAACTGGTACAAGTGTCAATCGGGGTCTGACATCCAAAATTCTTTATTCAAGGTTAGCATTTCGCATAACATTTCATGTCATTTCTCATCATTTCATATCATTTCATCACATTTCATTTCATTTTCGAAGTCCAGAACTCCAGTTTTATAAATTTCAATCCAGATTGAGTTTTAAAAGCTTTTAGAAATCAATTTGAAACCCTGGGTTTCCAAAATTGACATTTTCACCCCGGGAGTCTAAATTTGGAAATATTTTCTCAAGAAAATAATCTGGATTTCTTTCAAAATCAAATTTTCAAGTTTTACACTGGATTTGCTTCGCAATGAGCTATTGAACTTCAAAATCTGAGCTCGTTTCAAAAACTGCCAAAAATAGCTCATTTTGTCTGAAAATAGATTTGGAAGCATTTTCTCAACAAAAACAATTTGGATTTCTTTCAAAATTACATTTTTAAATTCTACATTGGATTTGCTTCGCAACGAGGTATTGAACTTCAAAATCCGAGCTCGTTTCAAAAACTGCCAAAAATAGCTCGTTTCATCTGGAAAGTTTCTGAAAAGACTATTTTACCCCTTTAATCGTCAAAATGAATTTCAAAAGTGGAATTTGGACCCGCTCTGAGATGGCCCATCCCTTTGCCTTTTCTGTTTTAATTTATAAAAAAAGAAAAAAAAATTACCTTTTTCTTTATTTTTTTTGTTTGTTTTATTTTTTTTATTATTATTTTATTTTCCTAAGGTGGGACCCACAAGGGGGTCGACCACCCTAGCCCTCAATCCAGCCCATTTCCTTTCTTTCTTCCTCCATTTTCTTTTTTATTTTTATTTTTATTTTTATTTTTATTTTTATTTTTATTTTTTTACTTTCCTTTTTTTTTCTTTCTTTTCTTTCTTTTCTTTCTTTCTTCTTTCTTTTTCTTTCTTTCTTTCTTTCCTCCTTTCTTTCCTCTCCCAGCCACTCACGTATACCCTATCCAGCCACTTCTCTTCCTCTTTCCCTCTCCTTTTCCTCCCTTTCTTTCCTTTTCTTTCTCCCCTCTTCTTTCCTTTTCCTTTTCCTTCTTCCCTTCCTTACTCCTTTCTTCCTCCAAAGCCATACGGCTGTAGCCTTGGGCATTACACAGCCTTC
This sequence comes from Nuphar pumila, assembly GCF_984573655.1. Classification (NCBI taxonomy): domain Eukaryota; kingdom Viridiplantae; phylum Streptophyta; class Magnoliopsida; order Nymphaeales; family Nymphaeaceae; genus Nuphar; species Nuphar pumila. Next base: position 113,430,538 of record NC_143251.1, on the reverse strand, counting down.
TTCATTAATCAATGGTAACTTAGGGAAAGATATCATCTTTCCTAAGTTACCAATCAAAAACAAAAGGAAAAAAAGAACGGCTGGCCTCCCAAGCGGAATTCACGTCTCTCTCTTTCTCTCTCTCTCTCTCTCTCTCTCTCTCCCTTGAGCTCTCTCCTTCTCTCTTGGCTGTTGCAGCCACAACAACCATCCTCCTTGTAGCAGCTCCTCACCATTGCTGCAACATCCACAGCAGCTTCTCCACCTCTCCTTCCTTGACAGCACCACCTACACTTGATGCAGCCCATCTTTCACCACAGCACAGCAGCTTCATCTTCAAGTTCCAGCAAGCTCCTCCCTAATCAAGGCAGCAACAACATACTATCATCATTAGCTCCAACTTCCATCGTTGCAGCACCTTCAAACTTCAAGCTCTCCACAGCAGCAGCCTTCTCCAGCCACCTGTGTCAACCACACTTTGACAGCAACACAACCACCTTCATCAGCCGGACCTCCATCCAGCTACAATCCTCATTCACCACAGCCCAGCAATAGCCCCTGGGCGATCAGAATCTTCTCCCACTCCAGGTCTCCATTGCTCCAGCTTGCTACCTTCAGCCCCTCGTTTCAAGCCCCAACGCTCTTCCAAACTCCCACGTAGCCTCTTCAAGTCCAACTACCAATCCAAGCGAGCGCAAGGTAAGGCTATGTTCCCCATTTGTGTTGAACGATCTCCTCTAAAATATTTACCCCTTTAAGATGTTGAATCCCATATGAAAACACAGATTTTAGGACAGGTTTTGCGTGGTTGAAAGTTCTTATTTTCTATGATAAGGCTACATAGGTGAGATGATCCATCCCTTTGATGGACTGGATCTCTCACTAATAGCCAATATCAAGTCAACTTCGTACATCCCCGGTTTTTTTTTTCTTCATTTTAAACATTATATTTATGTTAAATATGCATTTTAGGCATCTCATTAATTTAGTTTTATTATTTTATTAGTAGTTTATTTAATGTCCTTAAGATTCGTATTAAAACTTGTAGATGTTAATTTCAGCATAAGTTGCAGTCATTATTTTACATAGATTTTCGTTTCAATAAATCAAAAAAAAATATTTGTAGTTAGGTTTATTTGTCCAAGATATCATGTTAGAAATTTAGATCCGTTTGAGTTTTGGAACCTTATCAAAAAAATCAAATCCCATGCTGGGATTTTGGACTTCTCTGAATTTTCAATTTCTGCTTTAGCAGACAAAAACCTCCAGCACCACCCTTGTGGAAGATTCGGATTGTCCTTCAAAAATCAAAGTGTATTCATAATCAAATCTACTGATGATCTGGAAATTTTGAAGTTTTTCCAGTTAGTTTTGTTCTCTGTCAAAAATCAGATTTCCCAGCCGTCTGGGAAAATCTTGATTTTCCTTCGTCAGGGTATAGACAGACCCTAATGCACCGACTCCTCCAAATCTGTAGTCTGTCTGCAAAAACTTTCAACATAAAAGTTGTTCCTAACATGATTTCCTGTCATTTCCCAAAAGTTGGGAATTTTTGGATCTGTTTCATTATTTTTCCCGGATTTTCTCTTTCTGTCTAACAGATTCCAATGTCCAGAAATTCCAGAGATTTAGGTCTCTGATAACAGTGTGGTCTTTTCCAAACCGTAACCCGAATCCCAATAGTGTCAAAAGATAAAATCTTCCTATGTTTGTCAGGAGAATTGTCCCACAATTTCAGCCATTTTCCCATCTGTCTGCCATTTTTACCACATTTTCTACCGAAACCTGTCTGTTTCCTTCATTTACTAGAGTCGCCGGATTCCGATCCGACTTGCCGGAGTGGCACAGCTCCGACCATAGGTCAAAACCAAAAAGTGTAAAAGGCAAAAATCCTTTCCTTACTGTCCTCTGTCATCCCATAAAATTTGAGAAATTTTTATGGAAGTTTGATATCCTAAATCCCCATTAGAATCAATATTTTAGGCAAAAATCATAAAATTTAGGGTTTTTATTTGAATTTTCATATTTAAAAGTACAAAAAAAAATAGATTTTCGAGCTCCATTCTGTTTTTAGGGTTATTTTAGGTGTTCATGCCAAATTTGGTTTAATTCCAAGTTCATTTGCTCCATGTGTTAGTTTATCTTTAAATTCAGAAGCGAAAATCAAGCGAAAATCAGGTTAAATTTGATATTTTATGATATTTTCGCCATTTTAGGGTTTGTATCATGTACATAAGCATGTAGAATCATATTAGGGTTAATTTTAATCTCATTTTCATTTCATATTTTTCAATTTTGCAAAATTTATTTCAGAAAACCCTGGTTTCAAGGCCATAGTCTTGTTATCAGGGGTATTTTAGTCATTTTGACCTAAATTTCGAAATTTCAATTTCTAGTTATCCAAAATTTTATGCATATCATCATATTTCATCATATTATGTTTGATTTATTTCATTTTATTTTCAAATTTCCAAAATTTACAAAAATTCTTTCAGAAAACCCTGATTTCAAGGTCATCAGGGGTATTTTGGTCATTTTGACCCCAATTTCGAATTTTCAAGTTTATTTTTGAAATTTATTCATTATTTATCATGTTTATATCAAAGGGGGTATGAATCTGGGTTTATATCTGAATAATATCCGATAATTTTTCATATTTTCGGATAAATTCAGAAAAACCTACATTTTTGTGCTAACCTTGTTTTCCAGTTTTGCAGGAATATTCAAGAAGAAGACTTAGCCATTTTATTTCTTTTATTTCAATTCAATGTAAAAATCAATGTAATATTTGGAATAAGAGTTACATTTCTGCTTAGAATAGGGCTGCATTGCAGATAGTTTAATTTATGCAAATTTTAATATGTGATGTATGATTCATGCACATTATTTCAAATTCAATATGGTTTACACGAATGGCACGTGCACAAGCTTTTATGAAGTTTATAAACTCGGTGGGATTCGTATTTATGACCATAGTCAGAATACGAAGAAAACCAAGATTTATGATCTTTATATCAGCCACATTCAGCCTACACTCTTAGGCTAACTTCAAAAATGCACTGCATTTCTCAAAGTATCAAAAGGATTTCCCAATTCCTCAATGAAATTCTCTTTTCAAATTCATATTCATTCATTCATATCATTCAAATTGCATTATTTTCAAACTCATTTTCAATTTCAATTTCAGAAAATTCAATTTTCTCAAGAATTTCCAAGTCTTTCTCAGGATCTGATTTTCTCAAAATCCTAAGTTTTCAAATGACATTTCAAAGCATTTCCCAAGTTCAAATCAAGATTTTCCTATGTTTTCAAATTCTCAAATTTCAAAATCCCAAGTTTTCAGAAATCGATTTTCTCATATTTTCCAGTTTTTCTGAGAATTCATTTTCCATTTCAAAAGTCATTTTCCAATAAATTTCTTAGATTTTCTCAAGATTCTCAAATCCATTTTCTCATAAAAGCAATTCCAAGTTTCCAATCTCAAAACCAATTTTCTCAGTTTTTCAAGCTTTCCTGAGAAATCACTTTTCAATGCAAATTTCTGATTTCCAATGAAATTCAATGATTTTCCCAAAAACTCCAATTTCAAGCACTTTTCCAATCATTTTTCCAAATGCATTTCAATTTTCCAAAGCAAACATCATAGTTTCTCAAACTTGCATTTTTTAAAAATTTCATAGCACAAGCCTGATTCTTTGTGCATTCTAGGAAAAATAGAGCATAATTTAGCTATTTGAGTCAAATTAAAGCACGTAATTGATCCTTGGTTCAATTACCCCTGGTAAAGGCGCCAGGAACGGTTGAACCTCGTACCGACAGGCGGATCCCATTCCACGGAATTTTCCCGTAAATTTTAAAAACGGAGGCGAGTAATTTTCAAAACCATTTTCAAAACTTTGGTCGAGTTTGACTCGCGAAATTCGTTTCTCTCTCGCAAGGGAGGAAAAAAATTTTGCGATGATAACACTATCCTCCGATGCAGGGACATTACAGTTTTTGGTAATTTTTTAAATTCTTATTGAATTAGGTTTTTTATTATGATTTTTTCAATTAGCATACAAAATTATTAAAGTTGTTTGTTAGGATTAGGATTTATGTTATTAATTTATTTTTTCTTAAATAGTTGCATTTCAATAACTAGGGTTAAGATTTTTTATGCTTGTTTTTTTCAATTAGCATTTAGGTTTTTAATTAAATGGATATTAATTAGTTATTTTTGTATTTTTTTCAATCAACGTTATACATGATCTAAATGCTTGATTTTAGTTAGAAATTTGAGGGTTTTATGATTTTTTTTTGTTTTAATTAGCTTATGTATAAAAACTATGAATGATGTTTTCTAGGCTTGAGATTTTTATTTAGTTTTTTGCTAAATAGCATGAATATTTAGAGTTTGTTGTGTTTTTTTTAATAAAAATTAGATTTTTATTTTGTTTTTAAATAAGATGAATATTTAATTTAAGTATTTTTGTATTTTTTTAATTAACACTAAACATGATTTTACATGTTTGATTAGCATAAATGCATAATTGATGACGTAGAAATTCAGGTTTTGATTTTGTATTTGTTAAATGATATAAATTTTGGATTATGTTTTCAGGGTGTTATATATTTTTTCTTTTTAATTAACATTAAACATGAAGAATAAATACTTAAATTTGGTTAGAACTTAGAATTTTAGAGTATTTTTTGACACATTGAGAAGCATATATTTGACACCATTAATAATGAATCAATTATGAATGACTTTCAAAATATGAAAAATTGAGGAGTCCAATTTTAAAAAGTATGTGTTAGAGTAACTATTTGATTTTTTAAAAACATGTTAATATATTTCAATTTCCTATTAGTCTATCTTGTGTTCATTGGATTAGTGCTTTAATTTATTGACTTTATAATGTTCCTCTTCATTTTGAGTGGGTTGAACTTTTTCTAACTATTTATAAAACATTTATGATGTTCTTTATAGATATTTTGAAAGATTAACTAATTAATTGGTTATTTATTTGTAGGATGTTTGTGTTCCTTTCTCACATCTTGCTAAATGTATTTTAAGATCGAAACTTGAGGTTGGTCATAATGCATTATCCATGAAAAGTATTTCTTCTGGTCTTTATATCAAATAAAACTAAATTTTGAAGTATACAAGCATGTTATTATGATTCTCCATAAATTTTCATTTTTTTTTTAAGAAAAATTACCCTACTATAAAACAAAAATGATGTGTTCCAAAAATGTCCAATAATTTCACAACCCCCATGCAAATTTCCTACAAAATTTGCAGAACAACATTTGTTCTCAAATCTATATCTCAATCATCCAACATTGAAAATCCACTTTTTTATAGCTGTTGAAAAGTTGAGACACAATTTTAGAACTTTCTGGTTTTAAGTTAAAACCAAAAACCCCTCTAGGGTTATCGTTTCTGAGATCCAAAACCAGAACAAAAAATTATTTTGCAGATTGTTACAACTGAACAGTTTGTATTACATAAAGTTTTTCTTTCCAACGATTCATTAGATTGATGTAATCTTGGTGGCATTAGAAAGTTAACTTCTTTATCTCCGTTTGTTATTTTTCTGTTTCTTTGAATTCATAGCACAGTTGGCCAGAAAATAGCATATAATAACCGAGATAGGTGCAACTATGTATGCTCATTTCCTATTTTAGGAACATTCTCAGGGTTGTATCTCAACATCTGTTCATTGTTTTTATTGAAAAGATATTTTAGTAATAATCTTTATTCTTTTTGTGTTTTTCAGAATCCTTTATTTTCTGGGTAAAAAATCAGTGACAAGATAAAGTACCACCGATGAAGTGTTGTCAACTTGTGTTTCACCGAAATTGAAACATCACATTTAATGTGATAGTAATTTCACATGTTGAAAATAAATTTTGCATCACTACATGTGAAACTTTGTGAATTCCACAAATATTTCAAGAATTCTATAAACTTCTCCAGAATTTTGCAATCAACAATGTGAAGCTCTTGATGAACTTCATAAGTAGTGTTGCGATTTTTATACTATAGATGCAAAAATTGTGAGAAATTTCATAACTCCCATATTTTTCTCTTCATTGGGGTTGTGAAATTCATTTTCTTGTGAAATTTCTTATTCGCCTTCATTATTCTCAGAAGATTTGCCAAAAAATTTATTGGAGGGGGCTGAAATTTGAGATTTGCAAAAATAGAGCATCCAAATGCAAAAAAAGGGTTGAGAAATGAATCATCATTCTTTCACAAAATAAAGTCGCTCATACATTGCATTCATTTCATTTTTCATAAAATGAAGTTGTTCATCCATTGCATTCATTTTATTATTTCCAAAAATAAAGTTGCTCATAGATTGCATTCATTTAGTTCTTTTACAAAATAAAATCACTTATATGGTGCATGAGAAGAAAACATCATCATCATCTAACATATCTTATGGGCTTTTACAATTCATTAGAGCGGAGCCCCCCCCATCGATTCTACATTATCATCCTTCATGTTCTCTATAATGATAATAAATTTTCAGTTGATTGACTTCTGCACCATGAGCAACTCACATACTTTTCATTTTTTTATCTCACGCATTCCATAAGATCTCATTGTTGTTTATTTTACCCAAAAAACTCACTATCGATGAAGTATCATTAATCTTTTCACCACCGATGCTTTTATCGAAAAACTTATCATCGATGAAGTGTCATTGATATTCTCACTGCTAATGCTTTTATTGAAAATATAAAGCCCCAAAATTTTGAACTTATAAACCTTTCAAAATATTTGAAAGAGACTAAAAAATCTTTTATTTTTCAGAGTTTTTGTTTTTAGTAAATCAACAGAAATGATTTTTTAAAAAGAAAAGAGAAAAGTCGACAACCTTGGGTGCATTAGCATAAAAACCTTCATTTTACACTAGATTAAACCCTCGTAAAATATTCAGAAAACCATATGCATTAAAAAAAATAATGAGTTTATACAAAAATAAGATTTTCTGAGAAAACCCTTGTACAAAATGCAAAACTTCAAAATATATCTTGAATGCAGAATGTCATAAAAAACAGTGAAATCTTAAAGCCATCTTGCAATTGTGCCATCACCCGTCTTGTAAACCTAATCATCGCCTGTACTCATAAAATGAGTTAGTTTCATGAAAAACTGGTAGGTGTACAAGTAAGATAATATAGAACAAAATTAAGTATATGAATTTCATTCAAACATGTTAAGCAATTTTAGCAAGTAATAAGCCATAACTAGCATGAGCATTTTGATTCACACAAGCAAATAAGCTATCTCTGGTATGAGCAATTAATTTTGCAAGCAAATAAGCAGTTAATTAACACAAGATATGAGCAGTTAATTAACACAAGATGCACAATCAACAAGTATTGTGAATAGGATAACTTTGTTTTGATATTAACTGACCTGCAGGTACGCATAAGGTACAAAACATAGAAACAACTAAGACTAATCTAGGGATTCATTATGTCATGTATTTTTAATACCCCAAATAGCTAGCTTAGTCCGCTCCTAAGGAAACGACCAATGACCGAGAAAGAATTCTCTAAAGGCCACTCATTCAAATGATGCATCCAACTTCTGCAGAAGTCCATGAGATCTATCACCTAGGATAAATTTTGGTAGTCCCGTCCCTAACTTCGATGACTGGGGACACCGAGTCATTTGCCTAAGGAGTAGTTGTTAACAACCTGTTCATCAAAGTTTTTGTACCATCACATCCTCTTCCTTGACAGAAAACAATAGGCGAATGTGTGCGTCAAGTTTTATTTAACTGACGACTCATTCTACATGCTCTGGTCTTTCAACCCACTCGAGCATCTTGCCTGTGAAGGTGAATCATCACCATTTATGTGATTTTTATTTCATCATTGTGATTTTGCATGTTGCGAGATTACCAAAAATATCTCATCCAATCAATGTAGTAAAAATATACCGTACCTATCTAAAAGTACGACTACGATGAGAGGGGTATGGGTTTCTCAAAAAGAAACTCCAGCTTAAATGTGTTGTGAAAGAAATGATGCAACAAATATTTAGTTTGTCTTGGCATGCTCTGGTCTTTCAGACCAACTCGAGCATCTTGCTTATGAAGGTGAAACATCACCATGTAAATGATTTCCATAATGTGCCATTTGCACGCTTCGAGGTTACATGAACTTCTTATCCTACTCATCGTAGTACAAACATTATCATACTTGCCGAAAAGTATGGCTATGATAAGAAGGGTATGGGTTTTCCAAAAGAATACCAACATAAAGTTTCACAAGGACATAATGTAAGAAATTCATTTTGACATGTTTAGTCCTTTGAAACAAAAAAATACAACTTTTCATAATTTTAGGATCGGCATGGATCTGAAACACTTCTCCCAAGTGCACCGACTTGGGGAGAACTAGTTATTTCGCAACTCACAAATTTTAGGATCGCCATTGTAGTTGTAGTTGCTTGATTTTAGTTCGTCTATTGTCCTTTGCGCAACTTTCTCCTACCTTGTGGAGTCGCGGCGTTGCACACATTTTCGAATGTAAGTGATAAACGTCTTGGGCTGTGGGGCACGAGCGAGATCCATTGTGCGAGTTGTGAAAGGTAAAAGGTGAGCATCATGCTTAAAAATTAAAAAGAAAAGTGGGTTGAGACCCCAAATAGGGCAGAGCTGTATCTCTGCCCGCCACACAATGAAGAAAAGGAGGAAGGGGCATGGGGTGTAGCCCCTGCCCTTTGTCCAGTTCGAAAAGAAAGCAGGGGCAGGGGAACATGCCCCAGCCCACCGACCTATTAAGAGGAAAAGAGGGGCAAAGGGGCATCCCCTGCTCGCCGACCGCCAACCTGATCGAAAAGGGGAGGGAGGCAGCAACACCCCTACTCTGATAAGGGAGGGGCGATGTCCCTTCCCTTGTAGAAGAAATATGAAGGAGGCAGAGGCTCTGCCCCTGCCTGCCGGAAAACAAGAGGCAGGGGCAAAATCCCCTGCTTGACAAATCAAAAGGGAGGTAGGGGTTTTGCCTGCCTACCAAAAAGGTAAAGAGGCAGCCTGTTGGCATCATAAGAGAGGCAGGGCTTTGCCCTTGCCTGCCGGCCGGATGGCAGAAGAAGACAGTGAGAAGAAGAAGAGAAGACATCGAGAATAAGAAGAAGAATAAGAAGACAACACAAGGAGAGAGAGAGAGGTTACTTGCGAGGTGATCGATGAAGGGGGGCGAGCACCGACGTCGATGGGAGGGGCTCTCACAAGGAGTCTGGCAACAGGTCGTCAAAGGACAAGGAGCGAGAAGGGAAGAATAAGAGCAGGAAAGGGAGCGGGAAAGGGGTGTCGGGCGACGTCAAGTGCCCGACGAGATCGTCGAAGGGGGAAGGAGGTCAGGCGAGGTCACCAAAGGGGGGAACAGGGTTAGGCGATGGTCGTCGGAGGGGGAAGGCAGCGGAAAGAAGGAGAGAGCAGAAGGGGGAAAATGGGTGTCTCTCGAATAAGAAACCCTCACTCCCCCTGCATGCTTTAAATAGGCACGGGGGGCAATGGGGGAGTAAAAAGGGGTACAGGGGTTCGAGTCCAGGTCGAATCCAGATCTGACCCGAGTTTCATTTTTTTTTTGTAAAAAGCATGGGTTTTATAGAAAAAACTTACCATTGATGTACCACTCATGCTTTTACAAGAAAACTTCAATGTCGATGAAGTGTCACCCATGCTTTCGGGGTTTTCCACCGCTGGTGAACCACTACTGATGAGAAATTTTTGCAAAGACGGAATGTTGTTGGAATGTCGCCCGAAGGATTGGGGACCACTGGTTGGGTACCAAAAAACCCTAAGGTTGCAAAAATAGTGCATCCTCGTGCAAATAAGGGTTTGAGAAACAAAACGTCATTTATATATATATATATATATATATATATATATATAAGAATTTTCTAAAAAAAAAAATTGCAATATCATTGTGATACTCCTTGAGAATTTTGCAATATAGGACTTTCACAAGTTTTTAATAGTTTCACAATACTACATGTGATACTTCTTGAGAATTTCACAAGGAAAAGATTTTTGCAATAATTTTTAAAATATCACACGATCAGTTGTGATTTTGTTGATGAGTTTCTCAAGTTCATCAACTTTTAGCATTGTGACTTGCGAAAGTCAAAAATTCGCAGTTGCGAGAGGTAAAGGCATAAAAAAAATTGAAAACCTACAAAATTGTCTATTTAGCAAATTTGATAAATTATAGAAAATTTTGAGAAACACATTAAATTTTTCATACAATACGATTATTTTCTATTTTTTAGTAGTGTATTACTAAAAATATATTGTTAGTTTCAAGCAAGGTTAGTAATTATGAATATTGCACATGTAGTTCTTCAATGTTCTTTGTATTTGTTAGTATAGTGTATTGTCATAGAAATTTTTATTTTTTTTAGAATGCATTTGTGCCCACCCTAATTTAAACTTCTTGCTCTGCCCTTGCCTCTAACATCTTTTTACTAAAAGTATGATTCATAGCTGTAGAACCTCTTGGCAAGATGCCAAAAGGCATATAGATGCAACTTTTGGACTCTATAACAATATGGGCTGCCATCGGATATGCAGGGTGCCTTTCATTGGTGGGCACCGTAAGAGCTTGGGTGTTGGTGATCCACCGGAAGATTGCCTACTTTAACGGGGAACTTCATAAAAAAAAAGTGCTACTTGCCTATAAAAAGAAAAGCTTATAAAATGAGACTAACAAAATTGACCATGAAGAAGATAATAAGTTAAAAATTCATTGATTCATCATCACCACCACCACCACCATTACCTTCTCTCAACTATAAGAGCCCAACTATTCAAGCCTTGTTTATTTTTAGAGCTCAACATTTGAAACACCAAAATCATTCACGTCCCCACTCGCTCCTACCAATTCTTATGGCCTTCAATCCTTGGAAAGTTCAAAAAATGTGCTTGGTCGTTAGGTACTCATATCAAATCCCAAACCCCCCACTTCTAAGGACAAAAAAATCAGAAAGGCCTCAAGATCCAAAATTCTTTTTTTTTTTGAAAGGCAAGGTGGGATTAGGCAGACCTCCACAAGGTACCATTGGATTTTGAATTTGCAACGTCCCAACACAAGGTGACGTGCACTAACAGCTCCTACCAAACAAGTTGAGCCCCCATTAATCCAATTTTTTTTTACAGTAGCCCAAAGTCAGGGTACGAGAACATTTTTTTGGGTGGAGAAGTAGCCCAAAGTTAGGGTACGAGAAGACCATTTTTTGGTGGAGAGAGAGAGTGGTTATTGACAATGCTGTAAGAATAGTCTTAAACCTTGAATTGATTTTGAGGGCTCAATGGTCTTGAATGAGTTTAGATCCTGTGCAATATGATTGCACAAAAATTATGCATTAAGCACCCAATCGCCATCCATCAGGTCTTGGGCCCCCACACCTGACAAGCCTGTCCTCAAGATGGAAGGTGATCAGGTGCTTAGTGCATAAATATTTGTGCAATCATATTGCACCTGATCTTTATCAGTCAAGAAAGACACAAAAAATATTAAAATACTATTTAAACTATTTTTTTAAATTAGCTAATTCAGGTTAATTTCATATCGATTTTCTAAATATGCAATCATTGTTTTTGACTAACTGTCGCGATAATACGACGAGAAGTAGCAAACCGAGAGGGTGTTGTGTGTTCTCCCCAGAACACAAATTGTGTGTTTCGGTGTGTACAGAGGAATATTTTGGGACCCGCAATAATTCATATGTCAATGTTGCCCACAATGACTTTATAATAAAATAACATATAAAAAAGGTAGATATGCTTTTGACGAAAATGTCCTCTCGTAAGATAGATATGTGTTGGATGAAAATGTCCTCCCGCTCCCCGTAAATAGATTTGCTTGTTCCGCCTTTGTTTTTAGCTTTTGTTACAACATATGGCTGCCTTCTCGTTCCTGCCTTGTGTTAGATAGAAAACTTTTTCGGGTTCGTTCCTACCTCGTAGAAATAACTATAAATCGAATGACTGATTCGATCATTGGTGGGCGTCATAGGGGGATTTGTCGGCCATCTCTTTTTACAGTCTCCTCTTCTTCTTCATTTTCGTTAGGCAGTATGGAAAAAAACAATGATGCACAAACATTTCAACAAGTGTCATTAAGGTCACATTGTGAGTATTTTTCCATGTCATCATGCTATTGTTGAAGAACGTATGTCGTCGTGAGTGTCATTAAGGCGTTGTTTTGTTATTGCAAGTAGATTTTATCGTTTCAACGGTTGGAAACTTGAAGACATTTGTAAGACGCTGGGACCTGTTGACAAGAATGCTTGGTTACAGATGCGAGCAAGGGTTTCTACCCCATCTGGTATCATCAATTCACTCAGTATATTCAATGTAACGTAAATCGCGGTTGTAGTAACACGTATATCGATTTGTGAGATATTTTTTTGTTTATTAATATCGATTTATAATATATTATGTTGAAATGTCATATATTGATTTGTAATATATTATATGTTTTCTAGTGTCAATTTGTGAGATATTTTTTTTGCTTGATAATATCGATTTGTAATATATTATGCTGAATTGTCGTATATGGATTTATAAGATATTATGTATTTTCTAGATTAATTTATGAGATATTATTTCGGTTGAAAATCTTGACTTGTAATATATTTTGTTGAATTTCCACATATCGATTTGTAAGATGTTATGTGTTTTTCAGTGTCGATTTGTGAGATATTATTTTGTTTATTAATATCGATTTATAATATATTATGTTGAATTGTCGTATATCGATATGTAAGATATTATGTGTTTTCTAGTGTCGATTTGTGAGATATTGTTTTGTTTGTTAATCTCGATTTGTAATATATTATGTTGAATTTTCGTAAATTGATTTGTAAGATGTTATTTGTTTTTCAGTGTCGAATTTTAAGATATTGTTTTGATTGTTATTATCGATTTGTAATATATTTTGCTGAATTGCTATAAACGTATATGCTGGCTAACAGAAATTGATGTTTTGCTCATGACAATGTTGAGCATATCAACTGGTTGCAGTAAAGATGATGTGTCTCAATCACTGGAAAGTCATGGAGCAACGGACATCCGTACTATCGACGCACCTGAAGAAGTGAATATGTGCACTATTGATGCACATGATAATAAAGGTGCATGCATTGGATTCACTCTAGACTTGAATATTCCAGCAGACGAAATGGAATTCGATAATGCTATTCCATGAGACGAAATGCAATTCGATAATGAGGTAGATGATCATGACAGTGCACTTGACAAAGGTGCAAACACCTCAAGTCTACATGACATTACACTTGACTCTGTTCTCGAAGAGGGAATGCAATTTAATAATGAGGAAGCTGCATACAAATTTTATAATGATTATGCCTTAAAACTTGGATTCAGTGCTAGAAGATATTCTTGGGCAAAAAATGCACAGGGTGTCATGGTGAGAAAAGCATATGTTTATTCTAAGCAAGGTTGGAAGAAGTCAAGTGGAAATCCAACAAGTAGAAATCCAGATTCAAGATGTGGTTGTCCAGCGAGAATGGTGTTAAGAAGACTTCCGAATGGGAAATATGTAGTTCGTACTTTAATCAATGATCATAACCATGAATTAACCCATTCTTTTATGACTCCTATGTTAAGGTCACATCGTAAAGTAACCGAAGTGCATGTTGTAATTGTTGAAATAGCTGATAGACTCAACATTAAACCAAGGAAGACATACAATGTGTGTGCGCGCATAGATGGTGGCCGCGAGAATGTACCTGTAAACACCCCAAATTTTCACCCTCATCCTACGTTTACACTTCATATTCATTGCAATATCATTGCATGCATTTGACATGTCATTTCATTGCATTGCATGTCATTGCATCTCATTATCAAGATCCAGAACTCTTGTTTTTTAGAATATTAATCCAGATTCGAGTTTTAAAACTTTTTTTTTAAATCAATTTCAAAACATGGGTTTTAAGTCGATATTCTTGCCATTTGCCAAACCCCAGGATCTTATATTTCGAAATATTTTCCTCAGAAAATAATCTAGATTCATTTTAAACTCAATTTCAATTGATTTCAATTCTCAGATGAGGCCCATTTAGGTGGTGTCACTTCTAGATTCCTTTATTTATCAAAAATCTCAAAAAATTTGGAGTCCTAGTCGGATCAGGACTCTATATTTTCATCTTTTTGAATCTTTTTAAAACTCCATTCTGATTTTAAACCAGCTGTCGTCATATCTTTGCCCATTCTCGTCATTTTTATCCAAAATTTTAGAGTTTCAGTCCAATCAGGACTCTTTTTCCAAAATTCTAGTTGGATCAGGACTCTTTTTCCAGAGACCTAGACGGGTCAGAACTCTATTTTTATTACCCTTTTCACCTATTTTTGAGAAAACCTATCAAAATTCTTTGTTTTTGGCCAAAATCCTAGAGTCACATTTGAATTAGGACTCTTTCTCAGAGTCCTAATTGAATCAGGACTCTATCCCGATTTCATCATTTATTCTTGTTCTTCACTTGATTTCAAAACCTTTTCAGCTGATTTTCAAAATCTTTTATTTTAGCCAAAATTTTAGAGTTTTAGTCGAATTAGGACTTTTCTTAGAGTCCTAATCGAATCATGACTCTATCTTTCATTGTTATTCTTATCTGTTTTTAATCAATTCTTTCAAAATCTTTCAAAGAGAAGTAAAAAACTCAGAGTTTTAGTTGAACCAGGACTCTATTTGAAGAGTCCTAGTTGGATCAGAACTCTGATCCTGATTTCAATTTTGAGAGAATCTTTTAAAAATCATTTTATTTATCCTTTCAGGAATCAAAATTGTTATACCTTTATCATGGAATTTCAAAATTCTAAGGTTTTATCCCAGAGTCCTGATCGAATTAGGACTCTATCCCAAGTTTGTTTTTCCACTTCATTTTCACTGGTTTTCAAAAGCTTTATTTAAATCTCACCATTTACTGAGTCCTAGTCTAATTAGGACTTTTCTTCAGAGTCCTAATTCGATCAGGACTCTGAACCGAACTTCAATTCTATCTTGTTTTCGCTTGTTTTTCAAAATTCTCTCATTTGTTTTCTCAAAAAACCCAAAATTCTAAGAGTCCTAGTCCAATCAGGACTCTGTCCTCAGAGTCCCAATTGGGTCAGAACTCTGTTTGATTTTAATACTTGTTATTTTTACTGTTTTCACAAGTTCTTTCATCTGTTTTTCAGAAAATACCAAAAAAATCTAGAGTTTTAGTCCGATCAGGACTCTGTCCCAGCGTCCTAATCCAGTCAGGAGTCTGTTCTGAAGTCTGTTTTTACTTCTATTTTCATTCATTTCTATTTGTTTTCAAAAATTAGGTCATTTTGCAAAGTCTCAGTTGATTCAAGACTATTTCAGAGTTTCGATTGAGTTAGGACTCTAACCTTGACTGCATTTTTTAACTTGTTCTTATCAGTTTTGATAAAATCTTTCAAAAAACCCTTTATTTGGCTTTTAAAATCTAAAATCTCAGAGTCCTAATTGGTTTAGGACTCTGGCTCAGAGTTTCAGTTCGCTTAGAACTCTATTTTCAAAACTTTAAATTTCAACCGTTGATTTTAACCCCTTTTGAAAGTCATTTTCAGTCTTTGTTTCAACTTTTTCAAAACCTGATGTGGGGTCCACTCAGTTGGCACCATATTTAGAGGAGTTCTGACCAAGTCAGAACTCTGTGTCCTTTTAAAACTTTCAATCTTAAAGTCTACTTTTGAATATCTTTTGAAAAAACTCTCAATTTCAAGTTTTAAAATAATTTTTTGAAAATTCAAGTGGGGCCCTCTCTGGGTGACACCACATTTGTAAAAGTCAGGGTTAGACTAGGATTAGTCAGTGTCCAACCTAGGTTATATGTCTAGGTGAGTCAAAATTTAATTTTAAAAACCTCTATTTTCACTCTAGTTTTTAACTTTGATTTTAAAGTTTTAAAAAATAGATTTTTCTAAAAAACCAAAATGGCACCACATTTGGGGTCATTAGGTCAATTAGAGGTCTAATTAGGAGTCTTAGGTTATTTAGGAGCTTAATTAAGAAGGTTAAGAGTCAAATCCAATTAGGAAAAATTGCCCCCCACTAATTGTTTGAGATAGGTTTTTAAAAGGGACAAAGTTGGAATTAATCAACCTTCTTTTTTTTAACCTAATTTTTTCTATTTAAAGAGGCTAGAGGGGAGGTCGACCCATAATCTTTTTTTTGTTGTTTCTTGAAGCTTCTCTCTCCTCCCAACTGCAATCATTCAAGGTAATTTTCTATCATATTTTTCATGTTTTTACTAATTTTTTTATTATTTTACATGAGATTTCATCATGGAAACCATTGTGTTCATGGATTCAACCATGATTTTTTATCAAGAACCCTAAAATCAACCCAAAAAGATGATCTAACTCAACTTGAGGGTCATTTCTAGGATTCTAATCCGTTAGAATCGATGAAAGGTATGTTTTCTACGTTCTTAACCAAAGAAACGTGAGATTTACCCGTCAAATGGGTTAAATCCATGATTTCAAAGGTAAAAATTAATTTCAGTCATGGATTCCCTATTTTATTTTTATTTTTTAGCATATTAATGTTTATTATACGTGTTTTATCATTAAAATCAATTTTGTTTTGTTGTTTAGATAATTTTTATGGGTTTTCAGGGTTAAATTATATTTTTTTTAGTGTTTCTTAGATTTCTGTGTGTTTTAATCTTAGATCCATGGAAAGCATGTTAGTTCGTATTGAAATCTTTGTTAAAAATTTCTGATTTTTTTATATGTGATTCATGGATGTATTAGTGAGGCTTTGTAAAAAAAATCAAACGTTTTGGGATTCGAGAACTCTGCTAAAAAAATACAAATTCAAATCGGGATTTCTGTTGATTAAAATCGTTATTCAAATTCAAGCATAACTTGAAGATGTGTTATTTAATTCATCCGATATTTGATTAGAGATCCATAAAATGCAGTAGATTTATGTTAATGCCTAGTATCTACTGTAATTTAATTGTATTTTTATATCTCTGTTTACTATTTTTCCTCTGTTAGAAAGTCAGGTCCATGTTTTAAAACTCGTTATAAATTACTAAAACCCTAATTCAACTTGTGTTGATCATAGATCCTTAATCGTAGATCCTATCCATGATCTATAAAAATAGAAGTTCATTATTTATCTGTCTATTATTCACTGCTGAAATCGCAAAATTTTTTGATGAAGTCTGCCATTTTTCCTTGTATTTACAATCGAAAGTACCTGTTTTAATCACTTTTATATTCGTTAAATTTAAGTCCAAATTGTCGGAACAATATCTCCCTAACCGGAGATGATTTTTCCAATCTGTAAAAAGGAAATTCTTTGTTTTTTTGTCTGCTATTTATTTGTAAAATTTCATAAATTTTCATGGTAAATTGGTCCCTGGTTCGGATCTGATACTGAAATTAGTATGTGATCGCCAGTAAAAATAACATATTTTAGGGTTTTAATGCAATTTTTAAATTGGAATAAAGTCAAAAATATATTTTTATTATTCCAATATAATTTTAGAATGATAATAAGTGCAGGTATTGATATTTATCAATTTTGAAACCCATTTGATGCTTGAATGAGCCAAATTGCAAAACAGGGTGCCCGTAGGATCTTGAAACACTGCCAAAATCATGATTTTTGTGATATTTTTAGTTTTTTTATGTATAAGTTCATATTTTTAGGGTTTTTTCATGTTTAGAATCATGTTAGGACACTTCATGATCGATTTGGTTGTTATTTGTTTTTATTTAGACCCTAAACCCTAAGTTTGTACCAAAATATTTTCTGAAAACCCTGATTTCAAGGCCATAGTCTTGCTATCGGGGGTAATTTGGTCATTTGACCTCATTTTCGAAATTCCTAACTTGGATTTTCTTATTTCCAATCATACCATATCACCTTATGTTTGATTTATTTTCATTTAAATTCCAAAACTTCTTTTTTACAAAATATCTTTCTAAAAACCCTCATTTCAAGGTCATAGTCTTGCTATCAGGGGTATTTTGGTCATTTTGACCCCAATTTCAAATTTTTAAATCTCATTTTCATATTTCTTCAATTTTATTTCTTATTTCATTATGTTTATCTCAAGGAATCATGGAAAAAGGCTTATATCTAGCAAAATTCAGTAATTTCTAGATATTACTGGATAAATCTAGAAAAGCCGACATTTCTTCACTAACAAGTTTTCTAGTTTTGTAGGGATATTGAAGACTTTATTTTCAGTTATTTAAATTCAATTAGTGATGTAAATTATAATTAAATTTAGAATAAGAATTTCAATTTCTGCTTAGAATAGAGAGCATTGCATATAGTTTAATTCTACAAATTTCAATATCTGATGAATGTATAATTCATGCACATTTTTACAAATTCACCATGGTCTACACGAATGGCACGTGCACAAGCTCTTAGGGAGTTGACAAACTCGGTGGAATTCATATTTATAGCCATAGTCAGAATACGAATGAGACTCAGATTTGTGATCTTCGTATTAGCCACATTCAGCCTACACTCTTAGGCTAACTTCAAAATGCACTGCATTTCTCAAAAATACAAAAATATTTTCTCAATCCTTCAAATCAATGACTTTCATATCTACATTCATTCATCTTATTCAATTTGCAAATTCCAATTTTAATTCAGAGATATCGATTTTCTCAAAATTTCCAAGTCTTACTTAGAAATTGATTTTCTCAAAACTCTGAGCTTTCAAATGGTATTTCAAGTATTTTTCAAAGTTCAAAATTGGAGTTTCCAAGTTATATATTCAATTTCAAAGTTTGAATTCAGAGAAATCAAGTTTTCCAAAGTTACTTGAAATTCCTCAAAAATCGATTTTCGTTTTCCCCAGAAATATTCTTTCACCATGATTCACGATTTTCCAAGTGACATCTTTTCCAAGAATTTTCCAAGTATTTCAAATCTCAGAAGCAAACATCATGTTTTCAAATCTGCATTTTCAGAAAATTTATAGCACATGCATGATTCTTTGTGCATTTAGGAAATAGAACATGATTTAGACAAGTTGAGCAAAGCTAAGCACACTTTTGATCCTTGGTTCGATTACCCCTGGTAAAGGCGACAGGAACGGTTGAACCTCGTACCGACAGGTGAGTCCTATTCTTCAGAATTATCCTTCATTTTAAAACGGAGGCGAGTTATTTTCAAAATCTTTTTCAAAGGTCAGTTTGATTTGCAAAAGTAAAATTTAGCGATGATAATAGTATCATTCACACCTATGGATCTAAGAAACCATTTGAGAAGGAAGAGGTCAGACAACATGAAGAATGAAGGAATATGTTCTTTGGTTGATTACCTACAGAAGAATTCAAGCAATGACCTTGGTTTTTTTAGTGCAATGCAACTTGATGAAGATGGGTATGTTGTGAATAGGTTTTGGGCAGATTCAAAGTCAATTGTAGATTATGAATGCTTCAATGTTGTGCTTATTTTTTATACAACAGTGAAGATTAATACAGAATAGTGGTCATTTGCGCAGTTTGTCAAAGTGAACCATCACTCACAAAGTTGTATATTGGGCGACGCTTTTTTGTATGACCAGACCAAGAAAACCTTTGAGTAGTTGTTCAGAGTATTTACATAGGCAATGAATAGGAAGCACCTTGGAGCTATACTAACAAATGGTGATCATGCAATTGCGGTTGTAGTGTCTCATGTGTGGCCATATGCACATCATCGCCTATGTTTGTGGCATATATTTCAAAATGCAGCAAAGAACATAAGACACATTTTTAATCAGAAGATAGGGTTTGATAAAATATTTAGAAAGTGTGTACTTGAGAACATGGACGATGTCACTTTTCTGTCTGATTATGAGCAAATGATTCAAATGTACAACCTTGAAGATTGTGTGTGGTTACAACATTTATATGCAGATAAGGAGAAGTGAGCATTGGCATATGAAAGACAATACTTTTGTGCAGGTATGATAAGCACACAAAGAGCTGAATCTATGCATGTCACACTGAAAAAAACCTTGTATTCATGTTTAACAATGTTTCACTTCATGGAACAATATGAATTATTTATAGATAGTTTTAGACAAAATGAGCTTGAATAAGATGTGAAATGCTTTAACACCCGCCCTGTAACTTTGGGCATGAAAATTTGACGCTACCTAAAGATCTGTATACACTAACTGTATTTGAATGGACTAAGAAGGAGGTAGTACAGGTCATGAATTGCAATATAAAAGGACACATATAATATGGGAATATGCACAAATATCATATTATATGGGAGGGCGAAGAGCATCGAAAAAGGCAAGAAGCATATGTTACGTACAATGTTGACAACGAAATAGTTGAATGTATGTGCAAAATGTTTAAATTCAAAGGTATTTTATGTTGTCATGCATTAAAGGCACTTAATCAAGAGAAGGTACAAGAAATACCTGAGTCATATATAATGCGAAGATGAATGAGACAAGCAAAGATTGAACTGTTGGATAGAAATAATGTCAGTCCATCTGGTGTTGATGAGAAGTGCCACATAGTCTCTCGTTACTAACAACTATGTAGGTCACTTATGCATGTTACAGATTTGACATCAAAAAGCAAAGAAGCTTATGTATGTATGAGAAAAGTGTCAAGAAAATGGCTTGAAAAAGTCCAGTTAATTCACCATGAGTTCATTGCAGCTCGTGAAGACCAATCTAAGATAACAGAATCGAACGATGTAGGTGAAAATCACGCTTCCCCTAACCCTTGTGAGAAGTTGCACCAAAGCATAAACATCATCTTCGACAAGTCAGGAGTAAACCTTGTAGATTATGATGAAAATATTCACCTAGCGAAGGGTATTAAAAGGAAACTTGCCTATGATCGCAGTCGTTGGAGGACAAAGGGTTCACTGGAATTGGTTTGCAAGAAAATGTTTAAGAAACAATCAACCCTTAAGCAACCAAGCCCTTCATATGAACAGGTATGTAATATAATATATTGTTTCCCATGTAAATTGTATTACGTGCAACCTATCAATATCTAACTTGTGTAATTTCCAATATGCAACAATACCCTACAGACGTGCATTACAATGTTGGAACCTACAATCCACCCGACCTGTTTGAGTGGAACGATGGCATGACTTTGACAAGTATTTTGGTATGTAACAATTTTGGGATGATGTTTGCATTTCTTGTTGAACTTATTGTAGTGCCTGATATTGTTCTGTTTAATGACAGGCTCAGTTCAATTCAAAAGTGAGCAACACAACACAGGAATCACGTGTGGATTCTTCAGCTACAAAATAGTTGTAGCATTTAACTTTTATTAGTGTAAATCGTTGTAATGTTTAGCATTCTGTAATTCTTTATTATAATTCTATAATTTTTTGTTTTAAATCGATAATTCTTTCTTATAATTTTATAATTCTTTGTTGTAAATCTATAATTCTTTGTTGTAATATTATAATTCTTTGTTGTAATTCTACAATAGAAATCATACTACAAATATCATAAAACTCATCCCTAGAAAACACATAATATCTCACAAATTGATATATAGCAATTGTACATAATATCTTACAAATCGATATACGACAATTCACCATAATAGCCTACTAATCGATATTAACAAACAAAACAATATCTCAACAATGGACACTAGAAAACACATAACATCTTACAAATCGATATACGACAATTCAGCATAATATTACAAATCGATATTAACAAACAAAACAATATCAACAAATCAACACTATATCAGGAAGCTTTATTCTAAAAAATGGGTGTTGCGGATGCTGTTTTGCCTCATTAATTTCCTCGAGAGAAGAGAGGGTGTGCTGACAAAAATAGTACTCAGATTGACATTAAGAAGCCAAAGATTGAACCCGCTAATGAACCTTTTCCTATTTCATCAATTAATGACCTAAAACTGACCATTTCTAAGAAAACTCATAATTCTTTTTGGCTTGATATCTTACAAATTGATTTACAGCATATCAGCATAATATCTTCCAAATCGATATACGGCAAATCAACATAATATATTACAAATCGATATTCACAAACAAAACAATATCACCAAATGGATATTAAAAAACACATAATATCTTACAAATCGATATACCGTAATTCAGCATAATAGCTTACAAATCAATATTAACAAACAAAATAATATCTCACAAATCAACACTACAAAACACATAATAGCTTACAAATCGATATACGATAATTCACCATAATAGCCTACTAATCGATATTAACAAACAAAAGAATATCTCACAAATCGACACTAAAAAACATAACATCTTACAAATTGATATACGACAATTCTGCATAATATTATAAATTAATATTAATAAACGGAAGAATATCAACAAATCAACAATATATTGGGAAGCTTCATTCTAAAAAAGGCATGTTGTGGATGCGGTTTTGCCTTATTAATTTCCTCGAGAGAAGAGAGGGTGTGCTAACAAAAACAATAATCAGACTGACATTAAGAAGCCAAAGATTGAACCCGTTGATGAACATTTCCCTATTTCATCAATTAATGACCTAAAAGTGACCATTTCTAAGAAAGCTCGTAATTCTTTTTGGCTTGATATCTTCCAAATTGATATACGGCAAATCAGCATAATATATTACAAATCGATATTAAAAAACAAAACAATATCACCAAATCGACATTCGAAAATACATAATATCTTACAAATCGATATACCGCAATTTAGCGCAATAGCTTACAAATTGATATTAACAAACAAAACAATATCTCACACATCGACACTAGAAAACACATAATAGCTTACAAATTGATATACGACAATTCACCATAATAGCCTACTAATCGATATTAACAAACAAAACAATATTTCACAAATCGACACTAGAAAACACATAACATCTTACAAATCGATATACGACAATTCAGCATAATATTACAAATCGATATTAACAAACAAACAATATCAACAAATCGACACTATATCGGGAAGCTTCATTCTAAAAAAGACTTGTTGCAGATGCTGTTTTGCCTCATTAATTTCCTTGAGAGAAGAGAGGGTGTGCTGACAAAAACAGTAATCAGATTGACATTAAGAAGCCAAAGATTGAACCCGCTGATGAACCTTTCCCTATTTCATCAATTAATGACCTAAAAGTGACCATTTCTAAGAAAGCTCATAATTCTCTTTGGCTTGATATCTTACAAATCGATTTACGACAATTCAACATAATATCTTCCAAATCGATATTTGAAAACACATAATATCTTACAAATCGATATATCGCAATTCAACATAATAGCTTACAAATCAATATTAACAAACATAACAACATCTCACAAATCGACACTAGAAAACACATAATATCGTAAAATTGATCTACGACAATTCAACATAATAGCTTACTAATCAATATTAACAAACAAAACAATGTCTCACAAATCGACACTATATCAGCATAATAACTTACTAATCGATATTAACAAGTGCCAGTTGCATAATTTTGTAAGATGTTTCAATTTTTAAGATATTTGTATTATGATTTTGAAATGTGTGCCTGCGCAATTGACAATGTTGCGATTTGCGCGCTTGAAGTGGCGATTTGCATACTCAACACACATTGTGTCAGTGCGTAATATTGGTTTATGGATCAATGTAAATTTTGAACAGTCTTACAAAATTTGTATACACAGTCTATAAAATCTGTTACAAATGTCTGTACACAAAAAATTTCTCCTATTCGGGAAATTGAATGTTAAACCAAAAATTGCTATCTCTCTCTCTCTTTCAGCAGTAGAACGTAACCCTCTTCACGTTATCCTTGAGAACATGTAGACGTTTAAAATGGCTTCCTCATACTTCTGAGGGCCTCGCATCCTTCGTTGCTTTCTTGGTATTCTTGCAGTCTGGGGTTTTGTATCCATCGTAATTAGAAAATCCATTAGTTTTTTGCATAGTTTCGTGTGGAATTCAAGAATATCATCATGAAAAAATAAAAATCGTTAGTCAGACAAATATAGAAATGTAGTCAGCAATAATATAGGATAATAAAACATGTTTAAGTGTACAACATACAATGATGAATTTTGGTACTCGTCTATAATATATTGCTTCAATATACTTCATTACAAAGACGCCACAATTGACGCCATTATTTTGTAAAGGAGCATCCTCGGCAATGTGAATCCTCCACGGGCTAATGTCGACACCCAACATGTATCTGAAAAATCCAACGTGTGATTTATGCAAAAGCAAGTAAATTTCGGGCCATGGTAGAAGATATAGTAATCTTATAGATAGAAAATTACCAAATGCACAATGTCACGGTCTACACCAATGTTATAGTCCAAGGAGTTGTATAACCATATTTGTTGTTTTCGTATATCCAACACGTATAAGAGCCAATGCTTTTCCGATTGCCACAATGTAGGAATCAATATCTGAAAATCGATGTTAAGAATCAGCATAAAAATCGATATTAAAAATCAAAACACTATCTTAAATGGATATTAGGATTCAACATATAAATCAATATTAAGAATCAAAACAACATCTTAAATCGATATGTAAATTCCTATTGATAGCTTAAAATAGATATTAAGAATCAACATATAAATCGATATTAATAATCAAAACAATATCTTAAATCGATATTAGGATTCAACATATAAATCGATATTAAGAATCAGAACATCTTAAATCGATATGTAAATTTCTATTGACAACTTAAAATAGATATTAAGAATCAACATATAAATCGATATTAATAAAAAAAAAATATCTTAAATCGATATTAGGATCCAACATATAAATAGATATTAAGAATCAGAACAATATCTTAAATAGATATGTAAATTCCTATTGATAGCTTAAAATAGATATTAAGAATCAACATAGAAATCGATATTATGAATCAAAACAGTATCTTAAATTGATATTAGGATCCAACATATAAATTGATATTAAGAATCAGAACAATATCTTAATTAGATATGTAAATTCCTATTGATAGCTTAAAATAAAGATTAAGAATCAACATAGAAATCGATATTATGAATTAAAATAATATCTTAAATCAATTTAACATCTTGCAAATTGATATGGTCATAAACTTTTTCACTTGACGAGAAGTTTGCCATTTGGTCATCGTCACCCAAGTATTGTAGTCCATCTAGAAATCCAACCGCGCATAGCATTCGGCAGATGATACTCTGTTGAACAAAACAGTAATAATAGTAAGTTTAAAACATGCAAGTACATTAGTAAATAAAAAAATGAATATATAAGATAACCAATATACCATAAAATAAGGGGTGATGACACATACCGTCTTAGATAATCTCTCGCTTTGAATATACATGACAAAATCGTGTATAGTCTGTTTACAACAAATATGCACTTGTTAATATACATGACCACGACATACATAAATGTATAACCGATAGTGCTTTTATACGTACAAAATTACTGATAGTGTGTCCTACAAATTCATCTTGCATCCGGTTGATGTTCTCTTCGAGCATTTTGTTGAGTTTTTGGGCACTTTGTTTTGTTGATGTTGCATTGAAATTAGCTGAATATTGAGTAAATGAACTATTGCATTGTATTCAGTAAGCGAAATGTAAACTACATAAAAAAGATGAAGCAGAATAAAGCAATCGAAGGTATCCTTTTTTGTGGATGATCGACTGAATCACAGCTTCCTTCTTCAACATCGATACAATTTTTGCAATGATGGTGGTTAACTGATACATCGGGTTTTCTGTTCGTTGTTCACGAAGCAGGAAAATGAAACATCGCTTGTTCCTTGCTCTTAAAGGAAACATCGTGTGTTCCTTGCAGAACACACTACCGAAGTTAATCATTTCATGTCGTTTCACATCCCACCCATTTTCAAAAATACTGCCTCCAGAGATTATATTAAATTAATTAATTAAATTACGCATTAAATAAAAGACGTCATTTCATTTGCTAGTATCATCGCAACAACATTAGTACGTGTAAATGAATGACATGTCGCTTAACACCAGTAGTATGTCAGATGACGTTTACCTAAACTCTAGAGCCTAAACCCAAAACTAATCTTATGCGACGTTCCTTGCACTTAAAGGAATCGCTACAAATAATAAACCCTAAACCAGAAATCGCTTAACGATTGAGCAAGCCTACGTACAAATCATGGTAACTTCATAATCGCTCTACCTAGTAATCGCTATTACAGAAATCACTATATATAATAAACTCAAAACTAGTAATCGCTATATGAGTTAGCAAACGTAAGTATAATTTGTGGTAACTTCATAATCTCTATACTTATTAATCGTTATACTAAGTAATCGCTATCACAGAAAATGCTATAAATAATAAACTGTAAACCAGTAATCGCTATACGATTTAGCAAACGTAAGTACAAATCATGCTAACTTCATAATCACTATACTGACTTGTTGCTATTACAAGAATCGCTATAAATAATAAATTCTAAATCAGTAATCGCTATACGAATTAACTACTTGTAAGTAGTAATCGCTAACTTCATAATCGCTATACTGAGTAATCGCTATTACAAGATTCACTATACATAATAAACTCAAAACTAGTAATCGTTATACAATTGACCAAATGTAAGTACAAATCATGGTAACTTCATAATCGCTATACATAGTAATCGCTATACAAAGTAATCACTATCACAGGAATCGCTACAGAGTAATCGCTATCACAACAAACGTAAGGAAAGAATTAAATAATTACACTTATTAATCGCTATTTATGTCACACTTATTAAGAAAAGAATTATATAATTACAATAAAGAATGAATGAATTACAACATAGAATTATCAGGATACACAAATCACATAATATGTTTATTCATTGGTACTTAACTACTCAGATGGACCTACAAATTGTCTCTTTCTTTTCCTTGGTGGAGTCTCTTTATTCAGTGGCCTCTTCATTCCCTTGATCTCATTAAACCCACTGGTAATCATCTCAACCAGCGACCCAATTTGTCTCCCCAAATTTTGTACGTCCTTTCGTAACTCCTTAATCTCCCTCTCCAGCATCGTGAACCTTCTGTCAGACGATACATTCTCTTTTCATAGCAGTGTTTGCTCCCTATCGTGTACTACAATAGATGAAATCGCAAGAAGTGTCAAAGGGACACAAGGGACGTTACGTCTATGCTGGAAGACGACATGATCAGGGACAAGAGCATCCTTACTTTCAGGTTGCTGCTTCTCAATCTGTCGATTTAGACGCATGGGTTGCCAATATTGTTTGAAATAGTTGCGGTCATATTATCGTTCTTTATAATCATATGGTATGGCACAAACACCTCCTTTGTTCCAGTTATCTAATTGTTTCCTGAAGCGTTTGTGCCAATTCACGTTCCCGCCCCCACCACTATTCATTTTTCTTCTAAATAGCACAGGCGCTTTTGGTACCGACTGTCCTAAGCCAGCTTGTAGGAGTACTTGACTGCCATGTTGTAACTCAGCTTCACATTTGCTAAAGATCCAAATATCATAGATAGACAGTCTCACAGCCACAACAACAACCTCTTTGTCCTCGTCCTCCACATCTACATAGGGTCTCTAAACAACCTATGCATTCGAGATTGTGGTTTAGATATAGACATAATTATTCATGCAAAATGTTGAATGCGATAACGATTTGTACTAAGGAAGACAAAATCCTAAAGCGATTATTACTAAAGAATACTAAACATTATAATGATTTACGCTAATGAAAGTTAGATGTTAAGGATATAACAATTCGTACTAAGGAAGACAAAATCCTAAGGCGATTATTACTTAAGAATAGTAACATTATAACGATTTACGCTGATGAAAGTTAGATGCTAAGGAGATAATGATTTATACTAAGAAAGACAAAATCTTAAAGTGATTATTACTAAAGAATACTAAACATTATAACGATTTATGCTAATGAAAGTTAGATGTTAAGGATATAATGATTCGTACTAAGGAAGACAAAATCCTAAGGCGATTATTACTTAAGAATACTAAACATTATAACGATTTACGTTGCTAAAAGTTAGATGCTAAGGAGATAATGATTTGTACAAAGAAAAACAAAATCCTAAAGCGATTATTACTTAAGAATGCTAAACATTATAACGATTTACGTTGATGAAAGTTAGATGCTAAGGAGATAACGATTTGTACTAATTAAGAATGCTAAACATTATAAAGATTTTAAACCATTTACCTCATTTAATTGCAGTCCATCTAAAATGAACTGACCATTTTCCTCCTTAACATTTATTGAAGTCCACTGGCCGATACTGGAAAAACCATAAACCGCAGAGCCACACGGAGGGCGCAAGGTGACAATATGCTCCCACATCTAGGCCTACAAAATCAATATATTAGTAAGACTACAACCTTTAACGAGCTTAGTCCACAAGTCCTAAATATTCAATAAACAAATACCTGAACAAATGACCAAAACCCACCAACGGTTTTTGTACCATTACTTGCACAGTAAAGTTGAATGTACAAGTGTGCAAGCATAATAGTACCTCATGCCCAGTTATTGACTTCATCTAAGTCTTTTAGGAACTGGAACCACAAGTAACTTATTCTCAAACCAGAATAATCGAAAAATAAAGTAAGTCCAAAAAAATAAAGAAGGAAGTCACGCAACTCTTGGTCAGCTGCTTTAGATGCACATACAACGGACTGACCTTCCCATTTAT
Organism: Nuphar pumila; assembly: GCF_984573655.1. Taxonomy (NCBI): domain Eukaryota; kingdom Viridiplantae; phylum Streptophyta; class Magnoliopsida; order Nymphaeales; family Nymphaeaceae; genus Nuphar; species Nuphar pumila. The sequence goes on along the minus strand of NC_143251.1, from coordinate 113,401,832 downwards.
TACAGAAAAATAAACTTTCATCGTTGAGGAATTGCCTCCACCAGAAATACACTCACGCCATTCCTCCATCGACATTCTTAGAAGGGTCGTGCAATTATTCCTTGGGTTATAGTTTGAATCTCTTGTTAGGACAACACTTCCATGGCATTTGAGACCCGTAATTTGTGCCACATCTTCTAGGGTTATGGTCATCTAAAAAACCTCAAACTGGAACATGTTCATCTTATGGTAATGTTGGTCCAGAAGACTGCCAAAGTGCATCATTCATAATCAATCTTTTTAATATTCACTCAGCTTTCTATACCACGATAGAACTACAGGCCACTGACACCGCCCTTTCAGTTTTTCACATGCTGCTCTATTTCTCTTTTGACCAACCTGTAACACAAAATATCAAATTACAATTAATCGCTATACATAGTAATCGCTATCACAATAATCTCTATATATAGTAATCGCTATAACAGTAATCGGTATACATAGTACTCACTATTCATAGTAATTGCTATACAAAGTCATCGCTATACATAATAATACCTACAACAGTACATCGCTACATCCAGTAGCGATTAACATACCTTGGTCACAGTTGTCTCCTCTTCATCCCCTCCCTTCCATAGCTTTTGTACTTCTTCCTTTCTTCACTCTTTCGGGTCCATCCTCTTCTTTTTCCTTTCCCTTTTCCTTTTCATCTCTTCCTCCTCCTGCTTCTTCCTTTCTCTTTTCTTCTCTTCCTCGTCCTCCTCATCCTTTCTTTGTCTTTTCTTTTCTTCCTCGTCCTCCTTCTTCTTCCTTTCTCTTTTCTTCTCTTCCTCATCCTCCATCTCCTTTCTTCGTCTTTCCTACTCTTCCTTGTCTGCTTTCTCCTTCCTTTGTCTTTCCTTCTCTTCTTCGCCCTCCTTCTCCTTGCTTTGCCTTTCCTTCTCTTCCTCATCTTGAATCTGCTTCCTTTGCCTTTCATCTTCCTTCTTCTTTAATTGTCTTTGCTTCTCTTCCTCCTCCTCCTTATTTTTAAACTGCCTTTGCTTATCTTCCTCCTTCTTCTTCAAATTCTTTCACTTTTCTTTCTCCTCTTTATTCTTCATTTGTTTTCCCCTTCCCTCCTCCTCCTTCTTCTGCCTTCACTTTTCTTCCTCCTTATTCTTTATTTGTTTTTTCCTCTCCTCCTCCTCCTTCTTCTGCCTTCGCTTTTCTTCCTCCTTCTTATTCTTTCGTTGCTTTTCCCTCTCCTTCTTCTGCCTTCGCTTCTCTTCCTCCTCTTTATTCTTCCTTTGTTTTCCTTCTCCTCCTCCTTTTGCCTTCGCTTCTCTTCTTCCTTATTATTCTTCCTTTCTTTTTTCCTATCGTCCACCTCCTCCTTCTTTCACCTCAATTTCCTTTGCTTTTTTGCTTTATCCTCCTCCTTCCTTTCCTTTTGCTTCTCTTTGTCATCATTCTTCATCTTTTCCATCTGTACTTTTTCCTCAGCATTCTTCGTTAGATCATCATCTTTAATATCTGACGAATTAGGCTCTGCTCTATACTTTAGCAGCAATTGCTCCCTTTCTTTATCATTCTCAATCATCAATATTTTATAGTATGCTTCTAATTGCTCATACAAAGCATATTGTTCGACGATTTCGGTTACAGATTTTCCCTGGAACAATGAAGTGTTTCTTCTCTTACGAATATAATCCATTGGTAACCTGCACAACACAAAAACTCATTGAGACGGCAAAGAGAGCTCTGGGGAAGAAGACGAAGCGTTAGATTTTTTGTGGATCGTTTATGGGGTAATATTAAGAGGATCTTTTTTTATAGCAGAGGAGTTCAATGCTTATGGGACCGACCAAAGATTTTATAATAACATAACATATACCTTTTAGTGGTTCACGTTTTAGGTGGTTTACACAATGACATCTTTGTCGGCTACAAAACGATACAAAAATTCCTGTTGATAGCTTATAAATCAATATACAGAATCATGATGAAAATCGATATTATGAATCAAAATAATATCTTGAATTGATATTAAGAATATTATGCTGAATTTCCGTATCGATGATTAATATATTATGCGATATGTATATCGATGTGTAAGATATTAGGTGTTTTCTAGTATCAATTTATAAGATGTTATACCATGTATTGTCCTATCGTGATCTACACAATGACGTCTATGTCAGCCACAGCTGGATGCAAATCGCAATTTGCATGAGTACAAATCGCGATACAATTGCACAAACAAATCGTTGTCTTATCTAGCCTTCAAATTTACACATCGTTTAGGGTTTAGGGTTTAGGTATAATGTTTAGGATTTAGGTTTAGGGTTTAGGGTTTAGTAAGATATGACACAATTTGTAATATATTTTGCCATATGTACATCGATTTGTAAGATTTTATGTGTTTTGTAGTGTTGATTTGTAAGCTATTAGGCTGAACTTCTGTATCGATTTCGTTCACAAAGAAAGAGTTTTGGGATGAATCCATTTTCATGAATAGTGAGCCACAAAAATAGAATTGTTAATATTTTTTTGCATCACAGTTCATGAAAATGACTTCATCCAAAAAACATGTGAATTCTGTTTAATAATGTATCATTCACATGTATAAATCATTATAATAGGTATCATTCACATGTATAAATCATTGTCTCATCTAGCCTAAAGAGCTATAATTTTGATACGATACGTAAATTGCCTTTGCCCAATGCTTATACAATTAGTCAAAATCGTTGTCTCATCTAACTGTCACATATACAAATCGCTATACATATACTGTAGTTAAATCGATTTGTACTTTACTAAGTCTAAACATTGTGTCGATTTGTGTACGCATGCGTAAAACCCTGCAAAATATAAAACCCTACCTGACCCGACCCGACCCATTGTTCAGGTGTAAAACCCTAGTCTATTTAACCTCTCTTCCTCTTTTCTGCGGCAGCACAACTTCTTCTTCTTCTTCTTCTTTCTCCTCCACCTTCATCTTCTTCTTCTTCGACATTTCCGTCAAACACATATCTATCTTTTAGAGACTCTCATTTTTACAGAAGAGATCACCAAGACATCCATAGCATTTATCGTCGAGTTCATTTTCTGCTGCAAAGCGATTCTATGTGTAGTTGTGGATACATCTTCTCCAAAAAAATGAGCTCATTAGTAATGGCATGCCACTGCACTATTTTCCTCGGGTTGAGGCTGATAGAGACTAGCAATGGTGTAACTTGAGAATATGCTTCATAAAACTTCAGCTCAGGCACTGTCCCCTTGAAGGAACCAATGGGCTACATCATAAGCCGCTTTTACGTATTTGTCTTCAATATACTTTATGACAAATACATAAAAGAGATTTATGATGTAGCCCATCGGCTTTTCAAGGGGACAGTGCCTGAGCTGAAGTTTATGAAGCATATTCTCAAGGTACACCATTGCTAGAGTCTCTATTAGCCTCAGCCCGAGGAAAATGGTGCAGTGGCATGCCATTACTAATGAGCTCATTTTCTTGGTGAGGATGTATCCACAACTGCAAATAGAATTGCTTTACAACAGAAAATGAACTCGACAATGAACGATATAGATATTTTGGTGACCGCTTCTATAAAAATGAGAGTCTCATAAAGATAGATATGCGTTTAACAAAAATGTCCTCCCATAAATAGCTTTCCACATTCCCGCACCTGAATTGCATTAGAAGCACATCACTATTTTGGATGTGGGTTTCATACTTGTGATGATATCTTTTTTCTTTCTTGATGATGATCATGTATTGTATCTAAGCCAAACTATTGGTCATGATGTATTGTATCTAAATTCTAATATTTTTTATATATGAATGTGGTTTTACATCATGTGGATTTGTAGTTACGAAATTGCGGCAAGAACGATGTGTTTGTAAAAGCAAATCGCGATAGCACGTGGCCTTCATACGTCATTGTGTAAATCATGATGGTACGTGTCATTCACTTAGACAGAGCACATTGTCTAAAAGACAAACGTCATTGTGTAAATCGTGATGGTATAACGATTTACACAATGACGTCTATGTCAGCCACACCTGGATAAAAGTCGCGGTGCATGAGTACAGAGCGTGTTTGTGCAAATCGTTTCAGTCGTTTATCAAAATTTATGCAAAGTGATTCATTACTAGTAGATTGCTTTTACGTTTCATAATTCACTGTTTCAGACGTTTATTAAGTCAACTGTGTAAATTGCGATAGGAACAACTCGTAAAACAAATCAATGGCATTTTCACTGTACACAACGCTAAACAATTGTTTGATTTTTATTTACGAACGCCAATCATTACAACGATTTGTTCAGTGACAACGGTTTAGTCCATTTGTCTTTGTTACAAAAATATTGTCATAGCATCATACAAATCGATATGGAAATTCCTATTGATAGCTTATAAATCGATATACAGAATCAATATATAACTCGATATTTAGAATCATAACAATAACATATAAATCAATATTAAGAATCAAAACAATAACTTATATCGATATCAAGAATTAGCACAGAAATCAATATTAAGATTCATAACAATATCTTAAATCAATTTGGAAATTCGTTTTGATATCTTAAAAATCGATATTTAGAATCAAAACAATATCTTAAATCGATATTAAGAATCAAAACATTTTCTTAAATCGATATGGCAAATCCTATTGATATCTTAAAAATCGTTGTAATGTTTAGTCGATTTGCCTTTGTTACGAAAATATTGTCATAGTATAACACAAATCGATGATCAAATATCATACAAATCGATATGAAAATTCCTGTTTATAGCTTATAAATCGATATACTGAATCATCTTCATAATCGAGGGTTTAGTTTATAGGTTTTAGGGTTAGGTTTTAGGGTTAGGGTTTAGGGTTTAAGGTTTAGGGTTTAGTAATATATTAAGGGTTTATGGTTTAGGATTACGGTTTAGTAAGATATTAAGGGTTAGGGTTAGGATTTAGGGTTTAGGGTTAGGGTTTAGTAAGATATTAAGGGTTTAGGATTTAGGTTAACGGTTTAGGGTTTAGGGTTAGGGTTTAGTAAGATATTAAGGGTTTAGGGTTTAGGGTTTAGGGTTAGGGTTTAGTAAGATATTAAGGGTTTAGGGTTTAGGTTAAGGGTTTAGGGTCTAGGGTTATGGTTTAGTAAGATATTAAGGGTTTAGGGTCTAGGTTAAGGGTTTAGGGTTTAGGGTAAAAGGTTTAGAGTTTAGTAATATATTAAGGGTTTATGGTTTAGCATTACGGTTTAGCAAGATATTAAAGGTTTAGGGTTTAGGGTTAGGGTTTAGTAAGATATTAAGGGTTTAGGATTTAGGTTAAGGGTTTAGGGTTAGGGTTTAGTAAGATATTAAGGTTTTAGGGTTTAGGTTAAGGGTTTAGGGTTAGGGTTTAGGGTCTAGGGTTATGGTTTAGTAAGATATTAAGGGTTTAGGGTTAGGGTTTAGGGTTTAAGGTTTAGGGTTTAGTAATATATTAAGGGTTTATGGTTTAGCACTACAGTTTAGTAAGATATTAATGGTTTAGGGTTAGGGTTTAGTAAGATATTAAGGGTTTAGGTTAAGGTTTTAGGGTTAGGGTTTAGTAAGATATTAAGGGTTTAGGGTTTAGGTTAAGGGTTTAGGGTTTAGTAAGATATTAAGGGTTTAGGGTTTAGGTTAAGGGTTTAGGATTAGGGTTTAGGGTTTAGGGTTTAGGTTTAAGGTTTAAGGTTTTAGGTTTTAGGGTTTAGGGTTTAGAGTTTAGGTTTAGGGTATAGGATTTAGGTTTAGGTTTTAGGTTTTAGGTTTTAGGTTTTAGGGTTAGGGTTAGGGTTTAGGCATTAAAGGTTTTAGGGTTCCTGCATTAAATGTACAAATCATTGTTTTAAACGTACAAATCGATGTAGATATCTACCCTTTATAAGTACATATAGTTGTAACATTTGGACTTCAACATTAAACATCGTTGTACGATTTGGCAAACTTGATTACAAATCTCGGTAACTTTATAAATCATAAATCTCTACTGCATTAAATGTATAAATCGTTGCTGCTTTAAATGTGTAAATCATAAATCGCCATAACGATTTGCCTTTGTTATGAAAATATGGGTCATTCATTTGTAACAGAAACGTCATTTCACATCCTGCTCGTCGTCAAAAATCGTTATGCCATGTGAGACCTGGATTTCGGTTGTAATGTTTGAGATTTAAGCAATGACTTTTATGTAAGCAACAGCGATTTTCCTTTGTATATAAAATATTAGAATAGTATAACGCAAATCACGGTTGTAGTAACATACTATCGATTTGCGAGATATTATTTTGTTTGTTAATATCGATTTGTAAGCTATTATGTTGAATTTTTGTATCGATTTGTAATATATTATGCGATATGTATATCAATTTGTAACATACTATGTGTTTGCTAGTGTCGATTTTTATGATATTTGTATTTAACATACTATTTACATTGTTGCACGATTGCGGTGGCGATGTGCGTATTCAAATCGTTGTTCATTTAGTGATTAAAATTGAAATCGCTTCGCAGCATCGTAGATGTCATTAAATCGTTGTCTCTTGAATTGCTGTTGTCAACACACATATACGATAAGTCGTTTATTTTATTAGCACGGTAAATAACAACTCGATGCATAGTATAGTGCGATGCAACTAACGATCATGACATATAACATGAAGAATGATGTGCATCTAGATTTAATTTTGCATGGTCGGCAAGAAGAAATCCTTTTGCCTCATAAGTGTGCGTAGTTTTCATTTTCCTCCTCCTTCTTCCTTTGCTTTTTCTTCTCTTCGTCGTCCTTCTTCTTCTTCATCTTTAGTTCTTCCTCATCTTTCTTTGTTTGCTTTTCATCTTCAATATCTGAAGGATCAGGCTCTGTATAATAAATATCCAACAATTTGTTCTTGTCTTTTTCATTCTTAATGTTCTTTACATAGCCCTCACATATATCAGATTGGCGAATGATTTCTCTAAGAGTCATCATCTCAAACGACGAACACTTTCTTGTCTTACGAATTGTAGTCATTGCTAACCTGCACAACACATAAATTTAACCGCATCATTGTATGTTACAACCGCTTTCCCAAGTATATATTATTACAAATTATCACATTCGTTAAACAATCACCAACATTACAAGCCATCGTAATATTTGGCTTCATAAATAAACATCGTAGTATGATTTAGCAAAATTAAGTATAAATCGAGGTAACTTCATAATTACACATTGCTACTGCATCAAACGTATAAATCATTGCTACTTCAAACGTATAAATCGTACCCTTCATAAGTATATATCGTTGTAACGTTTTGGCTTCCTAAGTAAATATCGTAGTACGATTTAACAAACTTAAGTACAAATTGTGGTAACTTCATAAATCATAAATCATAAATACACATGACTACTGCTTTAAACGTATAAATCAGTGCTGCATCGAACGTACAAAGCGCTTCTTCAAACGTACAAATCGTTGTAGAAATCAAACCCTTCATAAGTACACATCGTTGTAAATCATAAATCGCTATTGCATTAAATGTATAAATCGTTGGTGCTTTAAATGTATAAATCATGAATCATAAATCATAAATCGCTACTGCTTCAAACATATAAATCGCTGCTGTATTGAGCAAATCGCTACTGTATTAAATATACAACTCTTTGTTAATTTCAAACTTACAAATCGTTGTAGAAATTTAGCCTTCATAAGTATATATCGTTGTCTTTCACGACTCTTGTTTCAGTATGAAAATAAGTGTTATTTAGCATGTATAGTACAACCACTTGTAAGATTTAGCATTCGGATTTACAAACCGATTTGTTTATATAACGAAAACTTACATAAAACTCACCTTCTAGGACACAAGTTTTGCTAATCCGATAGTGGAGGAGAAACACCTAGAAAGTAGATGCAGCCGATGGTGACAACGGTATTCCGAATACGCCCCGACGGCAACAGACAACCACAAAGGGTGCCTTAGCCGCAGCAGATGACGATAAAGGGTGCTCCGACGGCAACATACGACGACAAAGACTGCATCATCAAAGGAAGCTCATGTTACAGTAGATGGTGCACCGTCAAAGGGTGATCCAAAACGTTTAGGGCGACATATTGTGAAGCGCTCCTGTTAAAGCAGAGGAGTTTACTCCTTAAGGCGAAAACGATGATGATTTTAACCCTTTTTGGCAGGATGATATTTTTGTCCTTTACTCGAAACATCATTTTATGGCGCCAATGGCGGGAAAGGGTACTTAAGTATTTGCAAACTCTGGCGGGAGGACAATTTTGTCCTTTACTCAAAACATCGTTTCATGACGCTAATGGCGGGAAAGGGTACTTAAGTCTTTGCAAACGCATCGGACTTCGATGCTAAGTGATGCAAACACACACGGGGAAATGAGCCCCACGTGCTTACATACGTGGCGCTCATTCAGACCCAAGAACACACACCTGTGTGTTTCGGGGGAGAACATATAACCTGCTTCGTAGAAAACCTCTAACTTGTGTTTTGTTTGTGTATCTGTTTCCTTCAACAAAAGATGCTCCCATTTCCTTTCTCCCTCTCTAAGACTTAACAATAGAAACGTAGTCCATTGGAGTTCAGATTGCCGGTGACTAATTGATAATTTTCGACACCATGAGGATTCCACAGACAATGGTGCCCTAACTGCCAATGAGTCCAACTCTGCCTCTCTCTCTCTCTCTCAACGGCGATGAGTTTAAGGGGAGGGTGTTGGAGGTGGATATTTTTTTTGATAATCAAGCTGAGGTTAGGCAGACTCCTATCAGAACAACAGCCGCCCCATGTGGCAGAGGGATCGGATCCTGGGCCTTCAGCTTGACACAGGTCCAGCTTACCACATGGGATACCACCTCGTTGGTGGTTGGAGGTTGTTATTTGGGTTTAAGGGAGTTGAGAGTTGTTTGGGAGTGACAAATATTGCGAGATTTATGAAAAATATCATATTTTTTTGCAATATATATCTGAAAAGTTTATAACGTTATTTTCTCACGATATTTCAAAGTCTTGCGGGTTTATTGATTGCAACAATATATCGCTAAAATATCGCGCGATATCACTTTTTTTTATTAACACTTGTTTTTCTATTTTTTAACAAAAGACCCCTCTCAGTTACCACCGGGGCTCCACTTGTCTGGCAGGAGCAGACTTGGGACGTTGCAAGTTCGAATCCCAATGGTATGGTTGTATAACTGGTATGATCTGCCTAATCCCAGCTTTCTCTGTCGAAAAAAAGCCCCTTCTCAGCCGATCCTTGACCCCTCTCTCTCTCTCCGACTCTTACAGGTACAGCATCCCTCTCACGGTTCCTGAAGGATTTCTGGCGTGAAGGATTCCTGCTAATCCATCGGTCTCTCTCTCCTCTTCTTCGTCCTTACCCTCTCCTTCTCATTTTCGTCTTCTTCTTCTCATCTTTTTTATTTTTTTTAACAGAAGCCCCTTTGAGCTGAGCCCTAGGGCCCCTAACCCCTTTATCTCTCAGACTCTCACAGCATCACTCTCACCGTGCCTGAAAGATCCCGGGGTGCTGCTTCTGTCCGGTCAATCCATTGGTGAGTCTCTCTGGGCCCTTTTTTCGGTCATCTGTCCAATTTGGCTGGGAAAGGGCCAGATTGAAGGCCTTTTCTGGCTATTTCTTGGACGATGATGGGGATTTGCTTCTTATGTTATTGTTGTGTATAGAAAATCCAAAAATTTTCTTGTGTTTTGGTGTTCTCTGCTGACATTATTCTAGGATTTATATGGTTTGCAATTGAATAAATAAATTTGTGGATTTGGTAGAGAGACACAGAATGAAATTTGGTATATAGGAAGTAGAGTCGATTAATTGAGTCATTGCTATTTCTCTAAAACTTAAGATAGGTTATGGGACTTCTAGATTGGCCTACTTGTTTAATAGTTTGTTGATCATGGAAACATAATATCCAATTTCTGTTCTTGGCAATTTCTAGTGTTCTTTTTCTGATACAATTTTGATATATATAGTTTGAAGTTGAGTAAGTAAATACGTGGACTTGACATTAGAGACTTTTATTATTTCTTGCACTCTTGTGGTCAATGGTGCTCTGTTTGATGGTTTAGTTGATACTTCTTACATATTTGATGTTTGATACTTCCTAGATATGGTTAGTGGAATTGAAAATAGATTTTATATTTTTGTCATGTCAAATTTAATTGTGTAATTATCTTATTTTTATTTGATTTTTTTATATTTTTCCTGAGATTTTTCCAAAAAAAAACTTGAGAAATATTCAGAAAGTCTAAAATCTCACGAGAAATTCACAGTCAGGAAATTGCCATTTTAAACTTTTGTCACTATGCGTACAGATCTTTTGGAGCCTGCAATCAAAGCCCAATATTGATTTTTGTCAAGGATAAAAAGGAGCAAAATTCCACTATCAACTGTATCCTAACTTCATATTTCATAGTCAATATATTCTTGTATATTTCAACACTACATGGGTACTGAAAATCCCCAACCCATAGGGAAGAAGAGCAACAGACTCTAGATAGCAGAACATCTCATTCAAAAAGTAATATACTTAAATCTATTATTATATATAATAAATCAATAAGGAGAAAACATTTACGATCTCAACCATCATCTCAAACAGCTTTCTGTTGATTTTCTTTTTGTTCACCGTTTCTTTAATGACTCAGCTGCTAATTTCATGTCAAACAAACACCTCGTATCCTCCCTATATCTGTTTTGAACAAAGACCAACACCTTGTCCATGACTCCATCCGTTTCATATGATCTTGGCTAATTCATATTTCTCATTTCAGAATACATATAGCAACACCTTGTCCATGACCCCACTTTCTCATCCCATGGATCTGCTGCTTGTTGGTTGGATTATCACCTCTCTATAATTACATTGAAATTCCTTCGGAAAAGCCTTTTACCCACTGTCGTTTTGACACTCACAGGCATACCTGGATCACAAAAATGTGCGTTATAGGGGGTATTTTAGGTTCGGTTATAAATCCAATCAAATTTGTGCTCATTTAGCTGGGTCTGCTAAACAAAATCATATCTGATTGATAATCAACCTGGATTCAGTTCCGGTATTTGAATCCGGTTTTGACTCAATGTCTGACGAGATCTGACCTGATTAAGTAAACGTACATATAGTTTGTACCATACTCGACATGGAATTGGGATAGGCCATGTTCATCCAAGTCCAAATATCATAGTTGGCAAATTCGTGACTCGGATCCATAATGACAAAAGTTAAAAACGGCAAAATACCGTTTTTCAAAAACTCACGAGAATTTGAAAATTTTCATCAATCTCACATTTTTTGGGCAAAATCTCGGCAATAAAAATAAATAAAAAATATAAAAAATATTTTTATAAGAAAATATTAATAAAAATTATTTAAAAATAAAACACGCTATTTTTTCATGATAAATAGTCATTTTAACATAAATATCATGTTTAAATCACAATATTTATGTTTTTTCATAAATCGCGATATTTTGAAAATCTTGTGAGAAATTGCCTGATATTATCATGAAATTTTTATAAATCTCGCGATATTTGTCACTATGCTTGGATCTGGATCGCCTGACCCTTGACTCGTGAGTCAACAGGTTGACTCCGTCACTCAAACGGGTTAGGACATGAATTTTTTAGTATTAAAACGTGAAAAAAATCAAACTCTCACTAAATTTAGCACATGACATCAATGACTAAGCTATATAAGTATTCAACTAAACATAATTGTTGATGTTTATGATTTTAAAATATATGATTCTTTGTAAAAAAAATATCCTTTTATAAGCATTATGCATTTAAACCACAAAATGTATCACAAAAGGCACATAAGTGGCATGCGGATCGATGGTCCTGAATTGGTGACCTAGTTGGGGTCCTATCCGGGTTGACTTGGGCGATTCCCGAGTCAACTCACCGGGTTTCTCAACTATGCCAAATATGACTCCGAATCCAATTAAAGTAAATCCGAACCGAGTCCAATAATGTTGTGGAGCCAATAAGATTTGGTTCCTATCCGACCCAATATCTGACTATTGTGTTGGATTTGGTTTCCATAACTCCAAACCGGATACAAAGTTACAAACCATTGGCATATATATATATATATATATATATATATATATATATAGAGAGAGAGAGAGAGAGACCCATTTCTCATTCTGCCCCATAGTTTTGAAGTGTTTTATGATATATATGAATTGTTAGATGTGTTTAGCATGCTCGATTTAGTGGGAATCAACTCTTGGATCATGTTTTTTCGATGAAAAAACATATTTTTATGAGTTGGGATACCTTCATAGCCATTGATTTTGGATCACCGAAAAAACCTGTATACAAGTCAGATTCTGGTGATCCAGAAGCCGATTCCTGTTAAAATATATATATATATATGTGTGTGTGTGTGTGTGTGTGTGTGTGTGTGTGTGTGTGTGTGTGTGTGTATTATTCCTTGTATTTGTACCAAAATACCTGATAGGGGTATTTTGGTCATTTCACTATGTACCTTTTTATTTTTAGGCTTTTCTTTTTCTTATTTTTGTTTTTACTTTTTTATTTTTTATTTTATTTGATGTAAGGGACCATTGGGGGCCCCATACAATGGGACGTTGGGGTCCCCAACGATCATATTTATGACCGTTGGGGTCCCCAATGTCTATTGTGGGAGCCCCAATGGCTCTCCCTTTTTAGTGCTTCCCTCTTGTATATAAAGGGGTCTCCCCCCTCTCAAATATGTACGAGTTCTCTCACATTTCTCTCTTGAATAATATTCTTTTTGCCTTTTGGCATTGACCCCATACTGGGTTTGTGTAATTTGCATATTAAGTGCTTGTGTTATTCAGTTCATTATTGAACCTTTTATATTTCTGCATATCTCATTACATGGTATTAGAGAAAATTGGGTTATTTGTAATCTTGAAAGTCTTTTTAAGATTTTTGTAAGTTCTTTCTCATCTCTACCCTTCTTCGTCATCATGGAGCACGACACAAGAGTAGAGCTTTCCTTCAAGCTCAATGAATCAAATTATTTGATGTGGACGTCGACTATGGAGAACCATCTTCGTGGAAAGAAACTATAGGGCTTCGTGATGGGGACCACTCTTGAACCAACATTGAAGCTCACCAAGATCGAAGGTGGTGTTGAAAAGGCTCTTGATGGTGAGGATCGCATTAAAGTTATCAATGAGCATCAAACAAAGGTAAACTTGTGCCAATATTGCTAAGTTTAGAAGAGCCAATAAAACTTGATTCTTTCTTAAGGGTATATATACCCAAAAGGATCTAACTAGACAATTTTTTTGTCAAGAAAAGATTAGATCCACTAAACAAGAGGACATGAGTGTCCGAGATTATTTTAGTGCTTTGTCTCCCCTTTGGGATGAACTTTCTCTTCTTGAGCCCAAATGGGTGGCTCCATAAGATATTAAATTAAGAAGAAAACAAATTAAAAAAGAACATTTCTTTCAATTTCTTCACGGTCTTAGACCAAAGTTTGAACAAGGGCATCCCTTCTTCATATAAACAAGGCCTTACCTATTGAAGATGCCCTTGCCAAAGTATGCCAAGAGGGAACTCGTCTTGGTATGACTCATAAAAGTGATGAGATCTTGGTTGTTACTAGGCCGGGATCCAATGTTAAGCCCTATAGGCCTCCCCACTTTGCCAAAAATAACGACTTTAGAAAGGGTGTTATTTGTCACTATTATAATGAACCGGGATATATCAAACCGGTTTGCCCTAAGCTTAAAGGAAAAGTAGTCGCGGTTGGTGAAAATATCCAAAATAAAGAAATGAGCAACAATGAAGGAGACATTAAAGACACTTTAAATCAAATCTCGGAGGCACTTCAATATCTTCTTAAGTGTTCCTCTACTTTGGGTGCCGCCATCACAACCTCCTCATCTTCTCCAGGTATGTGGATCTTGGACCCCGGTGCTTCTTTTCATATGACACCAAGTAAAAATATCCTTTCTAATGTCTATTCCACCCCCACAACATTTTATGTTTCAATGGCCAATGCGACTTCTTTGAAAATTGAAAACATTGAAACATTTGATTTAAAACATTCTTAAGAATTTTTTGTTCCAAAAGTAAGGGAGGTTCCAAAAATCAATTTAAACTTATTTTCGGTCTCTCAAATTACCGATCATGGTTGCAAAGTATCTTTCTCACCTAAACATTGCACCCTGCAGGATCTCCAATCAGGGAAGTTGATTAGGCAAGGCCATAGGAGGGGCGATCTATATTTTATGAATTTTTTTACTCTACCATCAAGTCATTTTGTAATTTTGTAAATGTCAAAAGTATAGAAGTTTGGCACAAGAGACTTGGTCATCCGAATTTTTCAAAGATGTCCCTTTTCTCCTTTTTGGTAAATTCTTGTAATGAAAAAGTTATGACTTGTAAAGATTGCATCTTTGGTAAATTAAAAGCTACTCCATTTCCTCAACGAAGTTTTGTCTCTATACGGCCGTTTGAATTGGTTCATTCCGATGTTTGGTGTCCTTATCCTATTATGTCTAAGGGAGGTTTTTCATATTATGTAATTTTTGTGGACAATTTCACTAGATATACATAGATCTTCTTTCTAAATCGAAAATTCGATGTGTTTTTCGTCTTTAAAGATTTTCATGCAGTGATTAAGAATCAATTTCTAAGTAATTTATTTATTCTAAGATCGGATTTGGGAGGAAAATATATGTGAAATGAATTTCAAACTTATTTACAACAAAATGAAATTTGTCATGAAAGATCTTGTCCTAACACACCGCAACAAAATGGTCTTGCGGAAAGAAAACATAGGCATATTATATAAACAACTAGAACCTTTTTAATTTTTAAAAATATTCCAAAGTCATTTTGGGCCGAAGCCGCCTTAACTTAACATATCTTATTAATAGAACTCCTTCGTCATCTGTAAAACATGTTTCTTCTTTTGAAAAACTTTATAATATGTCTTCGGGTTTCAAAATGCTAAGAATTTTTTGTTGTAAATGTTATGTACTTACTCACAAAAATGATAAGCTTTCTCCAAAGGCTATTGAATGTGTTTTCTTAGGATATGGTGAAAAAAAAGGATACCGATGCTTTGACTTATTAAATAATAAACTTTATATCTCAAAAGTGGTTACTTTTCTTGAAGAAGAAAATGGTTTTGGAGATAATGAACCAAAAGAAAACATTGACTATTCTTTCTTATTTGATTTACTACCCCGAAAAGATGAATCAAATTCAATTGAGACTCTTGAACTTTTCAATAATGTTGAAAATCAAAATGAACAAACTTTTAATAACGAAAGAAATGACTCTCGTGAAAGTATAGATGAACATGTAACAAATAATACTCAATTTTATACTAGAAGAAGTGAAAATACTCATCCATGTGCTTTTGACAAATTTTCTCAAAATATGTCTTTAGAAGAATCATCTCAAAGAAGGTCAAATCGTATCTCTAAAGCACCAAATAGATTTGTGTCTTATGAGTATTTTTTACCACATTTTAGAGCTTGTTTATTAGCCATCCACTCTTTTTATGAACCATCTAATTACAATGATGCTAAACAATATGCACATTGGAATGAAGCCATGGAACATGAACTTAATGCACTTAAGAAAGCTCAAACTTGGGAAATTGTTAATCCTCCTCAAGGAAAGAAACCCATAAGATATAGATGGGTTTTTAAGGTAAAAACGAAAAGTGATGGCTACTTAGAAAGGTATAAGGCTAGATTGGTAGCCAAAGAATATGCACAAGAGTATGGGGTAGATTATGATGAGACGTTTGCTCCGATAGCTCGAATGACAAGTGTTCAAGCTCTTATTGCAATTGCTTCTATTCAAAAATGACATATTTATCAACTTGATGTTAAAAATGCTTTTTTAAATAGAGATCTTAGTGAAGAGGTTTATATGGATCCTTCTCTTAGCATGAATTTAAATGAAAAAGTTTTGAAACTAAAGAAAGCATTATATGGTCTTAAACACGCTCTCAAGGCTTGGTATGACAAATTTAGTAATGTATTAATTAACTTGGGTTTTGTCTCATGTTATACTGACACTGCTCTTTGTTAAGAAAACATGTGATTCTATTGTAATTCTTCTCCTTTATGTTGATGATATGATCATCACAGGAAGTGACAAAGAGGGAGTAAATGGCATTAAGTCTATGTTAAAGAAAACTTTTGATATGTCTGACTTGGGTTTTCTGAGATATTTTTTAGGTATTGAGGTGGCCTATTCACAGAGAGGATATATTTTATCCCAAATGAAGCTGGCAGCAGACATTTGTACTAAGTCAAAGATTTCAGATGATAAGAAAGTAGAAACTCCTAAAGTTATAAATGTCAAATTAAGATTTGAAGATGGTGTTCTACTTGATGATCCTACTCCTTATCGACAATTAATTGGATCTCTTACTTATTTGTCCATCACCCGACCGAATATCTCGCATGTTGTTCATTCAGTAAGCCAGTTCCAGCATGTTCCTACGACAGTTCATATGGCAGCTGTCATGAGAATTATGCGATATATTTTTATCTTCTTCTGATTTAACTGCTTACACTGATGCAGATTGGGGAGGTAATCCCAATCATCGAATATCAATTACTGGTTTTTGTATTTTCTTAGGGGATTCGCTTATTTCTTAGAGGTACAAGAAGCAACAAAAAGTATCATTGTCATCAACAGAAGCTGAATATCGTGCCAAGACGACTACAACCATGGAGATTGTATGACTTAGAGGTCTTCTTTGTGACATGGGGGCCATCATCTCAACTCCTTTCAAGATGTGTTGTGACAACAAAAGTGCGATCTACATTGCAAGCAATCATACTTTCCATGAGCGCACAAAGCATATTGAAATGGACTGTCACTATGTTCGAGATGAATACCTCAGAGGGACTATTACATTGTCTTATATTACATCAGAATATCAGTTGGCTGACTTCTTCACAAAAGCACTTCCAACTCCTCGTTTTTTGTTTATTCTTAGCAAACTTTCGGTTTTCTCCCCGTAAAGTTTGAGGAGGGGTGTTAAAATATATATATATATATATATATATATATATATATATATATATATGTATATATATATATTATTCGGTGTATTTATACCAAAATACCCAATAGGGGTATTTTGGTCATTTCACTATGTACCTTTTTATTTTTTGGTTTTTCTTTTAATTATTTTTGTTTTTACTTTTTTATTTTATTTGATGTAAGGGACCATTGGGGGCCCCACATAATGGGACGTTGGGGTCCCCAACATCCATTATGGGAGCCCCAATGGCTCCCCCTTTTTAGTACTTCCCTCTTGTATATAAAGGGGTCTCCTCCCTCTCAAATATGTACGAGTTCTCTCATATTTCTCTCTTGAATAATATTCTTTTTGCCTTTTGGCATTCACCCCATAGTGGGTTTGTGTAATTTGCACATTAAGTGCTTGTTATTCAGTACATTATTGAACCTTTTATATTTTCGCATATCTCATTATAGTTCCCAGTAAACAAAATCTATAGATCACATCTATGGTGTTGTTAGAATGTGGGTTATATATATATATATATATCTATATATATATGTACATGTTTGTAATATGTAGTACCCTACAAGGGTATTTTTGTCTTTTTAACCTATGTAAATTTTGTAATAGGGGCCCTTTTTTTATTTTTTATTTTAAGTCGTAATATGTTATATTATCAAGGGCATTTCTGCCCTTGAAAAATATAACAACCCATTGGAAACTCCATCAACTATATTGGGGAGCCTTTTGTTAAAAATATATATACATGTCTCTCTCTCTCTCTCTATATATATATATATATAAATTATGTAATTCATTTGTAATACCCGATAGGGGTAAAATAGTCTTTTCACCATTTCTCGCATATTCATTTTTTGAATATGTTTTTATTTCTTTTTATATTTTTATTTTATTTTTCTTTGTTATTTATTTTGTCTTTTAGGCATTGAGGGGCCCACCATATACACGTTGGGCCCTTTCAATGGTCATACCGTTGGAGGGGTTCCAATGCCTACATGGGAGCCCCTCCTTGGGTCCTCTCTCTTGTATAAATATGGGGTTATCCTCCTTGTATTTGTAAGCATTTTTCAAGGCTCTATTTTTTATGCTTGTGTAGCTTTTTTATTGTCCCTTTGTGGACTTCTTATTTGATTGCTGTCGTGCTTGTCCATTATTGGGCGAGATCTTTCTATTACCTATGTCAGAAATCCAGAATACGTATCCTGGATGAAGCGAGATCAGACGTTGGTTGCCTATATCACTTCTACATTGTCACAGGAAGTGCTTGTGGCAATTCCAGATGACTGCTCCGCATTGCAATTATGGCATCGATTGGTTCAGACATATTCTCAAGTTTCTCAGGCCAAAATATTATTTTTGAAGAAAGAGTTTCAAATGTTGAGAAAGGACTCCATGACTATCATGGAGTACTTGAACAAAATGAAGACCATTACAGATCAGTTGGCCATCGTGGGATGCACAATTAGTGACAAAGATATGGTGCAACAAACTTTGAGTGGGCTGGGATTGGATTATCATATGATGGTTACTTCCTTATTGTGTTTGTCAGATTTACCTACCTTTGAAGATCTTCGTGCCAAGTTTTTGCAGTATGAGATGACCTTAAAGGGATTTTTTAAAGATACTCATTCTCAAGGTGGAGCCCACAATGTTCTTGCCACAGGATTTGCCTATGGGCGAGGACGTGGTAGATATGATTTTTGAGATAGAGGGAGTCAAGAAAGAAATGGACAAGGAAGTCGTGAAATATTACCTACACCTAATATTCCTCCCAGTGGGCAAAGGCAAAGATCAATACCGACCTGTTTTCTATGCAATAAAAGGGGGCATATCAAAGCAAATTGTTGGTTTAATCCTCAAAATAAAGGTAAACAGCCAGAGCCAAGCAAGGGGTCAGATAAATTGAAGAACAATGACGAAGTCAATGAGTTGTTACTCTCCGCTCTAGCTGAATTAAACTTAAAACAAAATGATCAGGGCACTTGGTATGTCGATTCTGGTGCAGCCATCCATGTCACTGGTGATGTTGGTAAGCTCCTAACCCGTGTTCCCTATGCTAGTAAAAAAAGTATAGTCACTGGAGATGGGTCTCACCATCGTATTTCTCACATTGGAAACTCTGTCATTCCTATGCCTACTTCTTCCCTTGCTCTTTCAAATGTCATTTATGCTCCAAATATCAAGAAAAATATTGTTTCTGTTTCTAAGCTTGTTGATGACATCAATGCCTTAGTTGAGTTTACTCCTTTTTTTGTTCGTGTCAAGGATCTTTACACGAGAGAAACGTTCGCTAAAGGAAAGCGCCAAGGGAATATGTACGTGCTCCAAGAGAATCCTTCCACTTTGAAGCTCACATCATCATCTTCAGTTTCTTCTAAAAATGTTTTTAGTCTTTCTGAGTGTAATAAGCCAAATTTTTTGCATGGTCGTTTGGGTCATTATAGTAGTCGTTTTATTGAAAAGCTTGTTTCTAGCAGTCTTATTCCCAAGTCAAGTCTAAGTTTAAATGTCGATAATAAGAAATGTTCTAGTTGTCTTCAATGTAAGTCATGTTCTTCCATTTCATTCTATTAATAAAAGAGTTTCAAAGCCTTTTGAAATTATTTGTTCTGATGTTTGGGATCCGGCTCCAGTTCCCTCCATGTCCGGTATCAGGTATTATCTCATTTTTGTTGATAGCTATTCTCAGTATACATGGATTTTCTTTATGAAATGTAAATTTGAAACATTCAAGTTATTTCAGAATTTTCATTCCTTTGTTCAAAATCAATTCTCTGATAATATCCTTTGTTTCCACTATGATAGAGGGGGTAAATTCTCCTCAAATGACTTTATTAAATTTCTCCATACAAATGGAATACGTAGGCAGGTGTCTTGCCCTCATACACCTCAACAGAATGGGATTGCTGAACGCAAGCATCGTCATATTGTCGAGAGTGCAATGAGCATGATGCATGATAGTAACCTTCCAGTTATCTTCTAGGCAGAGGCCTTTCATTCAGCCGTTCATATCATAAATCGATTGCCCATGAATATCTTGGAAAACAAATCACCCTACCTTTCCTTACATGGTGCTCATCCAAATTATCATAATTTGCGAGTATTCAGGTGTGTATGTTATGTTCATGTTGATAGTTCAATGCGACACAAGTTTCAAGATAAGGCCTTGAAGTGCAGATTTGTGGGGTATGCTGGTGATTATAAAGGGTACAGATGCTATGATCCCGTGAGCAAGCGTATCAAAATATCCAGGAATGTTGTATTTGATGAATTGAATTTTGATCACAAGGTTGACACCCTTCCTGAAATTGAAGTTTATCACCCCTGGTTGAACTCTGACCTCTTCTCTAGTTTTGATGATGTTTGTCCTTCAGAATGTAATAAAAGAGATGAGGGAAACATGTTTGATGTTGTACAAACGACTCAAGAAAGTGTCATTTCAGATCCACTCTTGCCTCCCGAAAGGTATAAAGGCATTGTTTACTCTCGATGTGAGAAAGGGATTCTTCCTAATTCTAATCAAGAGATGAATTCTTCTTCTGCTTTTGTTCCATCCTCTGCTCCCAGAAGATCCACTCGACCCCAACATCCTATTGATAGATGGGTAAGTTATGAGAATTTCACTATGGATTTTCAACTCTTCTTAACCTCTTTTGGTAAGGAAGATCAGCCCACGACTTTCTATCAAGCAGCAAATTCTAAGCGATGGATTAAAGCTATGAATGAAGAAATGGAGGCTCTTCATGAATGTAGCACTTGGGAGATTGTTCCCAGACCACATGATCGAAATGTAGTTGGGTCCAAGTAGGTGTATAAAATAAAGTATAAGCCGGATGGTACTATTGAGCAATATAAGGTTAGGCTGGTTGCCAAGAGATTCACCCAGGAGCAAGGTCAAGATTATGATGAGACCTTCAGTCCGGTTGTAAAAATGGGCACTATTCGAATCATACTATCATTGGCTATTGAACATCAGCGGATTATCAGTCAATTGGATGTAAAAAATGCATTTCTACATAGAACTCTAAAGGAGAAAGTATACATGGAACAACCCACTGGGTATGCAGAAGGGAACTCCAAAGAATATGTGTGTCGATTAAAGAGAGCTATATATGGTTTGAAGCAAGCCTCTCGATCTTGGTTTGGCAGTTTTTCTCTTGAAATAGAGAAATATGGTTTTAGTCGTTCGCTTCTTGATCATTCTCTTTTCATATTCAAATGTAAAGACACAATTACCTTATTATTGATATATGTAGATGATATAATCATTACAGGTAACTCTGATGAACACATTGGGCAGATCAAAGAACTCCTGAACCACAGGTTCAAGATAAAAGACCTTGGTAAACTGCGATATTTTCTTGGAGTAGAAGTTGACAAAACTATTAAAGGCATGACACTTACCCAACATAAGTATACTATTGATGTTCTCAGCAAAGCAAGTATGAAAGATTGCAAGCCTCTAAGCACACCCAGTGTACTTCATCAGAAACTCAGTTCCGAGATGGTGATTTGTATGAGGATCCTACAGGATATCGCAGGATAGTGGGGATGCTTCAATATCTCACTTTTACTCGCCCTGATATTGTCTATTTAGTCAATCAGGTATCTCAGTTCATGCATGAACCACGTATTGGACATATGGAAGTTGTTAAACATATTCTCCGATATTTGAAGGGAACTATTGGGAATGGTCTTTTGTACAGAAAGAGTATGAATGAACATAACATGCATGAAGTTCTTGTTTAAACAGATGCAGACTGGGCAGGAGATCCAGATGAGCGTAGGTTAGTGTCAGGATATTGTGTTTTTGTTGGCCTAAATCTTGTTTCTTGGAACAGTAAAAAACAAAGGGCTATTGCCAGATCAAGCACAGAAGCTGAATATAGATCAATGGCAGCTGCTACAGCTGAAGTAACATGGATTAGACATTTGTTGACAGAAGTAGGAGAATCAATATCTAAATGTATTCTCCTATGTGACAATCAAAGTGCCATCAACATGTCATTCAATCCTATCTACCACAGTCGTGCCAAGCATATTGAAATTGATCTACATTTTGTAAGACAAAAAGTCGAAGAGAAGGAAATTGAACCAGAATTTGTTCGGACTACTGATCAAGTTGTTGACTTGTTTACCAAAGGGCTTATCAAGGACCGATTCTGGATGTTGAAAGGCAAGTTGTTCATGGTTCAAAACCATGTACAACTTGAGGGAGGATGAAAAAAAGCGTGTATTCACAACTGGGTTTGGATCTTATCCAAACCCAATTCGAGTTCATCTAATTACATATTTAAGCGCATGTTCATTAAAGACATTAATGGCATATTGCAAATTACCTTTGTTGTGTGATGGGTATTTTCGTACCCTAGTAATTGTAATAGCATGTATTTAATGGGAAACCCAATACCACAGTCTGCTATTGGGAATTCTGCATCTCTCTTGTCTCTCTCCCATTTGGTGCTTGCTCTTGTGTATGAAGCAGGGAACCACGATTTCTATTAGGGGGCTCTTGTTTGGGCATAATCCCGGTGATCGATATTGAAAATGGGCAGAAAATACCAATATAAGTCAGGCCTTACAGACGAGTTATAATAAGTAGGGTTGAGGATCAGCAATGGATGATTCATTTTATCTCTAGATTTGGGTGGTGTGCTGAAATTCTTCCATGTATTAACCCACAGACATGAATAGGATAAACATAATGGCAGCAATAACTGTTAAAATATGTTGATCCTTGAATGTACATATATATATATTTATATATATATATATAAAGATACATATACATATATATATATATGTATACATATCTTTATTTATATATATATAAATATATATTTTTTATCTTCCTAAAATACCCTCAAGGGTATTCTTGTAATTTAGCATTTTACGCATATTCCAATTGGAATATGCATTGTAATTTTTGTCTTATTTTTAGTTTTTTGTTTTTTATATTTTTGGGTTTCGTACCACATTGGGGGCCTCCCAATGGAGACGTTGGGAGCCCTGTGACCGTTGGGGGCTCTCCAACGTCCCCTTTGGGAGCCCCCAAGGTGGTCCCTTTTCATGCTTGTAAATAGGCGATTTCCCCTTTGTATTTGGTATTCTTGAGGGAGCTTATGCTCCATTTTAATGGGGTTTTCACCCCTTCTCCATTATTCTTCAATGATATGTAACTTAGGATTTTAAGTCATATTTTTCCCTTTTTATGGGTTTTATTTATTGGCACATAATGTGCGTGTGTTGTTTCCCTTTAATGGGTATATTTGCACTTTACGTGCATAAGTATGGGTTCATTATTGAACCCAAGGTATTCCAAGTCACTTTCTAACAATAACACGGTACTAGCAATTGCGCATTGTTTATTACTCTTGCGGTTAAGCTAGTCCAAATCTTCTAATACACGACTAAGCTTATATCCTCCAAGAAAAAATAAATGCCTTCAGGGATGGCAGCAGGCAGCTGTGGCTGTGGTAGATGCATTTATTTGGTTATTGTTGTTTGGAGGTTAGTGACTTGGTCTTGGATTTTTTTTCTTTTTTCC
This sequence comes from Nuphar pumila, assembly GCF_984573655.1. NCBI lineage: Eukaryota > Viridiplantae > Streptophyta > Magnoliopsida > Nymphaeales > Nymphaeaceae > Nuphar > Nuphar pumila. The sequence goes on along the minus strand of NC_143251.1, from coordinate 113,378,236 downwards.
CATTATCCATACTTCTTTCCCTCAATTCTTGCTAATGATTTTCTGTATGTTGGAAGTGAGGTGCATTAAGATGAATGGAGGTGCACACATCCCTCTCAAGGGATGGCAGCAGGCAGCTGTGGCTGTTGGTTCAGCTGTTGGTGCACTATTAAACCCAAGAAGAGCAGACCTGATTGCCAGCTTGGGAGAGACAACAGGAAAGCCTGCTTTCCATAAGGTTCTTGAACGCATGAAAAGAAGCTCAGAAGGCAGAGTAAGCTCCATGCTGTTATCTATTATCCACTTGGTTCATGTATAACCGGGCTTATTTAAGGCAATATTTTGTTTGGTTTTCAGGAATTATTTTGAATTGTGGGTCATTAGTCACTGTTGCATTGAATTCTATGTCTTTGATGATGCATGTTGCATCCTGGTTTTTAAGGCAGACCATACTTGCATCAATTTTGGGTCTACAATTACTTAAAAATTTGAGGTTAGAAAGGTCTTGTTATTAGATTGTGCAGACTGCCATTTTCTGGAGTGATTTTCTGTTTTTAGTTTTTCCCACAATGATTTGTCCATTTGGGAAAGAAAACAAGATATTTTCATTGGATTGTTTTTGCTTCACTTTGTGATGGAAAAGAGTATGGGGAAATATCAGTAGAGTTCAGAGTGTGAGCAAATCGATATTAATCAATCAAAAGTACAAACAAATGCATCAATTGATGCCCATTTATGCTATTGCTTGCAGGTAATCGTTTGTTCCATTAATTTTTGTCCATTCTCAAATCTTGTTTGATCTGAGGTGTACACATGGCAAATTATAGGCCAAGGTAACCCAGTAATTTTTTCTTTTTAAGCATGAAAGCTGATTGGAGGAGAAGGATTCATGTGGAGGACCCAGAATGATTTTCTTTTTTGGTTCATATCGCCGACCCCAATTGTTTTGGGATGAAGGCGTAGTAGTTGTTGTTGTTGTTGTTGTTGTTGTTGTTGTTGTAAGCATGAAGAAAGCTGATACCCAATAACAATCACCACTGATGGATCATTAATTTATGGCCTACTAGGTGCCTTGGCTGTAAATGTCCTCAGCCACCCTCTTATGTAACATAGAGGGGCAAGATCGATTATAGTATTCAGACCTATCATTTGGATCGTAGGGAGATATTTTCAGTAATAAGCATTATAAAAAGAGTTGGCACTTGACTTTTCTTTAGCGTTCCACTGCAATGAATACGTTTTGTGGATATACAATACCAATTGGAAATCCTTTGTAGCCAAACATGCCTCATGCTGATGCCAGTTAAAACTTGCAACTACAGGCAGTTTAAATCAGCCAATTTATGGAGATTGTAAACGCAACCTTAGTTGTATCCTTGCATCCAAGAGAGAGAGAGAGAGAGAGAGAGAGAGAGAGAGAGCGAGATGTATTAACTAATATTAGCATCTTGTTTTTTGTTGTTTTTTACTTAAATTTTCCCTTGCAGGAAGTACTTGCAGACAGTCCTCGTGTTATATCTGCAAGTGTTGCTCATGCATGGGATTTGCCTCCACACACATTTGGTGCAGCATATGCAAATTTCATGGGAACAAGAAACTTCTCACCAGATGACAGGCCCCCTGTACGATTCATGGAAACCGAAGAGCTAGCCTATGTAGCTATACGTGCTCGTGAGGTTCACGACTTCTGGCACGTGTTATTCAAGCTTCCTACAAACTTGATTGGAGAGACTGCACTCAAGGTGGTGGAGTTCGAGCAGATGATTCTTCCTATGTGTTTGCTCTCTGTGTTTGGTGGGTCAATGAGGTTCAGTGGAAAGCAACGTGATCTCTTCTTTAGCCACTACTTCCCTTGGGCATTGCGTGCAGGAATAAACTGCACGGATCTGATGTCTGTGTACTACGAGAAGCATTTCCATGAGGATTTGGAAGATGTGAGGAGGAAATGGGGCATCATTCCTGCTACAGACCCTACATTTCTAAATTGATTGAATTTACTTTTATTTTGTAAATTTTGTTGTTGTTCCGTGTTGTTGCCTGAGAAAAAATTGGCCAAGTGAATACATGTTAGAACCCTATCGAAATGAATCTTTTCAGTGTAGTTTTCATTAATTTTCTATATGTTTTCTAGTTCTTGTCAGGAGAACTTGCTTCTTTAGTTTTATTATTTAACATCTACATATATCTTGCATTTGCAACACTAGCAACATCACACCGAAAGCTTCAAACTGTCCAGCAAAAGTAACCCGAAATTCGTGATGCCCTTACATTACAAGGCGGGGCATGGGAAGAGGGCGCAGGTCTGAAGGCATTTACGTAGGAGACAGCATTTCCAATGAAAAATGGTGGGATGGGTTTTCATCTCAACCTTCCATTTTCCCACAATTTTGATTGAAGCAAACTGGCCCTGATTGAGGAACTGTATTAACACGATCATTGTTCTACTATGTTGCAAGTGGACATGGCTTTACTTGCACTGTTTGGAGCAGACATCAGGCAGAGTACCTGATGGGCTTTTCGGTTCTGGATCTGAAATTATTTGAGTTTTGACACAAGTTTTTGTTCTCAGCCAATGAGCTGAGTTCAATCTATTTGTGCATTTCCAGGTAGAATGGCTAATGTGGGCAGACTTGACGGGAAAATATTGGCTGGCAGGAGCAGTTGGTGCACGTCACCTTGTCTGAACCCCAAATGGTATGGTTGTATAACTGGTAGGGGTCTGCCTAACCCCATCTTTCTCTGTGGAAAAAGAAATTCAAAGGTGCAAGCTTTATTTGATTAATTTGACCAACAGATGTATTCAACATGGTCCATTTTCTTAAAAACACACTTTGAATTAAGTAGGTTTGATGTAAAAACATGATTTTGTTAATCATGCGATTTTGATGCATAGTGCACTGTTTAATGTTGAAGCTCTAGAAAAATTTATATAACGCGATCAGGGAACTAAAACTTGATTTTAACTAAATAAACCATATAGATGATATCTATAGAGCAACCAAATAAAAATGTTTTTAATAGAGCATACGGTACACCTGAGGATAGCCAATATTATCCCCAGATTGATCATTTTTTTTTGGTGCAAGGGAAACTCCGTGGATTTCCAAAAAAATTAATAATATATATATATATATATATATATATATATATATATATATATATATATATATATATATATATATATATATATATATAGAGAGAGAGAGAGAGAGAGAGAGAGAGAGAGCTTAACGCACAAGCGAGGTTGCATTCTACCGTGTGCACATCGGAACCAGAGAATTATCTAATCGTGTCGCCAAGAACAAAAAACGCCAAGAACAAAAAATCTGTTATGTTTGGGACTAGCATAATTTCCATTTGGGAAGATGAAAATAAGATATTTGACTAGTCCCTAGAGTTTGTCATATAGGACTTACTAGCAATTTCATGAAAGAAAATATAAGAATTATTTGCAAGCATCACTCGTGCACACTGCCGTTCCTTCTGTATTCATATTTTTTTTTCTGTTCAACATGAGAGAGATTTTTCAAGGAAAATCTACTCTATTCCACAACCTCGAAGAAAATGGCCTTTGAAACAGGTAGATCATAAATCTTACACCCCTTTGCATGAGTGATATGCATGTTTCGAGATCTCAGGCAATGCAGAATCGTGTACACTGCCGTTCCTTCTGTATTTATATATATTTTTCTGTTCAACATGAGAAAGAGATTTTTCAAGGAAAATCTACTCTATTCCACAACCTAGAAGAAAATGGCCTTTGAAACAGGTAGATCATAAATCTTACACCCCTTTGCATGAGTGATATGCATGTTTCTGAGTTCTCAGGTAATGCAGAATTGTTTTATTCCCAGTTCAAAATTACTGTTAGAATTCTTATCTAAGAGTTGTATTTTTCACCGAGAAATCAGAATCTATGATGGAGAGCAGTTAAAATTGAACTAGCAGAACCAAAGCACACAATCTGGACTTGACCCTCAACTAATATTGATGTTGAAAGATCCCGACTCCTCTAACAGTCTGCTACAGCTCTTTAAGACATTCAAACATTCTATCTACAGAATAGAGAAACCAAGAGCTAATAGGTATGAGTTGAAATGAACAAAGAAAATGAACTACATAAATAGGAAAAAGAAAATTGACAAGGAGAATCAGGCCTCAGGCTTGAAACCCACTAGGGTCTATTCAACCTATAAAAGAAAATCAATTTTGTTCACATCAAATACCATGAAAAATTTCATGTATAAAATCTCAAACATGTGGCAAGTGAACGACAACAGCAACAAGGAAAGACAACCAAGAAAAGAACATAATTACGATTAGAGTGAAGGATCTTAACCTATGTCACGTAGATATGACTGCAGATACAGGGATAGGGCCATTTTTATGACGTTTTCAATATGACTAGTATATAAGGGGATACGGAAGGGAGCCAAAATGGAGTATCCGAGTGACATAGACCTTAACCAATTTAAAAAACTATTTCTGCTGGGCAATTAATTATGAACTTATGCATGTGGCAATCATCAGATACATGAATAACCTTAACTGAATTAACACCCACCTCTTAAAAAACATGCCAGCAATTTGAAATAAAAAAAGCATATAATCCACATTGGAAGAATAAACATGACAGCAATGACATGCAGAAAACAAGCAAATTATTAAAATTGAAAGGAATCATTAAATAACACAAAGGCTAGTGTATGAGCAGATACACAATGAATATCATTGATACTATTGGTCTTTGGCCATTTTTTCATGATTTTTGTCACCAACAGAGTCTGCCAATACACGTCTTTCATCTGAAGAAGCAGTGATAACAGGCATCCACACGTCAGAGGTGCACTGTAATATAGTTTGAACTTCTGGATCTGTAGCCATGGCTGAAGAAATCATTGCATCCACGCGATCTAACTTAGTTGACAAGTTATCCAGCTCTCTGGCTATCTCCAGCTGCACAGTTTTAGGTAAAGAAGGTTTAGCTGCACTTTCCAATATTGACTGATAATTCTTATAAGAAAATTTTCAAAAATTGTATATGCTACCTCATCAAGCTGAGCAGATGGTTTAGATGGCACTTTTGTAACCTCTTGGCCAAGAGTCGCTATTTTAGCACGAAGTTCAACTTCCTCTTGATTACTTTCGGCTTCCACCTGCACATTAGATAATCGGTAACTCATTTTCCCAAATGCCAGAACATCACATAGCAACAGCTCACACAGTTTGGCAACACAGAGAGAGAGCATTATTTTGACTTTCATGTCACCAGGAAACACCATTTTTCATCTGTACAAGCTTTCTCAATAGAACACGTGCAAATCTTCAGCATGAATAGCCTTATAGTCATTTCCTGCTAACATAATAAAATTTTCATTCAAGCAAGTAAATCCAGCTTGCCTGATTGTATTAGCAGCTCAGTGTCCGGTTTCCAATGTATTAACAATTCACATCAAATGAGTAAACTAGCTCTATATATTAGTTCCAGTGCTTATACTAGCTGCCAATTAATGACCTCAGATAGACCTAATGAATCTGCACACTTTTAAAACTTGCTTCAGTTCATGACATAAAATGTTCCATCTATTTTATCAGATCATGATAAAAAAATTGTGTAATATCATAAAAGAGCACAGCTTGGTTTCGAAGAAATATTAGGAAACAGGACAAACATAAAATTGTATGTACGAAATGCTGCACAAAGAATACACCAAAACCATTCTTATGACTACAAGGAAATAACAAATGGCTCAGCGGTCAGCACTCTTGGATAGAGAAAACATGGATGAGGCCTGAAATTCTAAAGAAAGAAAGCCAAATATATGCATATTCTTTTGAGAGAAAGAAAGGATGAATTAGATGAAGCTATATATACTAATAACGATCTCTAACTCTAGCAACAACGAAAAGAATGTCCATCACAGTTAGAACTCAACCTCTATAAGAGCAGTAGATCATATTAGTTATGTTGGTTATAGCAGGTTTACTGAAAATTAAAAATTTCAAAACTCTTAACACAAGCACACAATGCATGAATGCTAGCAAATGATAAGGTGGAGGTGAAAATTAAGCTTGCATATAATTAGCAACCCTGAGTATGATTACAAACACAGTCACTTACTGACTTGCAATCCAGATGGATGAAGAGATTCACCTGTTATTATCAAATAAAAAAAAATCATAAAAGTGCATCTTAAACTGCTGTCAGTCAGACAGGGTGATGGTAAATGGCTTCCATGGCATCATGTTATTGATTCTAATAAAGATAGTCCTTCTAAGAATTAGAGATGTGGGCTACTGGATGGACCTTTAGGCATCATGGGTTCAGACACATTATTAATATGGGATTTAATCCTTGAGCAATATCTCTTCTAGGGGGAAGATCTCATTAGGAAGAAAAAAGAAAATATTCATTAGGAAGAAAAGCAAAGAGAAAGTTTAGTTGAATTAATTGAGTTTTTCAGGAATCCTTAAAAAGAAATGCTCTATTCAGTAACCAAGCAGTATATACAAAATCTTATTTGCTTGAAACAAATGCCATGGATAAATAATGTTCCCTGGCATGTATTAGTGTGCTATGCAGCTATGATCAGAGGAGCATAGGGAGGTATAAAAATGACACAAATCTTTGATGGACATTTAGGATAAAGGAATCTAGCGGCTTGTGTGCAGATAAATTGGGTAAAACTCCACTTCTTAATCACACAGTGAATTCGATGATATAATGGACATGGTGTGGCGTCCATAAAACCATGGTAATTTGTGTAAATCCATATAAAGATTATTTCCAACACATGCTGACAACACAGTTTTGTCAGCATGTGTTTTTTTACACAATCCCATGGAAGGAATGTACAAAAAATACATGCCAATGATCACCCTGTGGTGGGAGTTCTGGAGAAAGTAGAAGTAGATCCCAAGGATTGCCACATAACCTTCACTCTGTAAAGAAAACAGCCGTACATGGCACGCTTGGTACAGGGTACGCTAGGTAACCTTTGACAGAAGAAAAATATAAAATCCATATGAGTTTGGAAGGGAATCAGCATCTGATACAAGCTAATCCTAAGGAGAAGCCAGGGCATTAATCTCAACGATTTCTCCCATTGTTTGGTAGTCTTCTTCATCATTAAAATCAAAAGGTAGCAAATAGGCAAGCATATTCAAATTCACTGTCTAAGGATTGCAGCTGATCATGGGGAGGGCTGTAGGCATTAATCTCACGGATCTATTATGTTGGTGCATGCTATTCTTCATCTTCTACATTGATTTCAAATGTGTTAGGAGGGCACCATGTTCAAATCCCCAATTAGTTAAGAGTAGCCAACTGACGTAAACACATATGACATGATTGATACTGGGGTCTCCTTTGTATAAAGGAAAACAACAGAGGCCTAAATAAACCATGTGATATATCTGGTGGAAATTGCTGTCCAAGGAACAAATCCATGGGGGCTTGAAATCACCAATATCATAGATTTCTTATGTTGGTGCACGTTATTCTTCCTTTTCTTCATTAACATCAAAACATGGTAGAACGAGAACCATATTCAAATCCAATAATCCATTGGAAACAGCAAAATTGTGGTTCAAGTACTATCGTTCTCAATAGATAATAAGCATAACCAAATCAATCAAGGAAGAGCTCTATGAAAGATGATGTTTGGGGAATAAATACAAACACAAACACAAACAAAACCATGAATTTAAGATCAATCCATTTGCTCAACGGCTCAACCCCAATATTCACTAAATATTTATTTATAATTCGAGAGAGAGAGAGAGACATACCTGCTGGAGAAGGTGAGTGAGAAGGTCGAACAATTGGGATTTCTCCATGCTGGGATTCGAAGCAAACGAAGGGCGTTCAGATCCTTGTTCCCCTTTTTCTCTAAGCACACATAACAGAAAAAGGAGCTCATGGTTAACATTGACATGCCCGTGGATCGTAGTCACAAATATCGGCCGCGAGATCTTCAAAAACTGATATAATACCGCAAAACATGCGATATTTTCAAGATATCGCCTATTTTTTAAATATCACGATATTTGTAGTTTTATATATTTTTCTGTATTTTAAATGTTTTTCTTATATTTTTAAACAGTATCTTACTTTCTTGCATATTATTAAATTTAAGGCACGTTTTGGGTTTGGTTCGGACCCAGTGAAACCAGACTTGAACCAGATTTTTGGGTATGGTATTGGGTCCGTAGCCAGGTCTAATCAGGTCTACTATAAGAAAAACCATACTCTGACCCGATAAGAACTATATCAACCAAACCCGGACCATTACCAGTAAAACCATATTTTTATCATTTTTACATTGAAAAATTATGGTTGGATCTGGGTCTGGTATAGAATTTCACAAACTATACCTGTGTATTAATCAGACCTTAGACTCCGAACCTGGGTCTTAATCGGGTCTTGTTATTTATCACCATACCTGGACCCTACAGGGTTTGGTTTGGGTCGGGGTTAGGGTAAACCAGGCCCGTTGACACCCCTATTTGGAAACGACATAATGCTGGGAAAAATACAAGTCAGAAAGGAAAAGTGTTAACTTTTTTATTGGTTCCAGACGATAGAAAATGTTTGAAAGGAAAAATGTTCTATCTTGCCTTCATTTTATCAGGAAAAAATTCTCCATTTCAGAGATGATTTTTTTTTTCAGTTTTGAAGACAGTCCTCACTTAATTAGAGCACTAACATTTTTCCAACTTGATTTTCTTACTTCACACAAAAAGAATTTCTTTTCATAAAAAAAAGTTCTCATATGAAATATGAAAAATTATCTTTCTTATGAATTTTTCCCACTTTCAAATATGTCCTTGAATATACCGATATGTTTTAAAGAAACACTAATTTTAATTCACTGCGATTTTTGTTTTTTGTTTTGCTGAGAAAATCCCCATAGGCCATAACCAGACTTATCACTGTGATACAACGACGACTCTGTGGTTCGCTGACAAGGCCCAAGGCTCAGACCAAGCACCACTGGGCTTGGTGGCTTGGTGGCTTGGTGGCTTGGTGGCTTGGCCTTTGACTTGACCAAGTTGACTTATTTCATAAGACTCGGCTCAGATTCAATCTACTCTTTCATTTGTAGACTTGACCAAGTTGCCTGTGAACCTAGGCAAGATGGGAACAATTCATATTAGATAGAATGTAATTTTGGCAGCCAATACATTAATTCTCCTCGCTTAACTTGTTTTGGATCCAATAAACTGGGTTTGGATACGATTTTTTTTATAATTCAAAAAAAAAAAAAACCAATCACCTATCACATATTGGTCGGCGTCCAGTTGGTAAAACCCTTGAGGTCCCCCCGCCCACCCCACCCATGGGGGAGTGCACCCAACTTTGACCTTGTGGCAAGGGAACATGGGATTCGAACCTTGTGTCGTGACATTCACAAGTTGCCTCTACCAGATGAGCGGATCAGGGAGGTTCGGATATGACTTTGAGAAGCCGGATTGGGGATGAGTGTGGGCTCAATCGAGTGGAACCAAGTTGTGTAGACTTGGCTTGATCAACGACCTTGGTTGTTCATGCTAAATTCCGCAAGGACTTTGTTGAATCTCTTAGCCAGATCGGATCAGGTTCATTCCCCATCTTGTTTAATGCAGTTCACGCTCAAGCTGTTAGTGTGGAAATAATGGTTTGAGTCGGGCTTGCCTCACATACTAGACCCAACACAACCCCAGATATCTGGGTTCAAAGCATAAAACTGCCTGACCCGAACTCAACCCATCTAACATGTGGGTCGGGTTTGATCTATGATTTTTTTTTTCAGATATCCACCCAACCTGTCTTGCCCAAGTGTGTATGTATACATTTTTTTACGTATATGGGCCGCGTTTGGGGGCTCCATTTTTTTCCATCTGAACCTGAACCCAACTACCCAAGTGCTTGGTATTTGGGCAGGTTTATGTGCAAGCTCATGGGTTTTGAGATCAGGCACAATGTGAGCACATATTTATTGGCGTTTTAAAAATGAGAATTAGGATGTTAAAAAAGAAAAAAACACATACCGGTAGCCACCATGAATGAAAGGAGCGTTGATGCGGGTGCTCGGCGTTCTCCTCAGTCTATCGATGCCCACGATGAGCCCAAGTCGTCAAGTTGATGGTGAGCAGGACCCCGATCCCAAATGAGAGAAAGAAGACACCTTGGTTGCACTCATTAAGCAACCATGCCTCAATTTATAGTGGGAGAGTGGGGGGTTATATACATGGCATTCATGTATGTGAACCCTTCACATGCTATATTGTTGTTTATGTATTGTTGATTAAAATCATAAAGGTAATCTTAACATGTTAAAAGTACTGAAAATAAATTATATTGTAATGCATAAAAATATGACATTTCATAAAGAGGTGTTCATCTTCATGACTATTGTGATACCGGATAGTGTGTGAACCCACATAAAAATTGGATTGAGATAATAGTAAATAACCTTGATTTTGTGTCTTTTCGTGTTAATGGGTCAAGTGGAAGAATGTCCGATATTTCTGAACGGATTCAACCCTAACTGACCCGGTTTGACACAAGGCACTAATAAAGGCATTAGTAGGGAGGAGGTTATATGAATGTGAAGAGTACTTTAACTCTATGTGCCGACATGAGGTTGAACTCTTGTTATTATTCGAAAAGGAATACAATAACTTCATTGTCATAAAAGATCTTTAGTGGTATCTCAATGGAGTTCACAATCTCAAGACCCATAATGAAGCTTCTAATCCATATGACCTAAGATGAAATCTCATTAAATCAATAATTTTTGCCTCAATGGCTTTCATAAATTTCTTCACTGTCATGCAATGAGAGATGTCACCTTGAATATTCTTAGCCACTCACAATTACAGAAGTAACATATTAAGATTATTTGAACACTTTCATTTCTCATAGACATATTTTTTTAAGCGCTCTCACTTGCGACTGTTTTATTCTTCGTATGAGTGGGAGATTAATCAAACTATACAAGATTCATATTGAAAAGGTAAATGTGAGATCCTTTATTATTCATTTTTTCTAAGATAAGTATAATTGAGTTATTATCATTTCACTTTAGTAGAAACGATAATACTCATAGTTGCTTCATCTCCTTAATTCACAAGGAATTGACTTCAATTGGTGAAACTAACAGATAATGTAACCAGAGGCAATTCAACATTTTACCTTTGAATATGAATATGCTTCAAGAGCTAATATACACGTTTACTATTACACCCTATGTGAATTTAGAACACAATGACCTACATTTGGATAGAATCATTGTTTCATAAAGTCATCCAAAGTGTAATACCTCAATTTTTAAAATATGAAAAATGGTGATTTTTTTTAAATACTTTAACAAATATAATAAAAAAACTCAACAGGTTTAAAATTTAGTCATGCTACTTTTGATGACCGTTCATAACCATAAGATTATGAAAATTTAAAAGGAATAAATTTCAATAAGCATAAAATAAATCAATGTTCACAACCATTCATAATTAATTATATTTATCATTTGAAATAAAAATTAATTAAATAATTAGAATCCTAATTCTTTGAAGATATAGGAAAGGTAGGCTTGGTCCCCATCGCAACCTCCCGCCTTTACATCCAAGCATCTACTCACTTTCTGGAAACCATTAAATTATATGGGTTCAAACATAACATGTCTCGGTAGGATGAAATATCACTACAACAAAGCAGTAGATTAGCGACGACCACATTTCGTCGCTAATCCGTCGCTAACATGGTTAGCGACGGATTAGCGACAACGAGATGACAGTATGCTTACGTCGCGAATATTTCGACGCTAACTGGCGACAGAATTATTCCATCGCCAGGTCCGTCGCTAATTGCGACGGAATAACGAGCGCTATATTCCGTCGCCAATCCGCCGGTACTCAACGTCGACCACCGCTTGGCGACGGATTTACTTCCGTCGCTATGCCGTCGCTATATTAATATGAATAGCGACGAATGGTTCCGTCGCTAATCCATCGCAAACACAAAAAAAAATTTAAAAAAATTTATTTGAAAATTAATTACCGAGAACTGTACAATTTCTATTTCCTGTACAATTTATATTTCCTGTAAATAAAAAACAAACCACACAAAAAAATTCATATAACAAGAATCTACAACAATTAATCGTTCCACCTTAAAATTAAGAAGTTTAATTATTTACAATTCAACAATTACAATTAGGAAAAATAAAAAAAATAGAACTTCTTCAACACAGTCCTCTAATCATCGCCAAGATTTTGTGCGTCTTCTTGTTCATTGTCTTTATCTATCCCTTCAGCTCCACTACCCTGATTATCGCTAGCAGCCTACACAAGAAAAGAACAGTCAGTATTGATAAACAAAATATAATGAAATAAATTACACACTATATGTGATTCTATCATGTGCTCATGTGTGATCTAAGGCAATAAAAAAACTCTATATGTGATTCTATCATGCTCATATGTGCTCTAAGGCAGTCAAAAAATTGAATATGTGATTATAGCATGTTCATATGTGTTCTAAGGCATCTAAAAAAACTCTATATGTGATTCTAACATGCTCAGATGTGCTTTAAGGCAGGCAAAAAACTATATATGTGATTTGATCATGCTCGTATGTGTGCTAAGGCAGTAAAAAAATTGAATATGTGAATATAGCATGCTCATATGTACTCTAAGGCAGGCAAAGCCAAAAATTTTATATGTGATTCTATCATAAATGATATATAACATGTTCATATATGTTCTAAGGTAGTAAAAAAACTCTATATGTTATTATAGCATGCTCATATGTGTGCTAAGGCAGTCAAAAAACTGAATATGTGATTATAATATGCTCATATGTGTTCTTAGGTAGTCAAAAAACTGAATATGTGATTATAGCATGCTCATATGTGTTCTAATGCAGTCAAAAAAACTTTATATGTGATTCTATCATGCTCATATGTGCTCTAAGGCAGACAAAAAGTTATATATATATATATATATGATTCTATCATGCTCATATGTGTGTTAAGGCAGTAAAAAAATTGAATATGTGAATATAGCATGCTCATATGTGCTCTAAGGCAGGCAAAGCCAAAAATTTTATATGTGATTCTATCATAAATGATATATAACATGTTCATATGTGTTCTAAGGCAGTCAAAAAATTGAATATGTGATTATAGCATGTTCATATGTGTTCTAAGGCATCTAAAAAAACTCTATATGTGATTCTACCATGCTCAGATGTGCTTTAAGGCAGGCAAAAAACTATATATGTGATTCGATCATGCTCGTATGTGTGCTAAGGCAGTCAAAAAATTGAATATATGAATATAGCATGCTCATATGTGCTCTAAGGCAGTCAAAAAACTGAATATGTGATTATACCTGAGAGGGACCTGGAATCGAAGATCCCCTATCCTGAACAGTGGCCTTGATCTCATTTCGGAGAAAGGGGGCGACGGTGTATTGAAAGTAGTTATTCAGTGATTCATTAATGATCTCGCGTACATCATCACCAGAAAAAATAGTCGGCTGCTTGGAGCTTATGTCGGCGCAAGAAGTCGGTGAGTCGTAACTGAAAGAACCAATAACTGGTGAAGTGTTCATATTACTCCCAAACCCGAACACGCGACCTTTTTTGGGTTCACCTGCTGCAGTCACCCATGCTGTAGGATCAAATGATGGATGCTGAGTAGCGTCTTCGCCATATCGCTCTACCATTTGTTGCTCATATGCCTCCTACAAAATAATGTTTAAAGTATTCATTAATAATTAATGATAACATTATGATAACTTGCATATATATTGCAATGATTATTAATAGAATTAATACATACCATTGTCGTTCTCGCCTTCTTTGATACGAAGACTCCCGTGGTCTTCCGTTTATGTGTTTCTACAAACACATCCTTATATGGTACACTGCCTCCTTTTTCTGCTTCCTGCGAAGTTAAATGACAAAAGATTTAGTACACAAGTTTGCAACAATACTTATAAAATTAATATTATGTATTGATGAGTTACCATTTTCTTTAGGTGGCTCCCAAATGTCTTAGATCCACCTGTGTGTAGATGGGCTTCGGGCATCTTTAATCGATTTTGTAAAGCCTTCGCAGAGCGATTTTTAAATGCATCTCCCGCCCACTTATCGCACATTTCATCCCAGTAATCTCTCATGATAGTAATAGGACCATGGCCCTTCCACAGTAATGGATCATCTACTACCCCAGATGCTTTTTTTGCTGCAGTCTTTATAGTGTGAAGCATGTCTGCAAATCGATTGGCAGTCACCTTCTGCCACACCTTCCTTGCATCATTTTCTTCCACCGTAGTTGCGAAGCGATTCAAAGCCTACAAATATTTTCAGAAAGTTAGTAGACATTGCTTAAATAAATTAAATATGAAACACATTAACTATGAGGAACAACTGTATATCATGAATGAGGACCACAATCTGTCTAACACCTCCTTTGGGTACTCTTTTCATTGAGCAATTGGTCCTGGTAGATGTTGAAGAAGTGAATTCCTAATCTCTCGTACTACTTCTTGTGGCTCAAACCTCGTGTTGCACATGTATTGTTACACAGTAAATATCAATATAAAATATTTAAAAGATATGCAATAATTGAAAACAAAATACTTACGGTCGATTATCGATATACACTATTCGAATGAGTCTTCTTGTGCCAGCCTGAGAAGACCTTGTTTTTTGTGTTGGCTGTTGACTTGTGTGATCAACTGGTGTAGGTGGGTCGTGTACAGGCGCAACATCATCTATAAAAAAATACATTAGAAATTCTCAGAATGTGCATTTGAACTAATCAAGCATCTAATTAGTTGTATGATATACCTATCACATGAGCCCGTGAAGATGAAGGTTGAGCCTCGCTACTACTGGATGAGCGACCACTATAACCTCCACGAACCATATTCTAACAAATAACATATGTCATACAATACATTCAAATAATTCACATCAAGTATTACAATGCATTCAAGTCATTCACATCAAACATTGCAATGCATTCAAATAATTCAAATGATTGACATCAAGTATTGCACTAATTCAAATAATTTGTTAATTGCATAAATTATAATACATTCAGATAATTGAAATAATTCACATCAAGTATTACAATGCAATCAAGTCATTCACATCAAGCATTGCAATGCATTCAAATAATTCAAATCATTGGCATCAAGTATTGCACTAATTCAAATCATTCGTTAATTGTATAAATTATAATACATTCAGATAATTGAAATCATTCACATCAAGTATTACAATGCAATCAAGTCATTCACATCAAGCATTGCAATGCATTCAAATAATTCAAATCATTGGCATCAAGTATTGCACTAATTCAAATCATTCGTTAATTGCATAAATTATAATACATTCAGATAATTGAAATCATTCACATCAAGTATTACAATGCAATCAAGTCATTCACATCAAGCATTGCAATGCATTCAAATAATTCAAATCATTGGCATCAAGTATTGCACTAATTCAAATCATTCGTTAATTGCATAAATTATAATACATTCAGATAATTGAAATCATTCACATCAAGTATTACAATGCAATCAAGTCATTCACATCAAGCATTGCAATGCATTCAAATAATTCAAATCATTGGCATCAAGTATTGCACTAATTCAAATCATTCGTTAATTGCATAAATTATAATACATTCAGATAATTGAAATCATTCACATCAAGTATTACAATGCAATCAAGTCATTCACATCAAGCATTGCAATGCATTCAAATAATTCAAATCATTGGCATCAAGTATTGCACTAATTCAAATCATTCGTTAATTGCATAAATTATAATACATTCAGATAATTGAAATCATTCACATCAAGTATTACAATGCATTCGAATCATTCATATCAAGTATTACAATACATTCAAATAAAATTTATGATCATTCACACCAAGTATTGCAATACAACTCACATCAAGTATTACAATGCATTTAAATAGAGGTTTGTAGTATAAGATTTTGCTCACTAGCTTGAGAATTCTTCCTCGTCACTAGTTTGACTTTCTTCTTCTTCTTCTTCTTCTTCTTCATTGTTTGCCCATCCACTTGGTACATCATTTGGATCACATTCTTCTATAAATGTTTCATCGGCCAATGGAGATATGACATGCATATCATGCGCAACATCGTGACCATAAGCGAAGTCATAGACATCATCTGATTGATAGTAATCACTGTCTTCAGCTAACTCATCTTCCTGTAACTGATCATACTCGGGGTATAGTTTGGATTTCACCTTGCAAACTGCCCACCATTCATTTTTATCTGACTTTTTTATACTCGGATATGAAGTATAATAAACTTGTTGAGCTTGCGAGGCTAATATGAATGGTTCATATGTTCCAAACCTGGATTTATGATTCACCTCCACAATGCCTGAAGCTTTGTCGAGTCTTGTTGCAGTTGGATCAAACCAATGACACTTGAATATCGTAACCCTGTTATTCATGTTTAAGTAAGTCAACTCCATTATTTCCTCTATAACACCGTAGTAATCATGTTCATTTTCACCGTAGCTGCTACCCTTGACAGACACGCCACTATTTATCGTTGATTTGTTTATACCGTAGTCTTTTGTATGGAATCGATAACCATTTACGATATACCCGTTGTAGCATTGCACAACTTTGGTCGAACCATTTTCTAAATCACATATTCCTTGATCTTTAACATCACCATTGTGAACCTACGCACAAACATAAACAATGATTGTGATCACGATCAATTAAGTAACTTAGTATTGTTTATAAGTACAAAATTTATGTTAGCTTCTTTACCAACTGTTTCAACCACTCCACAAACTTAGTTTCACGTTCTTTTTGTACTTCTGCATCAGTGAGATGTGAAATTTCGTTTTGCAACTCCAAATCAAATCGTCTGCAAACCACAAATACTTATATTACCGAGCCATGTATCCACATATAGAACATAAAAGGATTTATAATTGAGTTGCATATACATATACTTACTCGATGTATGGGTCGATCGCTGAGCAATTAAAAAGAATATAGATGTGTGTTGCATCTTGCTCTCGATCTGTCAATAGCCTTGATCGGCAACTACCAAATGCATGCCCAAGTGGTTGAAATATCGACAGCTTGTCAGCTACAGTTACTTGTTCTCCATCATCGTTACGGGGCGGGCATGTGTAACGTGTTGGAATATGAGGTTCGAAGTACATAGATGAGAAATTTGAAATCTCTTCTAAAGTGTACGCCTCACAAATAGAGCCTTCTACTCTTGCTTTATTACGAACCTTTTTTTTTAGGTCGAACATGCATCTGACAAGAATATACATTTCAAATTTTAAATATTTGTCATTAAAGAGACAAATATAAAAAAACATATACCTTTCAAATGGGTACATCCATCGATATTGCACAGGGCCACCAACCCTTAGTTCATATGGCAGATGTATGATCAAATGTTCCATAACATCGAAAAATGCTGGCGGAAATATCTTTTCTAACAGACAAACAGTGGTGATGACAGAGTCCTCGAGATTCTTTACATCTGATACAACGACCTCCCGTGCGCACAATGTTCTGAAAAATACGCTCAACTCAGACAATACCACCCATATAGGTTTGTCTAACATATCATGGAATGCTAGGGGTATCAATCGTTGCATAAAGATATGACAATCATGGCTCTTCAACCCATATAACTGCCCATCGTCAATCTTCACAGCCCGAGCAATGTTAGAGACATATCCATCTGGAAATCTCAGTTGTCTCAACCATTGACATACATGTTTTATTTGATCAGGTCCGAGCACATACTTCGCCTTTGGTTTCAGTACTTTGCCATTATACTCTTTGAGTTCCAATTCTGGTCTTTTACATATTAATTTTAAATCCATACGGGCCTTCGGATTATCCTTCATTTTTCCTTTAATATTCATTACTGTATTGAACACATTATCAAACACATTTTTCTCTACATGCATCACATCCAAATTATGTCGTATCAATAGGGTCGGCCAATACAGTAGTTCCCAAAAAATAGATTTTTTCGTCCAATTGTGATCCTTCCCAAATCCACGGAAGGCTGTAGGACTGCGGGCATCTGTTAATACATCGGGAAAGTATCACAATCTTCTTAGAATCTCTATGCCAGACAATCTTGAGGATGGACCTTCCGTTTCAGTTGTGCTTGCTTTAAATGCATTCTTTTGACGTCGGAACGGATTATCGCTGGGTAGAAATCGACGATGACAATCAAACCAGCAAGGCTTCCTTCCATGCCTCAATCTAAAAGCTTTGGAATCCTCCATGCAGTACGGACAAGCCAACCTCCCATGTGTGCTCCAACCAGATAACATACCATATGCAGGGAAGTCACTGATTGTCCATAGAACAGCGGCCTTCATGTTGAAATTTTGTTTTTTGTGGGCATCATACGTGGTAACACCGTCATCCCACAGTACTTTTAATTCATCAATCAATGGCCTTAGATATACATCAAGATTTTGGCCAGGTGAGGTCGGACCAGGGATCAACAGAGACAAGAAAAGATTTGGATGTTTTATACACAAGCTTGGTGGAAGGTTGTATGGAGTTACAAATACTGGCCAGCATGAGTATGGAGTTGATCTACCCCCAAATGGATTAAATCCATCTGTACATAGACCGAGTCTAACATTTCGCACTTCCATTGCGAAGTTCTGATGAGTACGATCAAAGTGCTTCCAAGCTTCAGCGTCAACAGGATGCGTGATCTTGTTTTCATCGTGTCGAACTTTATTTGCATGCCATCTCATGTGTTTAGCTGTCTTTGAAGACATATACAATCGCTGCAATCTAGGAGTGATAGGAAAGTAGCGGAGCGACTTGTATGAAACTTCCTTTGATCTCGTGCTACCATTGCCTCTTGTCTTTGGCTTGAACCGAGGATGCCCACATGACGGGCATGATATGTCATTTTCCTGCTCCTTGAAATACAACATGCAGTGATTTGGACAAGCATCAATCTTTTTGTAACCCATACCTAGAGCGTTGACCATAACTTTCGCACGATAGAAATTTTGTGGCAATTTCTCAT
Source organism: Nuphar pumila (assembly GCF_984573655.1). NCBI lineage: Eukaryota > Viridiplantae > Streptophyta > Magnoliopsida > Nymphaeales > Nymphaeaceae > Nuphar > Nuphar pumila. Next base: position 113,359,166 of record NC_143251.1, on the reverse strand, counting down.
CTTTAGGCAACATACTCTTCACAATCATGCACAAACGGTCAAAACATGATTGACTCAAATTATACTCGGACTTCAAATTCATTAGTTGAAGAACTGCAGACAAGATAGTGTGACTCTCACAACCGTTCCAAAGTGGCTCATCAGCATCTTTAAGTAAATCATAAAATCTACTAGCTGCATCGTTTGGTGATTCTTCATCTACGGCAGTTCTTACATCACTAGAACTCATAGCAGAACCCAGTTCTGTTCCTGCAGCATCAAATATCAAATTCGTATATGGATTATCGTGCACCACATTCACCCGTGCATCAAAATCGTTTCTAAATTCTTCTCCATGAAACGTCCAGTTCTGATAATCACTCACAAAACCCTTCCTGTATAGGTGATGTCTAACGCCATGAGGTTCTACAAATCGATTATTCTTACAAATCTTGCAGGGACACCTAATCCGACTTGTGGGATCTACCGTACTGACACTTGCCGTTGCAAATTCAATAAAACTATCGACACCATCCATATATTCATGCGATAACTCATTGTCCACTATCCTACGGTACTCCATTCACGGTTTGCAGTCATTCTGTCATATGATGTTACGAATAATATCCTAACCAGTTAAAAGAGAACCATCAGAATGCTATGATGAAGAAAATATCAAATTTATCATGCAATATATGATATCATACAATCACAAGAATTATGATGCATGCATTGATAACTTAATATTTTCATGTGCAAACTATTCATGACACGATACATTCATTTGAAGTATGCTTTCAGTATACAATTTCACATGGAAGACATAATCAAATTGAAAGTAACTACATGTAAGCATGGATACAATCACATCAAACATTGCAATACATCGAAATAATTCATATCAAACAAATGTCAAACATGTACCTGCAGCAAACACACTTCAATATCCCACTAACTACTACCATGCATAGCATGGACTCCGTACTCCAAAAATAAGAACACTTCTATTCTCATACATTAAAATCATGCTCAGCATGATCTCCGAACTCCAACAAAGCAGTCCTAGATATCAACAACTAAGTGAGTGTGTGAACAATAAAGTGTTACATTCAATAAATTAAATAACATGTGATGCGCTTGCATCACTTACTCACCATGGGTATTTACCCGATTTGCATTGTTTTTGTCACTTACTTACCACGGGTGGCGGGGCACAAGCGAGTTCCGTTGAAAAATCTGCAAAAAACACTGTGTTAAAATGAATATTGAAGCTAATTAGGGAAACACAAACACTTATGCAATGCAAAAAACAACTAAACTGTTGATGATATATCTAATGATGAAATGCGATGAAATAAAGTGAAAAAGAAGCATTGATGATATATTTTTTTAAACTAGCGTCTTCCCCTAAAAAAAAGGGAGAAAAAATATAAGTGCACTCAGAACCTTGTTTTTGAAGCTTGAACATCAAATTGTAGTGAGAACTCGATGAAAAAACTAAAGGCTAATTTTTCAAATTGCTCCCATGTTTTCAGTATAATTCAAAATTGCACCAATGTTACAAAACTTTTCGCCCAAAGTAGGAAAAAAAAAGAAATCTGATTCTTTCATGCTTGATGCACACATTCATGATCATCACCAAAGTGGAAAAAAGAAAAAAAAATACTTATGGCTCTGCAAGTTTACATTGAATGTAGGTTCTTAAGGTTAAGGAGTTAGAAAGTTTAGCTTGTAGCTTTTAACACTTGACAAATTTTGCATCAAGAGTCAAGGAACATGTTCTCTTTGTATATGCTTCTTCTCCTGTACTAACCTCACATGTCTTACTTCCAATGGTGTTTTGTCATCATTATATTGCCCTATTTGTGGAGAAGTTTAACATATTGTTAAAATGTGTGTTTCCACTTATATATCCTTGTTCAATGACATTTTCTTATTCTAAGCGTGAAATTTTATATGTTTTGTTCTTATTCTTTATGAAATTCATGGTTGGCATTTTCTAGTGGAATAACAGTGTGATAACCCTTTTCTGAAAGTCTTAATATTTAGAAGTCTAAAAAGTATTGTCATGAGTCCACGTTTTGCCAAAATATGAATTTTACTCAAACAAAGCTGGATCCAAAATGGCAGTTTTTTAGATGGTCGGTCATGGCATGAAACTTTTTAAGGAGAAAAAGTCCAAATAACTGTAACAGGAAAAAACAAAAATGTTTTAGGCGTGGATGAGCAAGACCTCAAGCCTGACTGAAGTGAAGAATGGAGGCTAGGCTGAGGTGAGCTCACCTCAGGGGAGGCTCAGACGTGAACCTGGCCCAGGCGAGGGCTCGACCCTGGCCTCAACGAGCACACCTTATGGCTCGAGCATGAGGCTGGCTCAAGCGAGGACTCACCTCAGGCTATGAGCCTGAGGCAATCCCGGCTCAGGCGAAGCCTCACCTCAGGCCATGAGCTTGAGGCAAGGCAAGCTCAGGCGAGGTTCGCCGCCGATAGCCCGGGCTCAACCTCATTGGCCATCGCCGGGGCGTACAGCGTGAAGAAGAAGAAGAAGAAGAAGAAGAAGATTACCTGCGCGTCGTCGGGCGGTGGCGGGAGGTTGACGGGGAGCGGCAGCTGGCGAGCGCTGGCTGGCGAGCGGTGGACGGGGAGCGGCGGCTGGCGAGCGGCGGCGGCCGGACGGTGGCGAGAGCCGACGGGCGGCGGGCGGGAGCAATACAGCGAAACAGGAAAAAGAGAAAGAGGGATGGGATTAGGGATTTACGCGACATTTAGCGACGGCTTAGCGACGGAAACATTCCGTCGCTAAGCCGTCGCTAAATCAAAATACAAAAAAAGCGACGGAATATATTTTGTCGCTACGCCGTCGCTAATTAGCGACGGATTAGCGACGACAGAGTTCCCTCTCTAAATCCATCGCTAAAATGGTGTTCTTGTAATAAAAAGTAGCGACAAAAAATGCAGTCGCTAATCCGTCGCTAAGTAGCGACAGATTAGCGATAAAAGTTGTTTCCTCGCTAATCCGTCGTGAATTAGCGACAGATTCTTTCTCTAGCTAATCTGTCGCTAATTAGCGACAGAAAAAAACCGTCGCTAATTTCCGTCGCTAATTAACAATTTTCTTGTAGTGTATACTAAACTCATAAAACAAAATATAAAGCAAGAATTTCATTAGACTTTTCATAATTTAAATCTAAAGAATAATTCATGCAATTAAGCAACTGACATGAGTGTATAATTCACTAAATTTAACCAGTATACATCAATCAACTCATTAAGAGTAGTTAAAATGCATGAACTTACCCAAAAGCAGAAGTTGTTGAATGCATGCATAAATTGTTATATTTAATTACATGTTTTTTATTAAATGATGCATGCAATGCCTAACTAATGCACATACATCTTAAGTTATCACATCTTAACCCCGTGGGTACAAAACAAGCAGATGATTTAGGATCGTGACTCATGCAGTGTTTTACATACAAGGGCAGCTTTGGCCTAGCCAGACACTTTTCACCAGTCTAGAATGAGGGATGATAATTCGAGAGAGACTCCCAACACCTTTAATCTCGATGCATCATATTTTCACTCATGAGTGTTTTAGCCTCTACGCTGCAATCTATTACAGAGGTTTCTCCTATCTTTGTGGGTGAAAATAAGCAATCTTCTGTGCTCAAACAAAGTTCCATGAAGCCAAATGTACCACTTGCCACTCTCCCAGAAAGTATCATTTACTTATGATGTTGCATTGTTTTACTTAATTACTTCATGTCTTACATGAAATCATAATTGAATCCATCAAAAGGATTCAACCCCTAATAAATCAATGTATGTACTTATAAAGCATTGGCATTGAAACATTCTTTCATTCATCTTTTTAAACAGAAATATGTGCATATGCATAAACATGAATCTCATACATTACTTGACATCCATCCATGCATACATGTCAACATCATCATAATCATACAAACTTTTATACAATTTCAACAAGGATTTTATTAACATTCAAAAACACATTACGCAATTTGGACTTTTTGGTCATTTGCTTGCGCATAGCCCCCTTTTGGGAAAATATATTTATCATTGAACATACGTGCATGCCTTATCAAAGACACATTATACCCTGCATAAAATCATACATACTCATGCATACACATTCTATTTATTGATTGAAAGAAAAAAAATTATGCTAAATATAATGAACTATGCAAGTACCAGGGTTCGGTCCTTATATCGGTTCTGATTTACGAAACTCTCAATTATGTCTAACTGTTACAAAGTTAATAAAAATATTTCATTCAGTGAACATAGCTGAGATTTTCACAAATTATAGACAATTTTGTCAACTTTCCGTAGCCATAAACTGTTCATAAAAATTCATGAGTATGAGAAAGTTATGGATATTTTACTACTAATATATACTTTTTTTTAACTATCACAAAATCATCTTCAATCCATTAACAGACCCCAAAATTTTATAATAGATAGAAAATTTTGTTAGCTTTCCAATACAATAAACTGTTTGTCAAAACTTCTCTGGATGAAGGAGTTATGAGCGTTTTACTGGTTAGATGTCTGGTCAAAAAATTATAATACCGAGTCTATGCATTCGGGTTAGACCAAACCGGGTCACCCAAATCCGTACACCTGTATTTTTTTTGAGTAAATTAATTTAAAACCTTAAATAAAAACATACATCTAAAGGTAATATATCCTAAGTTAGACAAATCATATTTTTCCTTAGATGTTTGTCCAGAAAAATAGGCCCGTCTTGAACGTGGCTTAATTTGTTAGAATTAATTTTGGTAAAAGTACCCAATTAAATGAGTAAATCATGGAATTCACATATAATTATAATTCAAAAAAATATACAAAAATCATAAAATATACACGTGAACATAATCTACCAACTACGAACAAATATTTCATGTACTTAATTATGAAATTCATGAGTTTTACTAAATTTACCATTTTTTTTTAAAAACCCGATAAGACTAAATTCATGAAAACTATATATTTTGACCATGAAAATTCTTCAATTTTTTACAAAACATCTACAATATCATATACTACTGATCCAATTCAAAATTTGCATAAAAATATTAGCCTAATTTATGTATTTTGAAAATTTATGGTTTTATTTTCTAAGAAATCAAATTTTGAGCAAAACTCATTTTTAAAAAGGGGTTTCTCTTAGAAAACCATTCTTTTTTCATAGTTTGATAGCTCTAAGCCAAACCCACATGTGTGAGGGTTGGTTTATGGTCTAAACTTATGAAAAAACTATACAATTCATGCTACAAATTCTGTTTCGCAAGAGAAGTATAGATCCCCCTAGCTTTTGATGAAAATTTTGCTCTTGTGCACGTTGGTTGGCCTTTTCGCATGATCCATCCATTTTACACACACCATAAACTTGAAAATAGCCTTTCATGCCTCCTCTCACATACGTATCACTCCTCTCTTGTTGATCTAAAGGTGAAATACCAATGGTTTGGTGTAGGGGAAAGAAGGAGAGAAGAAGGCTTTTTGGGGGAGAGAGAAAAAACTCTAAAAAAAACAAATGGGAAAAGGGGGGGGGGGGGGTATGAGCCCCTAACTCTTTAAATAAAGTGTGAAATTAGGTCAAGGGCTGGGGCTAATCTCAACCCTTGATCTAATCTTGGTGGAGTTTTCAAATCACAAGATAAATCCTTTTCTTTCTTCTTTTGAATTTCTTTCTCTCTTTTTTTTTCATTTTTTTCACTAACATAGTATATAATGCAATATATGTATCATATACTATAAGATATAATATTTCTACTATATTTTATGCTAAGGGGAAAGGGTTGGTCATGACCCCTATGGGATCCAACCGTGTCTATTTACAACAAGGTCAACTTGCTTGCTTGCTTGGCAAGTTTATTATTATTATTATTATTATCCATATTTCTTTTTCCTTTGTTTTCTAATTCCTTTCATTGGTCTAGTCCTTACTGGACCCCTTCTAGAATCCTCTACGGTTGGTGTTGTTCTAGGAGGTTGTAGATGTGGTACAACGCTTTCTGCCACATCTGAGTCCTGCAAATTGATCTCGACCAGATCAAGGTTATGATCCTTGCCTGGGGCATTATTGGTGTAGGGGTTTTGTTCTATCTCCATTTCCAACTTCATCTCCTTATTAGAGGAAGTTGGATCTTCATTGGTTATATGATTAAGCATTGAGGAGGGTCAAATATCCGATTGGTTCTGGCTTGATAAGGTTGCAAATCTATTTGCCTGTGGAGCTTGACTGTCCCGTTGTTGGATAGGGCGAGTGTGACAATGAAGCTTCATTTGTTTCCATTTGTCTTGTGGCAAAGGATCAACCTAAGTTGTGGGCTTTGCATGTCTTGTTGGGAAAGTTGTGATCGAGTGGTTTATCGATTCACACTTCAAGAAAAATCTAATCTTTTGCTCATAAACTATTTATTGTTGAAATACATGCCGATTCAGAATTGCTATTTCTTGTTGAAATAAATGCATAACGTTACATCACTTGAGTGTGAGTATCGACATCGAGCAAACTCTCATGCAGAAAAGTCAAAATTTTCTCAAACAAGTTAGTAGTCCAACACTCCACCAAGAGCTCTAGGAGACGAATCCACAAGGGGACTCTACTTGAAGCTTGGAGTTTGATATCCTGCCTGGGGTCCATTGGTGAGCAACTATAGTGTGACCAACCACCTTCCACCGCCCACCATGAAGGACATGATTCATCTCTTCCATCACTACAAGGAATATGGTTGATAACGACATCTCATTAACGCGACACAAAATGTCACCTCTATTGTTGGAATTGAATTGCCACAATAACAGTGACTTTATATATCGCCGTTATAGATATATTTATAACAATAACTTTATATATCGTCGTTAGAGATATGTCTCTAATGGTGATTAATAAATGTCGCTATTATTATAATACCTATACATTTTATCAAATAAGTAAACCTGAAATTTATGTCCTTAAGTTGATGCAGAGATATTTTTGTTGTTTTATTTGTTTATTCGTATTTGAATGTCGAATATTATGTTTGAATCTTCAATATCAGATCCATGATACCCTGTTCGGATCTTGGATATTTTATTTGGATCTTAAATATCAGATCATGAACCTTAAATTTAATATTTAATAATAGATTTCAGTTAAATGGATCGAATCTTTGGTATTGGATCCTCAATACCATGATCAGATTTGATATTGGATCCAAGATGAATGGAGTGGATCCACGAAGTTGAAACCAATTTTTTAATAAGGAAAATTCTTATATCGGATCTATAACACTTTATTGAGATTCATAATATCCCATGCGATGTTTGGATCCACATTACTTTATTTGGATCCTGAACATCAGAGATTTAAGTATGGTAAGGATCCAATTAAAATTCTAATTGGATCTGAGATACGTTCCTTGGAAATCCAAAATATTTGGCTTGGATCCAAAAATATTAAACTGGATCCGTGGTTCCAAATTAGAGTACAATGAAAACTTATAATCCTTAGATCTGGATCTCTTATATAGAATTATTGAACAAAATGGATTCTGGATCCAAAATAGTTACATAAAATTAAGGATAGTGTAATTGGATTTATAAGAATCTGTAAATACCCCAAATTTTGCTCGTTTATTTTCAAACACCCTCTTTCAACACATGCCAATCCCCTTAGGTCAGTCCACCCTAGATCCAGTCTAGTTTAGGTGCCACTTTGTCCTTTTTTTGTTAGTAAAATTACCATTTTACCCCTAGGTTACCTTAGATCTCCATCAATTAGGTTCAACCAAGCTTATTTTTAAGTTCAGAACAGTTAGAATGACTGTCATTTCTAGCTCTCTTGAGCTCATGATGAGCGAATCATGTTCATTTCTGACCATTTTAATTGAATCTGGTTCATTTCTTGAGAAATAAGCTTATTTTCAGCTTGAACTCTAGCCAATTATTTTCGAGTCAGTCAAATCCAGTTAATCATGTTCTCTTATGTTTAACTTGAGCTCACCAGGAGTTCAAGTGGTCCAGTTTTAGTTCAAATCCATTTCCCGTGGTCTTGGAGTCTATTTTAGCTCACTTCAGCTCATACAAAATTATTTCTCAGATCATTTTTACTCAAAATATCATTTTTATCATTTTTCAAGCTAGTATAATTGTCAATCTGAGCTCGGATTAATTCCTTTTCTAAAATTTTAGCTATATCCAAGATCCAATTCATATTTGGATTGGATCCAATATCGGATTTGATATCCAATACCCAATTTCATCTTCAAACAAGAATTCTCAAATCCCTGTCTCTGCCAGGGGTCTCGGACTTCGAATCCCTCATCCAGGGTTTGCATTTTGCATGTCATTTCATGTCATTTCATCGCATTTCACGTCATTTCAATGCATGTCATAGCATTGCATGTCATTTTTGAGATCCAATACTCTTGTTTTTAAAATATCAAATCCAAACTCGATTTTAAAACCTTTCTTTCGAAATCAATTTCAAAAACTGGGGTTTTAAATCAATATTTTCTATTTGGCCAACCCCCAGGGCTTTATATTCCTTATTTTAAAGCATTTTCCCTAGAAAAACGATCTGGATTCGTTTTAAACTTGATTTTTAAACCAATTTTCAATTTTACCAATTTTCTTCAAGTGGGAACCACCCTATAGTGGGTGCCAAACCCTAATTTTTTCATCTTTATTCAATTTCATCTCATTTTCATGTTTTGCTTATTTCAAAAAATACAAAAATTTTATAGATATAGGTGTCTTTTTAAAGCTTTTTGAAAATCTTGTTTTTAACATCTTTATTTAAAAAAAAAACTTCAAAGGTAGGAGTTGCTATGTTTTCATAGTGTACTTGTTCAAGTATGAAAAACAGTTTGCCCAACCCATTTACTTGGGTTTAACTTGTGCAAAAATACAGAATCTTGACCCTGTGTGTGTGTGTTGCACACAAATGTGGTTTCCCAGGTACAAATTTTGGGAAATCGATACTCAAACCCCTTGAATGTCATATTTGGAGTAGTATGTTTTTGTACCACGTATTGTTGATAGGTCGGGTCGTCCTGCTACACTGTCATATTTCTAATTTCGAATAGAAAAAAATAAGGGCTCATTGAGACTGATATGTGATATGCGTGCTATGGGTTGGAACATGGATTTTCTTCTACTAATTGTGAAATAAAAATGTGAATAAGATGTCTGTCGAATATTGAAGATGGTAGTATCATAAGTACATAATCTGTCTACACATCAACTAACCCACATTTTGAGTGTGTATATTTCACAAATGAAATATATGAACCTATGCACATTTTCTTCATCTTAATACATATTTGAATATGTGCATTTTTTGCATCTTAATTCATATTTGAATTGGTGTATTTTCTTCCTTTTAATACATATATGAATCTGTGCATTTTCTGCAATCTTTGTATGTGTTTAGGCATTCCAGTAAGAGTCAACATTGATTTATACCTTTGTATTTTCTTTAGTTCTCCTAATATAGCAAAGGGGACTAACGGTTTACAAAATCAAATATAACAGTTTTATTTGGTAGTAGAACTGGGGGAACTAGGTCCCTTTACAAACAACTTCTTAGCCAACCAAACAGGCCAGCGCCATGTTCAACTTAGTAGACAGTTATTCAACCACCCATGTACTGGTGGGTTTGAACTGGCAATGTCCTATACGTAGTGACTTGCACAGATTGCTCCTAACAGAAGAGTCGTGGTTTACCTTATGATACTCTATGACATGTTCTAATTAGTTTATGTGCTTAAATTATCACAAGCTCTGTATTTGAAATACTTTGATTATCACGTGTCTTAGATTGTGGGCTGGCACATATCGATTTTTGATATCATAGAAGCATGTACAGAATGTATAATTGGTCAATTGAAGTGTAAGAAGCATGTGTCTGTCTTTTGATGTTAGTTCCAACTGTATGTCTGCATTTCTGTATCTTCATACATACTGGAATTCGATCATCATTTTCGGCATTTAAAACTACAACGATATGTGGTTGCATATTCTATATTGAAAACCCAGCTAAGGCATGTGTTTCTGCATTTTAAAATATATCTTGTTGCACACATCTTTGTGCATATATAGACAAGAAATGATGCATGTTCAGGTTTAAATGTCTATTAAGTTACATATTTTATGAGATGTTCAAATGCATATCAAGCCGCACATTCTTTGATGATAAGTGCATATTAAGCTGCATATTTGTTGAGGTTCAAGTGTATATTAAACTGCATATTTTTTTATATTCAAATGCATACTTTATAGAATGTTCAAATTCTATTAAGTTGCATAATCTCTAATGTGCAAATGCATGTTAAGCTGCATATTTTCTGAAGTTCAAATGCTTAATAAACTATATATTTTTTGAAATTTTCAAATGCCAACTAAGCTATATATCTTTTGGAATGTTCAAATGTGAATGTATTTGGAGAAAGGTACATAGTTGTATTTACCAAATCTTTGAGATTACACTGCGTGCTCTCTAAAGGAAACAAATAGGTTTCGCTTATTTGGCAAGAATTGCCACTGTACGTCACCAGGAGTTGGGACGTTGCAAGGGTAAAACCTAACGGTAGGTTGTGACAACTTGCCATTGAGAAAAGAGTTGATCGCTTGACCAAGCCTGCAAGTCGGTAGACTGTAGGCACATAAGTGTCAAGCCAGAGTATTAAGGGTCACACACTACTCCTCAAAATTATAAAATGAATATAGATGTAAATTCAAATATATATGAGTATTTTTTGTCTGACTAGTTTAAAGGTTTCGGGGCATTTGTGTTTGACGGTTTAAAGGTACTGGAGCACTCTAGGTGGGTTTGCACAATTAAATAGATAAGGTTTGGATAACATACCTATTTAGGGTATGAACGGTTGGGGATCTACTACTCTGGTGGTCTGATTCCAAATTTTTTTTTGGGAACTCCAGTGTTTCTGAGCTACTGGGTTCAGATCAGGAAAAACCCTAACACATCAGAAAATACAAATTAATAAGAAAGCAACTCACACAGATTCAAACTTACCTTAGAGAGGATAGGTGGTATACAACTTTGGGAACATGTGCTTCTTGCTTCGTGCAACAATGACTTGTTGGTCTCCAGTTCTTGGAGTTAGGAGACCCAGACTACCAATTTTGTCCTAGGCGGTAGCTTCACGTTCTTTTACAAAAGTTAGGGATGCATCCTATTGTCTTAGGCCTTTGGGAAGTTCTCTCGGTTATTCAACCGCTCCCTTAGGATTTCAGTTTCAGTTAGACATTTGGGTTAATAAAACATCAATACATAATAAACCCCTGAATATTCTCTTTTGTTACGGTTGCCTTGGCCTGCGAGTACCCGTGGGATAATTCAAGAGAAACATTAAATTTTACTTCTTATCAATTGGGCAAAACATTGTGAGCTTTGTACTTGAACATGTTAACTTGTGATTAGATAATTGAGCATGTAATTAAGTATTTAAACCAATGTTCTCTTATCTGATTAGATGTTAATTCATGTTATATTTTTGGTGAGTTAGAATAGTGATATGCAATAAATTATTTCCATGTTACTTGTTTCTTTATGACATGTTTAGTATCATGCTTCACTGCCTATAATTAAGCAAACACATTACATACTTGTTACATAGTACATCTGCAAAATTATATTATTCTCCTATGCAGACTGGTTGTAGTCTGGCAAATTATTTTATTATTTTTCAAGAGAAGAGTAAAAGATCAAGAGCAGTTGCGGGATGGTGTGCGGACCTAGATATATGATCTATTGTGTTCCCAGGATGTCAAAAGTTAATTTGGTTATTATTAATTATGTCAATCAGTCATTCAAAAACTTTGACCTTATGTTTTAAACTTTTTATTAGAAATAAAATGAATGGTAATTGCTTTGAGGATTCTTGTGACGCGCTTGAAATGCTTAGCTTGTTTAAATTTGAATATTTGTGCTGCCTTGGAAAAAAAATCCTAAAAAATTTGGGTTAAATTTCAGGGCATTACAATTATAAATTGTCTTTAACGGTGACATATGTGGCCATTAATTCTTACCATTAAAACACTTTTGATGGAAAGATTAATGGCCATTACATGTCGCCATTATTGATCAATAACGACGACATTACGATATCGACATTATAGGGTTTTACTCTATAACAATGGGCGTGTATGTCGTTGTTATAGATATATCATTAATGGTGACATATGTGGTTGTTAAATATATATACAAGGATTAGGGTTAATAGCGACAACTCTATAATGGCAATGTAAATGTCGTCGCTATAGATTACTCAATAACAATGACATAAATGTTACCATTATTAAGTCTAAAATTAGGGCTCCACAGGCCCTTCTGCTTTTTTTTTTTGCTCTCTCTCTCTCCAGCCTCCCTCCTCTCTGCTTAGCTAATGTCGCCAGACCCCCCCCCCCCCCTTTACACTACCTCCTCTTCTTTCTCCCGCTTTCATTTTTTTTCTCTTTCTCTCATTCACTTCTCTTCTTCTTCCTCCTTGTGTTCTTATTTCTGCTTAAACCAAACCCTCACTACAGTAGCCTAAACCATCATCGTGTGTGGCCATTTCCACACTCTTCCTCCCGTTCCTCATGATTGGAGTCAATTGGGATTCAAATTTTGTGGATCAGCCATCATAGGAGACTTGAATTTGGGGATTTCACGAATTGCAACGTAGGCTAAAGGATTCTCACCATATTTTTGGCAAAAATCAAAGGTAGGCTCTTTCCCTCCATTTCCTTAGGTAGTATCATGTGTAGGTTTTTCTTCTTCACACCTTTGTTGATAGTGACCTGTGTAAGATTAGGTTTTTATTGGAGTTTTAGGGTTCAACACACTGTCAAATGGGGGTTTATTGAAATCAGTCATGGCCATTAGGTGGTGGCGTTTTCTTTTTTCATTTATTTTTTTGTATGCTTTGATCAAAATTTTTCATCTTATTCATAACTGTCCAAGAAGATCTTATCTGCACAAGAAGATTGAAAGATTGGTTCAAAGAATGTAAAAATAGGTTTCAAAATTTTTCTTAAACTTACTATAAAAGGAAAAATGTTTAAAAGAGAACTATTCTTGAATTCAAAATTTGAACTACACAAGTAGATTTTTTCAGCATTGAATTACATGTACAAGCATATGTGTGTGTGTGTGTGTGTATATATATATATATATATATATATATATATATATATATATATATATATATATATATATATATATATATATAAAGAGAGAAAAAACTGATTATGCAAATCAACATTTCATTTGAGTGGAAACAAAAGTTACAAAGCTACTTTGACAACTAGTACATTTTATTGACTTGTATAATTATCAACAACTGCATACTGCCTAAGATGATTTGTGAATCAAAAGAATATAAAAAAATACAGGTAAAACAACTTGTAGTGGCTAATATCCCAACTCATTTTTCTTGATAGATTAGTACTAAACTTTGTTGCTGATGTTTATATAATGAAAATACCCTTCTTAAGTTAAATATATTGTTGATAATGATTAATATTACAAGTATGTAATCGCCAGAACTTCTATATATATGAAACATAAGCAACTCAAATGCTTCCAAAATAGCTCTAGAACTAGAGTAATATTTATCTTGAAATTCTATAAGTTGATTGACATGATTTTCTGTTAGATTTTTCGGTGATAAAGTCCCTACTGTTAACAAGAGATGTGCTACAATTTTTTTTGTTTTAAATCCTTGTTGTAAATGTGAGGCGGTTGGAATTCCTTTTGATAGAAAAATCCATCCTTGTTGTTAACATTATGCTACTCAAATTTTTTATAACAGGTTACAAATTTTTTTTATTCATGTTCATTTTTTATTCTTCTTTCATAATAGAAATTATGTGTATTGTTTTATCTCTGTTTGACATTAATATAAATTTTTGAATTCAGCAACTGGGTGTTAATCATAGTAGAGATATATATAAGCTTATAGCAAATACTTGTCAAAGATGGGATTGAATGCTTCATCCTTTATATAATACATGATGGAATTTGAAAAGCTTTGTTTTTGTGGAAATTGAAAAAATGATAAAAGGGACTATAGTATAGCAGAAGAGTTGAAAAATAATACATATTTTTAATTCAAAACTTATGCATAAGAAAATTTGTGTGCTTCATACAGCCCCACACTGACATGATTTTGTTAAAATTATTAGGATGTCAAGGTGCACTACTTTTGCCATTATTGTTTATTTTAGTCAACATGGCCTTCAACATATCACTGTTTCATCTTATCAAGATCTCCTCTGCGCTGGTGTCATCCTGTGCTGTAACTTTCTCAAGTTATAACCACACAAATACACAAATTCAAACAACTATAGTTGAGCAAAAAGAAGTTTCAGGTTTTCTTACCTTTCAATTTTTATTGTTTTTGTTATATGATGCAGTCATCATCTCTATATATGTCTTCGCCCTTCCACTATCTTACCATGGAGTGCCTTCAAATCTACCGGCTAGCTTCATAGCAGGGGCAAACATCCTCTTGATTTTGTTTTTTTATGCATGACAACCGTTAGTTGGATTTTCGTCTGAACAAATATAAACATATCACTACCTTACCTTGTTTTTGTATGCATGGCAACTGCCTTTCTCTCTCTCATATTCAATGTTGTGTTGCCAGTCTATAAAATTGATATGCAAGAGTAATTGACAGTAAAATGAAGTGCTAGCCTAGTGCCTAATGACGACACATGTGTGAATTTGGTGCACTCTATATATGTAGCTAAAAGATTGCTCGATTACCATGCATGTTTCTTTGATGGATGCAAAAGTACGATACTCATTCCTACATTATTTCTCTATCTTTGGTTTTATATGTCATGAAATATTTATATTTTATTTTAATATATATTTTTTTGCAAGTTTAAGGCTTATAACGACAACATTCTTGTGTCACTGTTATAGGTCTTAAACCTGTCATATCTTATAACAGCGACTATGAGGTTGTCGTTATAGTATATAATGGTGACTTCATGCTTGCCGTTATAGGCTATAATGAAATTTAGTTCTAACTGTGATTATAAAGTCAATGTTATAGACTAAGTCACCACTATTGGGATGTAACCTTTAACAGCGACCTATAATTGTTGCCGTTATTTATCAACAGAGGTCAAAACTAGATGGCCACTTTTGTCACAATTATAGGTCTATAAGGACGACAAAGACAGCAATAGTGATCTTTTGAAGCTGCTATTGACCCTCATTCTTGTAGTGCATACTGTTCAGTCAGATCATAAAGAGCCCTTGATTGAGTGATGCAAACTTAATTGGAAAAGCTAATTTCCAAACAGAACAAAGCACTTGGAAAGCATATTGATACTCAATATGTTTATGAGGATTCCTTCCAAGAAACTCAGCCAACAAGGTCCATTTTAAAAGCACCAGCATCTCATCGGGACTGAAGCAGATCAAGTCATGCTGAACATGAGCTTTTTGCTCATGCCAACATGGTGGCCGTCTGTTTGCATTTTGGATGAATGCCACGTAACATATAACTGTTCTGTTGTCTTTTTAACTTTTCAAGATACAAAACCAACGGAGCATGAGCAAAAAAGCTCATGTTCAGCATGACCTGATCTGCTTCCATTCAGGACGGGTAGGAGAGATCTCTGGTTGCAACTTATCGCCATGATGAACATCATGGATGGCTTGGACAACGATGCAGACGCCATGGGACCTTCCACCACATTAGCCCAAGATCGATAAGGGGTTTTGCTTGAGACAGGCCGAGGCTGTGACGAGCCTGTAGACAAGTAAACGTGTATGACGTCTAAATCAACTCTCCACAGACTAAGCCAGTCGTATAGGTCAATCATCCAGTCACAGTCACAACTCACAAATATCCGTGATCTTTTAAATATCTCGATTTTGTTGTTTTATTTTTAAAAGATTGTCTAGTTCGATCATAATATCGTTGTACATATTACTGTTTTTTTGGATGTTTTTCTTCATATATTCACGAACTTTTATAATTTGAACATTTTTTTGAATTTTTCTTGAAAAACAAAATTTTAGATTATTGTAAGATTTGTTTCTTGACCAGAAAACCGAAAACAGTTACGGTTATGTTGTATATAACCGATGATCGGTTACATTGGTAACTTCTCTCGAGAGAATCCCATCACGGTATTTGTGATATTGATCCAACCCACAGACACATTGGAGCTGCAAGTAATTAGCTCTTCCTCTCCATCTAGTCGCTTGAACTGACACAAAACACACACACAGCCTGGCCAAAGGAATCCAGTTGCAATTAAGGGTGTCAACGGGTCGGGTTTGGTTCGGACCCAGGTGAAACCAGACTTTGACCCAATTTTTGGGTATGATATCGGGTTTAGACCTGGTCTAATTGAGTCTACATGAACCAGACCCGGATCATACCTGCACTACAAGAAACCTGTGGATTAGCGACGACCTAAATCCGTTGCTAAGCCGTCGCTAAACAGTTTAGCGACGGATTAGCAATGGATAGAGGCCATCGCGAATTTTTGCTCGCTAATTGGCGAAAAACTTATCTATCGTTAATTCCGTCGCAAATTTGCGACAGATTGGCGACGGACATTATCCGTCGCTAATCTGTCGCTAAATTTTAAAAAAAAATAAAAAAAAATTGATCCTTGTCAGACGGTATTCCGGCAGCAATAAGCCGGACTTATACCGCACCCGACAGGCATTTCACAGACTTGTATCGTCCTCCGTGAATCGGTGCTCTCCGGCATCACCGTCCTCCGTGAACCGACGTCGCCTTCCTCCAACAATCGCTCAACCTCGTCGCCATCCACCGTGAAACGGCGTCCTCCGAACTCGTCGCCGTCCTCCGACGTCGTCACCGTCCTCTGGTGTCGCCGTCCTACGTGAAACGGCGTCCTCCGAAGTCATCGTCGTCCTCCATGAAACTGTGTCCTTCGAAGTCGTCGCCGTCCTCCGTCGTCGTCGTCCTCCGTCGTCGTCGTCCTCCATCGTCGTCGACCTCCAGCGTCGCCGTCCTCTATCGTCGCCGTCCTTCGTCGTCGTTGTCCTCCGTCGTCGTCGTCCTCCAACAATCTGCCTCATCGCCGTCATGCTCCCCAGCGCGCTCTTCGACGGTGAGAGAGCGGTTTAAATCGCGTGGTCGATTTAAATTTCGAACGAGGAGAGAGGGAAAATTTCGCGCTCGGTTTAAATCGAAAATTAGCGAGGGAATTTTTCCGTCGCTAATTAGCGACGGATTAGCGACGGAAAAATTCCCTCGCTAAATCCCTCGCTAAAATGGTTTTCTTGTATTGAGAATTAGCGACGAAAAATTGTTGTCGTTAATCTATCGCTAATTAGCGATGGATTAGCGATGAAACAACTTTCATCGCTAATCCGTCGCTAATTAGCGACGGATTCATGAAAAAAGTTTTCTCTAGCTAATTTGTCGCTAATTTGCGACAGAAAAAATTCGTCGCAAATTTCCGTCGCTAATTAACAATTTTCTTGTAGTGCTGGTAAAATAACATTTTTATCATTTTTACATTAAAAAATTGTAGGTCTTAATCAGAACTTGGCTCGGGCACGGGTCAGTTATAAAATTTTACAAACTATACCCTGATCCATGTATTAATCGGACCTTTAGGTCTAGACCTGGGTCTTGTTATTTATTACCTTACCCGAACCCATAGGGTTTGGTCCGGGCCATGTTCGGGTAAACCCGACCATTGACACCCTTAGTTGCAACCATAACCACACAAATCTCTCTCTTTCTCTCTCTCATCTAGCAGCGATGAACCTACGATGTCACTTGCCACAAGGTTGAAGTTGGTTAGTAGGGGGACCTCAAGGGTTTTACCAACCGAAGGCCAGCCGATGGGCGGTGGGTCATGGGTTTTTTCCTTATTATAAAAAACTCTCTCTCTCTCTCTCTCATGCCCAATGCACCCATAGGCTGAATTAAAATATTTACTGCCACAATTTTAACAACCTGGGATCTCTGAGCTCATTCCTTTATGTGCTCCCCCCCCCGAACAGGGCAGTTAGCTACATCTCATGTTTGGGGGGGCCCAAAGGGCACCACGTATGTAAGCATGTGCGTCTCGTATCTCCATGTTTGTCAGCATTAATTAGCGTTGGAGTTTGATGCGATTGCAAAGACTTAAGTACCCTCTCCTCCATTGGTGCCAAAAAAATGATGATTCTAGAAAATGAGTGGTTGTAAAGACTTAAGTGCCCCGAAGATGATTATTTAAGACTCAGTCTCTGCACTGCAGGATTATCCGAGAAAGAAATCTCTCCTGTAGGAGGCCATGAACATCAACTCTCTCACTCTCTTTCTCCCTTCTCTTTCTGCTTCTATGCACATCCAGCAGAAGATCCTACATTGCTCCATCAAGCACCGACTGACCTGCACATTGACTGTTGTGGAGCCTGATTCAGAGTTTTTACCCTTACAGGAGGAGGGTTTGGGGGATCCTCCCAGCGTGGGTAGCATCATTCAACTAAATGAGTTGTAGATCCTGATTCAGAGTTTTTACCCTTACAGGAGAGGGGTCTGGGGGCTCCTCCCAGCGTGGGTAGCATCATTCAACTTGAAGAGTTGTGGAGTCTGATTCAGAGTTTTTACCCTTACAGAAGGGGGGTCTGAGGGCTCCTCCCAACGTGGGTAGCATCATTCAACTTGAAGAGTTGTGGAGTCTGATTCAGAGTTTTTACCCTTACAGAATGGGGGTCTGAGGGCTCCTCCTAACGTGGGTAGCATCATTCAACTTGATGAGTTGTGGAGCTTGATTTAGAGTTTTTGCCCTTATAGGAGGAGGGTTTGGGGCTCCTCCCAACGTGGATAGCATCGTTCAACTTGATTCATTGTGGAGCCTGATTCAGAGTTTTTGCCCTTACAGGAGGGGGTTTGGGGGCTCCTCTCAGCGTGGGTAGCATCGTTCAACTTGATTCGTTGCGGAGCCTGATTTAAAGTTTTTGCCCTTACAGAAGGGGGGTCCGGGGGCTCCCCACCAGCATGGGTCCCGGGTGTCGTGGTCAAAAAATGCACAGGGTGTCGTAGTGAGAAATACATATGTTTGTTCTAAGCAAGGTTGGAAGAAATCAATGAAAAATCCAACAAGGAGCATGTCAGAATCAAGATGTGGATGTCAAGCGAGAATGGTGTTGTGCAACTCAAATAATACAGAATAATAGGGTCTAGTTTTTAGTTAAAATGGGGAATGAAATTACAATAGAAATTGTTGAAAATTTACAGAAATAAACTAGACTCAATAACGAAGACACCACTTTTTACGGATTTAGAATATGACCTCTGGTTAGGGAGATATGACCCTGACAAGTTGGTCCTAATTCGGGTAGCGATTTACAGCGATTTGCTTACTGAATAACACTACAAATCGCTATAGTGATTTGTGGAAGACACTACAAATCGCTATAGTGAGATCCAACAACACTATAAATTGTTGTGGGGCTCATTGGAGACCCAAAAACACTATAAATCAGTATAGTGATTTGCAGAAGACACTACAAATCGTTGTTGAAAAGCCGGATAAGACTATAAATCGTTGTGGGGCTCGTTGGAGACCCAAAAATACTACAAATCGTTGTAGGAAAGCCCGATAATACTACAAATCGCTGTTGGAAGGCCTCAAAAAAATTTGGTGGGATCTGCGCCGGGTAACACTACAAAATCGCTATAGTGGGATCCGCACCGGAGGGGAGCCCCCGGACCCCCCTCCTGTAAGGGCAAAAACTCTAAATCGGGCTCCACAACTCATCAAGTTGAATGATATTACCCACGGTGGGAGGAGCCCCCAAACCCCCACATATAAGGGCAAAAACTATGAATCAAGCTTCACAATTCATCAAGTTGAATGATGTTACCCACGCTGAGAGGACCCCCCAAACCTCATCCTGTAAGGGCAAAAACTATGAATCAGGCTCCACAACTCATCAAAGTTGAATGATGCTACAGTCAGTGTGCAAGTCAGTCGGTGTTTGATGGAGCAATGTAGGATCGTCTGTTGGATGTGCACAGAAGTAGAGAGAGAAGGGAGAGAGTGTGAGAGGGTTGATGTTCATGGCCTTCTCCAGGGAGAACTATTTGCCTCCCTTGATTTCTTCTCTAGAGAGAGAGAGGGTTTTACGGAAAAGGAAGAAGAAGAAGATGACGATGAAAAGTTCAAACGGACATTTGTGATGGCTCAGGTTTGTTTCGTCGGATGACCATCGAATCGCTGGCTCACCATCGGATCGTCGACTCACCATCGTTTCGCCGGATCACCATCGGCAAAACGATTAAGGTTTGTTTCGTTGTGTAGACTTTGAAGAGTCAACATCATCCTCGACTTTTTGGATAGAGGACATATTTGTCCTTTTTTTGAACTGTTTTTTTTTTTAATGAAGGGCATTTTTGTTATTTTCTCAAACCATCGCTTTATGAAAATAATAGCAAAAAAGGGTACTTAAGTCTTTGCAACCACACCAGACTCCAATGCTAAGTGATGTCAACATACACGGGAATACGAGCCCCATGTGCTTGTATACGTGGTGCTCATTCAAACCCCCGAACACAGACGTGAGATTCAATGAATCATTGGGGGAGAACATACACCACCCTCTCCCCAACCAATCACATGGCAGCATTGCATGGACCCTACAACAACTTAATAAAAGTGTCACTCAAAATGCTGTCATGTGATTGGCTGGGGCACATAAGCTATCACTTAAAGAGATCCTTGGATCCCCACTTATATTTTCAACTCCAATTTTTAACTCAAAGTCCACTAGATGCAACGGGCAGCCTGTGACCAATCTCTCTCTCTCTCTCTCTCTCTCTCTCTCTCTCTCTCTCTTGCGGGGGTGACCAACCCAACAAGACTCTGAGTAGCGCATGTGCCACTGCAGCTAAAAACTGCAGACAATACGTTCATTAACAGATAATAAAAGAGGCAATATCACGTGCCTCTCTCAGTAAAGGATATATATCACATAAAGAAGAACAGCTCAACTCATAATCAACGCTCCATAAATCCGCTGCTATTAGTAATCTCTAACGGCTATATTCCCCACTATTTATCTGCAACGTCATATCCCCCCCTCCCCCCCTCCTTAATCTCTTTCTCTCTCTAACAAGACTCTCTTAACGTTCATCTTGTCCACCACCATCGACATTAGCAACACAACAGTTTAAAAGGATCCTTTGGGAGGGTCATCTTTATAGTTCTCTAATGGAAGCAGCCTCTGCCGTGCAGCACGTCAACAAGGCCTCGTCCGACCGGCTGCTGCGTAAATTCGCCGACGTCGAGCCATGTGCACCACCGAAGCAGAGGAAGAGAGCCCGACCAGTTCGCGATGATGGCTCGCATAAATCCGGCAGCGCCATGACCGAAAGGAAATCGCTCCTCCCGTCTGCGAACCCGCCAAAAGCTGAGATCTTCTGCCACTTCAAGATGAAGAAAATGGATTGGAGGGCGCGGGATCGAGCGCGCAATCGGTTCCTCTTGGCCTTGGTTAAGAAGGTATGAACTTTGTGACTCGGTTTTTTACTTCAACAATCACCATTGGTTTTTTTGGAAGAAGCTCCAAATGAGAATCATCCTCTTAGAAGGCTTCTCATTGTCCTTCTCACATGCAAACAAACGTGAGAAAATAGGCAGTAAAGGAGCTTTTTCTACATAATTGCCTTTCCCTCTTCTTTGCTCCTCCAATTGTATTACTGTGGGAGCACGAAACTTGACGATTGCTATTGGCCTTTCTGGAGAAAAGGATCAGGTAAAACCTGTTAATGTGAACACCAATGCAACAGGCGACACCTGTTCTCTTCAGTATTCCAAAGGGGGTGTGGGTCCCATAACACAGAACATGTGCTGGCTTCTATGTTGAGCGTTTTTACCTGGGCTCGTGTTTGTGTACGACAAAGTGTTAATTGTTTTGGGCTGCATGTTTTCCTATCGGAAACAGTACCACTAGGTAAGGACGGTAGATCATGTGCAATCAAATTGCACACTTTTATGCTGCTGCACCTGATCTGCCCTACATCTTCTGTTGGGTCCCATAGCTGACAGGTGTACCTCAGAGATGGAGGGCAGTAAAGTGCAGCAGTGCACTCAAAGTGTGCAATGTGGTTGCACCTGATCGGCCCTGGTAATAGGGTCCCACATGGAAACGGCTGGCTTATTGTATTCCTTGCACCTAAAGCAGTTTGTACTTACAAAGATACGGGTGCCACCAACTGACACGCAACTCAAGTTTGACATATAAGTTTGAAAAATTCTCGGATTTTTTATATTTTCATGAATAAAAAATCTAATTTTTTAAATATTCTAGCATATAAAGATGCATTTTCATTGGAATGCTATTCATGTTTGTATGTGTCAGTGTCGCGTTAGTGTGTCTGTTGTCACCCATGACACACACATATCTTAAATGGCGTGTCACTGTGACATACCGGGTACCCTAGCCTGCACCCTGCAGGGTAAGACCTAGACCGGAGGCTGCCCGAACAATAAACCAGGCTAGACTGAGGTTTGGATGGAATTTTTTTGATGGGCCGACCTGACCCCACCCAAGCACGGACTCGTGGCCGATATATATGGGCCCTGGCCGGTGTCGGGGATTGGCTCTTCCGGCATTTGGGTCGTGTGGGGATTGCCTGATGTCCACCCCTATTTACATCCAAGCAGCAGCAGCAGCAGCAGTCTAGGTCTCACGTAAACAGAATCCTAACTGGGTCCAACCTAACACCGGACCTGGACCTCCCCAGCAGTCCAAGTTAAGTTCACCATGACTGGCCCCGCCGCATGCAGACCCCAAACCATTTTGCAACTCTTGGACTGGTCCGATCCATGACCCTAGTTGGTCAGATTGGTTCCTCAAACCCAACTCAGAGCTGGGCCCGTGGATCAAACCTGAGTCCGGACCATTTTCAGCCCTCAAATCTGCATCAAGCCCTTTATTTAACAGCAACAAGTTCAAAAAAGAGAAGAGCTCCTTGTGATCATCACCAGAATGGCCCCCAAATGACGATTATCTAACCCTAACTTAACATAAAGAAGCATAAAAATGACCAATGGATGCAAGGCAATCAAGCTATAATCATCAAAATTGACAACTGAAAGACAAAGGTCAACATAAGGGTCTTTCAACTAGGGATGCAAACGGATAGGATCGGATCAGATCCGGAACATAAAATGTTCATACTGAATCCGTTCTGTGTTTGCATGTCCTTTTCTCTAAACGTGGCAGGCATAAATAATTATTCTTGTTCAAGATTGAGCCTTACCAAGTGCAGGTGACATGTAAAAATAAAGAATTAGGGCATTTTGTCAAATAGACTTGCAGAAATATTTTGCACAATAGGCAGAGCAGGTCTTCGTATGAAAAAAAATGGGGTTATTTTAAAAAGGTTTAACCCTCAACATCTCCTTATAAGAAATTAAGGATATATTAGGCATTTACGACAGATTATTTATTATTAAGAATCTATTAGAGCCGGGGTCCAATGAGATAGCTGGATAGTCAAGAACTAGAGGCTTTCACCCCCCCCCCCCCCCTAGTGCTAGGAAGGGCCACTGCTTGGTGCAATAGTAAAGTGCTTGAGATCTCAAGGCAAGAAAGACAGGTTCAAGTCCTAAAAGTGGCAGGGGTCCTAGCCCTAGGTATGGCAGGCTGAGCCAGTGAGACTGGGTCTTAGTGCCTGGTGAAGTTTCTTCGGGTTATAAATCCATAAAAAAAAAGTCCTAAAAGTGTCTTCTTTATGCAAAGGCAGAAGGTCCAAGACCTCCATGCACCCCAGAGTTTGATCACAGTAGGCATGGCCACTTTGTTCATTTACTTTGAGCTTCATTGTAATTGGTTCATATTTTGCTATTCTTGTTATTATTATCATTCTAACTAAAGGATTAATTATCAGACATGGCATCATACCATGGAAAGAGCTTCAAAGATGCTGCTGGAGAAACACTGCAATCCGCACGTTCGACTCCGAAATGAGGTTGCTTGATGATTGGGGGAGAAGCAAAGCAATTATCATGTGGCAGATAAATGGTTCCTCATCTTAAGAATGATCTTATACGTCCCCCCAACTGTACCAACATAACATTTTAAAGCTTTCTTAGGATGACAACCATATATGACTAATACTCAGATATGGGCTAAGGGGTGGTTGTCCAGCAAGTTGAAATTTTATGTTGGATGCTTTGTATGTAATGCATGCTGATGCATTTGCATGCACAACTGAATATCAATATGTCATGTGTTATGCTTCAATGACTGTTCATCTTCAGTAGTTTCCTCCTCATTCATTATCCATATGTCAATAAACTTCAGAGAAATTATAAGATCATCTGTACAAGATAGGAAAAATAAAAGATAACTCAAAATTGGACTCTGCTGATCCTGAATCGAGTCAAATAACCACAGCTATAAGTCTATACCAGAGAGGGTGGAACACCTATCATAGGGACGAAGGCTCTGCTCCCTCTATTTCACCACCTTCTGTATGGAAAGGGAGGTTCAATTATGCATTCAACGGTGGTGAAATAGCAGAAGGGGGATTGAATTGTCTTTTCAGATATTGACTTGAATGACTATTCATCGAATAATTCAATAATAATCTATTGCAATTGTACTGAACCTCTCAATTTCGACGATTGAACATGGTGAAATCAGTAGACATGATGTTCTTAGGAAGCAGTGCTAGAGCATCTCAGTTCGAGTCCGAGTGGCTGCATCCTCTAAAACTTTAAAGGACACAACATATCCTTTAATTTAATTTCATATTTACATTCGGTAAGGGGCTAGTTTCATCATCCACCAGCTATCGCTCTACTATAATTTAATATGCAGGTTCTGTGATCATCTATGATAAAATAATCTAAAAAAAAACTATCAATTTTAATCATGAATCCCTTAGGGCATGTTTGATGGCTCATCCCGCACAATGCGCAAGACGAAAAAGATGCTGAGAACGGTGTTTTTAACAAACATTGAATGTGGTGGATGCGTGAACCACATCCATATATGTATGTTATTTTCATTCCACCCCTTGTTAAGAAAAGAATGGGACCAGAGAAAACAAAGTTAAAAAAATGCCTCAACGTTCTCTCTCTTTCTCTTGCAGGCAGTGGGGGGTTGCTGGTGCCAGTTGCCGAGGGCAAAGTGGAAGGCACTGGAGATCAGTCAATGGGTTACCGCTGGATGGGTTTGATTACGGGTCAGTTTTGGGGCAATGATGCGAGTTGCCGATCGGGTATGCACAGATTTTGGTGGGGATTGCAAGGCCATTGCTGATTAAGGGGAAGGGGGGAGGTCTATGTGCCAATGACCATTTACCGAGGGGTGCTTGGTGGTGAGCACAAACCGGGATTGCAAGGCAATTTACGCTTCCAGTGGGGTGGATTTGGTCTGTGTGAGGGACGAGATGAGCCGCACGCCAGCCATGAGGTTGGCGACTGCAAGGAGGGCTGCAAAACTCAAGTTCTTCGTCAAAAATCTGATGAATTTTGAGACAGTGGCAATGCTATTCAATAGGTATGTTCTTCCTTTCTTCTTTTTCTCCGTGGGTTGTTTCCTTCATATTCTTATTTGTAGCTTCTTTACCTTTTGTTCCCAAAGTTTCCAAAGGAAAAAAGATGTTTTTCTTATGGTTATGTGTTTGTGGGTCTTTTTGAATTTATTTTTTAATGCATTGTGTTTGTTTTTGTAATGGATTAGTGAAGCTTGATCTTGCTGGATATAGTGTTGAAGGGATTCGTTTTAGATTTGGCAGAAATCTTTCTTGTGATTGTGGTCCTCCTGAATGAAAAATGTGATTTTGGTAGCCAGATCTGAGTTGCTTCCGATATTGTAGTTTGAGCTAATCAAGTTTGATCTGTTGCTCAATTCGGGGTCCACTTTAGTGCAGCTGGTGAATGTTAGATTTAAAGAACCAAGATGGGGGTACTTGGATCCAATCCGAGAAAAGTGAATGTTAGATTTTAAACATTTTTTTATGTTATGGTATTGATAGATCCTCAGTTTGGATCATCGGAGTCTTTGAACTGGAGGACCTGTTCCAGTTTATCTCCATTGTATTCAAGGGTCTCACTTCGTGATCTAAAAACTTGGTCCCGGACAGGTCAAACTTTGGTGATGCAGGCGAAACTCTTGTTTTTATAATATTAACCAACAAGAAAATCAATCTGAAGATCACAAAAAAATCAGCAAAATGCAAAATGCAAAATGCAAAAAGAAAAAAAAAGTAGATATAGATCGTGAATCATGACTCATCTCAATTAAGTCACGATCAGAAACCATGTAACCCGGACAAATCTCAATTCACTTGTGCAAGTTATGTTTTGAGAAGACCTCACTGAATCACGAGTCTTGGCACGAACTGAGTGAACCTTTACTCTTGACTCACCAAGAAGCCAAACCAAGATGACTGGGCTGAGTTTGCGAACCATGAGAAGTTATGAGCTAGTAAGAACTTGATCAAATAAGCTGTTCCAGAAGTCCAGGCTTATTGTTGCCTTCCATTTATCCATATTTTGCAATATGAAAGCTGGGAATGCCCTAAACTCAAACTGGGCATGCCTTGTAAATATGCCATATAAAGGGGGCAGATCAGGTGCAGCAGCACACAAAAGCAACAGAATAAAATATTATTGCTCCAAAAAGAGATCACCACGCCATGATAGGATTCAAAATCATAATACAGGAACAAGATGGTAAAAAGCATGAGTCTGAGGAATGACAACAGATCTAGGGAAAGAGCGTGATGTCTAACCAGATTTTACCTCTAACACCTACATCAGCATCAGGAATCCAACCAAGTTTTGTCAACAGTTATTCCAATGCAGAAGTGTCGTGATTCAAATTCAATTATGACAGCAGACAAGCATGCAGCACACACGCACACAGCTAAGAATTCATCCATGCAAAAGATTTGGAAGCAAAGCTAAGAAATCATTCATGTAAAAGATTTGTAAGCAAGGTACAAAATGTGGCAGTCAATTTTATTATCAGAAGTAGAAACCAAATCCTGAGAAAGGGGGTCCCAACAACTGGGGTACTGCAATAAAGTCTGGCAATGACGAACCTTGCACTCGAGATGGATTTGAATAACTAACCATTTCCCAGGGGGCGAAACCTGCATGTCATCAAATGTGGAAATGAAACTTTTGCAAAGCAATTAAAGAAAAAAAGATAATTTGCAGCAAAATTAGCAACTTCCCACATCTGGAGACTAAAGTGATTCATCATGAAACAAACATGGAGTCGGTAGTTAATATACTTTTCACTAGTTAGAAGCTATGTCACATGGGTGCGGGTGCGGCACTTTCAAAAAACTTGGGTGCGGGGGTGCGGCAAAAATATAAAAAATTATATATCTATAAAGTCCAAAAGTTGGACATAAATGACCCTGGGTGCATTGACTGCACCCAGGGTCAGGTTGACCGCATCGGGTGCGGGTGCGGGTGCAACGCGGGTGCGGCACCTAGTTGGAGAGTCCCTGTGACATAGGTGAGAAGGCAGCGCTATAGTTTTCGTAGTGAAGTACAAACTTGATAAAGACTCGTGGTTCTTCAGAATCATGTATTCTGACTCTTCCATCTCCCTAAAACAGTTTCTTCGAGTTCTCAGTTGCACATGATTGATTTTCAGACATCATGGTTAGTTTTGGCCTTTGCCTTCTTTGCATGAAGCTCTAACACATTACTTGGGCTCTCTCTCTCTCTCTCTCATATATTATCATAATCACTCAAAAGCACATGGGTGCGGGTGCGACACGGGTGCGGCACAATTTCAAAAATTTTGGACACGGGGACTCGGCTATATATATATATATAAGATAACACTGGGAACGATCAAAGTAATAAGATAACACTAGCCATGTGACAGTCTGGCTGTATATATATATATATATATATATATATATATATATATATATATATATATATATTAAAAAAATATAAAAAATGATTTTTTTTAGTTTTTTGCCCTAAAATAGACAAAAATAGACTCGGTCAAAGTTAACTGAGTCCAAAATGTGGATGGACTCGGCCCCGGTGCATTGACCGAGTCCGACACTTGGTTGACCGTGTCCGCCCCTTGTCCGAAGCCGCACTCATGTCCGCACCCGCGGGTGCATCGACCCCTAGCCGAGTCCGTGTGACATAGCTCAAAAGATGAATCCCAACGAGACTTTAAATTCTCCTTGAAATCACATGGAAAAGTCACCACGTTCGCTCATGATTATGGATGAAACAGTCAAAAGATGCATGAATACAACAGCCACCTATTAGAATTCTTTCCTCAAATGAAACTTCACACATTCAAGAGAGCTATTCATCTGAAAGAAACATTAAATGACATGACACATATAAGATGATTCTTACATGTCAATATAAAATTTGACCTCTTGAGTTACTCTTTTTAATGTTTTTTTTTTCTTTTAACAACTCTCTAATCACAACATAAAAGGTCACTCCATTCTATTTATTAAATATTTTGAATGTGAAAAAAATAACATGCTCACCAGAGGCAGAGCCACGTTACGGGTAGGGTGGGCACGTTCCCATCCTTGCCCAAAAAAGACCCTTAAAGGGTAATGGGTCGGGGTGGGCAGTGCCCACCCTCACCTGAAGATTGCTTGGACAGTGCCCACCCTAACCTGGCAGTGCCTCAGTTCAGGGTGGGCAGCAGTGCCCCGTGCTCCTTTCCGGCGACTACGTGGACAGTGTCCACCCCGATCCGATAGTGCCTCAGGTCAGGGTGGGCACCGGTGCCCCGTGCCCCCTTCTCGGCTTCCCCCATTTCCTATTCCCATGGCCCCGATGCCCCACCCCTCCCTCGACTCCCGAGACCCCAAAAAGGTGCTCTCAGTCTCTCTGGAACCTTCTTTCTTCATCCCCAACCCTACTCTCTCTCTCTCTCTCTCTCTCTCTCTCTCTCTCTCTCTCTCTCTCTCTCTCTCTCTCTCTCTCTCCGTTTTGTGCAGGCGCAACTCTGGCTCCGCCCCTGCACCTCCCCAGCTCCTCACTCCTCAGGTAAGATTCCGTCCCCCTCCCTCTTCTACTTATCTATTTTTTTTCTTCTTCTTCTTCTCTGCCTCTCTCCCTCCATCTCTTCTTTTTCTTCTTTCTTTTTTTTTCCTTCTTCTCCATCTCTGTTTTTGTTTTTTTTCTTCTTTTCTTCTCCTTCTCCGTGTCTCTCCCTCTATCTCTCCTTCTTCTTCCGTATTTGATTAATATAACAAAAATGAAATTTGAATGAATTGCCTGGGCATTATAATGTAAGAAGTTTAATTTGGCGCATTTTCAGTTTATCATGATATATTTACAGTTCTTTTTCAATTTTACAAAAACTCCTGAAAATTTGATTTAAATGGAAAAAATGTTGATATTAGTGATTATTGTTTTAAGCCAAATGCTAAGTTGGATGGGTTCATTACTTCATTATAATGATTTGTCTGTCTTAATGGGTTTCAATTATGCAGATTGATTCTCCACCATGAAGCCATTTAGATCTTTCTGACGATTTGATTATCTTAAGTTATCACATTTTATGAATTCTTGAGTTGGTCATATTTAGAGTTCTTGGATGTGGCCTTGGTGGATTGCATTACTTACATTTCTGATGTTCTTTGTAATTTTTTTGCAAAAATAACTAATTATATTTATTGGTAAGATCTTTGTGTTCGTTTTTCACATTTTTCTGAATACATTTTAAGATGGAAACTTGAACTTGGTCACATTCCATGGAAGGTACTTCCTTTGGTCTTTATATCAAACAAAGCTAATTTTTGGAGTATACATGCATGTTATTATGGTACTCTTCAGTTTGTCAATAATTTCCTTTATTACAGAAAATATATTGTTTAGTTTCAAAAAAAGATCCTAATTAAGTAATTATGAATATGACATTATGTTGTTCCTCAATTTTCTTTGCACTTGTTAGTATAGTTTATTGTCATAAAAACTATTTTTTCTTTTTACTGTGTATATGTGCCCACCCTAGTTTAAATTCCTGGCTCCACCCCTGGTGCTCTCACCCATTTCAATTTCACTCTCATGTGTGCTGTCCATGATTTCTTTTTAACATTCCACAGATGACTTCTTACATACTATATGAACTGATGATTAAGACAATCACGAAAGTGAAAGCCTCTTCAAATTGAGTGTTCCATCTAAATGAACCAAGTTTTTTAAATTAGCCTTTCATCTTCTCGCTTCCAGGTAACTCTAATTCCTGAAAACCTAATTTTTCCATCTTTAACTTGTTTCAGTCTAAATTTTCAAGTCATGGCTTTTAGTACAAAATATTAGCTCTTTTTCTCAATTACTAAAATGTTATGGCCCTCCTATTACCTATTTTCTATCTTAATCAAACATAACCTGAAAAAGGCCCCAAAGTGTTCTTCGTTTATTTATTATCCTAGAACATGATGAGACCCTGCGTACATAATATTAATAAACACGAAATGAAGGGATTTTGCATTGCAGTTACATGTAACCACTTCACGTTTACCAATACCAACATACAATGGACCAGTTAAAGTTGTCACACATCTAGATGTTTTCATGTAGATGTTATATCATATTCAACTCCCTCTAACCAAAATCAACAACAGAGTATAGGAAAAGTACAATCTGTTTCAAACCCTGCAGAAGGCTGGTTTGATCAATTCCAATGTTACCATCAAAGGTATCACTCCAAGCTAAAAAAAGTTATACTTGTTGACTTAATGTCTGAGTACCATAAACCTCAAAGCACATATCATGATGTTGTATTTTCAGTCACAAGTTACAGCATGGCCAACAAGGAATTCAAACAAAACGGTTACTTGCTGACATGCAAGAGCCCAAAAAAGCAAAAGTCTAAGAAACTTATATGCTTTCTGACCCTGTAATATTTCTCACATCACATCTATATTATTCAAACACTGTTGGCACTTGACAGTGAAGAATCATGCTCCTCCAAATGAAGCCCTTTGAGCCATATCAATAATGCCATCAAATACGCTAATGGACATGTACACACAAGTGATTCTTCTAGGCATGTTTGGAAGTGGAAAAGATGTAGGAAAAGTGATACAAAATGGAAAAAACCGTACGGATTTTCTTACCCTTCCAAACGAGAGAGACTTTTTTGCTGAGAGATTTTTTTTTAAAAAGTTCACTTTTTTAATAAAAAACATTCCTCCATGGGTGGGGCGGTGGAGAAATGTTTTCAGGAAAATTTTATTGGCCCTCTCTCCATCTCACCACCCACTACCATCCATCTTCACCACCACCACCACCCACCTCCCAGAAAACCGCCCTCCCCACGATTTTCACCATCCATCACCACCACCACTACCACCCACCTCCTGGAAAAGCTCCACCAGCCCACGATGATTTTTCACCATCACCCACTTCCCGAAAAAACCGCCATCCCCACCCATCCATCACCACTCACCATCACCCACCTCTCGGAAAACGGTGCCGAAGAAGCTCCACCATCACCACCCCATGATGATTTTCTACCACCACCAACACCCACCTCCCGAAAAACCACTCCGGAGAAACTCCACCACCACCACCTCCTCCTCTCTCTCATTTTTTTTAAGATTTTTCATTTTATTTTCCTCATGCTACCCAAACAAGTGATTTTTTTTTTTTTAGAAAAATATATCATATCTAAACTTCTCATAGGCAAAAGTTTGTTTTCCTATGAGAGTTTTTCTTGCTTCCAAACGCCCCTAATAAACAGTTTGACTAGAGGCCCTAGACAATGAGTTTTGGCAACTATAATGGTTTGATTAAAATTTGCTGTAAATTTGAGACGACGACATCACCTTCTCAAGTGAAATCTCGTCAGAATAATTGCTGTGGGTTGTTAGGTTGTCATGCACTAACAAAGAGTGAATTTGAAGACCTTCCTCCTAGATGGAAACAATTTGGTGGAAGAGCCTCACTGGTGGCTCTTCCTCCTAGATAATGGTGGACGGAAGAGCCTACAGAAACTAAAGTCCAACATCCTACCCCCACCTCCACTGAAAACACCCACACTCCGGAGAATACTGCGATGACCATTATTCAAAAGCAACAAACTTATGGGAAAGAATTGGAAATACGTGTTATCAATGAGATTATTCATGCAGATGATTGTTAATAATCTTTCAAAATGTTGTTGGCTAGAGCAATTTATACAACGAATCATGTTGTAAAAGGGAATCCTGCACATATATGCACTGCATGTGCATTCCATGGTTTTTATTTGGCTCCTAATCTTCCACCATTGTCATTCCATCCCTCTATATTATCTCAAACAATTTTTGGCAATTTCTATAAATGGAAAACAAACAGCATAAAAGGAAAATACGCAAATCAATCTTTTAATATAGGCTTCAATGCTAAATACTTCATGTTGAATCCTTTATGACAGAGCCCATCTTACACAATAAACTGGCAATATTTGGGTTTTTTTGAAGAGTCTGCCCATATCTCTAAACTTTGTTTGTAATGATCAAAAGGAAAATATGAAGAAAGCTATCAAGTCTGATAATCAAACACTTAAATGGTGCAGGGCATATCAAAGTTTGATACAAGGCAGATCAAACTTTCCTAGAAAAGAATCTGCTTGGCCAAGCTGTCTGCAGATTTCTAGGTGCCTTGAAAACTTCATTTCCATTCCCAAACCAGACACCAACTGACAAGATCACAACTTGCAAGAGCATCACAACCGAGAAGGTGGGGAATCTAAAAAATTTGCAATTGCGAGTCAAAAGGTCATCAAGTTGGTCCCAGTATCACCAAAATAAGGCAATAAGCACTTTCGTCCTAGAAATCTTAAGTAAAGAGACAACGAAAAAGAGAAGAACTTGAGAGGAAACAGAATGATGGCACGCTTGCTAGAAAGCATATGAAAACTTCCATATGCATTTTACAAACAAAAGCTCAGCAAAAACTAGACTGTCTTTGACAGAAACGAGATCTAGTAACTAGGTCTTACCCAAGAACCAAGTAGAGCAGTGCTCAAGGAAATATGCAAGCAAGCAGCTTATCATAGAACCAATCAATAGAGAATACAAAAGTTTACAATAGCAAGCAATAGGCAAACTATGTAAGAAATTGCTGTAACAAGTTAGCCAGCATTCTCAGTAATAGTAATCTTACAAAATTGCTAAAAACTTCTGGAGAATGCATGTGGATTACTCATCTCTAGCTTAGAAAAACATCTCGGCAAAGGGTTGAAGGTTGATAGTGCATCAAGCTGTTCGCAAGGAAAACATTTGAGAGGATACATACAATAAATCACCACAATCACATATATTAACACTCGGAAGCACTCTATCCCATGGATAAAAAACCCACAAATGTTCTACCCTCAATTTCATCAAGAGATCTGATTGCCAACGAAGTCAAAGCTTCAAAAATCTCAGAAACCAACTTCATGTTTCCTCCGTCGAATAAACAACCACACTTCACCCAAAATCCATCGTTTCCAATGGTTCACATCTTTTCCTTTCAGGCTTATTGATAAATGATAATCGATACAAAGCGATTCTGATAGAATGTGAATGAAAAGAAGAAGGAACATGCAATTACCAAAGAGAAAAGATAATAACCCCAATTTGAAGATACAATGGACAAGCTAATTTGTGAAAGGAAAAGAGTAAGAAAGAAAAGGGTCACAAAGGGACAAAGATGGGAGGGTAGGGTACCTCTGAGACAGAGAGGGAGAGAGAGAAGTTTCTCTCTACTTGTCATCGTCCTTCTTCTTGGAGCTAACGGGAGGAACGTAGAGAAGGGAGGCCGTCATGGCCGCCGGAAACACGACGTAGCGCGCTACGCTCGCCAACTTCGCCAACAACGGCTCGCCCCTCATGAACGCCATCTCTCTCTCTCTCTCTCTCTCTCTCTCTCTCTCTCTGGTTAGAGCCAAACTCCTAAGCACTAAGCAGTACAATAAACCACGACATTACCATTACGAAAACATAAAATATTAAAAGAAACCAAATTCAGAAGGAGGCGTCCTTGAGTTCAGTTCCACTCAATGTTGTCACTATCAGTGCGTATCGGCGGATACATATCGTATCGGCAGAAAATCAATACGCATCACCCTTGAATCGGCTATTTTTAAATAAATATAAAAGATTAGAAATTAAATTTTTAAATATTATTTTAATGATTTTAACATGTGTCACGTTATTGACACAACATTTTTTATTATTTTTTGGCCGATACAAAACAATTCACTTGAGTATCGGTATCGGCCTATACAGCTGACCAACTATTCTAGGCCGATACCGATACTGACAACATTGGTTCCCCAAATTTCTTTATGTCATCCTCCATCTCCGCAACCCTCTTAAATCTTATTAAATCCTATGATGCAAGCTGTTTTTATCAAATCTGACCCTATAAATAGATTAAGTATGATCTAATTAATAGGCGCCGACCATTGAATCATATTTTTTTGACGAAAAAATATAGTTTTTTAATCACCAAAAAATCTTGCACACGTCGGATTTTGGAGATTTAGATGGGGATCTTCACTAAATGAATGATGTAGAACACATGTATGACATCTAATTTTGATCAAAACAACTTACATCAATGAAATCCCAAAGAGGGGTAAGAAGATAGGGATAACTTTGAGGATGAGTGAAACCCATTTGAGCATCCTTTGCTGAAAGATTGAGTTTTTCTCTTGGATTATCTAAAAATAAAATCAATAAGGTCTTCTGATTCGTCAAAAGTTCCTGCTAACCCTAATATTATAAGGGTGCAAACTAATCGGATGTAGGCCGGATCGTGACAGATCCAAATCCGAAATACAAACAAGAGATCCCAAACCGAATCACACCCTATGTGGAAGGGTTGAATCCAAGATCCCAAAATGCATGTGGCAATACCGATCCAGTACAAAAAGATTAGAAATTAACAAGCTTTTAAAAGAAAAAAAAAAAAGCAAATTGCATCAGATTTCAATCGAAATTTGAATTAGATCCGATCTTAAATATAGATCCACATCTGAAAATAATGTGGATCTATATTTACGGCCTCTCACATGTCCAGAAGCCATCTTCTAGACGTCCCTAGATGTTCAACCCCTCTCCCTGGAGTAAGTGTCCGAGAAAACTGTGACAAAAATTAAAAAAAAAACTAAATAACTGAAAAAAAGAGCGAAACACTTGGAACAAAAACTCTACTTGGTCCAGGATAACTCTACATCTGGTGAGCAGTGTCCAGACAGAACTGCTCTATACAGTCCTATCCACGCAATCAAACAGGCCAAGGCCGCATTAAGTTTTATTTGAAATAATAACACTTGCAGGCTCGGGTACGTCTTAGACTAATTAATCCTAGCCTAATTAGTGGACAAAATACTAAGCTTCATTGCTGGCCAACTCCTAAACACTGGGCATGTGCAAACCAGGATGAACATACCTCATGTTTAGTTCCAAGAGGTTCATGGGGCCAATAAAATTCGAACCTGCCAACTAGGGTTGAATCAGGTTTTCTTTTGACCCTAGTCCATATTTGACTCATAGTGAAAATATCTCAATAATAATATGATTTTATTGCAATGTTCCCATATTTACTGTTAAAAAAAGATAAATGGTTATTTTACTTTTATATAAAATTTTAGTAGTTATTTTTAATTTTAAAAATTTGTCTATTTTGCTGAGATTTTCTTGTTTTGGAGAATGAAGAGTGATCTTAACCCTAACACCTGGCCATGCAACACTTCATCGATGAGTTTTTTTGGTAAAAAATATCAGTTGTATGAAGACCAACAACACTTCATCGACGGTGAGTTTTTCCAATAAAAGTATCGGTGGTACTTCATCGGCGATAAGTTTTGTTGTTAAAAGCATAAGTAGTGAGATCTTATGGTATGGGTGGGATAGAAAACCAAAAGTATGTGAATTGTTCATGAGTGTAAAAGTTGATCAGCTGAAAATATATTCTCATCGTAGAGAACATGAAGGATGATGATGTAGAATTGATCGATTGGGGGGGGGGGGGGGGGCTCCGCTCTAATGATTATGAAAGCTCTTAAGATGTGTTAGACGATGATGATGTTTTTCCTCCATACAATGTATGAGCGACTTCATTTTGTGAAAGAATAGAATGAATGTAATGTATGAGCAACTTTGTTTTGTGAAAAAAATGGAATGAATGTAAAATGTATGAACGACTTCATTTTGTGAAAGAATTACAAAATATATGAGTGACTTCATTTTGTGAAAGAATAGAATGAATGCACTGTATGAGTGACTTCATTTTGTGAAAGAACGAAATGAATGCAATGTATGAACGACTTTATTTAGTGAAAGAATAAAATAAATGCAATGTATGGCTGACTTTATTTTGTGAAATAATGAAACGAATGAAAAATGTATGAGCGGCTTCATTTTGTTAAAGAATGAAAAAGAATGCAATGTACGAGCGACTTAATTTTGTGAAAAAATGATGATTTGTTTCTCAACTCCTTTTTTGCATCCAAATGACCTATTTTTGCAAACCTCGAATTTCGGCCCCCTCCAACGATTTTTCTATGAATCTCCTGCGATTGGTGGAGGTGAATAAGAAATTTCGCAACCCCCATGCAAAATTCATAGAGAAATTTGGAACCCTTGTGCAAAATTCTGAATTTATCATGGGAGTTGTGAAATTCCTCATGATTTTTTCATCTACAGTACAAAAATTGCGACACTACTTGTGAAGTTCGTCAAGAGTTTCATGATGTTGGTTGCAAAATTCCTAAAAAGTTTACATTATTCCTAAAATGTTTGTGATATTCAAGAAGTTTCACATGCAAAATTTCTTTTCAGCATGCGAAATTATCGCCGCATTAAATGCAACATTTCATTTCTGGTAACTATTTTCGAAAACGTAAATCGACTACACTTCATCCATGGTACTTTATCTTATCACTGATTTTTGACCTAAAAAATGAAGAAATCCAAAAAACACAAAAAATAAACAAAAATTATAGATGAAAATATCTTTTCAATAATATTTTATTCACTAAAAATGATGAACAGGCGTTGAGATACAATCCCAAGAACAATCTTAAAATAGGAGATAAGTAGGCGCAACTGCGCCTATCCCGATGATTATATGCTATTTTCAAGCTACTTGTGCTAAGAATTTGAGAAAATAAAAATATAACAGAGGAATATCAAGATGTTAACTTTCTAACGTCACCAAGATCACATTAATTTGATGAAAGAATGGAAAGAAATTCTTTCTTGAATACAAACTATTCAGTTGTAACAGTCTGCATAATAGTTTTTTGTTTCGGTTTTGGATCTCAGAAATGAGAACACTAGAGGATTTTTTTGTTCTGACTTAAAACACAAAAGTTTGAGATTTGTGTCTCAGTTTTTCAATGGATATAAAAATGTGAGTTTTTAATATTGGATGACTGAGATATAGATTTGAGAATAGAGGTTGTTATATAAATTTTTGAAGAAATTTGCATGGGATTGCAAAATTTGTGAGGTTCACACATGAAAAGGGTAAAAAGGTCCATAAAGAATTGAGAACATGTAGAATTATCTATTTGGTAGATTTGATAAATTGTGGATCATTTCAAAAAATGTGTCAAATTTGTCGTACAATATGGTCATTTTTTGTTACACATTTGTATGTGAGGTACTCGCATGCCTCACCTCCAAGGTGAGAGAACACACAAAATAAATGAGTACAACTTCATTTTTCCATGCTGAAAATGCTTGGAAACTATGAGAGCCGACCTTTTTTTTTTCCTCGACTCTTGCTTTTATGCGGTAGCTTCCCACTTCTTGATTGTTTTGAAGGCTATTTGTGAAGCTTGCATCAATTTCAATTATTTCTTAATAAGAAACTCAAGCATATGAAATTCTTGTTTAGTTGGATTTGGAGATGCTTGTATCTCTACCTCTTCATTCCCGATTGAGAACTTCATTGATATCTTTTTGAATTCCCAAGTGATAACCCCTAAGTCTTGGAGTCATTGAACTCCAAATACGACATTAGTTCCTTTCATGGGGATTATGTAGACATCCAATTTCAACTTCGTATCATCAAGGTCTAGAGTAATGTATTTGCAAATCCCCTTGCATACCATCACTTCAAATTTAAGGTTGCACCTTAACCTTCACCATTTGTGTGTGTCGTTGTAAGACAAATGAAATTATGGGTAGATCTAGAATCCATAAGCACTGTTAAAGGTAATGCAGGGTTTCAGTAATCAAGGACATGTCGATTGGACATGCAAAAAGATGGACAGCAACATCTAGGAGAAAGGACTACTACTAACTAAGTGGCATACATGCCTCAAACACATTTATTTTCGTCTTGTGCGGTCTCTTTTAAATAAAAATGTTTGCCAGTCGGTCCAAGGAGGAAATGTTCAAGAAGGAGATGCTAAACTAATTAAAGACGTCCAAGATAAAAGAAAGATTCAAGAAACTATGACAGTTCAAGATTTTGAAAGTCAACCTCTTCAGAAGAGTCCCAGTTAGAATAAACTAGACTCTAAAGCAAACAATGAGAATCTGTATATTTGTAGGACTCCACCTGGAAGGCAATCTCCCCCGGGAAAAACACATAGCCCTATTATATATAAAGTGCCTCTCAGCCCTCTGTCTTTAAGAGAGAGGAAACGTGAAGAGAGGACTTGAGAGTGAATAATGTTTTTTTTTATTCGTGGACGTAGACCACATTGGTCGAACCACATTATATTTGTGTCCTTGCTTTCTTGTGTGGGTGATTTGTATTTTAGCAGAGAGTGATGATGATCATGCTCTTATCATGACCATGTCTATGTTTCTCATGACCATGATCATGGCCCAACAAGCGAGTCATGATAAGATTCACAACCAAACTAGAGGCAGCAATAAGGAACATCAATAAGCCATGAACCTCTCCATTGCCATGTATGATTCTGATAATGGCCTTGTAAACCAATATGCCAGTAATAAGCCAGATCAGTTGTATGGAGACCAGGGTCCCCAGTATCTCAACCCTGAATAAGTCATAGCTTCGACGCAACATGACCTCCCAACTGAAAGGCCCCAAGGAGAAGAGCGAGATGCCGAAGGCAACGACATCGATGAAGAGGCACAAGATGTTGCTGATGATGGCAAGGATGTTGTCCACACCTTCGGTGACTTCTCCAGCAATGAAGATGAGGCAGAGGGTCATGGCCACACTTCTTTATGGCAAATGACCTCTCTTCGGCTTGCTTGGTGCGGTTGCAGGAGTCAGAAAAGCTACATTGTGCAACACCATAGACCTTGCTTGCCTCTTGTTCTTGGACTGATCTGATGGGCAACTCTCTGAAGATCACAACTATGTGGGCTTGGAGGGATGTTGGTGCTTCCATTCTATTGGGTAAAGTATCAGAACGTCACAATGAGATAGAGAGAGAGAGGGGCATGAAAAACTCACTTTTTTTATTCTTGTAGAAGTTTTAACATGAAGGAGAGATTGGACCATAAAAAACAAAATGGGTTTTGTTCTATAGCATATGAATTATGATTTATAATGTCAAAAGATCTATGTCCATCAATCCTTGCCATCCAACTGATGCATTTAGATAGTTAGAATGGATCCCATCATAAAAAACTTCTGTATTATACTAAAAACATTTAGCATATGAGAGACACATCAAAATTAGCTCATTAAAAGCATCCATGAAATGAGAGGAACATGTACAATTTGATTGCACACTTTTAGTGTGTTGCTGCACCTAATCACCCACCATCTTTTTGATATATAGCTTATCAAGTGTGGGCCTCAACATGATATGATGGGTGATCAAGTGCAGCAGCACACAGATCAACTACAAGCTACACTCTAGTCTTAGTTAAGCCCCGACTAAGTCAAGGTCTGAACTCACTAAAGTGAGAAATAGAAAAAGTACTAAGTAGAGAGAAATTTCCAGTGAGCTAGGAAATTCAAGAGAGAGAGAGAGAGAAAGGGT
The DNA here is from genome assembly GCF_984573655.1 of Nuphar pumila. Lineage (NCBI taxonomy): Eukaryota > Viridiplantae > Streptophyta > Magnoliopsida > Nymphaeales > Nymphaeaceae > Nuphar > Nuphar pumila. Next base: position 113,319,235 of record NC_143251.1, on the reverse strand, counting down.
TAGGGTATATATAGGCTCCAACTTAAAAAACTAGCAATAAAGGGCCTAGGTTAGCCAAACGGCTAGCCAAGGGAGTCTTGTGGTTAACAAACAAGAAGGTATTGTCCAAAACTACCCTACCGAGGTCAAGAACATCCAAATATTGGGTCATGGTCAATAGCCAGCAAGGAGGAGCGCCTAATGGACCATTTGACCATAAATACCCCATGCAAAAGATGTTGGGCATGTTCTAGTTAGGTCAAAAAGGGTTCAAACGGGTATGAAGACCGACTTAAGGTTTAAAACAATATAGTCAAGGCTCATAATAGGTGTCCATTAAAGACTTACGAATAAATCCGTTTCAAGATCCAAAAAGATTGGTCAAAGACCATATCAAACAATGCCGAATTGAGATGAGTCAAACTAGACCAAAACTGAAATCCAAATTTATATCTAAGTCCAAAGTTTAAGGTTCAAGGTTCAAATTGACATACTTCCAATGGACCTGGATGATAAAGGCAACACCTCATTTAATAAATTCAAGTGAACTTTTCATACTCTTCAATGTGAGACTAAACTTGTAGGAATAAATGAACACACACTAACTAAGGCAAATGTAGGATGATGTATAGGTAAACCTAGATAGTTTTGAGCCAAAAACCCCAACAATCTCCTATGTGGATACAAAATATGAAAAAGACTCAAGAGGTTATTCGCGAAGATCCAATGCATAAATTAAGGTACGTTTTGGGTTTGAACTTTCACATTAGTGTTAATCCCATTCAACTAGGGACCTCAATAGCATTAGTTTTGAATTGAGAATCATAATTAACTTTCACAATATAATAACACATACTTTCACTTCAAGTGTTCATAGTGTATATAGGCATATATAGAAGGTGCACATTAAAGGTCATGTGTTGTATCCTAGTTTCATGAGTGCTATAAAGATAAAGTTCAAGTTTCATATAAGGGGACTCCCACCTTTATACTCATATAGGTAAGTCCATCAAAGGTATAACCTATTTGAAATACCCCAGCCATAAGTCATTTGGATATTATTAAAAGTTCAGTTTTAACTCAACCTTCGTACATAAGTTTTAAACACGACGTGGAATGAAAAACTATTAAGTGCTCAATCAAATCACTCAGAGACTTTCTTCTTATTGAACTGAACCACTAGACTTATTTTGACCCTTATCATATGGTTAGGTTTCTATCAACCATAATTGTTCTTATAGACTTTAGCATCATTCCTCTCGATGTCTTAAAGATAATTTCTCGAGAAAGTCTTTTTGTCAACAAATCCACTAAGTTTTGACAAGATTTCATATACTTGGTAGAAATTATTTCTTGCTTGAGTAAATTATTCACATAATTATGCTTTAGACTAATATGTCTATATTTTTTATCATAAATATTATTGTTTTGTATATAGTTGCTTGACTATTGCAATGTATGGTTATCAGCGGAACTGACTTATCTCCTAATGATATCTTCATTAAATGATTCTTTAGCCATTCGACTTTCATACTAGTTGAATATAATGTTATCAACTCTTCTTGCATTGTAGAATGAGTTATCACAGTTTGTTTATTAAATTTTCAAGCAACTGCTCTATATCAAAGGGTAAATATCCAACCACTTGTAGATAATGAGTAATTGAAATCAGAATTTCAATTTGCATCACTATACCCTTCAAGTACATCAAGTTCATTCTCATAGAATACCACATAATTTAATGTTTCTCACAAGTACTTCAAGACTCGATAGATAGCATCTCAATGCTCTTATCCTAGATTACTAGTATATCGGCTTAACTTTCTCATGCAAAAGGTTATGTCAGGTCTAGTTTCATTCATAGCATATATGAGACTGTCAATAATACTTGCATACTTTAATTAGGATATACTTGTTTCAATGTTGATCGATAACTTAACACTATGATCAAATGGAATAACAAAAGGCTTACAATTATAATGATCATATTTTCTTAAATTTTTCTCAATGTAGTGAGGTTGAGTTAATGTATATTCATTCTCAGATCTAATCAACTTAATATCAAGTATAACATCAGCTAAGTCCATATTTTTATTATCTCAAATTTAGTTGAAAGAAAATATTTTGTGTTATTTAAGCATTCTACATTATTCATGATAATAAAATATCATCTATAAAGGCAAATAATTATAACATGGTTACTCTCTACTTTACTATATATGCATTTATCAAAGTTATAAATCTTAAACCCATATGATATGATCACATCATCAAATTTCTCATGTGATTATTTAATGATTGTTTCAAACAGATAAAGACCTTAGCATTTTACAAACTTTTTTTTCATTGCCTAGTATAACATCGCCTTCAGGCATATAAATCTCTTCATCTAAGACACCATTCAAAAATACAGTTTTAACATCCATTTGGTGAATTTAAAGTTTAAAAATTAATACCAAAACAATCATTGTTCTAATGGATACAATCCTACTTATAGGAGTATACGTGTCAAAATAATCAAGTTCAAGTTTTTGTTTAAAACCTTTAACTACAAGTCTAACTTTAATTTTTTAATAAAACCATCGGTTCAGAGTTTTCCTTTGAAAATTCATTTGCATCCCAAAGGTTTAAAACCAACTGGTAAATAAACTAAAATCCAAGTTTTATTTTTGAGGATAGAATCTAATTTACTCTTCATACCCTCTTTCCAATAAGGGGCATCTGGCATAGCTTCTGAAAAAGAGACAGAATCTCTATCTATTATGTAAAGATGAAAATCATGACCAAAATCTTTTGGTTTTTAATTTTTTTTTTTAATTTAAGGATTTTGAGGCTAACAAATTCTTTTTCTTGGCCTATTTTCAATGTCTTTTGGAACATCAAGCGACTTTAAAGTTAAATCTTATCTAAATTTGGCTTAGAGAGATTCTAATATCACTTTGGTTTCAATATCCATAAACCTATAGGTTTTGCTATTTTGAAAATAATCAATGAAGACACATTCAAGTTTATGGACCAAGTTTGGTTAATTTTAGTTCGGTAAGCTTTATATAAGCAATGCTACACCAAATTTTTAAATAACTTAAATTTGGTTTTCTATCTTTTCAAAGTTCATAAGATGTAGTGTTTGAATCATAATATGAAACTCTATTTAAGATATCACAAGAACTAAGCAAAGCATCTGTTTCACCTCCGCAAGAACTGGATTAGACGGCTTGAAACTTAGACCAGAAGGGAGCCCTAGGTTGTCAATAGATGGGTATTCTAGTTGGACCCTGATGAAAGCGAGAGTATCATGTTTGTGGTTTCAGCCCCTTTGGGCCTTTGACTGACATGTTTCTGGGGTTGTACCCTAGTTGACAGATGTTGTAGGAGTCTAAGGCCTACAATGGTGATGGTTTAGGAGATACAGGAAGCCATTGGGTCAGAATGACTAAATCAGGTAGGTCAAAACTGAGCCTAGAACATAAGTCGAGAAAGAATTCTGATCCAGATCTGAAAAGACCTAGTTCAAGTCTTATAGAGGGACCTAGGGTCATCTGTTGGGGGTCTGATATAGATGCTATGGGCCAGAGAGGTCAAGTTGGGTTGTTGGAGAGGCTGATGTGGTCAAACTGACAAAACCATGCATTTTGTCGAATCAGCAGGGTCTGATTTTAGTGTTTTAGACGAACGTGGGTAGGGTCTTAGCTAAGGTTGGGATCAGTTTCAAGGGTTGTGTAGCAGGTCTAGAGGAGTCTTAAATAAGTTTACGCATTTAGGTGTGGTCAGGTATGTGCAAAAGATTAGAAAAAGTAAAATAGCTCATATAACAATATTGTATTGTTGTTTTGAGTATTATTTTGGCCTAAGGGGCTTGGACAACTTTAGGAAAAGAAATGACTAGTGGTAGGGGATTGATAAAGGTCTAGGGAGTGTATAAATACTTGGGACAAAACTTAGAGGTTGACTGATCAATAGAACTACTGCTGACAGGGCGCCAATGTTAGCTTTCGCAAGAAAGGAGGTGCTCTATTTCACTTCAGAGAGACGAGAAGGGTTTGGGCTCTTAGCAGAGAAGGATGACTAGATCTATGGGTCTGATATACACATGAGCTCAGAGACAGGATTGGAAAAGTTGGGATAGAGGAGAGAGAAAATAGAGAGAGATGTGAATGGGCGAAGGGATGTATGGAGAGAGGGAAAGAGAGTGGGACAACTAGAGAGAGAGCCTACAAAAAACTTTAATATTATTCAATAATCTAAATGGGTTCTCAAACCCTCTATTTATAGAGTGGAGGCCTGAGGTCTATATCACATATTTGCAAAACTGAGAGCATTTGTGTATTCACTGCATGTGAACCTCTAAAAGTATATATATATATATATATATATATATATATATATATATATATATATATATATAAACTGCATTACCATCTCATCGCCCCCTCTTGGTGTTGAAATTGCTTGGCAACTATTGGTTGTGAGCATCTATGCTCTCCTAGAAGATACGTACAATGAAATAATATTCAATGGTGTCGTTGTCATCATGTCAGTTTTCCAATTCGGTGAAGGACATGGTAGGTAATCGTTCGACTAATCCTTTAAGTAATATAAAACACTTCTGCTAATATAGGGAGGGTGACAAGGTTGTGGCATGTCATATCACTACAAGAAAAATGTTAATTAGCGTCGAAAGTTTGCGACGGAAATAATCCATCTCAAATTTGCGATGGATTAGCGAGAGAAAACTATCCGTCACTAAAATTTAGATTATTTACAAAATTAGCGAAGAAAAAACTTCCGTCACTAATTTTGTTGCTAATTAGCGACAGCAAAATTTTGTCTCGAGATCCTTCGCAACTTAGCGATGGATCAGCGGCAAAAAAAAAATTTCACTACTTCGACGCCAAATAGCGATGGAGTAGCGACAGAATTATTTCGTCGCTAATTTCTCCCATAAAACCCTAATGTGAGCCTCTTTCTTTCCCTTTCTGTTTCATCCCTCGCTCGTCGCCCGCCGCCCTTCGACCTCCCCCTTCGACTGAGTCCCCCTCTCACCTCCGCTCCTCTCTTTCTCTCGCTCTCATCATTTTTTCAGTCGACGAGCCTCGTCCGGCAACCCCCTTCCGACCTCACCCCTTCGGGGTTTCCTGAAACGGATCCCCCTGAGCTTTCAAGTGATCGCAGGAGGTGACCTAGGTTGTGACCTCCTCTCTCACTCCCCTCTAGTTCCCTCTTCCGTTCTCTCTCTCGTTGCTCCCCCTCTGCGGTTTTCGGCAAACCGACGACCCCAGCCTGCTCTCCCTGCGTCGACTCTGCCTGCAACGATCGTCAATGCCTATCGCAGGTAACCCTCCCTCTTTCCCCCTTGATGTTTCCCCTTGAAATCATCATTGCTGGAGGTCCGGCACAGGGCTGCCAACCTCTATCGGAGCCTCCCCCTTCCCCCTATGGTTGTCGGAGGGCCAACAGAGGCTTGACAGCCTCTGTCGAGCACTCCCCACCCCTCTGTAGTCGGCGGGGTCTGGCAGAGGCCCTGATCGCCTCTGCCAGGCCCTTCCCTTGCCCTTGATCTCTTCGGTAGGACAAGGGGCTCTGCCCCTGTCCTTTTTTTTTCTCTAGCAAAACAGGGGGCTTCGCCCCCTATCCTCTTGACTTCTCCAGTAGTGGGGCTCCACCCCCCTGTCCTCGTTATGATTGGCAGGGGGAGAAGCCCCCTGCCCTTTTGTTTTCCCTGGCAGGGGGTGGCTCCGCCCCCTGTCCTCGATAATTTTGACAAGGAACGAAGCTCCCTGCACCTTGTCTGTTTTTCTGGTAGGGGCTGGAACCCCTTGCTCTGCTATTTTGCCTCGGTAGGGAGCGAGACCCCCCTGCCTCATGAATGAATCTGGGCAGGGTGCTCGGCCCCTGCCTCCCGATGCTTCCCTTCGGGAGGTCCCACCCCCGGCCTCATGTGAATGTTCTGGCAAAGGGTTTCGCTCCCTGCCTTGACCTTACTGCTAACAGGGGCAGCGCCCCTGCCTGTCTCGCTTTCAGCAGAGGGATGTGTCTCCCTGTCTGGGCTCGTTTCCGACAGGAGGCATCACCCCTCTTTTCATCGGGTAATAAACTTCATTTTAACACAGCGTCTCCTGCAGATTCCACAACGGATCTCGCTTGCGCCCCGTGACTCAAGCCCCGTATCGCCTACACATGTATAAAATTTATGGACTCAATTAGGCTTGATATCGTGTACAAAGTATGAAATTCATCTGGATATGTTACTTACAACTAAATATACCTGAATCTGTTACTCAGAAAAAAAATGCATAGGCAAAAGCAATGCAAATCGGGTAAATACCTGTGGTGAGTAAGTGATACAAGTGCATCACAGGTTATTTAATTTCTTGGATGCAACACTTTTCTGTTCACACACACTTAGTTCTGGATATCTAGGATTGCTTTAATGGAATTCGGAGATCATGTTGAGCATGAAATTAATGTATGAAAATAGAAGTGTTCTTATTTTTGGAGTTCGGATTTCATGATAGTAGTTAGCGGGATATTGAAGTGTGTTTGCTACAGGTACATGTTTGACATTGTTTTGATATGAATGATTTGAATGTATTGTCATGTTTGATGTGACTGTATCCATGTTTGCATGAAGTTATTTTCAATTTGATTATGCCTTCCATGTGAAATTATATCATGAAAAATGCTACAAATGAATATATCGTGTTATGAATGGGTTTGCACATGAAAATGAATGATAAGTTATTAATGCTTCAAATGAATGGTTTTGCACATAAAAAAATTAAGTTATTAATGCATGCATCATAGTTATTGTGATTGAATAACATCATATATATATGTGTGTGTGATATATATTAAATCATTACATTCACCATGAATGCATGATAAATTAGATATTTTCTTCATCATAGCATTCTTAGGATTCTCTTTTAACTTGTTAGGATAATATATGTACCATCATAGGACAAAATTACTGCAAACCGTGAATGGATGTATCGTAGGATAGTTGACAATGAGGTATCGCTTGAATATATGGATGGTGTTGACAGTTTTATTGAATTTGCAATGGCAAGTGTCAGCATAGTAGATCCCATAGGTCGGATCAGGTGCCTCTGCACGATGTGTAAGAACAATCGATTTGTATAACCTTATGGCGTTAGACATCACCTATACAGGAAGGGTTTTGTGAGTGATTATCAGAATTGAACGCTTCGTGGAAAAATTTTGACGCACGGGTGGATGTGGTGCATGATAATCCATATGTGGATTTGATATTTGATGTCACAGAACCAGAACTGGGTTCTGTTATAGGTCTTAGTGATGTAACAACTGAGATAGAGGAAGAAACAGTAAACAATGCAGCTAGTAGATTTTATGATTTACTTAGAGATGCTGATGAGCCACTTTAAAATGGTTGCGAGAGTCACACTATCTTGTCTGCAGTTCATCAACTAATAAATTTGAAGTCCGAGTATAATTTGAGTCAATCATGTTTTGATCGTCTGTGCTCTATTGTGAAGAGTATGTTGCCCAACGATGAGAAATTGTCACAAAATTTCTATCGTGCGAAGGTTATGGTCAACACTTTAGATATGGGATATCAAAAGATAGATGCTTGTCCAAATCACTGCATATTGTATTTCAAAGATCAAAAAAATAGCAGATCATGTCCGTCATGTGAGCATCTTCGGTTCAAGCCAAAGACAAAAGGCAATGGTAGTATGAGGTCAAAAGAAGTGTCATACAAGTCGCTCCGCTACTTCCCTCTCACCCCTAGATTGCAACGATTGTATATGTCATCGAGGACAGCTACACACAAGAGATAACATGCAAATAAAGTTCGACATGATAAAGACAAGATCACGCATCCTGTTGACGCAAAAGCTTGAAAGCACTTTGATCGTACTCATCAGATTTTCGCAATGAAAATGAGAAATGTTAGGCTCAATTTATGTACAGATAGATTTAATCCATTTGGGGGTAGATCAACTTCATACTCGTGTTGGCCAGTATTTGTCACCCCATACAACCTTCCTTCAAGCTTGTGTATGAAGCATCAAAATCTTTTCCTGTCTCTATTGATCCCTGACCCGACGTCTCTAGGCCAAAATCTTGATGTATATTTAAAGTCATTGATTGATGAACTGAAAATACTGTGGGATGATGGTGTTCTTACGTATAATGCCCACAAAAAACAAAACTTCAATATGAAGGCTGATATTCTATAAATAATTAGTGATTTCTCTTCATATGGTATGTTATCTGATTGGAGCACACATGGGAGGTTGACATGTCCGTACTGCATGGAGGATACAAAATCTTTTATATTGACGCATAGAAAGAAGTCGTATTGGTTTGATTGTCATCGTCAATTTCTACTCAGCGACCATCCGTTTCAACGACAAAGGAATGTGTTCAAAGCAGGCACAATTGAAATAAAAGGTCCACCTACACGGTTGTCTGGCATAGAGATTTTAAGACGATTGTGATACTTTTCATATGGACTGACAGATGCCCGTAGTGCAAGGCCCTTCCTTGGATTTGGGAAGGATCACAATTGGACAAAGATATCTATATTTTGGAAACTACCATATTGGTCGACCTTATTGATATGACATAATTTGGATGTGATGCATATGGAGAAAAATGTGTTTGATAATGTGTTCAATATGGTAATGAATGTCAAAGGAAAAACGAAGGATAATTTGAAGGCTCGTATGGATTTAAAAGTAATATGTAAATGACCAGAATTAGAACTCAAAGAGTATAATGGAAAAGTACTAAAACCAAAGGCAATGTACGTGCTTGGACCAGATCAAGTAAAGCAGGTATGTCAGTGGTTGAGACAGTTGAGATTTCCAGATGGATACGTCTATAACATTGCTCGGATTGTGAAGATAGACGAGGGACAATTATATGGGTTGAAGAGATATGATTGTCATGTTATCATGCAACAGTTGATTCCCCTAGCATTCCATGATATGTTAGACAAACCTATATGGGGGGTATTATCCGAGTTGAGTCAATTTTTTAGAACATTGTGTACATCGAAAGTTGTAGTAACTAAGGTAAAAAATCTAGAGGATTCTGTCGTCACTACTATTTGTCAACTAGATAAGATATTTTCTCCAGCATTTTTTGACGTTATAGAACATGTGATCATACACTTGCCATATGAACTTAGGGTTGGTGGTCTTGTGCAATATCGGTGGATATACCCATTTGAAAGGTAATTTTCTTTTATATTTTTCTCTCTAATACTATTAGAAAATTATTTTATTACGAGATGTATATTGTTGACAGATGCATGTTTGACCTAAAAAAAAAGGTTTGGAATAAAGCAAGAATGGAAAGTTCAATTTGTGAGGCATACACTTTAGAAGAAATTTCAAATTTGTCATTCATGTACTTTGAGTCACACATTCCAACATGTTACACTTGCCCACCTCGTAATGATGATGAAGAATAAGTTATTGTGGCTGACAAACTATCGATATTTAAACCACTTGGGAATGTCTTTGGCAGTTGCCGGTCAAGACTCTTGAAAGATCGAGATCAAGACGCAACACAAATCTATATCTTTTTTAATTGCTCATAGATTGACCCCTACATCGAGTAAGTATACATAATATGTTACACTAAGTTCTCTACGTACATGGTTTGGTAATATAATAATTTGTTAAGTGCAGACTATTTGATCTAGAGTTGCGAAGAGAACTTCCCCATCTCAGTGATTCAGAATTATAAAAAGAACGTGAAAATAAGTTCATGGCATGGTTGAAAGACTTGGTAAGGACAATGACGTGCATTCTTTCCGTGTAAATAACAATATGTTACTTAATTGACCATGTTTATAGTCATTGTTTATGCTTGTAGGTCCGTCAGGGTGATGTTAATGACCAAGGAATATGTGATTTACAAAATAGTCCGACCAAAGTTGTGCAATGTTACAACAGATACATCATAAATGGTTATCAATTCTATACAGAAGACTACAGTGTAAACAAGTCAACGATGAATAGTGGCGTGTATGTCAAGGGTAGCAGTTACGGTGAAAATGAACTTGACTACTATGGTGTTATAGAAGAAATAATGGAGTTAACTTACTTAAGCATAAATAACAGGGTAACTTTATTCAAGTGTCATTGGTTTGATCCCACAGCAACAAGAGTCGACAAAGCCCCAGGCATTATGAAGGTGAATCATAAATCAAGGTTTGGAACATATGAATCATTCATATTAGTATCGCAAGCTCAACAAGTTTACTATGTTTCATATCCGAATATAAGGAAATCAGATAGAATCGAATGGTAGACGATTTGCAAGGTGAAGTCTAAATCATACCTCGAGTATGATCAGTTACAGGAAGACAAGATTGTTGAAGAGGGTGAAGACTATCAATCAGATGATCTGTATGACTTCTCTTATGGTCACGATGTCATGCATGATCTGTATGTCATATCTCCATTGTCTGATGGCACACATATGGAAGAATGTGATCCAAATAATATAGTAAGTGGATGGACGCCCAATGAAGAAGAAGAGGACGAAGAGGGGGAGGAGAAAGAAGAAGAATATGAAAGTCAAACAAGTGATGAGAAAGCATACTCGAGCTAGTAAAATACATTTTGTAATACATACCTTATGTTTGATGTGAATTATTTAAATGATTTGAATGTATTGAAACGTATTGCAATGATTTAAATGATTTGAATGTATTGTAATGTTTGATGTGAATGATTTGAAAGTATTGCAATGTTTGATGTGAATGATTTGCAATGTATTGCAATGATTTGATGTGAATGATTTGAATGTATTGCAATGTATTGAAATGATTTGAATGTATTGCATCAAGTTATTTTTTATTTGATTATGTATCCATGAAGATATAGAGTTGTGTAAGTGATCCAAATAAAATTTTTATTTGTTAGAATATGATTCATGGAGGTCACAGTGGTCGAGCACCCAGTGTTAGCTAGTCTCAGCTTTCATCTTCATGGGTTGCTTCAATAGGTATATCATTTAACTAATTGTATACTTGATTAGTTTAAATGTGCATTGTGTGAATTTCTAACTCAATTTTCTATAGGTGATGTTTCGCTTGCTGATCATGCATATATTTCAAGGTGAATTAACAATAAAATATGCATGATTTTATGAAAAAATGTTTTAAAAACCCAAGTTTATGCTAGTTTTCGTTAAATGAGCTAAAATGATTTTAAAACAGAAAATGTATGAAAAATAGCTTTATTGGTATATTTTAGTACATATTTTAATGTTTCATATTAACATAGTAGTTTAGTTTTAGTTTTCAATAAAAATAAAAATAAAAAATAAAAAAATGGAGAAAAATAGTTTTATATTGTTAATAAAATCATTTTAATTGTTTGTTTTTTTTAGAAAAGAAGAAAAAATTAAATATAAATATAAATAGTTAGAGTAGTTTTAATTTTTTTTCAAATGAGTTTCTTTGTAAATAAATAAGTTTTGTTTTCGAAATTTTTAACTTTTGAAAATTTATAAACAAACCGGTTTTACACGGTTTGTGATTTTTTTGAAAAACTGAAAATAAAACAAACTGGTTCAAACCGGTTTGCTTTTAAAAAAACTGAAAAAAATAATAACAAACTGGTTTAACCGGTTTGCGTTTTTTTTAAAACTGAAAAAAAAATCTGTTACAAACCGGTTCAAGCCGGTTTGGGGTTTTTAAAACCCAAAAACGAAAAATCAAAAGGCGTCTTCACCATTTTCGCCAGACCCTGCTTCTTTTCCCCTCTTTCCCTCTCTTCCCTCTCTTCTCACCCTTCTTCACCATCATCGGCCCTTCCTTGCCCTTCCTTCTCCTTCTCCCTCTTCCTCTAATGATACTCCAGTCGATGGTGGTGGCGGAATCTCTTCAGTCCGGCGACAGCGTGGTGGTGGAGGCCGCCATTCTTCCCTAACCCCTCTATGTTCACGGCAAGATTTGCATCTTCCTCTTCTTCTTCTACTTCTTCTTCAGATTCTTCTTTTTCAATTTCTTCATCCATTCTTCTTCGTTGTCCCTTCAATCGTTGTTGTGTTTTTTTTTATTATGAAAAATAAAAAAAACTGAAAAACGAAAAGGAAAATAAAATGATCAAACTCTGTATTGTGCAATTTCTTGTTTATTAAGTGATTTCATTTTTTTTTATTACTGTGTTGTTCGTTCAATTTCCTGTTTCTGTCAATAACAATTGATCGGTTAATTTCCTATTTTTTTTAGTTTTCCTGTTTTTTTATTTTAGCAATATCTTGTTTGTTTTCATTTCAAAAATCAATTCATTATTTCCCTCTTTTGCATTAGTTGATATCGTATTTACTGTTTTCATCAATTCTTGTTTTAGTTGTGCATTCATCGGATTACATGTTCTTGTTTTGCTAATTTTCTGTATTCTGTAGTTACTTGTTTTGATTTTGTTTATTCTGAATTCCTGTTTCTTCCATTTCCGATTCATGTTTTCAGTTTTAGTTCAATAAATTCTGTTTTGATTATGTAGTAATTCCATGTTTTTAACTCCGAATTTCTGTTTTGTTGAATAGGTTCTAATTTCTTGTTTTTAATTTTTTGGTATTTTCCTGTTTTCTTTTCTTTCATTCAAATTGCTGTTTATTTAGTTTTACAATTCCTGTTTTTTTAGTTTAATTTTCCTGTTTTTCTAATAATTTCATTTCATGTTTTTTTTTTAGTTAAGCATTCATTTCATTCCTTTCTTTTTCTTAACATTTTTTCTGTCATTCATTTGCTAAGTTCCTGTCTTGTTATACATGTAGTTTCTATTTTTTTTAATTCAGTCATTTTCCTGTTTTGTTTTTTATAATTAATTCCTGTCTCTTTCATTTCTAATTCTGTTTTAGTTTTTTTAATTCTTTTCATGTTTAGTTGAATTGTTACTCATTTTGCTTATAGTTTTTTTTTAATTGCAGTTTGTTCTTCAAGAATGTCTGTTTGTTTTTCATTTTATTGAATCTCTTGTTATTTCATTACATGCATTGTCTATTTTTTTTAATACATTTCAATTCATTTATATTTTTTTTCAGTATATCGTTAAGTTTCTGTATTTTTGATATTGCATTTTCCTGTGTTAATTAGGTGTTAGTTGTTAATTGAATTGTCTGTGTTGTTAATTCGGTCAGTTAATTGAATTCTCTGTTTTGTGAAAAGTGCTTAGTTGTCTTTTATATTACTCTTAGTTTTAGAATTACTTAGTTAATTAACATTAGTTTAATATAGTTTTAATGGTCATTAGTTTCTTTTGATGCTATATTTCAGTGTTCTTAGCATTTAGCTAGTTTAATATTGTTTTTACTTCTATATCTCGTACTGCTCGTGTTTTTTTGGATTTGTGCAAGATCGCACAGGAGTGGAGCTGAAGCGCATACATGACACGGAAGTGCAAGAATAGAAGATTTTTGTTTTCAGTTTAGAATTAGGAATTTGATTCTAGGTTGTAAATATTGCTTTTACGCCCTCTGCGAAGGGTATTCATTTGTTTTAATAGTTAGTTGTTTTTACTTTTCTCAAACATTTTCCATTTAATAATTCGGCAATAAAGAATAGTTTAGATTTGTGTGCTTGAATACGAAATATTCTCGTTCCCTGAGTTCGACCCGGTCTCATCCACTAGTGAGAACCTGTTTTTATTATTTGATGTCTGGTTTTCACATGTTCTTCATTTAAAAATCTTTTCAAAATTACAACGATTTAAAAGAAGATATCAAAAAAAATTGGCGCCATTGCCGGGGAACGGCGTAATATTAGTATTCACTTTATTGCCTAGTGTTTGTTTGCATTTAGGTTTAGAACCACGTATGCGCATATCTTAGAGATGAGCTTACTTTTCTGCACAACCCACCTACTAGGATCCACTTAGAGGTGACTGTGTACGATTGGTACCGTACACATAGATTTCATATTTCTTTGCATAATCTCTGTTATGTGTAACTGTGTGGTGTTTGTTTAGTTTTTGTTGTTTTTAGTCTACTCGCTTTGTGGTTTAGCCGCTTAGTGCGTTAGTTAGGTAGAAAACCCAAAGTTAGGACGTGTGCTACACCGGTCTACTCCAAGGTGTACGCAATGGCTGACGATCATCATTTGATCCGTGCTTTGAGGGGAGTACTTCATGCCAAATACATATACTTCCGCCTCTTGCATCATGAGACCTGATGTAGGAGCGAGTCATTTTGAGATTAAGGCCAGTGTGATTCAAATGCTACCTTCGTTTTATGGCCTTAGCAATGAAGACCCATATCGTCATCTCGACGAATTCCTTGAGATTTGCCCGACAGTGCGAATAAATAACTTTGGAGATGATGCTATGAGGTTGACTTTGTTTTCGTTCTCTCTAAAAGATAAAGTCAAGCACTGGCTAAAATCTCTTAAGACGGTTCGTATTACTACTTGGGAAGGAATGCAATGCGAATTCCTCAAAAAAGTACTTCCCAATTGGTAAAAGGAATCAGTTTCGTAAAGCTATAACCAGTTTTTATCAAATTGAGGGAGAACAGTTTCACGAGTCTTGGGAGAGATTGAAATATCTTCTCCGCAGGTGTCCCCATCACCAGGTGCCTCGTTGGCAGTTGGTGTAGTATTTCTATGACGAGCTTACTGAGAAGCATCGTCAAATGGTTGATTCATCTTGTGGGGGCACTTTTATGCTCAAGAGTGAGGATGAGGCGTGGTCTTTATTCGAGACCTTGAGTGAAAACACAATGCATCATACCTTGTCTTCACGGCTCGATAGAACTACATCTCTGTCTAGTGGTCCTGGGAAAGTTGGGATTTCCGAAGTTGGGTCCGAGTTAGAATTGCGTACCAAGGTTGACCAGTTGACTAGGAAGTTAGATCAATTCCTAGTCAATTCTTCGAGAAGTCCAGTAGAAAGAGTGTGCGAGCTATGTGTTAGCCTTGCACATTGTGTTTCAGATTGTCCGGCAGCGCCATTATATCCTGAATTCTTTCAGGAGTAGGTGAATGCTGCCCAAGGTTTCGCTAAACCCATGCCTAATTCATTTACATCATCATATAACCCAGGTTGGCGAAACCAGTCTATTCCCCTATCCCATCAGCCCTCCCAGACACAGTATAGACACAGTAACCCTTCACAAGGTTACTCGCATCCCATTTTTCCACAGGTTCATTCCCCAGCCCAACCTGCTTATACTCAACTTCATTCTCATGAGCCTTCACCTAGTCAATCCTTCCAAGATAGGATATTACAAGTTTTGAGCTCCCATACGCAGTCAATAGCCAAGCTAGAGACTCAAATAGGACAGTTGGTTGAGACCTTAAATCGGCAAAGCCAGAGGAACCTTCATAGTCAACATGTTGTCATCTCAAAAGGAAAGGAGCTCATGTCATTTGACTTGCAACCCACTGATTCACATCATGAGCAGGTTAAGTCTGTTACATCCTTTCAGAGCGGGAAGGCGTATCATCCCATTCGAGAATCGACTCATGAGCCCCATATCATGTATATTGACGAGTCGATTTCCATGATACCTCAGCAGAAGGGGCCTGACCCACAACATGCATTATTATCATATAAAGCCTCATTTTCTTAGCCTTTAGGATCACCGATTGTTTTTAGTAAGCAAGAAGTGCAGATGCAGAAGGTGTTTGACCAAGTCAAGCCTGATCATATTCACCACTTGTCTGAAGTTGCATTCATTGATACTCGGTCGATTCTAGACTCTCAATTCTTGACCAGTCTCTCAGATGAGACTAATCTATGTTCTTCATGTCGAGAGAGATTTGATACTACATTTAGAGGTAGAAGGGATGGAAACACAGTGCGTAGTGTCACAGATGACACTCTTTTCTTTATAGAGCCCGATTGAGTCTGACTTCATGTCCATTGATATCATGGACGATGAAGGTTTTTCCAGGGATTCGTCTGGCTGGGGACGTCAAACTTAGCGCTTTATGGGAGGCAACCCATATTTTGTACAGTATTACATTCGTTATTAGGATTTATAGATTTTCTTTGGTTTTATTTTTCATTTCTATCTCTTTCTATGAGTTTTATTGTAGATTTTCTTTGGTTTTATTTTTTTCGTTTTCTATGAGTTTTATGTTTTGTCATGTATACATTGCATTCATTACATTCATAGAACGTGTATTTTTAATTCATGTCAGTTGATTCTACTCTTTTCCCTCATTTATTTTCTCTCATGTGCATTCACTTAGTTTCATATAAGCATGGGGAATGCCACTGGGACAGTGTCAGTCAAGCATGGGGGAGGGTGTAGTTTGCACACCTTGATATTTCTATTTACGTTCTTGCACATGTTTACACATCTCTCATGAAAAGTAGGTTTTTAAAGAAAGAGTTTGAACTTATATGAATGTTATTTCAAAACTGATGTTTTTAGAGGATTTTGAAGCCCCACAAAAAATTTTTTCTGACATGGATCTAAAAATTATGGTTGTTTATGCGGATTTCGAAGAAATGATGATACATACATGTTAGAATTTATTTTGAATCACAAATATGAATATGCATAGTTGTATTTTTGAAAAACTAAGCAAATGAACAAAAGCGTAAAAATGAGCTCAAAAGTGAAAAAAAGAAGCATGTGTTAGGTTGTTTGGATAATTCCACAATCTTTAATAGATGGAACTTAGATGTAAGTTGAAACTTTTAATTCCATTTCGAAAAGGAGAGTGGAAAACTTCGTGATCCTAAGTAGCTGAGAACAGATACAAGTTGAAATGTTTGACTCTCACGTTATAAGGGTGAATGAAGGAAGTCACTTTTATGTCTTAGTTGATATCTTTTGGTATACATTGAAAAAGTATAGAAGATATTGACATTGTACAAGGCATAAAAGCAGACCACGTGCAAGCTATAAGAGAAGAATGAATACGCAAAAAGAAAAAGCGTGAAAAATGAAAAATCAAGAAAAGAGCTTAAAAAGAAAGAAAAGTTCAGTGCTTAGAAGTGTGATTGAGAAAACCTGTGTAGAAAACATATGAGTGAGGATAAGTAAATAATAATATGTTTTTATTGGATTTTCTAAGAATAAAACATAAATAATTGTGATATTTAGAAAAGTGAAAGAAATTCTTTTCTATGGTGGTATATAAAAGACTCTAATTATGTTTTGATTTTGAAATAACAGGAAATATTGGTGAAAATAAAGTCTTTAATTAACTACTGCTTATGAGGATGTGTAATATTTTGCATATATGACATAAATGTTTGTGGGTAGCATCACTGCAAACCCTCACGAGACCTTACTCGTCCACTGGGGTAACCCAGGGGTTGAAAGGGCTTGTTGCATGAGCTAAATGCAGCCGTGATTCCTACGAAAGTGAGTTAGGTGATAGTTTTCATTTCATGCTTTTGTCTAGTTTGCTCGAGGACTAGCAAAACATAAGCATGGGGGTATTTGATCATGCATATATTTCAAGGTGAATTAACATTAAAATATGCATGATTTTATGAAAAAATGTTTTAAAAACCTAAGTTTATGTTAGTTTTCGTTAAATGAGCTAAAATGATTTCAAAATAGAAAATGTATGAAAAATAGCTTTATTTGTATATTTTAGTACATATTTTAATGTTTGATATTAACATAATAGTTTAGTTTTAGTTTTCAATAAAAATAAAAATAAAAAAATGGAGAAAAATAGCTTTATATTGTTAATAAAATCATTTTAATTGTTTGTTTTTTTTAGAAAAGAAGAAAAAATTAAATATAAATATAAATAGTTAGAATAGTTTTATTTTTTAAATGAGTTTCGTTGTAAATAAATAAGTTTTGTTTTCAAAGTTTTTAACTTTTGAAAATTTTCTAATAAACCGGTTTACACGGTTTGTAATTTTGAAAACTAAAAAAAAAAATCTGTTACAAACCGGTTCAAGCCGGTTTGGGGTTTTTAAAAGCTGAAAATCGGAAAAAAAAAAAGCGTCTTTCACCCTGTACGCTTAAGCTGCCCTTTCCTCTCTTTCCCTCTCTTCTCTCTTTCCTAATCCTTCCCCTCCACCGTGTTTCTTACCTCTTTCTTCCTCTTCTCCCTAATTCTCTTCTCTTTTCTGGTGGAGGACAATCTCAATTCGACGACGGCGTGCACGAGGTGGAGGCCATTCTTTCCTAATCCCTCTGGTAAGTCTGTAGATTCTTCTTCTTCTTATTCTTCTTCTTATTCTTCTTCTACTTCTTCTTCTTCTTCTTCTTCTTCTTCTTCTTATTCTGATTCTGCATCTTCTTCATCTTCTTCTTCTTCTTCTTCTTCTTCTTCTTCTTCTTCTTCTTCTTAAATCGTGTTGTGTTAGTTCTGGAAAAAAAAACAGAAAAACGAAAAGAAAAAAAATCGATGTTGTTGTGCTTTGTTATTTTTGAAAAAGAAAAAAAAAAGAAAAAATGTTGCATTAGGTTCTGATTTAATCATTCCCGATTTTTTGTTTCTTCAGCTTCCTGTTTTTCGTTTTTTTTTTTTTCCTGCAATTTCGTTTTGAGTTTTTTTTTTTTATTCATTGAAATCCCTGTGTTAATTTTCTGTTTGATCTCATTGCATTTGTTCTTTTCGTTGCTGTAAGTTCATAAGTTTCATTTGTTTTGTTATTTTCCAGAATTTCAATTTTTTTTATTTTACTAAGTTTCTTTTATTTTCTTTCCTCATTTTACTGAATTCCTGTTGTTCCTTTAGTTTTCATGTTCATTTGATTCACGTTATTTTTCAATTTCATATTTTGAAAATTCAATCATTTTCCTGTTTTTTTTTATTTTCAATTGTTGTTTTGCAGTTATTTGTTTAGTTGTTCTATTTCTGAATGTTTTGTTTCTAATTTTTCATTTTCTGTTTTCTTTTATCGTTAACTTGTTGTTTTACAAATTATTTTCCTGTTTTTCACATTATGCATTTCCTGTTTTGATAATTCCTTGCTTTGTTTCTGCTGTTAACTATGTAATTTTCAGTTTTTCTTGCAATTTTAATCTCCTGTTTACTCTTACATTCTGATTTCCAGTTTTTTTAGATTTTACAAGCAATTTCTTAAAGTCATTTCCTACTTGTTATGTTTTCTAGTTTTTGCAATTGTCAACTTCCTGCTTTTATTCATTGTTATTGTTGTTTTTAAATTCCTGTTTTGTTTTTGTTTTTGTTTTTTTTTGTTTAATTTTTCATTGTCCGAATTTTTCTTTTATGTTGATTTCTTTGTTTTACATTACAGTCAATCTTTGTTTGTTTTTTTAGTTTTGTTTTTACAATTTTTTCTGATTTCTTTTATTCTGTTAACTATTGTTTCTGAAATTTTAATTTTCCTGTCTTTCCTATTTCCGTTTGCTTTCAATTCAGTGTAAATTCATGTTTTGTTTAAGTCTCTTTTGATTTCCTGTTGAGTTTTTAAGTCACTTGTTGTTTGTATTGCTTGATGTTATGCTTTCAAATTATTTTTTTTTAGATTTCATCTCATTTTTTGTATTGTTTTTATTTTCAATTCTTGTTTTCTTCATTGATTTCCTGTCATACAATTAATTTTCAGTTCATTTTCTTGCTTTTGTTAAGTAAGCATTAGTTATTAGTTAAGTAATTGTTAGTTAATTGTTTTCTAATTAGTTAGTTGTTAGTAGATTTAATTAGAATTAGTTTTCAATTGTAATTAGTCATTTAGATGTCTTTTCTTATTTCTTTCATATTTCTAGCACTTAAGTAGTATTTTTTAGTATAGTTTTACTTCTATCTCTGGTATTGCTCGTGTTCATTTGATTTGTGCAGGATAGCACATGAGTGGAGCTTAATCGCATACGTGACACAGAAGCACAAGAATAGAAGATTTTTGCTTCATTTTTAGAATTAGGAATTTAATTATGGGTTTGTAAATATCATTTTTTAAGCCCTCTGCGAAGGGTATTCATTTATTGTAATAGTCAGTTGTTTTTACTTTCCTCGAACATTTTACATTTAATAATTCGGCAATAAAGAATAGTTTAGATTTGTGTGCTTGAATACGAAATATTCTTGTTCCCTGAGTTCGACCCAGTCTCATCCACTAGTGAAAACCGGTTTTTATTATTTGATGTCTGGTTTTCACATGTTTTACATATAAAAATCTTTTCAAAATTACAACAATTTAAAAGAAGAATCACCTGCACATGACCCACCTACACCATCTATTCATACACGTCACGAGACAACGCCGAATGCAGGGTCTTCTCAGTCTGACACACGATGACTCATTCAAATAGTGTATATTGATAGTCGATCGTAAGTATTTTATTGTCACTTATTCAATACTTATAAATAGTATATACCAACAGTCGATTGTTAATGTGTATCAATTCATGTGCAGTGCAAGGTTCGAGCTACAAGAAGTAGTACGAGAAATTAGGAAGTTACTACTGCAGCATCTTTCAAGACCGATCGCTCAATGGAAAGAGTACCCGAAGGAGATGTTGGACAGATTATTGTCCTCATTCATAGTATGCAATTGTTTATCATAACTAATGTGTTTCATATTTAATTTTTTTTTATAGTCATGTGTGTTAACTTTCTGAAAGTATTTGTAGGCTTCGCAACGCTTTGCGACTGCGAACGAGGAGAAGGACGCGAAGGTAGTGTGGCAGAAGGTGGTTGTCAATCGATTTGCCGACATGCTGCATAATATGAAGACTGCAACAATAAATGCAGTTGGTGGGATAGATGATCCACTGCAGTGGAAGGGTCATGACCCTTCTACTATCAGAAGAGATTATTGGGAGGGAATGCGCGACAAGTGGGCGAGCAATGAATTTTGAAATCGCTCAGCAAAGGCTGCACAAAACCGAGCGAAGATGCTCGATGCCCATCTACACACAGGTGGATCTAGGATTTTTGGGAGCCACCAGAAGAAAATAGTAACTCATCAATATATATATTGTCAAATTTATAAATATTTTTTGCATACTTTTTAATTAATTTTTTTATCATTTAACCTTGCAGGAAGCAAAAAAATGAAGCATTGTGCTTTACAAGGATGTATTTGTTTAAACACATAAATGTAAGAGCACTGAAGAGTTTGTATCAGAGAAGGTGAGAGCGACATCGGTATGTATTTATTGTATTAATAAACATTGTAATATATAAGTTACTATGAATTACATTATCATAAACATTATAATTCTTAATTATTAATTTATATTATAAACATTACTTTGTAGGAGTCATACGAGTAGCAGATGGTAGAGCGATATGGCGATGACTCTACTTAGCATCCGCCTTTTGATCCTGTAGCATGGGTGATTGCAACCGATGAACCCAAAAAGGGTCGTGTGTTCGGGTTTGGGAGTAACATGAACACTACACCAGTCGTTGCCTCCTGCAGCCAGGGCTCTCAGAGTTCTCCCGCCAGCATCAACTCCCACTGTCTGATTGACCCTGTTATGTCTTAGGATGGTATTTGTCAACATCTTGAGGACAAAATGAGTGACTTTTTATAAGAAGTCATTCCCAACCTTATCCATAATGAGTTGTGCAACTTTTTTCAGGACAAGGAAACTTCGTCTGAATTCAATATGAGCTCCGGTGCCCGTCATGTATAAAGATTCATATAATTTGTTTCATGTCATTAGATTTCAAGCTAGTATATGCATGATTGAATACATATAAGCATGATTTCATCACTATAAAATTTTTGACTACCTTATAAAACATATATGCATGATTGAATCACTATAAAAGTTTTTTGACAACCTTAGAACACATACAAGCATTCTTTCATCACTATGACAACTTTAGAACACATATGAGCATGATATTAGCATATATGAAAGTTTTTTGACTGCTTGATAACACATATATGCATGATTGAATCAATATGAAAGTTTTTTGACAACCTTAAAACACATATATGCATGATTGAATAACTATGAAAGTTTTTTTATTGCCTTAGAACACATATGAGCATGATTAAATCACTATGAAAGTTTTGTGACAACCTTAGAACATATATGAGCATGATATTAGCATATATGAAAGTTTTTTTACTGCCTTATAGCACATATATGCATGATTGAATCAATATAAAAGTTTTTTGACAACCCTAGAACACATATATGCATGATTGAATCACTATGAAAGTTTTTTTACAACCGTAGAACACATATAAGCATGATTTCATCACTATGAAATTGTTTTACTGCCTTAGAACACATATATGCATGATTGAATCACTATGAAATTTTTTTACTGCCTTAGAACAATATATGCATGATTGAAGCACTATGAAAGTTTTTAGAACACATAAGCATGATTTCATCACTATGAAAGTTTTTTTACTGCCTTATAACACATATATGCATGATTGTGATACATAACATATTTATTTGACAGCCATATAAACATTATATGCATAAGTGAATCACTATGACATTTTTTTGACAACCTTACAATACATATCTGCATGATTGAATCACTATGAATTTTTTTTGTCAGTCTTAGAACAATATCTGAATTTTGTTATTGTCTTTCACTTTATTGCTAGTTTATGTGTCATTCAGCCATTTACTTTGATTGCATTAGACTAGGTGCATTGCATATAATTTATTTCATTATATTTTGTTTATCAATACTAACATTTGGGTTCTCTTGTAGGATGTTGGAGATGATCAACTTAGAGGAGCTGATGGAGGCATGGATGGAGGGGCAGATCGAGACAATGAAGAGGATGATGCCCCAAATCTTGGCGAGGATTAGATTTATCTGTTTAATTTATTTTACGTACTTGTAACTAATTAGAACTTGGCAAGGACTGTACTGTAACTTATAACTTTAGTTAAATTTGTTTCACTTGCTTTGTATATGTATTTTTTATGTGTACTTTGTTTTTTATACATAGGTTATATAAATTGTATAACGAGAAATTTTTCTCGATATTCATATTTTAAAAAAAAAAAGTTATATATTTTTTTTAAAACTTGCGACGGATATTATTCGTCGCTAATATCCATCACCAATTTAAATTGGTCGATGTTTTACTAATATGTCGCTAATCCCTCACTCAATTGGTGATGGACATTTGCGACTGATACGTATTCGTCGTTACATTTTAGCGACGGAATACATTCCTTCACAAAACCAAATCAGTCCTTATTTAGCGGCAGACATTATCCATTGCTAATTAGCGATGGGTTGGCGACAGATAAATTCTCACATTTTAGCTACTAGGATTATGTGACCGCCGATTTTCATCGTTAATCCGTTGCTATACACGTTAGCGACAAATTAGCGATAGATTAACGACGGATAGCGTCTGTCGCTAATCCGTATTTTTCTTGTAGTGTATCTAAATTATTGGATCACTTGGCCAGCCATTTGACATTCAACTTTATTCATGTTATACAACCAAATATCCTTTCAGAACTCAATGGAATGAACAACCACATCCTCATTATCATCTACATCTTCTTTGTAAGAGCACCATGTTACCTACAAAATAAAGTTTTATTTATTAATAAGTCCTATATTGTATTATTAATAAAATATATAACTACTTGTTTCATGTATACTTACATGTACTTCAGATTGCACTCCAAAGGACCCTTCCCTTTTCATCATTTTCCTCTTCATATTACTTTTCCTCTTTGTTTTCAACCTTACATGACCTACTCTAGGTATCAATATGTAGAAACCTAGAGTGTCGGAGAACCCAATTGCTTTGTGAAGCCCACAATCATCACAAAGTTACGAAGTTCGAGAAGTTCATAACACATATTTGTGAAATCTGACTCATATTTATAGACGCCAATATTCAACTAATGTGTTTTTACTTAAAAGAGGTTTGCATGCAATGAACATGTGAATTCCTCACTTTCACAAATTTATGATGCGAACTTGCGAAGCTCGCAATCATCATAAAGTTGTGAAGGTTGGGACGCTTGCAACACATATTTGTGAACTCTGATATATATTTGTAGACATCAATCTTTAACTAAGTTTTTACTTAAAAGAAGGTTTACATGTAATGAACACGCAAAGGTCATCATTTCACAAATGTGTGATGTGAACCTGTAAAACTTGCAATCATCACAGAGTTGCAAAGGTAGAGATTTTCGCAACACATATTTGTGAACTCGACCCATATTTATGGACCTTTCAATTGAATGACGTTCCTTCGCAAAATGTCATAAGTTTGCAAAAATCTATGGTGTGAACATCATTCAGATCCTATTATTATCATCTCTTTGTTATTATCGTCCACACAATATCTATAATAAATCTACATAATTACAAACACTTGTTATTATCATGAATTCAAAACTATTATTTTGCATGCAATCTCATGTTTGTGTAAAATTTACAGTATCTTCCAATACAAGTCTAGGGACGTACGGGAAGGCCTGAGACACATATTAAACATTGATGAATGTTGTTAGACATCTAGGGATTCCAGAACGAGTCAAACAGTGAGGTCAAGTTTCTATCAAGGTGCAATTTTGGGTTTCAGGTTCTAAAAACTGGACAAAAGTGTAACAAAAGCTAAGGATAGGATCTTAGGATCACTTACGGGTCTATATACATCTGAAAAGGTGTCTCCCATGATTTGATATATAGTAATACAATCAACAACCCTAATGGCTCACCGAAGAAGTATGACTGCACGACTCGGGTGCATTAGATGAACAAGGGCTCTATAGGAAGATGAGTGACCAGCCTTGGGGTCTAGTCCAAACATGATTGAGAGAGAGAATAGAGAGGGAAGAGTGAGAAAAGAGAGAAATTGAAAAAGATGTCAGGAGAGAGAAACACCTAAAGAGAGAAATTCAACTAGAGAGAGAAAGAAATAAATCAATTCCTTAAACTTACATAACCTGCAAATGGAGACCCTATGCCACTTTATACAGTGTGTGACCCGAGTTCGGGTCAAATCCCAATCCAAAAGTGAAATAGTAACCCATAAACCTCATACACCCTATAACTGCCAAAACAAAATCCTAACTGACAGTCAGAACTAGACTAAAGAGGAGATCAGTTAGCTTGACTAGGGTCTCTCCCTATCCGAATCCTAGTTATCCTACCTAAACTACTAAAAGTATAAATTAAATAAATGAAAGCAATACCAATTTAGACCCTTTTTACAAAATAGAAAAAATGAGAGAGAGAAGGAGAGAGATGTCCTCCTTATTTGGAAAGTAGGGGGCACCCTCATCTTTCCTTTCTTCTTCACAAGGGACATCCCACCTTTTGGCCCCTACTTTGACTTTGAGGCTCCTTCATTTATTTTTCTCCTCCTCCCTTGATGTGCCAACTACCCTCATAGATAAAGGAAGTTTCTTCCTTTATGGGGAGCTCTCCTTGTGTACCATGTGTCCTCCTAGTGAGAACCATATCCGTCTCTCTTGCTTGAATAGGAACACATGTATCCTTTGACTTTTTTAGCCTACACTCATCTACATAGGCTTCCACATCAGCATGACAGACCTCACATAAGCTGGAATTGCCCCCCATGGAGCATGAGGTGGCATCTTGGGTTTGGAGGACGAATCATGGAGCTTCTTTCACAGTATGGGCCATATAGCAAGTTCCGATGACTTCTGGATCTTGACCCGTATAGTCCCGACCCAGTTCTTAAAATGAAGGAATCTAGCATTCTATCTCAAAGACTCACTACACCCGGTCCAATAGAACAAAAAAAATAAAACATCAAGTCTTCCCAAAATCAGAAAAGCAATTTGACAAACTAGGCCCGATTATGACCGTAACAAAAGGTTAGTTCTATATATATGCATTTTTTCTTGCATTCTAAAGTTATATATATATATATATATATATATATATATATATATATATATATATATATATATATATATATATTTATGACAACCTTGTAGTATTTTTGTTTGGTTATTGCCGTAAGTGATTTATATATGTTTTCCTGTGTTTTATTTAATATTTGGAACTAGATTGTATGTTTAGGGTTGTTTTCACAGATATATATTTGTTGGTGTTGTAGTATTTATGTTTAGGTATGAATTATTTATGTTGTTTTGCTTGTCTTTTACTTAATATTTGGTGATTTTGTCTTTAGATAATGTTGTTAGAGTTGATTGTGTACAAGCATTCAATTACTATAATAAGGTTGATGTTGACTATGCACAAACATTCAATAGATTTAATAGGCTTATGGTCGAATTGTAGGTTTTCAAAGTGATTGTTTTAGGCAATTGTGTTAATTAAATATATGAAAGCTATATGAATGACATTTTCTTACATGATATTTTCATTTGTTTAATGATATATTGTGTGATTGGTGTAGGCAATTAATGATGGCCTCAGGTTGAAGTACACTATTGTCTCATTTATTACCTTAATTAAAGATCTATAATGGTATAAAAAAATAGCAACTTTAAGAAATTTATGACTTTGATGTCTTGTAACACTGGATATTTGAAGTAATTATTGAGCCTCTGATATAGTTATTCTTCAAACATAGAAAGCCAACAAATATAGATAAAAGTTTTAAATGATGATAATGTATATTCGATGTTATGTTGTATTGATGTTTACTTAATTGCTTTCAAAGTTAAAGAAACAACTAAAAGTGATATACAAGAGGTAAATGATGAATGAAATATTCACCTAAAAAACACTAACGAGAATAGTGAAAATCCGGTGGAGAATGTGCATATATCTCAGGCAGTATATGTTGAGCTCAGTCTTGAGATAAACATCTAATTGTCCTAAACAGTTGGCAACATTGATGTTTCTAATATGCACATGAAAGGCATGTACTTGCCTGAACCAATTAGGGATATAAATATCGTATGTGCGGGCAATAAACAACTTTCACTGACAATTAATGTAGTATATTATCAGAGGATCTTTGTAGAAGATTGTGAAGCTACATCGGCAAACGAGTGCTATTGATGTTCACTGTAATAATGCAGATAACATCCAACCTTCTAGGGCAGATGATATAACAAGGTATGAATTTATGGACTTTATAATCTATGTTTAAGATGTAGGTTGATGATGAATGTGTTATTTATATGGTTAAATATAAAATTTGAAAATATAGGAATGATGCATATATTGAAGCAAATAAAAAAATAAATATGATATTTTTTATTTAGTTTGTGCATCTTAACAACCAATTAGTGGTAGCAACAATCATGTAGACAACAAATAATTAGATGATAATAATAACTATACCATATCTGATGATGAAGACTCTAAAACAATAGGAGAGGTCCAAGACACTTATGCCATGGGACAATTAATGGTGGATGCCAATGATATATAAATGATAATTGAAAACTCAAACTCTTAGTATGTTGTATAAGTTATATAGACATTTATTAGGTAGTAGAATTATTTTTTTTATATTGATAAGATATGATTGAATAGGTTCTCATTTAATGGGTTCATGTACAATGAAGAACATTTGAAAATCATTAAACCAAATGCATCTCAAATGGTTGACGGGTTGCGTAATAAAAAACTTAATGACCAGGATGCTTTTCAGTGGCTAACAAGTCTAAATAATGAAGACATTGGTGTTGTCCAAAGGTGTAATGATCTAAAGCATTGTCATGAGTTTTTTAAAGTTCATATGATCAGGAATAACTATAAAACAAAATTCTTGAGGAACAATAATAATAGATTGATTGTCGTATATACAAGAAAAAAATCCACAGACTATGGTTGATTGCCCTTGAAAGATTCATAGCACAAAGGTGCACAACAAAACATTCTTTCAAGTGAAGAAGTACGAAAGACCACATATATGTAGTGGTTCATTAAGAAACCTTCTAGTGAAAGTGTCTTTCGCATGAATTGCAGGTGTTATTTGCACATGCCTGTATGATAACCCGAAGATGACTCTAAGAAAAATTATCAATGACATCAGTCGTGAGAAAGGTGTAGAGATTAGTTACAACAAGCATGACATATATGAACATACGAAGGAAGAGCTATATGATACATTTGAATGGTATTTCAGGATGCTTTATATATTTTTGGATCATTTGATGATGACAAACCATGGAATGCTAGGAGTCATTGAGACTAATAGAAAAGATTGATTTAAGTGCATGTTCTTATCCTTTCATTCATGCATCGATGGATTTTTAAATGGGTGCACTCCAATTTTATGCTAGATGATGCATTCTTAAAAGAAAAATACATGGGTATATTATTGTCAACTCATAGTATTGATCATTATTGTGAGATATTTTCGATAATGTTTGCAGTTGTAGATACGGAGAATAAAGAGTCATGGGCATTATTTTTGGACTATATGAAGCAATAACTTATACACTTCAATGACTTTAGCTAGAAAAGATGATTGATAGTTGTCTCAGATAAGCACCTAGAGCTAAAGCATGTTGTCCCTTATACATGACCTAAATGTCATATTGGATATTGCATGAAGCACTTAACAAAGAACTTTGCTAAAAAAATTAGTTCACTATTCAGTGCACTTTGGTAGAGTGCAACTCGAGCAATCACGAAATCATAATGCATATTTTCTTGAAAAATATAGGAGTAAGATTAAGCTGAATATAATTATATTGTGACCAATGTAGAATCACAGTTTTGGGCTATATCTCATATTTTTTAGGAAAAATATATAGGTGTTTAACATTTAATATAACATAGAGCTTCAATTCATGGATTCTCCCCATACATGATTATTTAGAGGCCCTGTCTCATGCTGATGACATTGATTGAGAAAAAAAGAATATCAGGCAAAAAATGCACAAGAACTACGTGTGGTTATTATACATTGCCACCGACGTTTGTATGAGGCCCATGACCGATCTCATGGTTACATTGTTAATCTTGGGAAGAGGAGATGCTCTTGTAATGAGTGATATATGAGTGAGATTATATGCAAACATGCAATTGTATGCATTTTGTATGAGGGTAAGCTACCCTGAGATTATTACCGCAAGTACTTCAATGTTAATTTGTATATAACTGCATACTATATATTTACATTATTTTTATTGGTAGATAATGTCTCACATAATACTTCATTGACTCTTATTTTACTCTATCCATCAAAGGTAATGTGTAAACCAGGGCATCTTAAGGTGAATAGGCGATAAAATAACACCAAAGGATGTTGTATCATACAAGTGTAGTGTATGTGGTGGCTTGATCACAATAGGTAGAAGCGTGCATAACAGTATGTTTGAGTACCTCTTATTGCAAAATATGTGTGTTTATTTATACTTTTATTGTGTGTGTATTTGTTAAAAATTGTTAAATGAATTGCTTCTATGTATTTATCAAAAACTTTTTAATGAATTGCTTAATGTCTTATATCTTCTATGTATATCTTAGGTCTTTTGTGATATAGATAAACCAACTAAAGGAAAACATGGTAACAGAAAACCAAAATCCAAATCCTCACCTGCAAGAATGAATTCAATTGTAGCAAGATATATAAGGAAACATATGTATTTATACAATTAGTGATAGTACGTATACATGTTTATATTCAATTGTAATTGTCCATGAAAATAGGTAGATGAGAACCAACCACATGAGTAGCCAGTAGCCACTTGAGTGTTATTTTTTCATTGACACTTTGTTAATTAGTGATGTAAGTATTAGGTTTGCATGTCTATTTGTATATTAGAGAGTCACACATGTTAGGTTTATATGTAGATTCATTTAAATTTAAGGTGAATGTATCACACTGCAAATGGTTGTCTCACCTGGTTCATGATTTGGGGCTTGTTCTTCTCAGATAACCAAAACTTATCATTTTTTTAAAGAATATGACAAGGTACCTGCTTAACAATATTGCATACTTATATTTACAATTACACTACATACGATGTGTGCTTATGTCTTCAACTGAATTTATATTGTAGGTCTTAATTTCTCTCAACTAGGGCAACCAACATTGGGCTTTGTGAGAGATAATCATAAAAAAAAGGAGTTTAGGCTGTATAATTTTACAGAGACCACAACTCATGAAGATGAGGACATCAAAAATCTAATATAAACTCATTACTTATTCAATAATATCTTTAGTTTTTTCTCATATTAGGTAGGATTAATGTTGAGTTTTATGTTTGTTTTTTTGCAAAGATGTTTGGTTACGACACTTACTCTGATTGGGAAGCCTTTCCCATAAGTGAGATTCCTCAACAATATATATATATATATATATATATATATATATATATATATATATATATATATATATATATATATATTCTTTGCAATTGTTACATGCTTGATTGTGATGTATTTGTGCTATTGTATATGAAGTTCTTCGGCAAAGGAATAAAATTTACTTTTATGCAGGTACATTGTCATGTCTATTTTGTTGGGTGTTTGGGATATAATCTAATTATTTATTTGCTAATAACCTTTTTCAAGATAATACAACACATGCAAGGGTATGCATGGTAAGATACTATGACAAAGTGAAGAAGGAGATGCAATTATAAATAATAAAAAATACGGAGGCAAGCAAGACAAAAGGTCTGTAGCCCAAAACAAAGGTTAGAGAAGCAAAGCCAACCATGACAAAAGATCCACATACCAAAAATAAAGCAGAGGAGGATAAGCAAGAGGCTTATGATGAGGAAACTGATATTAATGAGATATGAACTTTTTTTTAATTGAATTATCTGAATTGTCATTGATATGTATGAATTTGAAATCTGATGTTTCGTAATAAGATATTTTTAAATTTTACATTGTCATTGATATGTATAAATTTATACAATAACATTTTATACTATGATTTGACCAGGTCCTACAAGTTCTGGACCTCGAACCATACTGGATTAGCTAACCGATCCCAAATCGCCTTACTCGATTATCTGTTTTTGCCATGTCTTGCCCATACTACCTTGTTCACCACAACAAGGAACCTCTGGTCTCTTTCTCATTGTGTCCACCAGGGACCATACCTTAAGACACCCAAGCCATAGGTTCCAAAGCCAAAATATTGCAAGTTCGATCTACTTGAATCCATCATATTTCAGTTATAGTACTTGTCGATAGCAGATCTGAATCACCCTTCTGGTCCATCTCTCGATTCCAACGTCGGTGCATCCACTACCAACTCAAAAAAAATTGTAGGTATAACACCTTTTAATCTAAGTTATTGGAGTTGACTGAAACACGAGAAAGTTGACCAAAAGGATGTTGTAAGCTCATCGGAATGCTACAAGAATAATTTCACAAGAATCACTGCAGAGAGAAGGAAAAGGGTTAGGGTTCTAACGAGAAACAAAAAAAAAGAGCTTTAATGACTTCATATATGAATTAGCAAGCATGTAAAGGTAAGAACATTCTCAAAATGGTATTATGAATGTCACATTGGCTTTATGCAATTTTAATTAAAGGAGGTTCACAAGGTCACATAAGTGAATGTTGTGAGGTCCACAAATGTGACAAAAATTTGCCAAACTTGATTCAAACAACATAAGAAGGTAAGGACAGTCACAACATACAACATGCATTTATAAATGTCAAAACACATTTGTGGATGTATGTCATAAATATTTAGTTAAGGAGGTTCACGTTTCTGTGCAAAGGTTGTGAGGACCGCAAACCTTGTCATTTTAATAAAAGGAGGTTCGCATGTTTGGAGTCATTCACAAAAATGATTTGCAAAGGTTATACTATATTGAAAGAGGTATATAGAGAATATTTAGTTAACGAATGTGCGCACATTTGAGGTGTTATATTTGTGGAAAGGAAAAAATGTCCTAAAAAGTTCAAAAATCAGACATTTTAAATATGAGGAGGATTTATGCAAATTATGAGGTATTTTAAAAATTATGCCATTTTTGTAAAGATAGTATGGTCATTATATATATATATATATATATATATATATATATATATATATATATATATATATATATGTGTGTGTAAAAGTTGTGAGGACCACAAACCCACTTTAGAGGTTCACGCATTTGGAGACATTCACAAAAATGATTTGCAAAGGTTATCTATATTTGCAGAGGTATATAGGAAGTATTTAGTTAAAGAATGTGCGCACATTTGGTGACATTCGCAAAAATGATTTGCGAAGGTCATGTTATATTTGTGAAAGAACAAAAATGTCCTAAAAAGTTCAAGAATTAGGCATTTTGGATATGGGAGGATTGCAGCAAATTGTGAGGCATTTTCAAAATTATGTCATTTTATATAGTATAGTCATTTTTCACACACACACACATATATATATATAATGTTAAACTGTATATACTAAACAACTTTAGACTGATAGACAAAAATTTGTAAAACACTCTTAAATTTTTTGAAATAAAATGAATATTTTGTTTTAACAAAAAACAGGTCAAGCATACCCTTAAAGGCAATAAAGTATACTTTATTAATTTGAATTTAGAAAGTCAAAGAGATTTTTTTGTCTTGAAAAATGACAATGTATTGTCAAAAATGTCATTGCTTTTAAAATTACTTTTATTATTACAATCAATTAAGCAATGTTAACATTAGAAATAAGAAGAGAAAATATTGGAAGAATGTTGTTCAAGAAGACCCTCAGGGGTCATCTACATGGATTGCGGACGAGGTGATAGGTAGGGATGGAACAGCTAAATACATCAAGATTCAGGTCAAAATCAGAACCAAAACAGCCAAAAATTGCAAAACCTCAATCCTGGATTCGACCCATTTGCATCCCTAGTGATAGGCCAGAGCATACCTCACACTTAAGAGTCAGAAAGGGCACCACCGCTTGCCCCCAGTGTGAGATTCCAATTCATGCAAAGTTATTTAGGCTCTGTTTGGGTGAGCCTGTCAGATTTCCAGAATCCCCCCTCAACTCCACCAATTGGTTTGGCATAGTTGGAATGGGAGAGGAGTTCGGAGGAGAGCTCGGAGCAGAGTTGGGACTCTTCACTAGTTCAATTTGAAAGAGTTCTGTTGTGAACTCTGCTCCCATCTCCACCGACCCATCACTGTTCTCATCTCCATTCATGTATCCCTCTCAACTCCGGCTCTCAAACGGAGCCTTACAAGCCTCCAAGCAAAGTGTGCAAATTTTGGTGCAAATGAATCAAATACATGGCCCTTGACATGCAAGGCTTGTGATTGCAATTCACACGTCACATACATATTTCAAAAGGTAATCGAACATGCCCCAGATGAAGTCACCCATGCGGCTGTGCGGTAAGAATAGATCTAGTGGGTCTAGGTAAGTTTCATTCCAAGCATGGGATGCCAGATCTCCCCTGCTCATGGTGTACCTGTTGTAGAAGGGGCCAAAGAAACAAGGTCTGAGAACACTGAATAGGTAAAAATTGCCACTTGCATAAATTTAAACCGTAGATGTTATATTACACTCAGCAGAACACCACAGCAAATCTAAACGCATAATGCAGAGTTCAAAAATCATGAACAATTGTTTTTTACCTAAGTCTCAAGAGTTTATCTTGTGATACTAAATACAACCAAAAAGGC
Source organism: Nuphar pumila (assembly GCF_984573655.1). NCBI lineage: Eukaryota > Viridiplantae > Streptophyta > Magnoliopsida > Nymphaeales > Nymphaeaceae > Nuphar > Nuphar pumila. Next base: position 113,285,853 of record NC_143251.1, on the reverse strand, counting down.
TGTGTTTCCAAAGTTCGCAGTGCAGATGGCCTCCTGCATTGTGGTGACCACAAAGATGAACTGATACAGGCAACCAGCAGAGACACTATTTTGCCATGTCCAACCTTGGCTTGACATGATCATTGCCTTAGCTGCAAATCTAGCTGCGGGCGGCAGCTATGAAGAAACTGATGGATAACAATGCACTAACATTCTACATATGGCATAAAAATACAAGCACGATACATTATGCTAGACTTTAAAGGCGAATTCAGTATATGTTATTTTTACTATCAGACGCTGCTCATATGGTTACCGCTTGGTGGCAGTCCGTCTTTGTGTTCTACCAATTCCTTAAGGTCTTACATTATTCACTTTCAAATACAAAATGGTATTTAATAATGTAATGGACAAAATAGATAGCTACAGCCTACCACCAACATGAATTCTGAAGCCAAGCAACTGATGTCAACATTTTCTTGGAGAGACCAAATCTTACCCCTACTGCTGTACAGAGAGAGAGAGAGATTCTGAAACTGGAAAGGAAAAGTAAAAAGATGTATAAATATGATTCCAATGAGAAGTTTAATTGTTAGTGATCTATTAGAAATAAAAAGATGTCTCGCCAGCCCTACATCCTGAGCTTTTCTGTAGTTCACCTTGATACAGGACATGCTGCTACATCATAAGATCCCAATACAAGGTAGAAACCAGAAACCCAGCAACTAGCATAAGGAATCTTAACCACAATAAATGAACAATTAAAGGAACAGCAAAAACTCCTAAAACTACAAAGATTAAAACAAATAATAAGACAGTAAAGGAAGTAAACATCTTATCTCACTCCTGCCATCTCTATTATCCCGACCAATATCATCATCCCCTTAGCTACATCATTTATAGAATGGGTAAAAGGTTAAAAAGACTGTGGTGATGTACATAAAGACACTACCATCTACACTGGTAAGACGAGTTAAAAAGGAAGTATCCACTTACATGACTAAAATGTACAGATACCCACTAGAGCAAATAGACGAAGTCTCTTTTATGAGTGAGGGGTGAAAAGGAAGGTCTGGTAATGGGAAGCTCTGCTGTTAGAGTTGCTCCCACCACCAGCCCCTCCCTGGGGAGGGAACGCCAGAGGTGGAAAATCCTCTTCTTTCAGTGAGTAATTCCTCTGGGCCGCCAATCTGGTAAAATAATCAAATCCCCCTGTTAAGATAATACACAAAGCATCACAAGCGGTCCCGACGAAGATGGTGAAAATGTTAACATATTAAGTATCACAAGCAATGTAAAGAAGATGGTGCAAACAAAAATATATTAAACTACCAACAGTATCATAAGACTAATAAAAACTGACTGCATCTTATAAAAACTAGTGGTCCGGTGCCTGGTCTCAACTTGCTCAACGTCAGAGAATTCAGCACTAGCATGTTACTAATCAACTCAATGTTTTATGGAAGAAACACTCGGTTCTCCTAGCAATTAAGCAACTTCACCGTGCAAAGTATCTGAACATTAAGAAATCGTAGCTTTCAAAAGGATGAAAACCTTTATATTCAAAAAATATCACAAACTATACAAATAAAGCTGGACAACATCAACATGATCAAGAGAACAACAATTAAGCCAATCATCAACCATAAAGCATCAGTCTCTCAGGTTTTGAGACTACAAAGATGTCCCAATTTTTTGTTCCAAAAAAACATCACTGAAAAAAAGGTGAAGATACACAACACCTACGACAACAAAACAATACAATGCCAAGAATCAGGCAAGTACATCAAATTTAAGTCAACATCTCACATCATTGATCATATAAAAAATGTGAAATTAAAGTATAAGTTGAGGATGTTTTAGTTCTTTTATGCTCCAAAATACTGCAGCTTCACCATACACTGTTATACATCTCTTTAAATCATATAAGCTCAGTGGATACGCAAATAGTTCCAAAAGAAAACACATTTGAATATCCTAATTTTGTTTACCTCATGCTGTATTGAAATTAGAATTTGCAGAGATTAAATAAATTTTATGGCAACCAAAATCCTTTTCTTTGTAGATATAAACTTACTGTCAGCATGCAGTTGTTTACTTGGATAGAATGGCCTACTGCCTTACAAAACTACCGCATAGGTGGGTCCGCTTGTACTGGATCTGGAAAAGGTCTACAACTCCACAGCAATGATAAAGAATTTTAATGCTACACATGAAGCTTTGAACTGCATAAATCCCAAACCTAGACAAGATCTGGAATACTTAAGGCTCTGTTTGGGAGCTGGTGTTGGAGCAGAGGGGTGATGGCAGTGGAGAAAAAAATGGGAGATGAGGCTGGAGTTGTCAACTACATCCTTGTGAGGATGTAGTTGAAAATGGTCCATCCCCACCCCCTTCTCTACTCTCAACACCATTCTCATCTCCCACAATAGGATTCCCAAACACATGTGAGGATAGGTTGCATTAATTAAACCCTCATTAAATACAATCTCCCCTCTCATCTCCTGCTCCTAAACAGAGTCTAAGTAGAATTTCGGTTTCAGAGCTGATTCAGAGAGCTGGTTTGACCATTTGCTTCTTCCAGTTGAAAATCAGATTTCAACCTGGCACTGGTTCCAAAAAGTCATAATTGCACTTGTATGATTTTCATGTGAGGCTCATGCTGCGACCGATGGGGTCAAGGCAATGGAACCAAGGATGAGGAGGACGAGAAGCTCTTGGAGGGAGAATATCTTGGCCAACAGCAAACAGGTTTCGGTGGCTGAAGGGCCGCTACATCCCGAGGGAGAGGCCAAGGCATAGGGAGTTTTGGGGCTTATGTGTAGGGAACTCCAGTCACATGAACCTCATGTTCATGAAGAAGCTTAAGGGCTATCTGGATGGTCAAGGGGTAGAGTTTGCATGGGGAAGAGCTAACCCTCTTCCTTCTGGCTTCTTCCTAGATTTGTCAGAGATGCTAAGGGACTGTTTGATGGTGGGTTCTCTACACTCTTGGGAGATTGAGTCCTTTATGAAATTGTTCAACAGGGCTCTTCTCCAAGATCATGGGATGGTTATAAGTCTTTGTCTGCCCTTCACCCCGACATCCATCCAAAGGCCAATTGAAACATTCAGGAGTGAGCCTTTCGGGCAGGCTCGTTCAGTTATGTGAGATCAAGGAGATTTAAAAGGGCCAAATGTATACTGAAGGTACACTTGAGAAAGGGATCTTGGCACGGACTGGGTGTGTGGTCGTTGCTGCTTTGTTAACTTTAGGTAACTAAGGATGTGCTACCATTGTGGTAAACAGAGGTTAAATCCAAACTTGGTGACATGTCGGCAAGGGTGGAAGGGAGAAGCATGATGTGAGCATTTGGGACAAGGGGGTGGTTCATTGCATGGCCGGGGGGATGAGGTCACCCTTTTCTCTAAAGGGAAATCACATACTCATCAGCTCCATCCCAATCAACTTACATGTAATGGGAGAGGGAGTAGGAGGAGGTAGATTTTGTGGTGGGAGGTATTAGAATATAGATCGGATATGGATCCAGTACTGGATCCATATCCATATAGAATAGGTTCACGTTATAATGTATTATGTATTATACATTACTAACCAGGGGCAATCTTGCCATTGTAAAAATATTATTGTAAACCTACTCTATATTAATGATGTTTAGTGCAGCACGCAGGATTATGAAGTGGCTGCCGATTCCAAGGAAATCCCCTCTCCTCTCTCCTCTCTTCCCACTCCTCCTTCTCGGTATTCACGATAGAACTGCCAGCTGAAGCCATTTTAACAGGAGGTTCCTTGGAGCCATGAAAAGGCCTGCTTTGGCCGCTCCGTAAAGTTCATAGTCAGTTCGAATGAGGGAAGTGCTCAACCGCATAGGTGAGGAAGAAGGTGAGTGCTAGGGTAGGCCACCCAGGCGGTATTTCAGCCAGGCATGGCTTTAACAGCCAAGAATCCGACAGGAAAGAGATATGTCCGCCAACCTCCATCGTGGCCTCGACGGTTGCTATTGTAGCCCAAGGCCCTAGGAGAATTATTACTTCGACTCAAGGGAAGAGGACAGGTGGGGTGGTGGAAAGAGGCACCCAGGTAATGATGAGATTGGGGTAATAACCCCAGCAGGTTTGCCCCCTAAGCCGTTATGGGTATCGAGGGTCAAGGGAGTGGCAAGAGTCTGAACAATAGGAATATTAATGGTCCCGTCCTTTCAGCCCCTCATGATTACTGGACCTTCAATTTTGGCAGGCTCGTCTCCTTTTTTTCGAAGCAGATTTGGGGGAACCAATGAGGCTATCAGATAGGGGGTTTAACGAAGGCCAGCTGGACGAAGGCTTTGCCTGTCCTTGGACGTGGAGTTGGGGATATCCACGGGGCAGCATTCAGATCGGGTCACCCCTATCATCAAGGGGCTAATGGCAGTTGCGGGGAGGGGTCAGCCTTCTTCCTCTACGAGACCCGGGGATCGTGCAGGTACTTCAAGTCACTCAAATACTACCCTAATTTCAGACCTCTAGGTGAACCTCAACCCATTACTGAATTTACCCTCAATGAGGCATCGTTTGACGATGACCTAACCTTGCAGAAATGCTTCAGGTTATCAAGCTGAGGATGTCAGACTCCACAAAAAGTATTATAGATCTGCACATTAGGAAGCCAGAAGTCATCTTGCCCATAAGTGCATAGTGAAGTAGGAGCAGAGTTACCGGAAGCCTCTTAGATAGGTGGAAAGCCCGCTTCCTGGAAACTCGCTTCGGAAGCATGATATTCCTCGCTTCCAAAACTTGATGGGAATCTCAATTCTCCCACACTTCTCCTATGCTTTTCACACGCTTCATCTATTCTTCTTATATGTTCTTTTAGGGAAAGTGAAGATGGAGGAACTTTTGAAGAGGAGAGGTTTTCAGCTTGCGAGCCGCTGCATTTTGTGTGAGGTTATGGAAGAATCTATCACTCTCTTATTTAGGGACTGCGACTTTATTCAATCGCTGTTACAGGGGGCATGGACGGAATTTGAGATTTTTAGTTGGTTCAGGGATGCACCTTTAAGAGATAGTTTAATAGCGGTTCGTCAGCAGCAGAGGGGTTCCAGGTGGTTGTTCAAGTGGTGTAGCTGGATTATGCTTGCTTGGTACCATGTTTGGAGGGAAAGGAACAGCAGGTTATTTAGAGAGGTTGCTCTCCCACCAGGGGCCATCATTTCAATCATTAAATGGGAATGGTTAGAAAGGATTCGACTTCGTTGGCCAGATAAAGAAGGGGTAAGGGTATCTCACTAGGGGACCATCTTTTGGCTGCAGCGGGCGTTACCCACTGCACGTTTAGGGGAAGGGATCTTTGGGCTCTCGGATCTTTTATTTAAAGGTTGGAAGTGATATCTCATCACTTTCATATCCTTTGTACTACTGTTTCCAGATAGTGTTAATAAATTTGCCTTTTCTTTAAAAAAATGGATTTTCATGTTCGACAGATCCACCATGATGGAGAATGCAGTTCTTCCTATGGATAAAATTCCACTCATTTGAAGGCATAGAACAAGCCTTGTCTACAAAGCTTTGTTGTTGCATACTTTCTAGGTCAAGCAGAGATAGAAGAAGAGGCCTCTCAGCCAGCTTTTGACCAACATTGTACATTGTCAGTAACCAACTATAGTGACCTTGTTTCTGAATAGATCTGTGAGTAACAACCTTACAGGCTTACAGGTGGTCAAGGTGCAGTTTTGTGACCTGATATGTATCAGGTTTAACCTGCAAGGAACTAACCTACATTGGTATCATCCCAACAAAGGACAGAAGCAGTTTGCAGGGAGTGTATCTGTCTATCTGTCAAAAAGATGCCTCTTCCAATGTATCTCGGTGCACTTCCTGGTGCTTATTCATTCAACCTTTCATTTGTCCAATTTTCCATGATTTGCACACCACCTATTGTTGAAAATAAATGATTCTAAAGCAAATGTCTAATGAAATATAATTTGCTAAAATGCATTCCCCAATTTCATTCTACCTTCAAGCCGACTCCTCTTTCCTTTTTTCAGTTACCTTCTCCACATTAACTATTTCCAATTATCTATTGATCATATCTCCATTTATTGACTGATAGACAGGAACCTCCAAGTGAATCCATACCAACCATCACGTTGCCATTTGAATTGGCTAACCCTGCCATTGATATCTATCTGCTACCAAGCAATCTCATAGAACATTATTCCTTCAACTGATACTTATAAATCCATCAGGTTTCCAATTGATTTGGCTAACCCTGCCATTCACATCTATCTGCAACCAAGCAACTGTGATGAAATGAAATGGAAAGCAAACCATAGTGCATAAGCACAAGAACAAGTCCTACCAGGGACAATACAAATGTTAAAGGCAATACAAAAAGCACCTAAGTGATACAATGGCTACAAAGAGCTTAAATGTGCACAAACACAAGTCCACAAAGGGACAATACACAAGCCAATCAATGATAAATACATGAGATCATAAGAGGCACCAAAGAGCACACACAAAAGAACACAAAAAACATAAAAAATAATAATCTTTATTGAGATAGAATGCTTAGGAAAGCATTACATCTAATGGGATAAGAGTTCCCTATTTATATAAAAATAAGCGAGCCAAGAGGACCCATATAGCCCTTGGGAAAGGCTCCAACAGCTAGAAATATAGTTGTTGGAGATTCCCAACAGCTATATTGATCAAAAGACAAAATTGCCCTTTACAAAAGTGCAAACGACAATAAAAAAAGAGGTCAATTCGCCCCTAAAGGACAGAGCCTATTACATGTATAAAATTACCATTCTTCCACCAATGGGCAGAGCCTATTACATGTACAAAATTACCATAATACCCTTAAAGCACTTACCTATTACAAAGGGAAGAAAAACAATTTAAAAGTATATAATATATGCATATACACTCATACGGATATATATATATATCTATATATATACATTTTAGCACTCCCGCTCAACTTTACGATGTGATTACCAAAAGTTTAAAAACACAAAATAAAGGGAAGGATCCAAGTCTTCATTGATAATCTTCACTAAATTCTTTCATCGTCTATCTCCATCTTCATGATATGATGCATCAGAAACAAAATTTCTTTCTCAACACATATCATCTTTAAGAACCTAAAGAGAGAACAAAACAGAGGTTCCAACCATGGTTGGCAGACGAGGAAGCGGGAAGCGGGAAGCGAGAAGCAGGAGTGGGAAGCGAGGCACTTTCAAAATTTTAGGAAGCAGGAAGTGTGGGATGACTTAGAAGCGAGTCACGAAGCGAACCGGAAGCGACCTAGGAAGCGAGGGGGAAGCGAAAAAAGAAGAAAAATAAATTAAAAATAAAAAAATGAAAAAAAAAGAGGAAAGTGTGGGGGAAGCGAAGGGGAAGCGTGTTTCCGATAAAAGGGAAGTGTGCTTCCTCAAAAAAAGGGACGCTTCTCCACGCGTTTCGGAAGCGCGACATTTCGCGCTTCTGAAACGCGTATTGGGGAAGCGCGCTTCCCCTACTACATAGGTGCTTTCGATAACTTTGGTTCCAACTACATAAAAGAAGATATTCAAACTAAATAAATTTAAAAAAAAAACATTTTAACACAATAGTTAAAAATAGTTATAGGTTATATGTATATAGTTTCAAAACAACTATATATTTTGAACAATATATATATGGAGAGAGGATGGTTAAGTTCCATAACAAAACATAAAGCTACTATAAACTAAACAATTTTAAAAGCGAGTAAGATATGTGCCTAAATCTATAATTTAAAAAAATAAATAAATATTAGCAACAATTCAAGCAAGATACAATAGCCATTAAGATAGATACAAAGAATATACTTCAAAATCATTTTTTAAAGAATTTCTCATTTAAACAATCATAACCATAAAAACAGCATATTTTCTTAAGGAAACATAAATTTTGAACATAGTAGAATTTTGATCACTAAAGTTCAAAAGACAAGCACATATTAGAAAAAATATCAATAAGATAAAAACAATTTTGCAATAATGTCCCAAAGGCTTAGGTAAACATTTCAAATAAAGATATAACTCATTAAATTTACTAAGCAAAATACGACAACACGTATATTAAATCTAAATATCCTCAACATATATATCCATCATGAAATCAAAATATATTTAATGCACATAATAATGGATGATAACCCAATAGGGTTCATGTACAAGAGGCAAAAGAGTCACTCACACAACCCAAATATGGGTTCCAGCATAAAAGTCACTAAGGACCAAGAGGATACACATAAAAATAATAATTTTTTTGAGAGATCAACACAAAATGCATGTAAATTTTTTAAGGGATAACCATTTTTCAGAAAAAGAAAAACGGGCAGCGAAAAAGATTAAGAAATACATGAGATTTTAAAAATTCCACATACAACAAATCATAGCAAGAGAAATGATATTTATAAATCTCAACAACAGTTTGCTCACTTCAAGCAATCACCTCTTTGACTCCAACTCAACATCCTCAAAATTCAAGTGTATCAGCGCATAGGACAAAAGATCAAACACAAATGTCAGCAATAACCTATGTCACAGGGATTCGGCTAGTTGGTTGCCGCACCCGCATCGACGTGACTCGATGCGGGTGCGGGTGTTGGTGCGGTCAACACACCCAGGGTCATTTTGGTCCAATTCTCAGACTTAAAAAAAATTGCCAAGGAAATTTGTTTTTCCCTATATGTCACAGGGATTCTCTAACTAGGTGCCGCACCCGCACCCGATGCGGTCAACCTAACCCTGGGTGCAGCCAACGCACCCAGGGTCACTTATGTCCAACTTTTGGACTTTATATATATATATATATATATATATATATATATATAATTTTTTATATTTTTGCCGCACCCCCGCACCTAGGTTTTTTGAAAGTGCCGCACCCCCGCGCCTGCACCCATGTGACATAGGCAATAACCATACCAGTGACCATGCAGCAACAATACCGACTATCTAAATTGACTACAAAGATCAGCTACAACCACAAGAGTTGCACATCGCTCACCTCACAAATGGTTGTAAAACTGCAATCAATACTATCAGCTACAACACGTGCATATAACTCACCACAACCATGGTTGTAAAAACTGATAAAATACAATCTACTATCCAACAAAAAAAGTCACTCAAATAAGAGGGAAGAGTGGAGAAACAAGATAGGGAAAAATACTACAATGAAGACAAATTGATGTCAATAAGCAAAAAAGATTTGAAAACAATATTCAAATCAAGGTAAAAGCAATAAATTTTGCAATATTATGAGATTTGATTCATAAAGACCAATATAATAATAAGCACATAACAATTGAGCCATCACTAACAAATATTGCTACAAGCATCCAATAAACAAAAGCCAAAAAAGAAATTGTGTGCTACAACTTACTCATAGAACCAGAGGTCAATCAACTGTCAGTCAAAGCCAAAACAAGTGTCAATATGACACTCATAAACTTGAGAATCTATACTGACAAGAAGATTGAGCTGCACACAAAAGTTACCCCAATAACTAATCTAGCTCCATAATACCGAGATGCACAAAAATCACCTTGAAAAGGCCGAATAATAATAATAGTTGTATCGAAGAGAAAAGTGATGGACTAAACTATAGCCAAAAGAAGGCAACAAGAAAAACCTCGAAAAACACTTTAAAAGGAGATTATAAACAAGAGCCGATATGTCAATCATATGACAATGCATCAAAAATTCAAAAAACATAAAGCCTTATAAGGAATGCAATGAGATGGTAATTCAAGAGGGAAATAGCCAATAGTGAAATAATCACAATGCCACTACATTCAAGTGCAATGAGTGCACTGATAATAAACACCTCCCAAGAGGCAAGAACACAAGTCATAAATGGGCACAACAACAGAGCACATAATAACATAAATATTTTTGATATTTTTTTAACTACATCCAACAATAAATTTTAAAAGCATTTAAAGGTTTATCTTTAAAAAATAACAAATAATTTTCCAAAGATAAGAAAAATGAGTGCTTTCTTATGCATAATACATGAGATAGACAACTCAAAAAATAATCATATATATAAAGATTTAAGACATATACCGGGTCAAGATCTCACTTGAATCCAAGACATACATCGATCAAGATTCCTTCACGAAGCACAAACTCAAACCAATGAAGTACCAAGACCCAAAGAGGCAAAATACCAAGAAAATTTTATTGGCTTTGATACCATGTAATGAAATCAAGCGGAAAGCAAACCATAATGTGCATAAACACAAGAACAAGTCCTACAAGGGACAATACAAATGTCAAAGGCAATACAAAAGCACCTAAGTGCATACAATGGCTACAAAGTGCCTAAATGTGCATAAGCACAAGTCCACAAAAGGACAATACACAAGCAAATCAATGGCAAATACATGAGATCATAAGAGGCACCAAAGAGCATATACAAAAGAACACAAAAAACATGAAAAAAACAATAATCTTTATTGAGATAGAATGCTTAGAAAAGCAATACATCTAATGGGACAAAAGGTCCCTATATATATATATATATATATATATATATATATATATATATATATACACAAACAAGATGGCCAAGAGGACCCATATAGCTCTTGGGAAAGGCTACAATAGCTAGAAATATAGTTGTTGGAGATTTCCAACAGCTATATTAACTAAAAGACAAAACTGAATATAACTGTTGAAGATTCCCAACAGCTAATATTGACTATAAGACAAAACTGCCCTTTACAAAAGTGCAAAGGACAAAATAAAAAGAGGTCAGTTCTGACCCCTAAAGGGCATAGCCTATTATATGTACAGAATTACCACTCTGCCCCTAAGGGGCAGAGCTTATCACATGTACAAAATTACTATAATACCCCCTAAAGGGTATTACCTATTACAAAGTAAGAAAAACAGTTTAAAATTATATATATATAATCAATACATTTTAACAGAAATGTCATAATACATTATTCTTTCAATTGGTTCACATAAATCATTTTCACCTCAACATGATCACTTTATGAACTTAGTTTTTTCTTAAGGTAAAACAACAAAACCAACAAGTGTACTCAGTTTGCACAACAGCAAGGCTGGTTGCACTCAAGAAAGGTGCATGACTGGGAACTTGTCCCTCAAGGAGAAACAGTTGGTGTTAGTAAGTTTACCCAGTTAAGACCCTGCTAATGGATCAGTCCAAATTGCAAATCATTTATTGTTCCCTAAGTTTTTTACTAAAATATTAAATAGACTTTACGGATAACTGTTCCTCTAGGAGCTATATGGGAATGCAAAGAAATTAATGTTCCATATTGTCTCAACTGATCAATGCTTATTTTATCAACTTGACATAAAAATGCTCCTAGAGTGGTGCTCTAAGAAATGAAACTATTAATCCTACATAGAGCTGGGCCAATAAGCTGGCACGCTTCTGATTATCCAATGATAGCAAACTAGGAATATGAATCCTAAACAGGACTGGGCAACAAATGAAGCTGCCAAGAAACGGCATGGTCTTGGCTCATACAAGGCTTGCCCAAGCTTGTTAATGACTTCAATGAGGAAGATGGAATAGTGTAGGTTCGTTAGGGAATAACACACATAACTACACATGTAAACAAGCCTTTATAGACAAAAAGGGAGGTTTTCAAGATAATGTTATCGCAGCAGTGTGCCCTTGGCATTATATTTGTAAGGTCATAGTTCAAAATCTCAAATCCACTCTTTTCCTCTTTAAATGTTTTTATTATACAAGCTGGGGAGGTATTCGAACTAGACCCCTCCTCTGAGCATACCTCAGCTAGCTCAAACTCAACTGAGTCAAGCTCCAATATGACTGTTCAAGCTCAGCAAAAAACCTAGCCCACTAAGTCCCACACTCACCACCACCACCATCAACACCCCCCCCCCCAACCACCACCACCACCACCACCACCAAAAGAACAGAGGAAAAAAAGGGCCCCCCCTTTGCAGTTCACATGGCATCTCATTTGATCTACCAATCACACCAAAAGGGTGATATTACAACTGGCATGAAGCTCGTTCTTTCTCTAACCCATATTGTTCATACTGCATCCTACTCAGTTTACTAACCACACCAAGGGGGTGATGCTCTCATTTGGATAATGCTCATTTTCACTTCAACCTACAGTCATCTCCTTCCAAAACAATTTAAAGAACGACTGAGTTGCAGCTTGAACTACTTGAATATTTTTTTACTCAATACCATGTATGGTGTTCATCTTCTTAGTCACTTTATGCCAGACACAGACAGGTGCACTCAGTTGCTACTTTTGTAAAACATTTAGCATATCATAAATATTCAATTTCTTGCCCCTTGTTTTTCTTGCACCTCAATTATAAACTTATCTTTAACCCAAATAACAAAGGTTTGACTATCAATCACAAGTCCACCACCACTTTTTAGTTTATATCTTTCATGGTGGTTGCTCATCCATTGGCAAAGGCATAAGAACAAGTAGCGCCTTCTGCTCAATGGACACGGTATCACATCATGGAATGGCCTTGTCTACTGTGAGCACTGCTCAGCATTAGTTACTAAATTCCCTAATTTGATTGGCATGCTATGTATATTGAGGACAACTGTTATGTAATTAGCCAAGAAGGTGCAGCAAACTTTTCCCTTTCAATTTGGCTGAACACCTTGTTGGTTTCCTGATGAATTCCTTATCAGTTGCACATGATTGCAAGCCACTGTACAAACTTTTAGAGCACTGTGCATCAGCAAGAGTAAGAGAAAGTGTGAACTAAGCATTTTGCAGTGGTATAGAGTGTTGATGTATATTACTCCTTTATATAAGATCCATACTTCAATCAAGGGGCCATTTCATCGAGTTAAATTGTCAACATCGGGAGGTTATCCAATAATATGGTACAACCAATGGAAAACATGGTACAACCAATGCCACTGATATTTTGAAAATATTGCAATAACATCGGAATTTTGAAATGAACAAAAAATATCGGCAAAATATCATGATATTTCAAAATATCGGCAAAATGTATATATCACGATAATATCATGATATATAAGCACATAAACAACCTATTTTTAACCTTTTGATTAAAAATCTAATATCAAAATCTTTCCCAAAAAAATAATCTAATCCTCCAATTTTCATTTGATTTGGTTCAAAAACCAAATCAAAACGATAGATTTGTGAGATTTTATGTGATCTGGAGCTTTTTTAAATAGAAAATAAGAGGAGAATGAAGGAAGGAAGAGGAGAAGGAAAGGAGAGAGAAAAAGAAAGAGGAGAAGGAAGGAAGAAAGGAAAGAAGAGGAAAAGGAAGGAAGAGAAAAAAGAAGGAAAGAGAAAACAAGAGGAGCCAGAGAAGGAAGAGAAAAAGAGGAAGAGGAGGAGGTAAGGAACGAATGAAAGGAAGGAAGAAAGAAAGAGAAAAAAAAGAGAGAAAAGAACGGAAAGAAGAAGAGAAAAAAGGAGGGAATGATGAGAATTTCTATTATTTGTATTTTTACTTAGTTTTTTATATTTTTATTTGAATTTTTTAAATTTCTGAGATTTTCCAGAGAAAAAACAGCTTTTGAAAATCTCTGACAAAAAACCTCACTTAGAAATTACCTTGAACGATATAGATGACTATGGCACAAAGTACAAACCACAAGAATGGTAATGATAAACCAAACACAATAGCTCACAGTTAATATTATGCAATTAAAATGGGTAGAGGGGATCAAAAAGGCCAATCCACTCGGAAAAATGAGCACAATGCTCCCAAACTAGTGAAAAGCACTAGTCGAAGCCTAGGCAACACCCTCCTAAAAAGCCTAGCCAATTCCTTAGGCATGACTAGTCGACCTAATCGGGTCCATAATTTGAAAAAAAAAAGAAGAAAAAATTACAATAAATTCTTAAAAAATATATAAATTATATATTCAATACAATTTATGAAGTTAAACAACTGAAACTTCAAAAAAAAACATGAATGAATCTAAATAATTAAAACATAACTACATTTCTAACATTCAACTCCATTTGAACAAATATTTGTTCAGATGTGTCACCTAGATACACACAAAAGAGTAAAAACATTTAAAATAAAAATATAGAAAACATAAAAATAAGACGAAAAACTGAAACACTTTAATATTTCAACATACTCAAATAAAACATTATTATAATGTTTTAAATATTATAAAAAATGGGTAAGCCCATGGAGTTTTACGCTGCCAGGACAGTGATCGTAGGTACGGAAGACAGAGGCAGTGCGGCTAGGTCTCTGACCCTAGGGGCGGTTTCTCTGTGTAAATATTAAAAAAATATATTATAAAAATAAATACAAAAACCAACCTTGGTGCCCCTTTTCCAACCTAGGTACTTGCCTAGGCGCTCCTAGGCAGTGGACTTGCGCATAGGTAGCCTAGTCGGAATTTTAACTACATAGGCCCTAATTGGACATATAGTGACACCTTTTTCTTCAAGCAGCAAGATAATTAAACATGGATGTAATGCAACAAAACCATACTCAAACTTTTTGAAAAACAGCTTGATAATCTGAAAAAACAAAAGCAAAAAAAAAAAAGATAATGGGTATGTTCAGTGTTATTAAAAACGCGCCTCAAGGCGCAAAAAGCGCGCCTCGCCTCAAGGCGAGGGGCTTTATGCCTTGAGGCGCATATATAAAGCGCAAAACCTTCGAGGCGTGCGCCTCATACGCCTTGAGGTGCACGCCTCGAGGCGAGGCGCGCCTCAAACTGAGGCGTGTATGCCTGGGGCTTTTGGTCAAATGAGGGTCAAAGCCCTCATTTGACCAAAAAATAGGGTTTAAAGTTTAAACAAACCCTAATATTTTATGTTTTCACGCAGACTCTCTTTCTCTCATGCGCAGTCTCTCTCTCGTCTCTCATGCGCAGTCTCTCTCTCACACGCATACTCTCCCTCTCTCTCATATTTTTCTCACACAGGTACTCTTACCTCTCTCACACGCAGTCTACTGCTTTTTCTCATTTTCTTTTGGGGGAGGGATCAAATTGTTTACGAGTTTTGAGTGAGGTTTCATTTAAGAAAATGAGACTTGTGAAACTTGTGGATAGAGAAGACCAAAAAATATTACTTTTGGGCAATGGTGCATCCTGTGGCATGTGGTCCAGTTAGGCATTTTTTCAGAACTTTCAGCACTGCGCAACGAGTTCAATAAGTCTGGCAAGTTTACTGAGAAGAGTGGAGTGGATAATTGTTCTTAACGCAGTTCGTAGCTCTATCCAATTTCAGGATGTTACATATTTTTGCAGTATGTGTACCACCCATCATACAAAAGGATGCACACAACTTATTTCTTACATTAAATCCCACTTTGAGCTCCATGAGCATTTCTGATACTGATAGCATGAAAAGGAGAAGAGTGGGTACTTTTCCACCACAAGTTAGTGCCTTTCTGTGAGATAGTTTTTTCATGTCCTGGTGAAGTAAAAAGAAAACTATATTCCAATCAAAAAGCTCTATAGAACTACTTGCCAGTTAGTAGGAGTTTATTTGGTTGTCTTCTGATATCGGTGTTCAATCTCTGATCCTAACTTGATGAAGTGTGGCAATGAGATGCTACTTAAACAGCAACTAGTTTTGTCTTAATAAACAACTGAAAAATAATACATAATGCATGCTTCAATAGACAATAAATTGTGAATACATCACCATGCCTTTCATGACATCCCTAAGGTTCTTTGACACTTTTAAAAAGCCTCACATTACATCATTTCTTTCTGCCTTGCAATTCCTCATTATATGAACATCAGAAGTTTGAGGGGCAATATCGAGGAATGTGTGTTTACGCCATATTGGTTACAAAAGATAAATCTCATATATTTTTCAGTTATGTAATCAGTTTTTAGTTACTTTTATATGTTAATCTCACATTTTTAGTACTTATTTGAGATTTTCTATTTCTTATTGGTTGTGATTTCATCAATAAAGCATTTCTTTGTTTATTTTTATTTTTAGATATTTTTTTTGAAGTTTTCAAAAAAAATATTTGAGGCTTACGCTTTACGCCTCGAGGCTTACGCCTCGCCTCAGTTTTTGGTGGAGCGCCTCGCTACGCCTCAACGCTTTTCACAACACTGGGTATGTTACACCAGTAAAATGATGTTTTGCAAAAGCACCCATTTATACAAGGGTAGCATTTCAATATATTTGTAAACATCAGATATTGATTGGTATTTATTTTAATTAGAAACAATCATGATCAGGTGTTTTGTTTATACCTATACTCAACATATTCCAAAGAAAAACAACTTGTATTTAACAACTTGTTATACATAAAAATAGAAGCACTACCACTTTTCAAGAACATGAAGGAGGCTGTTTTTAGTTTCTATTTATATTTATTTTCATATCAGTTCTTGATTCTTTTCATCCAAGTTGCCTCAATTGCCCCACCAATGACACCCTATCCTCCTCCTCAGCCTTTGGTGGCCTCACCTCCTTTTATTTCTCCCCTACCCACTGAGACCAGGTCAGCCTGGTAAGGACCAGGAACAAACCCTGTCGAGCATGTTTTTGAGACACCTCAGCAACACCAACACTGCTCGGGGGGCCAGCAGCAGCAGTGACAAAGCAATCAGGAAGCAACCTCATTGAGAGTCAAGTACATCAAGTTGTTGCTCACGCCCATATAGATCACCCAAATGACTCCACTCAATATAATTGTGCACCCCTGTCACATAGATAAGGTTGTGGGTACAAAGGGTACAACATGAAAATCTCAATGAAGATGGGTATGGGTGTGTGTGTGTGTACGAAAATGGTTGCTACAAACTTTTGTATGTACAAACGCCTCTGGATCACCATGGTGCAGGTTGTTTTGATTCAAACAACCTCAGATGGATTCACCATGTCTAAAATAGTAAGGATCAGCTTTTGAATCGTGTTTTTTCAATGAAAAAACAAGATCTTATGACCCGGGAAAGTATCGCACATTGTAGGCCATTGATTTTTGAAGCCTTTAAAATAGTAGGAATATATTTGCTATGACTGTTTGACAAACAACCCAAGATCTCACCCTGTAAGTTGTTTTCACATAATCCAACCACAGATGAGTTCAGCATGGCAGATTTGTCATGGGTCGAGCACTGGATCGTGTTTTTTTACCCAAAAAAAGCATCTCCTTGCGTCAACAACTTTTGGTGCATTTATGACAATCAATTTTTGCATAAATGGAAAATCACGCTCAGTTTCTCACATATTGGAATCCAACAATCAAAGATCCACACTAGATGGACCATGTAGATCATATATGTGTGGTTAAAAAAATGGGATTTGCAATATTTTTGTACATACAAACGATTCTATATATATAAGAGAGAGAGAGAGAGACTATGTAACACAGACTCTTCTAACAAGGCAACGCACCAGCATCGCACCGGCACCGATGTAGGTGCGACACTTGGACAAGGCTTTCTTTGTGTCAGGTAAGGTTAAACACACTGAGGTCCATTTCTGTCCAAAAATAGATTCAGTTAACCCTAACCAAGTCCATTTTTATCTATTTTATATAGATAAATACATAAATGCACACATACATGTGTATATATATAATAGCATGTGTCGTCGAACGCCTCTGGCATCGGACGATGCTCAGACGCGCGGTCGTGCACCGCGGGTTAAAAAAAAGTCTGTTTGGCGGCGGCCTTTACCGCCGCTAAAGCGTTGTATCAGCGCAAATTCATCCGATTTGCATCGGACAAATTGGGTGTTTGATGATACACACACATATCCGCCCCCGCACCTAAGTTTTTTGAAATTGCCATGTCACACCCTCCGCACCCGTATCTGCATCCACACCTGCACCTATGTGACATAGGAGAGAGAGTTTAGAGCAGTAGAGTGTTGAGATGGGCTAAGGGATTCGAAGGGTGGTGCCGGAGGATTCTCTACCTCTAAAGAAGGTGCAGAGGAGCTCTGCTTCTTAGTAAGAGTGGGGGATTGGGGATGGTACAGAGGCAGCACCTGTTCAAGTGGAGGCTAGAGAGTGGTTCTTGAGCAGAGGTGGTAGGTGTTACAGCTGGTGGTCAGGATGGAGTTGAGGCTGGTGGTGGCAAAGCCAGAGGTGGCTCAGTAGGTAGTGGAGGTGCAGATGTGGAGGCCACATGAGGAGCAGCGGTGGTCAATGCACAGAGTAGTCCAAACACATTTAATAAAAAATTAATATAAACAAATTAGTCATCAAAACGGAGACTAATTTGTCTATGTTTATTCATTTTTTGTTTATAAATACCATTTCTATTTATTATATATAAAGAATAAAGAGAAGTACACCTAAACAGGGCTATAATTTTATAAAAAGAAGGCATGAGTAATCCTTAGTTACTGAAGCCACTTACTAGTTAGAACATGCTAACAGGGAGATTAATCATCTACCAGAACCCTAGACCTGCGCCCATGGTGTACAAGGGACCAAAACAAATTCTCAAACTGAGATTTGATCCAATTAATTCAGAAAATAAAATGAAAGCCAAGGTGTCCTGACCTTTATATCAAATCAGAACTTTTAAAACCCAACCCAAGCACAAAAAGAAAATTAAAAGGTCAACACAGCCTTCTGTGATGGCATACTTCTATCATTATTAGGGACATATAGAAAGAGTGTGACTCCATGAATAAAGAGTAGTGTGTGTTGATGAAAGAGGAGTGGTGTCATTGGGAAGCCCCTTTAGTATGGAGACAAAAGAATCAACTTTCTCATATGGATTGTGCACCCATACCATCATATATTTTTGTACAGTACTGGCGCACCCCAAATGGGGTGACGCTTGACTCACTCAGAGCCTGAATTGGCCACCAAAATGACAACAGTTATACTTCTGTCTGCACATTTATTCAAAATACAAAACTGAAAACGGTATAAAGAACAAGCACTGAACCATGTACTTAACTTCTCTATTAAAAAGAACCAAAGTGCCTACCTTTGGAGTTGGGGAGAAGAAGGCTGGTCTGGAGATGACTGAGCAGGTGAGCCACCCTTGAACAGGCCATGTCGCTGCTCATACAAACCTGGTGCCACACCTCCATCACCAATCTGTGTTGCCTCATTTACACTGTCAAAATGGACTGGGCCCAAGGAGCCAAACTTGAGCTGCTCCTGTGATTGAGCGTAGCCAATATTATGCTCATAAGGGTACAACATTACCACTGATAGAACACTGGGGCCGGACCCACTCAGTGATGACCCAACAGCATTAGAATTGACAGCCTGAAGAGGGTACATGCCATATGCTACATTGCCTGTGCCATGAACAGGATTGGCAGACGTAAATGTGCCGCTTTGTGTAGGAAACGAAGTGAAAGCTTCATGCCTGTACGAATCCCATAATCGATCTGTACGGGTATCAGGCCCTCCCGGATGATCAGACCTCGAACTTAGTTTATCAGCCTGGCCACGGATATCATATTTGTTGTAGTTTCGTCCAGAGCCACGTGGTTTTGAGTTGGCGTTCCATCCTCTGTCACTATCACCATGGTCATTTCTGTCATAGTTGTAGCTCCCTCGGTGGCTTCGGTTGTTTGCTGAATGCCTATCCTGGAATGGAACTGGTTTCTAAAAAAACCAACAATGACAGTTTCATTAATTGACTATTCCTATTACTGACTCTAGGACAGAAACCTGGTTTAAATTATGATGCATGGAAGAAAATGTCCTCATGAAAGAGTAGATGTATAAGAGTCAATCAAAAGGTCATGCTCGAGCCACATTGCAAATGCCAAGTGACAATCAAAAGATCAACAAAAAGATTGTGTTGACTATTGGCAAAACTGTTAAAAATGTAAATGTGTGTATATATATATATATATATATGTTAGGTTAGTACCTAACTAGTAAATAGTAACTAGGTATTAGTGTTTAACTAGGTTAGTTCATTTTTACTTTTTCAGCTACTTTGTAGTTAGAGACATTGGAGAGAGAGCCCAACAGCTCTATTGGAACCGTTGGGACTTCTCCCATTGTCTCTCTTAGGAGCCCCTTGTTGTGGGTATAAAAAAGGGTGAAAACCCCTCTCAAACTATGTCACAGGGATTCACCAAGACAGGTGCCGCACCCGCGTCGACACGACGCGACACGGGTGCACGTGTGGGTGCGACACCCGGTGCGGTCAACCCGACCCTGGGTGCGGTCAACGCACCCAGGGTCATTTTGGTCCATTTTTTGGATTAAAAAAATCTGCTTTGGAAATTAAAAAAAAGAGACCCTTGCTTTAAATTCATTTAAAATGCATTGAACAACATTATTTTCAAGTGAATAAATTCTCATTAAACTCTCTCTCTCTCTCTCATTTAATAGTAATAAAACTTCCTCTCATCCACCAAAAACATAAAACGAGTTTCTCAACAAAGCAGCTTTGGAAAGTGTTGATAATAGAAAACGGTTTCCTAAAATCTATCTTGGAAATTAAAAGCTTTCATTGAGAATAGGAAAGGTCTCCTAAAGTCCAACGTGTAAATTAAACCCATATTTTGAAGTTTTAAATGATTTTATTTAGATTCTTGGAAATTAAAAGCTTTCATTGAGAATAGGAAAGGTCTCCTAAAGTCCAACTTGTAAATTAAACCCATATTTTGAAGTTTTAAATGATTTTATTTAGAAGTTTCAATTTTGGACCCCTTCTATATATATATATATATATATATATATATACACATTTTTGCCCCTGCCGCACCCCCGCACCCTAGATTTTTGAAAGTGCCACACCCGCACCCATGTGGCATAGCTCTCAAATGTATCATTCTTGGTCTTAATCAATAAAATATTATTTTCATTCCTTGTGTTTGCCATTTTAGTGGGTGTTTGTGCATAAGCCTATTTTGTGGCCTATGAATTTCTTTTGGCGTTTTGGTGGAACTCTTTGAGTGTCCACCTTGATGTTTTGGTGAATACATTTTTGGAGGATCTTGTTTTCTTACATGGTATCAGAGCTTGGAGATTAAGCTGATTTTTTGGTGCATTGGAAAGCATGCCACTCAAGATTTTGAAGAGATAGTCTCTTTTGCAAAATTTATTCAAATGCTCGTGTGTTCGTAGTGCTTTCTTGGTGGCAGAGTGCTCGTGTGTTCATGTTCTTCGTTGGAGATGCTCTCTTGGTGGTAGAGTGCTTGTGATACTTTCGATTATCTCTTTTTTCTTTTTCCTCTCTATCTTCTTTCTCTTAGCCCTTGTACATGGATGACAATAATAATGTCACCCTAAAACCCATTAAACTCAATTATGCAAATTTTGTAACATGGGCTTCAATCATGAAGCACTTCATATGGGAGAAAGGGTTGTGGAGATTAGTGGATGGGTCGGATTTGGAACCCAAACTAATTCTTATTAAGATAGAAAAAGAAAAAGAGGCACCTTTTATGGAGGCGGAGAAGACCAAGGCTATGGCCACGTATGAGAAAAAATGAAGACAACGAAGGACGGGGCATGCTAAGATTATGTCTTGGCTTATTAGTAGTGTTGATATCAAGAAGTGCTCAAGTTTAGCTAAGTTTGAACATGCAAATAAAGTATGTGAATATCTCAAGAGAATGTATTATCTTAAAGATATTGCCTACATTTGCAACTTACGAGACAAAGTCCGTACCATGACTCAAGTAGAAAAAAGTATTAAAGAATACTTTTGTGAGTTGTCTGACCTTCTGAATAAGTTGGCTCTTCCTGAGCCACAATGGCATTGTCCCGAAGACATAGAACTTCGGCAAAGACAAATTGATGTGTAGCATTTCTATCAATTGTCTAATACTGGAGTTTGAGTCTACCAAATCGACTATTCTTCATGAAGGAAAAGTTTTCTATTGAAGATACTATTGAAGAGCTAAGTATCAACGAAAATAGACTAAAAAAGAAGCCATCTAAAGAAGATAATTTGATAATAGTCGTGTCTAGGTCAGGAAACCATGTCCTTACTTACAAACCACCACATTATGGGAGACCAAACAATAATAACTATGAAAAACAAGATAATGAGTTTCAGAAGAAAAAAATTATTTGTTATTATTGTCGTGAACCAGAATGACATCAAGACATATTGTCTTAAATTAAAGAGACCCTATAAAGAAGGTATCATAGATTGCACAAGAGTAAAGTGAGCTCAAAGTTACACAAGAATCAAACATTGGGAGGATGTCTTTGACTCAATTTGTAGAAGCTCTCCAACCTCTACTCAAAGGAGCTTCATCAACCAGAGTCGCGGTCACTTCTGTTGGTATCTCTAACCCCGGTAAGATTCTTTGGATTCTTGACTCAGGTGCCTTATTTCATATGAGGCCAAATGGTGATATCTTATCTGAATATCATAACTCAAGCAGGTCAAAAGCTTTTACTGTTTATGGGACATCCATTGAGATAAATAGAATAGAAAATATCGAAAATGTTTCAAAAGGTTTTTTTGTTCCAAAATTAGATATATTTTTAAGTTAAACCTAAATATTTTGTCTGTCTCTCAATTATATGACTATGGGTATAATGTTTTTTTCTCTTTTATTGGTTGTCAAGTGCAGGATCGCCAGTGAGGGAAGTTAATTAAGGAAGGCCATAGGAAAGAGGTTTATACTATATGGATTTTTTAGAAATACTCAAAAATATCTTTTGTTACAATGTTCAGAAGCTGGATTTAGATTTATGGCATAAAAGACTAGGCCATCTTAATGTATCCAAAATTCAACACTTTTCAAATATGGAAAAAAATTTTAATTTTGAAAATTTTACATGTGAAGATTGTATTCTTGGTAAGAA
Organism: Nuphar pumila; assembly: GCF_984573655.1. Classification (NCBI taxonomy): domain Eukaryota; kingdom Viridiplantae; phylum Streptophyta; class Magnoliopsida; order Nymphaeales; family Nymphaeaceae; genus Nuphar; species Nuphar pumila. The sequence goes on along the minus strand of NC_143251.1, from coordinate 113,263,123 downwards.
AAGATTGTCATTCCAAGAAAGAACTTTTGTCTCAACGTGACCGCTTGAGTTAGTACATTCAGATATTGGGGGCCAGCGCCTGTTATATCTAAGGGTGGGTTTGCATATTATATTAATCTTTGTTGATGATGTTCTAGACAAACGTGGACTTATTTTCTCAAATATAAATCTGAAGTTTTTTCATATTTTTAAATATTTCACAATTTGATCAAAAATAAATTTCAAAAGAATGTCTTTATCTTTTGCACTAATCCAGGAGAAGAATTTTTATCAAAAAATTTTAAAGATTATCTAAAATCAAATGGTATTACACATCAAAAATCGTGTCCCTACACTCCACAACAAAATGACTTGCCGAAAAAAAACATAGGCACATCATAGAAACCACAAAAACTGCTTATCTCAAATCAAGTACCTAAAGAATTTTGGGCCGAAGTCACTTTGCCTGCAGTTTATCTAATTAAAAGAATGCTATCTATTATCTTGAAAAATATATCACCAGTTGAAAAAACTCTTTAAACTTAGACTATGGGTTTTTGGATGCAAATATTTTGTAGTCACTTATAAAAAATGATATAACTTTCTCCCCATGCTATTCCTTGTGCCTTTTGGGGGTATGAAAATAACCAAAAAGGCTATAGATGTTTTGATTTTAAGAATAAGAAATTATATGTTTTAAGAAATGTGTCTTTCTTAGAAAAAAAATCTGAATTTGAGAATCCTAAGGACATAACTGAGTATTCTTTCCTATTGGATCTAACCGAGTATTCTTTCCTGTTGAATATGATTCCAAAGTTTGGTGATTGTGTTATAAATCTTGATGAAGATCAGAATGTCAAAAATGATATGGTGAGTGAAGAAAAATCTCTTGACAATGAGATAAGTGAAAAACAATCTAAAAATAAAAAATGTATTTAATATTTCAGGTGCATTAGATATGAGCATCCATGTGCCCTTGAAAAATATACTAATGAAAACAATGTAGAAATACAAACTAAAAGGTTATCGAAAGTATCAAAACCTCCTGGGAAATTTGTGTCCTATGAGTCATTTTCACCTAAGTATCAAGCTTAGGTTATATTGATACATTCCTATATAGAACGCACATTCTGAGTGGGTAGAACCCATGATGATACAATTAGATGCTTTAGAAAAGGTGAATACTTCGACTGTCCAAAATATTCCATTAGAAAAGAAACTCATAGGTTGTCGATATGTCCATAAGATAAAGACCAAGAGTGATGGAACTCTTGAAAGGTACAAAGCTAGGCTAGTTGCCAAAGGATACCCCCAAGAATATGGAATAGATACTCTCAAGAGTATGAAATAGATTACGAGAAAACATTTGCACTTGTTGCTAGGATGACCACAGTTAGAACCATAGTAGCCCTTGCCTCTATGAAGAAATGGCCTAAGTCTATATGGAGGCACCGCCCGGTATAGTTATTCTTAAAGGAAAGGCTTTTGGTTTAGATAAGGCACTATATGACCTTAAACAAGCTCCAAAGGCTTGGTATAACAGGTTTAGTCAAGTTATACTTAATGTTGGATTTCAATCTTTTTTAATTGACACAGTTTTGTTTGTTAAGATTTCTGATATAGTTATTATTATTATTATTCTTTATGTGGATGATATCAGAATCATAGGAGGTGACAAACAGGGAATTGAAAACATTAAAAGCCTTCTTAAAATACATTTTGAAATGACTAATTTGAGATTTTTAAAGTATTTTCTTGGTTTAAAAGTTGCTTATTTCTCTAGAGGATATTTACTAATTCAATCTAAATTTGCGTTAGATATTATTGCAAAGTCAGGTATTTTAGATGAAAAGAAGGTTGACACTCCTGAAGTTGTAAATGTCAAAATGAAGATTTATGATGGACAACCATGTCGAGGCTTTGTCATATCTCTCAATTACGAGACCTGATACTACACATGCACTTCACACAGCAAGCCAGTTTAAGCATGCTACCACCATTATTCATATAGGAGCAGTTTTGTGTATTATTAGATATATTAAAACTTTTATTTTTCGAGGACTTTTTTTAGTTGTTTCTTCCTCCTTAGATTTACTTGCTTACTGATGCGGAGGTGATCCAAATAACTTACAGTCAACCACTGATTTTTGTGTGCTTTTAGGTGACTCATTGATCTCATGAAGGTGCAAGAAGCAGCATAAAGTTTTTTTCTTCAACCGAAGTAGAATATTAAGTCATAACCACTATGGAGGTGGTTTGGCTAAGGAGATTGTTGGCTGACATAAGTGTTTCAAATACAGGAGCATCAAGACTGTGTTGTGACAACAAAAGTTTCATCTACATTGTCAGCAACTGAACCTTCCACGAACGAACAAAACACATTGAGATAGACGGTCACCATGTACGAGAAGAATATCTACATGGCACTATTGATCTTCCTACATTACTTCAGAATATCAATTGGCAGACTTCTTTACTAAACCTCTTGTTGCTCCTAGATTCCACTTTCTTCAGTTATTTAACCATAAGTTTGAGAGAGAGTGTTAAAAATGTAAATGTATATACATATAAATGTATATACAACGTGTGTGTGTGTGTATATATATATATACATGTTAGGTTAGTACCTAACTAATAAATAGTAACTAGGTGTTAGTGTCTAACTAGGTTAGTTCATTTTTACTTTTCCAGCTGCTTTGTAGCTAGAGATACATTGGAGAGAGAGCCCGACGGCTCTATTGGAGCCGTTGGGACCTCTCCCAACGTCTCTCTTAGGAGCCCCTTGTTGTGTGTATAAATAAGGGTGAAACCCCCTCTCAAATGTATCATTCTTGCATGGTCTTGATCAATAAAATATTATTTTTATTCCTTGAGTTTGCCCCTTTAGTGAGTGTTTGTGTGTGAGCCCATTTTGTGGCCTGTGAACCTTCTTTTGGTGTTTTGGTAGAACTTCTGAGTGTCCACCTTGTTGTTTTAGTGAATACATTTTTGGAGGATCTTGTTTTCTTACAAAAACTACACAACTTTATAGGTGGCAGTAAAACAGGGTTGGCATGTTTCCTCAACCTGACTTTGTAGTCAGGCAATCATTTTCCACGAACTACACCGGAAAACCTCCCATGATTGAATTACCAAAACTAACTAGAATGTTTTGTCCAAGAGGCACTTGACAAACAATATTGGAATATAGACTGGTCTTAACCAATCAGCTTGATATAGAGAAAAAAAACTAATTTTGTGCAAAGTAAATTCCGAAAGGAAAAGAATCAATACAAAGATAATGAAAATCTCTCATATTGTCAGGAAAGATAATAAGGTGCAAATGAAACATAAAATTCAGCAATTAATTCTTTATTTTCCACAAAGAATAACTAAGGAAAAGAGTAAATTCTTTGTTTCCCAAAGGATACCATTATTAAATATTCAAACAAATAAACTAAAGAAACCAAATAAATTGCAATGCATTGGTAGCTTTCTTAAAGATCATTATGGCAAAGCAACATTAATTGCACATGATCTATAAAAGGATTACAATCATTAAGAAAATCTGCTGAGCAGAAAGAAAAGGAAGAAAAAGTGACAAATATAGACCAAATATCTCGGTATGAGAGATGACAAAAATTTTGTCATGTTGGGCCACAGCTATGTCTAATAGACATTCCTTTTAAACTCTGTACTATATCCCCTTATTTATTAATTATACTGGAAAACTTCAAAAAAATGGCTGTATTACTGTTCCACAGCTGTATCCATGTGACATAGGTCCACAGGATAACCATAACAAGTGAAAAAAAAAAAGATAAAAGTGGCAAACTCTTTCACTTATCATCATTCAGCAATAGCACCCCAAGGGTTGTCATATCTCATGAATCCCAGTCAGCAACTGGACTAATATCACACATAGAAAGAGGGATGAGGAGAATATATATATATATATAAGGACATGACCCTGTCCTCAAAAAAAAAACTTCGCTAATAACATCACATTATAGACCAACATTTGACTCCCATAATATTGACAACATTCAAAATATAGAAAGATAGTCTTCGTAAGAGTTTTTATTTTATAAACACAAACTTTTTTATCCAAATAAAGCATAAGTTTTAGGCAAAAACAGCTAATTCAACAAATTGCATTCTAGAATTCAGCTTTGATCCCTCATGCATATTTCAAGATCATAAAGACTTGGTAATTAGAAGAAAACAAAGAACTTCAGTATATGAGTTAAGTCAATCATTTTGGATAGCAAGGGTAGGCATCCCAACATAAGATTTCATAGTTCACAAAACAACCTCTGATTAAGCAAAGCAGGAAAAAAAAAAGACCAAAATGGCAAAAGTATTAGACTCTTGTTTCCAAATGTTGAAGGGATAGCCCTTCAGAAGTCTTACAACTTTCAGGAGCCCGGCAGATTTAGTAATGGTTGAGTAGAACTGGTGTCACAATTGAAAGGTGCAGCAAATATTGTAAAAACGCATATATGTACACACACACACACACACACACACACACACACACACATATATATATATATATATATATATATATATATATATATATATTCTTGTATATATTTTCTTATGCAAATATTTCTCTTTCCATATTTTTATTTATTGTAGCCAAGTCTACTAGCCATTAGGACTAGTATTTGTATCTGTTAGACTCTTAGTTGTCAAAAGCAGCGTCTAGGCTTTTGGGTCTAGGCGGTAGGGCCATGTTTCTCTGCCTGGGCAGGGACATAGTGGTTATTTTTTTGTCTCCTTTCTTTTTTCTTTTTTTTCTTCCTCTCACCCCAAAAGTTTTTTTTTTGTTCTCTCCTTTTCTTATTCTATTGCATTTTTTTTGTTCTCGCCTAGGCCCCTTAGTGGCTTATGTGAGTGCACTTTTGTGCCTTGTGATCATGCTCTTGAAGCTCATGGATTCACATTTTGTTGGTGGACATCTACTACGCATATATGAGGACCACCATCAAAAGAAAAAAGGAACTTACAGGATTTGGCAAATAAGTTCCCGTGCCACTCCGATATCTTGGCATCTCTTCACCATAGCGCTGATAAACTCCAACGGGTCTGCTGGAACCCGGTTGCAGAGGAGTAACAGGCACAAAACGTGGTCCATAACCCATGATCTGTGTAAAAAGACCCATGTTTGGTGCTGATAATGGTCTTCCCGGTCCATCGCACGGAAAATGACCCTGTAGATAAACAGGTGGCACAACCAGTTGTGGTGAATAAATTACTGGTGTACGAGGACCCTGACATATCCGGCCATACTGTAGGTTCTGCCAGTGGCTGTCAAAATCACTGTTTAGAATGTCTACATTGAGCTCACACCTTGGCTCAAGTGCTGGAATATCCATAGAACTTGTGTTCACAAAAGCTTCAGACTGCTCCACATTCTCTGACTCATCAAAACTGGAAGTTGCAACACTATGTTCAGATACATTTGTGTGACTGTTCTCCAGCAAACTATCATCCCAGTCAAAGTGTCTAGGTGATCCACTAGAATTCCCTACACCAGATGGGAAATTGTAGACTGGAATCGCCACAAAAGGAACCGGAGGTCCTGTAGGATAGAATGCAATCTGTCGAGAGCCAGAACCTACAAGCATTGGTACAGGAATCATGGGATCCGATCCACTGGAACCCATTTCATAGCCAACAGGCAACAAAGGAGGGACTGCAGAAGTAGACTCCCCATTCCTTGAGGATGTCAGATGCCAGTCCTTATCATCTGCTTCATCCACCACGGATGGCACATCATTCTCATATTGCCAACCAGCTTTGGATTTGTCAGGTGTAGTTGGGAGCCCTCCAGGAGCTGTTTTTCTTCCCCGCTTGTCTCTGGCAGACTTGGGCAGCTTCGACGAATTCGCCTCATTTACAGATAAAGGTCTCATGCTTGCAGACTTTTCTGATGCATAGATATCATTGCCTCTGCTGTTTTGAAATTTCTGATGCTGACCTCTCATGGAAGTACTACTAGAACCACTTAACCGTGAAGATGATACAAATTCTAACCCACTAGAGGAGGCATTGTCATTTTCAGGCCAGAATGTAGCATCACTGTCATCCTGGTTTGATTCAGTCAAAGTGGAATTTTCGTTACTAGAGTCAATGATCTCCTCAGGACTGGAAGCCAATCCAAGCCCAGAAAAATAATGCGACAGTGGAGAAGAAACAAGACCAGGTGGGAATGGAATGCCAGATCCCCAAGCAGGGTCAATCAAGGAGAGATTTGTAGGCACCATTCCTCCTAAATTTCTCTGTGCATAGCCCAAGAGAGAAGGTTGTAATGGAACAGGTATGTGTGAAGACGCTAGACTCATGGGTCCAGGAAATCCATGTGCTCTAGTAGCTGCCACCATGTTAACCAGATCTTGCTCTTCCTGCTGCAAGTCTTGCTGGGACTCGCTACCATCGTCATGAACATAACTATTTAATGCACCTGTCATATTAGTGGCAGCACTAGCATCTAAACTCTGCTGTGAAGAGATGTGACTGAGCGACAGGGGATCATCGGAAGAAGCAGGCAGACCCTGGTGAGCAGCAGAAGTTTCAGAGAGCATGTTCCTTCTTCTATTGTTGTAATCAGGCCTCACAGTGATAAAATGGTTCTTTCCAATATCCATTGGCTTGTTACCCCGTCTTCCTCTAGTTGATGCCTGGCCGGATGTCTCAGTAAGTTCTGGGCTAGATCGTGTCCTTGCAAACTGATGCCTGGCTTGGGCTTCTTGGTTATTTGGAGAGTAATATGATGGCTTCAAAACTTTCTGGGTCTTCTCAGCATTTACAGGTTGATTACCATAACTTTTCTTACTCAGACTGCGATAAACTCCAGCAGTATTGCTCATCCTCGGCACATTTTCTGATGAGGCACCATGGATGTTCAGAGTACCATCAAAGAGAGAAGCATGATCAATCTCTATAACCCCATCATTAGCCCCCTTTTTCTTTGTTGTTGAGTGGTTTCTGAAATTAACAGATCCATCTGTTGGATCTGTATTAGGAGGCTTCAACTGCCAAAGATCTGGACCAGGGGCATCTGGACGGTTCCTGCCGCCATGCCTGTCCCAAGTGTTCATGAAGAACTGATTGACCTCTGCAATAAGGTTCTCCTTGGGACACTCAAGTAACCTGGCTAGCTTCTTAGCACCAAATGCAAAGGCACTTCGTATCCTAAAGAAATTACCTGCGACCATAAATCATATCATTAAGATAAAAACAAAGAAATAGAACAGCAGTTCACAAGTTATATATAAGATTTAATTGCTGGTTTTCATATTTGTTTTCAAATTATTTTTCCATCTCCCATTATATAAATGCAGCTTCCTTAACAACAAAGATAAACGCATGGCAAATTCCAAGCTATTAAGAAATAGGCACTTCAGGACACACCAAAATAATGAGATAGGATACAGAAACTTGCACATAATTGGAAAGCTAACATCATATCTCCAGCATAACCAATGTGATTGTGAACCACAATGCAGTGTCTCTGACTTTCATATTGTGAGAATGAGCATAGAGGCATATAATCAAAACCTCAGAAATTACAAGAACACCTGCCATGGTACAACTTCAATAACTGATATTATAAAGATAAATTGAAAAAACAGAGAATCCAGTGGGTCGCAGTAATGGTAGTCATCAAGTCCTAAAAGAAACAAGAGAATGAGGGGGGAGAACCTAAAAAATAAGCTAGATTACATATAGAAAGAGGGTTGAGGAGAATATATATATATATATATATATATATATATATATATATATATATACATATATATATATACATATATATATATATACATATATATATATTGTAATGAAATATGCGGAAAAACTAAGAGTGCATTAAGCACTTACAACATTCACTAATGAACAAACAAAAGGGCTAACACCCAAACCCACAAGAGACAACACAACATAAAAATATAAATGTCTCTTATTGAAAAGAGAGAGAGCTCTCAAGAGTGAAGAATACAAGAGGGGTTCACCCCTATATATACACAAAAAAGAGGAGAGGAGGGGTGGCCTTAGGCCTAAAAAGGAGAGCCACCTAGGGGGCTCCCCATGGAGTCGTTGGGAGCCCCCAACGGTCACAAATGTGACCGTTGGGAGCCCCCAACGGTCACAAATGTGACCGTTGGGGGCCCCATCGACTCCATGGTGGGGCCCCTTATGTGGCTGGAAATAAAACAAAAAATATAAAAAATAAAGTGCAAAATAATTACAAAAAGAAAAACAAAAAAGACAAGTACCCCTATCGGGTACTTGTGAAATGTCTAAAATACCCATAGTGGGTATACTTAGACAATATATATATATATATATATATATAAATATATATATATATATAGATTACATATATATTTTAACACCCTCCCTCAAGCTTTACGGGGATATAACCGAAAGCTTGTTAAGGAGAAACAAGAAACGAAGAGCAGCAAGGGCTTTAGTAAATAAGTCCGCCAACTGGTACTCGGATGTGACGTAAGGAAGTGTTATGGTTCCTCATAGGAATTCATCACGTACGTAATGGCAGTTCATCTCAATATGCTTAGTACGCTCGTGGAAGGTGTGATTGCTTTCGATATAAATTGCGCTTTTGTTGTCACAACACATCTTCGAAGGAGTAGAGATGACAATGCCCATATCACTGAGAAGACTTCTTAGCCACACAAGTTCCATGGTTGTAGTGGACATATCTCGATATTCTGCTTCCGTTGAGGACAAGGAAACTTTGCGCTGCTTCTTGCATCTCCAAGAAATCATAGTCACCTAAAAAAATACAGAAACCCGTAGTTGAGACTCGGTCATTGGGATTTCCTCCCCAGTCCGCATCAGTATAAGCAATTAAATCAAGTGATGAGGAGGAGGAAAGAAAAACTCCCTTAGTTATGGTGTTTTTGATGTATCTGATGATCCTTAAGACTGCACTCATGTGCACGGTTGTAAGTGCATGTTGAAACTGACTGACTGAGTAGACGGCATGAGCTATGTATGGCCGAGTGATGGATAAGTAGGTTAGCGATCCAACAAGTTGCCGATAGGGAGTAGGATCCTCGAGAGGTGTTCCATCTTCCAATCTTAACTTCGCATTGATGACTTCAGGGGTTTCTATCATCTTATCATCGGAGATACCAGACTTGGAACAAATGTCTGCAGCAAGTTTCATCTGAGAGAGAATGTACCCTCGAGGAGAGTACGTCACTTCAATTCCTAAAAAATATCTTAAGAAACCAAGGTCAGACATGTCAAAATTTTCTTTTAAAACTTTCTTAATATCATTAATTCCTTGCTCATCACTTCCAGTGATGATCATATCAACAACATAAAGTAGTAAAATAACTACTGAAGACCCTGCATTTTTCACAAATAAAGCAGTGTCAGTATAACATGAACGAAAATTAAAACTAGTCATTACATTACTAAATCTATCATGCCAAGCCTTTGGGGCTTGTTTTAAACCATATAATGCCTTTTTAAGTTTGAGAATTTTATCTTTACCAATACATACTCTTGGTGGGGGATCCATATAAACTTCTTCATTTAATTCACCATTTAGGAATGCATTCTTAACATCTAGTTGATAGATGGGCCATTTTTTGACTGACGCAATGGCGATAAGAGTCCTAACACCTATGTCACATGGGTGCGGGTGCGGGTGCGGGTGCGGGTGCGACACGGGTACGGCGCAATTTCAAAAATTTTGGACACGAGGACTCGGCTATATATATATTTAAAAAAAATAAAAATATATATATATATATAAGACTCGGTCAAAGTTGTGCCCATTAGGGGACAGGTGATGAGTTGTGAAGGCATTCTGTACACTTTCTTCATACAAGAATAATTCACTTTTGGGCACTTTCTTCATACTGTAATAATTCACTTTCTTCGTACAGGAAAAAACCACAAAAACTTGAGTTGTGCCCATTCTGTACTTAAAACTTGAAAGTGTACAGGTTTTTTAGTTGTGATGGGTTTTTTTCCTTACAGCTGTAGCCCAGAAAATTTCAAAAAAAAAATTCAAAAAAAAATTCCAAAAAATGAACCAAAATGACCTTGGGTGTGTTGACCACACCCAGGGTCGGGTTGACCGAGTCCGAGCCGCACCCGTGTCGGTGCGTGTCGACGCGGGTGCGGCGACCTTGGAGCCGAGTCCGTGTGACATAGCCTAACACTAGTCATTCTAGCTACAGGTGCGAAGGTTTCTTCATAATCTATACCATATTCTTGAGCATATCCTTTAGCTACTAACCGGGCTTTATAACGTTCTAATGAACCATCACTTTTAGTTTTAATTTTGAAAACCCATCTACATTCAATCGATTTCTTTCCAGTGGGTAACGAAGTTATTTCCCAAGTTTTTGCCTTTTTAAGGGCACTAAGCTCTAAGTTCATGGCTTCAACCCATTGGGGAATGTTTTTGCCCTCATTATAGTGTGAAGGTTCATGAAAAGAGTGCAATGCAATTAGTCATGCTCTATACCTAGGCGTTAGGGACTCATAGGAAACAAACCTATTAGGAGGGTTGGAGATTCGACTGGATCTCCTTAAAGAGGTTTCTTCTATGTTGGATCCTTGAGAGTATCTTTCTAAGGCGCTTATTTGAGTTTGTTGACCACGCCTAACATAGGTTTGGATTGGTCTATCACTTTCATCTACAACATTGTCAAGAGGAACATCCTCTAGGTCATTCAAAGACTCATTAGAGATTTCCTCTTCTTGAGGAGTCTCATCTTCTTGAGAGAGAAGATCAAATAAAAAAGCATATTCACTTTCGTCAATATCTTTAGTTTTCATAAAACCATTTTCATTTTCCAAAAAGGTTACATCTTTGGATACATAGAGTTTGTTATTTTTCAAGTCAAAACATCTAAAACCTTTTTTATTTTCTCCATATCCTAAGAACACACATTCAATAGCTTTAGGAGATAATTTGTCCCTTTTATAAGGACAAAACATTTACACCCAAAGATTCTTAATCTATTGAAATCGGGTGTTCTTTCAAATAGTTTTTCATATGGAGATGTATTTTGTAAGGATGAAGATATCATTCTATTTATTAAGTAAGTTGAGGTTAAGGCCGCTTCGGCCCAAAAACTTTTTGGAATTTCCTTAGAAATAAGGAGTGTCCTAGTGGTTTCCATGGTGTGCCTATGTTTTCTTTCGGCCAAGCCGTTTTGTTGGGGAGTCCTAGGACACGATCTTTGATGACAAATTTCATTTACTTCTAAATAATTTTGAAATTCATTTGATAAATATTCTTCACCCGAATTGGATCTAAGGGTAGAGATATTACTTGAAAATTGATTTTTAACTATCATATGAAATTTTTTGAAGAAGTTAAAGACTTCGGATTTTAAATTGAGAAAGTAGATCCATACATACCTAGTGTAGTCATCAATGAAAGTAACGTAATAGGAGTACCCTCCTTTAGACATGACCGGGGAAGGACCACAAACGTTCGAATGGACTAACTCAAAAGGTCTTTTGGACACAAAAGTTCGGTTTGGAAAAGGAGTGGATTTCATTTTGCCAAAAATACAACTCTTGCAAACAAAATGTTTCTCATTACAAAATTTCTTTCCAAATGGAAAAGAGTACATTTTTGAGAAACTTGGATGTCCAAGTCTTTGATGCCAAATTTCAATATTTTTATCTTGGACATGGTTACAAAAAGAGTTGATGGGGAGTTTTAAGTTGCTCATATAATAGAGATCTCCCCTCTTATGGCCTTGCCCAATCTGCTTCCCGGACCGGAGATCCTGTATAGAGCAATCCTTAGTTGAGAAAGAGATTTCAGATCCATGATCACATATTTGAGCAACATAGAGGAGATTTAAATTAAGTTGAGGTACAACTCTCACTTTTTACTTGTAAAGATGTACCATCGGCAGTTGAAACATAGGAGTTTTTATAGTTATTACACAAATCGGAAAGCTCATTTTCAAGTGGGGTCATATGAAAGGAAGCTCCGGAGTCAAGGATCCAAGAAGACATACCTGGAGGAGAGGAAGAAGTATGGCGGCACCCGAAGTTGATGGTATCTTGAGTAGAGTTTGTAGTGCTTCCGATAGTTGAGCAAGAGAAAAAGATTCCTTCCCTTTGATGGTTTCTTCTTTCTTTTGAGTAGCTTCTTCAACGGAAGCAACCTTATGTTTAGGTGCTTCATTCAACTTAGGGCAATTAGGTCTTATATGACCCAGCTCTTGACAATAATGGCAAATGGCTTTTCTATAGTTGCCATTAAAATTATTTTGCCTCCCAAAATGTGTGGGTTTGTAAGGTTTCATATAGTTGCCGGGTTTTGATACGGCCAAAACATCATCTCCTCCTTTAATCATGCCAAGACGAGTTTCTTCTTGGCATATTTCGGCTATGGCATCTTCCAAGGGAAGAGGCTTAGATCTATGAAGAAGGGAAGATCTAACTTGTTCATATTCGGGCCTAAGCCCATGTAAAAATTGGAAAAAGTGTTCTTTTTCCATTTGTTCTCTCCTTAATTCCACATCCACACTAGAAACCCACTTTGGTTCTAGTAAGGATAGTTCATCCCATAAGGGTTCAAGAGTGCTAAAGTAATCTCTTACACTCATCTCCCCTTGCTTGATAGTCCGGATTTTTTATTGAAGAAAGAATTGATGAGCAAGGTCTTTTTGAGTAAACATTCCTTTCATAAAGAATCATGCTTCGTTAGCCATCCGAAATTTAGCAATATTGGCGCAAATCTTGAGCTCCACATTGTTCATGAACCAAGCAAGAATCTTGGCATGCTTACTTTCCCAATCTTCTACTTTAGATTGGTGATCTTCGATGGCCTTCATGCGGGCATTTCCTTCAAGGGCTTTTTCTTGATCACCATCCATCTTAATTAGTTGGAGTTGAGGTTCCGGAATGGTGCCCATAACGTATCCCCAAAGTTTTTTACCTTTGAGGTTGTTCTCCATGGCAGCGGCCCACATCATGTAGTTGGAACCATTGAGCTTGAAGGAGAGATCAATCTTTTGTTCTCCTTCCATTTAATCACTCACAAGAGGAAAAACGAAGAGAGATATAACAAAAAAAATATATAGCTACACAACAAGCTATATTAAGAAGAAGAGCATACACAAGGCTCTGATACCATGTAATGAAATATGCGGAAAAACTAAGAGTGTATTAAGCACTTACAACATTCACTAATGAACAAACAAAAGGGCTAACACCCAAACCCACAAGAGACAACACAACATAAAAATATAAATGTCTCTTATTGAAAAGAGAGAGAGCTCTCAAGAGTGAAGAATACAAGAGGGGTTCACCCCTATATATACACAAAAAAGAGGAGAGGAGGGGTGGCCTTAGGCCTAAAAAGGAGAGCCACCTAAGGGGCTCCCCATGGAGTCGTTGGGAGCCCCCAATGGTCACAAACGTGACCGTTGGGGGCCCCATCGACTCCATGGTGGGGCCCCTTATGTGGCTGGAAATAAAACAAAAAATATAAAAAATAAAGTGCAAAATAATTACAAAAAGAAAAACAAAAAAGACAAGTACCCCTATCGGGTACTTGTGAAATGTCTAAAATACCCCTAATGGGTATACTTAGACAATATATATATATATATTACATATGTATTTTAACATATATATATATAGAACTCCGCCTGTATATAACTGTTTAGTTACCCACTGTCGGTCCCAAGCCTGGATAAAGGAGGAGGGTTGCGGTAGGCCTGTGACAGCCAGTATAAAAACTTAGTCATACCCTATGAATATGAACCAATATGAGAATTTCGTTGGGGCGTTCCCTACTGAGCGACGCGATGTACTGTATAGGCCCGGAGGCAGTGATAAATGGGCAAGGGTTGCTAGGTCGTCGCCCGGAAGCGACGCGTCACACCGACGCCCGGGTGTGGTGTCAAATAGGCAAGGGTTCCATCACTTTGTTGGACGGGTGGGGGTAAAGAAGTTAGTCCAAGACCATAAAATTAGGTTAGCCACTTGGAACATAGGATCTTTAACTGGTAAGTTGGTAGAGTTAGTAGATGTTATGTGTAGGAGAAAGATTGATATTTTATGTTTACAAGAGACCAAATGGGTAGGTGAGAAAGCAAAAGTGATAGAACCTTGGGGATATAAGATTTGGTATACAGGAATAAATACGAATAGGAATGGAATAGGGATTGTTATGAGTCGTGAGTTTATAGATAATGTAGTTTAGGTTCGTAAGAAGGGTGATAGGATTTTACTTATTAAATTAGTATTATGTTCGAAGATTATTAATATTATTAGTGTTTATGCACCTCAAGTAGGTTTAGATGATTCCATTAAGCGTCAATTTTGGGGAGATTTAGATGGAGTAGTACAAGGGATATATTATTGAGAAAGGCTTTTCATCGGCGGTGACCTTAATGGGCATGTAGGCATTAGTAATGATGGATTTGAGAGTATCCATGGAGGCTATGGTATAGGAGAAAGAAACGAAAGTGGTGAAAGGATTTTAGATTTTGGTTTGTCCTATGATATGATCTTAGCAAACACTTGGTTTAGGAAGAGAGAGTCTCACCTAGTAACATTTAAAAGTGGGGTTAATACGAGTCAGATAGATTTTTTCCTACTTAGAAAAAGAGATAGGGGTTGTTGCATCGATTGTAAGGTTATACCGAGAGAAAGTGTAGCTACACAACATAGAGTCTTAATTTTAGATCTTAGAATTAGACAATGCCACAAAAGGGATAGACATAGGATAGATCCTAGAATTAAGTGGTGGGCACTGAAAGGAGCTAAACAAGGAATGTTTGTAGAGCAGGTATTTAAGGAAGTTGATTGGTGTCTCGAGGAGGATTCAGAATCAATGTGGAATAAGATAGCGGGTGGCATGAGAAAGGTGGCTAAGGAGGTATTGGGTGAGTCTAAAGGCGGTGCACCGCTAGGTAAGGATACATCGTGGTGGAACGAGGATGTCAAATTAGTTATTAAGGTTAAAAGAGAGTGTTATAGAAATCTAAGAGTCGTGATAATGAGAATTTGGAGAAGTATATGATAGCAAAGAAGGAAGCTAAAAAAGTAGTTCGGAACGCGAGGGATAAGGTATATAAGGAGGTTTATGACAAGTTGGATACCAATGAGGGCGAGAAGGATATTTATAGGCTTGCAAAGATGAGAGATAGGAAATCGAGGGATCTGGGTATGGTTAGAAATGCAAAGGGTTTTAGTCAAAGATGAGGAGATTAAGGAGAGATGGAAAGATTATTTTGATAAGCTATTTAATGAAAGTCATGCTCAAGATCTTGGAGACTTGTCCATTCCTTTTCATGAGATGAATCGTGACTTCATGTGCAAGATTCAAAAGAAAGAAATTGCAGAGGCTTTGAAGAAAATGAAATCAAGAAGGGCAGTTGGCCCAGATGGTATACCTATCGAGGCTTGGAAATGCTTGGGAGAGAAAGGTTTAGAATGGTTGACAAATCTTTTTAACAAGATTTGGCGGACAAATAAGATGCCTAATGAGTGGAGGAAGAGTACTTTGGTGCCTCTATATAAGAATAAGGGTGATATACAAAATTGCACAAACTATCGTGGTATAAAACTCATGAGTCATACTATGAAACTTTGGGAAAGGGTGATTGAGTCTAGGTTGAAGAAGATTGTCATGATATCGGAGAATCAATTTGGTTTTATGCCTGGAAGATCAACTATGGAAGCTATACATCTTCTTAGACAACTTATTGAGAGAAATAGAGACAGGAACAAAGATTTGCATATGGTTTTTATTGATTTGGAGAAGGCCTACGATAGAGTACCTAGGGACGTTCTCTGGTGGACAATGATGAAGAAAGGTGTTTCTCTCAAGTACATTAGTATAATTAAGGATATGTATGAAGGAGTACTAACCAATGTCCGCACTTGTGGAGGGGTGACAACCAATTTTCCTATAACGGTTGGGTTGCATCAAGGATCTGCTTTAAGCCATTTCCTATTTGCTATAGTGATGGATGAGCTTACGAGATCAATTCAAGAAAATGTGTCGTGGTGTATGTTGTTTGCTGATGATATTGTTTTGATTGATGAGTCTAGAGCTGGGGTTAATGCTAAGTTAGAATTATGGAGACAGACATTGGAAGCAAGAGGTTTTAAGTTGAGTAAGAGTAAGACAGAATACATGGAATGTCGGTTTAGTAAGCAACGAAGTAGTGATGGGAGTGTAGTGAAGCTTGGTGAGCAAGAAATACCGGTGGATGATTGTTTCAAATATTTGGGATCTATCATTCAAAAGTATGGAGAAATTGATGGAGATGTAAATCATAGGATAAAGGTTGGGTGGATGAAATGGAAAAGTGCAACTGGAGTATTGTGCGATCGTAGAATGCCATTGCGGTTGAAGGGAAAGTTTTATAGGACGACTATTAGGCCCGCTTTACTATATGGTATGGAATGTTGGGTTGCCAAGAGACATCATATTCAAAAAATGAGTGTAGCTGAGATGCGTATGCTGAGATGGATGTGTGGAAATACAATAAAAGATAAGATTCGGAACGAGGAGATACGTAAGAAGGTAGGCGTTGCACCCATTGAAAATAAGATGAGAGAGAATCGTTTACGGTGGTTTGGACATATTCGGCGAAGGCCTAATGATGCTCCAGTTAGAAGGATGGAGAAATGGGAAAATATATTAGTTAAAAGAGGTCGGGGTAGGCCTAGGAAGACATGGATGGAGGTGATAGGAAAGGATATGAATGCTTTGAACCTCACCGAGGACATGGCATTGGATAGAAATGATTGGAGGAGAAGGATTCATGTGGAAGACCCAGAATGATTTTCTTTTTTGGTTCATATCGCCGACCCCAATTGTTTTGGGATGAAGGCGTAGTTGTTGTTGTTGTATATAAGGACATGACCCATTGACAAATGTCAGATTAACATGCACCAATATGTAAGAGGATATTAGGAGATAGCTAACTTTGTCTTGGATACATTTCACATATAAAGATCATTTTGTGAAAAACTTCACAACGATTATTGAGTTGGTATGAAAAGATACTACAAGATGATATCATGCCATCTTGACTATGTAACGAGCACACACACACACCATTCTTGCATATTTTTCTATTAAGAATAGTATACAGGGGGACAGGATATGGTGGTAGTTTGGAGTGTCTCTTTGACGTAGCATCTTTCTGATGCATTCCTGAAATTGGTCAGGGCATAAAAACTATGAAATATTTCAAAGTTTGATATACACATAGATCACACATTCATGTCAGATGGTAAAGTTCTTCCCCCTCTCACAATGATTCTTGCATGTGCCAGTTCCACCATTGCTACATTAATAGCTTTCACTTTTGGGTCAGGATCCCTCCACTCAGTCCTTTTACCCACGAGGAACAAGGAAGGACAAAGGGGTGCCTATTGGTGACCCATGGAAAATCAGACAAGTTGGACAGACTCAGATGCAATAGAGATCAATCTTTCCAACATTTCTCTGTAAGAAAATGGTGGTATTTCACCGAAGCACTTGAATCAACCAAACAAGTGTCGAGAAAGCTATGTCACACGGACTCGGCTAGGGAGGCGTCGCACCCGAGTCGACACGCCCTGACACGGGTGCGGCTTCAGACACGGCCCGGACTCAGTCAACGAGTCAAGGCCGAGTTTGTCCTTTTTTGGACTCGGTCAACGTTGACTAAGTCCAAAAATTATCCATTTTTAGGATAAAAAACAAAAAAAAAAATGATCTTTTTATATATTTTTTCAATATATATATAGCATGAGTCTCAAACATAAGCCTCAGGAAAAAAATTCTGGGGGGCGCTGCCCCCTTACGGCCCCCCCTAGACCCCCGCCCGCTGACCGCGCAGCGGGACCCGCGCCGGGGGGAGCCCCCTGACCCCCCTTTCTGCAAGGGCAAAAGTACAATTTGCAAAGTTTATAAAAACACTCATGCTGGTGCCAAACTTTAGAGGACAATATCCACATATATGCACACAGGATATATTATTATTATTATTATATATATTTTAAAATATATATATATATAGCCGAGTCCCCGTGTCCAAAATTTTTAAAATTGCGCCGCACCCGTGTCGCACCCGCACCCATGTGACATAGCTAGAAAGAGACTTCACATAAGACCCGTAAAAGGGTAAATATGGAAAACACAAAATAAAAATAAAAAAGGATTTTATTCAACCTATGAATTGCTTAAAAAGCATTTTCTTCAAGTGAGATACAATGGGGGATGCACCCCTTATTTATAAGAGAGAGGGGAGGAGAGTTCATAAAGAGCTCTCCCTCTAGCCGTTGCACTAGCTCCAACGGCTAGAGTTTGGTCAAGTTCCAACTGGAACTTGACCAAAACCCTAACTATCTAGTTCGATGTGAACTAGATAGTTATGATACAAAATAAGAGAAAAATAAAAAATAAAATAATAAGAGAATAAAAATACATATAATTCTTTCACATTTTAACCTATGTCACAGGGATTCGGCTAGCAGGGTGCCGCACCCGCATCGACGCGGGTGCGAGTGCGGGTGCGGGCACGGCACCGGGTGCGGTCAACCCGATCCTGGGTGCGTTGACCGCACCCAGGATCATTTAGGTCCATTTTTTTTTAGATTTTTTTTTTTTAAAATTGCCCTATGAAATGGGCTGCGGAATTTTTAAAAAAAAAATTGCTGACTCTTGCCTTTTCAATCCAGATCATTCTTTTTCGTAAAGGATTTTCTCTCTCCATAATAAATGATAATGATGGTGGTAGCCTTGCTGATCCTTCTTTTTCGTAAAGGATTTTCTCTCTCCATGATAAATGATAATGATGGTGGTAGCCTTGCTGGCTATTAGTATTCATTGTTCTCCTGACGAGATGGGTGCGCTGTCGTGCAGCTGTATATAAAATGAAATTTGAAGAATCCTATGGCGTGGCAGTGGAGTCGTAGGCCTCATGAAGACTCTCTCTCTCCAACAAACCACATCAAACCTTGCGCTTATATTTTTTTTCGTGAAGACCAGGGAGTTTCAGACATGATTGAATCATGACAGTCAGCAAAACGCAGCAGGCTGCTGCTGGGTCGATCAGATTGCCAATCCTTTCGTTTCATCAATTTTGTCCCGTTGCCTCAAAGTACACAACATGCAGAACGTGGGTAACGAGTCTTCAAACAAACACACCAGCAAAAAAAATTGGACCCCCAACCCGCGTCGGGGGAACCCCGGACCCATATATATATATATATATATATATATATATATATATATATATATATATATATATATATATATATATATATATATATATATACATTTGCCCCTGCCGCACACCCGCACCCGCACCCATGTGACAGATTTTAACATTCTCCTCTCATCCTTCAATGTCTCAAAAGACCTTCAAGTAGAACCATACGGATACATCTAATTATTGGAAATGATTGTCAGATGCGCCCATTTCCTCTGAAATGCGTCATGTCAGCTCAATGGACGCTAGTGGTTCAGATTGATAGAGGGGTCTTGAAATTTTCAACAACAGTACCTAAAGCAAAGCAATTTTGGAGATGATGTCACATAGCTTGATCTTTTCTTACAAAATTTACTCGACATCTTCCAGTATTCGATGTATTTAGAAGTTAAGGTTATGTTGCACAGGCTTGTCCGATAAAAGAAGAACCAAATACGGCAACAAAATCACAAAGGCATTATTATGATGGCCTCTCAAAAAACTATTCCCATATGACAGTTGCAGGATTAAGGTTACTGACTGCCAAGCCTATAGTTGTGAGGACGCAACTTTTTTAATTCTCAACCCAACCTTGACTTTGTTTTTTATTCCTGTGGCATTCATAATAAATAATCTTATTCTAAATACCATCCAAGTTATAAGCCTAGTAATCTTTTGTGTCCTTTTCATGGACATCCTTGTTGAACAACTATAGAATCACCTGCTTCTTGAAACTTAACTGGTACACAAAACATAGTTATAAGTGCACCATTACATTACAGATTTGTCCTATGCCACCTGGGTATGGGTGCAGGTATGAAGGGTACAACACGGCTATATATATATATATATATATATTTCATAGCTGCGCAACCCTTAGGTGTGCATCTGCAGTGGAACCACACTGGCCATCATCATCGGGTGTGCATGCAAAAATGCTAAAAACGTGTTTTTTGCGCTGTTTTGAGCTTTAGTGTCCAAGTTTCACTGGGGCCTTTAGTGGCAATCGAAACTGTCATCAATGCCCCCTAGGGGGCGCACCTGGCATTAAAAAAATTGTTTTTAGGGGCAGTTGGGAACCACCGCTAAATCCTTTTTTCTGCGATTTTGACGTTGTTTCAGCATTTTTTGCGGGAAAAATCGCTGAGCGTCCATCACACATGCAATGGATGCTCAGCAAGGCTCCACTGGTAGCTGCGCTCCTATGGATTGCGCATCTACACATCTCTCTCTCTCTCTCTCTCTCTCTCTCTCTCTCTCTCATATATATATATATATATATATATATATATATATATATATATATATATATATATATATATATTTTGTTTGTTTGGACTTTGACACAGATCTAGTACTGATCTGGGTCAGCTTCGACACAGGTATGATTCAGACTTGGGTTGAAACAGATTCAAATCTGGTCTAAATAAGACGGGTTTGGACTTTGACACAGGTCTAGTTCCGATCTAGGTCAACTTTGACACGGGTCGGATTCAGACTTAGGTTGAAAATGATCCGGATCTACGGTCTGGCCCAGGTCTGAATAAGACTTCGGTCCATTCAGACCTGACTTAAACCAGGTCTTATCATAACACCTGGTTTGTGCCAGGTGTCATGAAAGACATTAGAAAAAAGAAAAAAACATGAGAGAGAGAGAGAAACAGATCTGGAGCAGGTTTGGCCCAGGTCTGAATAAAACTTGGGTCAATTCATACCTGATGTCCTGGCCCGCCGAGGTACCCCGCTGCCAGTGAAGAAGGGGGAACAGGTTTGAGTGGTGGTGGGTGTGTTCTCTCCCTCCAGCACCGACAGAAGAAAAAGAGGAAGAGAGGAAGGTAGGTATGCTTTTTCACCACTTTCTTCACCGACAAAAGAAAAAGAAGAAGCTAGGAAGCACCTCTTCTCCAACGTCTTGCATTGAGATTGCTATCTCAGCCTGCTAATTCATCCTGTTATGAAAGAAATTGGAGCACAACATAAAGAGAAACGAACTCACCAGCAAGCGTGCAGAGGATTTAGTATATGTTCATTCTAATCTTTGACTACTTTCGCGAACCAATGATGAATACAGGTACTAATTGCTCTCTTAGTTATTTGACTATTTCTTAGTTTCTTCATTTAAATATATTTGTATTTAATATTTTCAAATTAAGTTTGTAACGCAAACAAGGATCATCCAAATTTCGGGATGTAAGCCCAGAAGAGCGTGACTTAGAGAAAGAGCATGATTTCAACATTACAAACATAGACTTATCTGAGCCTAGCCTTACTTCTTATGATGCATTTGATGATGAAGAAAAAAATTATTATGATCTATTACCTCATCGTCATATACATTATGTAGGATATACTTTTGGTACGTAATTATGCATCGTTTGCTTCTTTTATTAGTATATTGAATAATTTACTTCTTTTTTGCTTTACTTATTTAATTATTTTTATAATATATTTAGGTTAATTTAATTGTTGTGTTAGTTTTTATGATGAAGAATAGAATTGTAGATTGTTAATTTGATTTATTGCATGCATGATTATGAATTGATTTGATGATATTATGATAATTGTTTTTATTTCATTAGTGTTACTGTTAAAAATTTAAAATTTATATATATATATATATACCCTCCCGCACCCCCCACCACCACACCCAAGTTTTTTTAAAGTGTCGCACTTGCACCCGCACCTATATGACATAGGTCATACATATGAGCATGAAAACAAGCATACACATGCGTTAAGAGATATTCAATGGAAAAATACAACATAAAAATTTTGTATTTTGAAAAACATAACACATATAAGAATATAAGAAAGGGCATACTTTTGTAAAATATAATTTTTCACCATACATATCCATGGTCTAAAAACATATATTTTATATATCAATAGACAACAAATCGTAGTTTCGAAAAGAACATTTTAATATAATCTTTTAAAAATACTTACCGTACATATGAAACCAAAAGGGCCAAGATACATACCGAAATGTGAGGACCTTGAATCCATACTATACAAATCTTTTCCAAGACCACGATGTCTCGCTTTGATACCATGTCATGAAAATGGCACAAATCCCGATGCACTTCGGAATGAATATCAAGAACCAAAAATATAATGTATTTGAATACACACTCGCCGTAGAAGAAACAGTGGAACACAATTATAAAATGAATAATTTTATTAAGTATGAAATTTAAATAATACAAAAAAAAATACAAAATTACAAACAACCTCACTACAAACACTCAATGATCAAAAGCCTAAAAACTACCCATCAGTCTCTCAACCCATACACTTGCACGTACCTACATCTTTATAGAAAGAAGAGGGGAGAGAAGATAGACAAAAGGGGCTAAAAGGGAGTACCCTTCTAGCCGTTGGAGCTAGTCCAACAACTAGAATTCTAGTGCCTCCAATGGCTAGAAGTCAACCTAGGTTGACTAAGATATAATATATATACATATATATTATATTACATACAAATAAATATATATATATATATATATTAATATATTATATATATTAATATATATACATCCATATATACATATATATACATCCATATATACAAAGAAAAGACATCCATCTTAACATGCGGGACCCGACCCGCGGCATACTCATATCCGTGTCAACACGGGTACAGCCGCCCAAATGGCATGTCACGGTTACATAGTATTTATTAAAAAATAGCCACAACCCCAAACTTACAAGAATGATTATTTCCATTAGTTTTGAGCTTAAAGAATCATTTAAATTCAAATAATCAGTGCAAACAATAACAGGACAATGAATGAACAAGACAGGTATGAGCATATTTATACAACTTGCATCATGACCCATGTTGAAACTCCAGATTAGAGATCATTAATACCTTTAAGTGCATTTTAAAACTTTACGCACTAAGCCATCATGAAAGCAGCAATTCCACGGCCAGATCATTTCAATCAATATGGAATTGAAACATAAAATCATAAAGCATACAATTTTATCAAGAAGCAAAAAGAAGAACACATGGTGTGCGTTAATCTTTCACCAATTTTCTCTTGCTTAAAAACTCAGTCCAAACAACATAACAGATCTAGAAAAGCCAATGAGAATTGAAACATGGATAAAACTACCAACCAATGGCAACAGATGTGATTCTTGCTAGCTAAAAGGTAATCCAGAGCATACCCTAATTCAGCATACGCTATCAAAAGGAAAGAAAACACAGCAGCCATCCACATAATCAGGGTTAAGGCCAGATCACATAGAAAGATCACAAGATTCAATAAATCAAAAATGGCATAAATCCCAGACCTTTACTGACACTTCGTCCTAGATTGTTATTTGTCCGTAATGGATCAATGACATTGAAATGCTTTGACACGAAAGGTTGCCCTTGATTTTCCTGCACTCCAGGGTAAACAGCATATACTGTGCTACATGCATCAAGAAAGCGCTTGCCGAGTAATAACTCTCCAGCATCTTTCCTAGGAGGTTCCGCTGCATTATTTTTCAAGTCTGAGTATGAGAATATGGGCTTCAAGCTATCATTTAGTTAATGCAAATTATGATACAGAAAAACTCAAATAGAAATCTGGACTACCTGTTATGTCAGGAAGTTGACTAATAGGGACAGGGCCCCAAAGACTAACGCAAAAGTTTTCCCAGTCAAAGTTACTAAAGAACTCCAAGAAGCGATAAAGAACCTAAGAAGGTTGTAGAGAACATCATCCAACTGCAGGATTAGTAAATAAAGCAACTACCACACATATGACTGCAGAAAAACAGGCAAATTCAATTACCTCCAGTGGTCCAGTGAAGGAATTATTAAACACATGAAATATATACAGAACCAAGGTCTCTAAAGCATATGTAGAAATAAGTCCATGGTGGGCCCCCAATATACGGCTCTCATAGTAACACCAAGCCTTTATCAATATGATACTGCGCTTGAATAAATGATTTTGATTTATCAAATTGTCAACCTACAAGAATGGAAAATCTATCTCAAAATACAACTACTAGATCAACAGCTAATAAATTTATCTGATGCTTCTCCTTGATGTCAATTTAAATTTGCATGTAAATCTTCAGAACACCAGCACCTCACCTCCTCAAGAAAACAAAGCGTACATAACCCACCAAGCTGATTAAAAGATATATCCACCACAATGTTTTCTACAAGGCACTTGATTATCTTCACCTAAAAAAAATAGAAAAGGAAAGCCAGCATTTAAAAATATATATTAAAATCCTACAGTAAATAGGCTAAGAATCAGAACACAATCATAGATGCAGCACATATTGTCAGACATATAAAAGATCCCAAGGCTGTTGCATACAGATGGTGGATTGCTCAAATAAAACATGAAAGGAAGCAGGAAGAAAAAATAATTTAATGGACATGGAAAGAAATAACAAAATCTGAAAAAGAAAAAGAGGAAGCAGTACAAGGTTCAAATGTTTCAAATTGAACAGATGCTCAAAAGTGTACTTGTAGATTAGTCACTGGAAACAAGGGCTAACCAAACAAAAAAGAAAGCAAAGGGAGCAAGGAATTTCAGTGAACAGACTAAGCAGAATTTGCACCAAGACAAATGGACCCCAGATTTGACTAATGGAGGGACCAAGTAAAATAGACTCTACATTTGACTACTGGAAAAAGATGGGACCAGAGACCAAACAAGTAATTGGACGTATAGTGACTTAAAGTCACTAGATGCCTCAACTATCAAATAGACACTATTTATAAAAGAAAGGTGCACTCGTGTGCTATTTCTCATCAGAAATCCTCAGATCATGTGCCTTTGTTAATTTCATAAAGTTCTCTTTCTAGAAGTATGGACAGGGGTGTTCAATATCAGATAGTCGAACAACACAGGAACTCATTGGTAGAATGCACAATGCCTGACTATACTGACTTTACCTGTCCTCAGTTATTTTAACCTTCTACTTCTAACAGCCTCATACAAAGACCTCACCATGCTTGGACCTTCGGTCAGCTCCTATGCATTGGGCTTTGCCTAGGCACCGCCTGAAACCATGATGCAGCATAAAAGGGAAAAAAGAAAGAAAAAAAAACTGCATGCCGTCATATGATTTTTGGTGACTAGGGGAGCATCACCTTGTCACCAGCCAGCACCACCTAGGCTGATAAGGTGAGATCTAGTCATGTTTTTTACTAGATAGGCAGCTCCTTTTCCCGAAAATGCAATATGAACACCTTGATGGCACGCCAATCAACTTCACTCTACGCTTATCTTATTCTTTCTTCAAACCATCTTTTGCAATCATTGGCTTTTCTACATAAGAAAAGCAGCAGTTTTCCCCATTTTTCTACCTAATGAACACCCTCTCATAGTTAGGCAGAGCCCATGTTGTGACCACTCACATGACTCAGGGTAGGGTCAATGACCTAACCCCAGAAATCTTCCTATTTTTTTCCTCCAATAGTCTCTTACATGAACAGATGAACTAGATTTTAATCTTTTCAGATTTTCAAGGGATACGCGCAACATTGGGCAGGTTTAAAATGTCCCTGTAAGAGTTTTATTCTTGCCCACTTGGTCCAGCAGGGATTATAAGTACATGCTTGACCTCAAAGCATATGAAAGGAAACTCACAGTTCCCATATACAATCAAGTTTTTAACCATTAGAGCCTTCTAATCAAGGAAATTGTCAAAGTCAATCCTCCTAACAGATTGAAGAGCAATCAAAGATCAAAGGCTAATCATTGATCTAGATGCATTATTCTAACCAGCTAAAAGTATTCAATTTTTTTCTTTACTAAAAAATCTGCATATTTTAAATCCAGGGCAGGGATTCTATATAAAGAAAAAGATCAAAATTAAGATATATATGGTTGCAAAAGTTCTACAAACCTTTGCCCATCTTACAGAAGAATGCACTATAATTTGATGGCCGATATAGATACCTTTGCAATGTCTATTTTTGCAATTCAAGCAAGTTGGGACTTTTGTCTCTGAAGATCAGAAAAAGCTTGGGGAAATAAATGATTATGTGGTGTTTGGTTAATTAGCTAAGTAAAGAACAATGAGACATTTAAATTTGGTTGAGCAACAGGCATACATGCACATCATGAATGTACCCACATTTCAGCATATGCAAAGAAATTGTGAACTAATGGAACAGACAAGAAAAAACTGTCAAAGTCCTTTTTAAATAGGACAAATGGAATAAGAAACATAGACTGAATTTTCTCCAGGATATCAAAATGTATCATTTCTGTCCATGAAATGGTTTAGTGTTCAAAGTAGAGATTCTAGTTGGAGTAACCACAAAGATTACAATTTTGAGACTAACAACTAAACAAACTACAGACAGACTACCTAAGCAAGACCAAAACTCAAAGACCTCAATAATGTCAATGCCAACACAAAAAGACAAAAAGGAAAAACAGATCTTCAATGAACATATAGATACCTATTCACTAGTATGTACATGATTTTGTCCACATTTAAAACAAAAGAACAATCAGAAGTAGTTTCACAAGCGTGGAAACAGTGCTTGCAAAGGCCCTCAACATGACCAGGTTTTAAGCACTCAAAAAGTAGCAGACTCTCCAAAATGAAAAGCATAAAGACTGCTCATCCACAAAGCACATCAGCAAAAGAGAAAAAGATAGATTCCAAGCTACCCAAAAAACGAATAAAAAGATGAAGCAGGTAAAATAACCCTGGCATACACATGTGGGAGCCAAAATACGAGGAAGAGATACGGAATACACACTTCTGCTTGAATGTACTGAACCTCCTTTACACGAAACTCTGCATTCTCTCTCTTCTCCTCAATTTCAAGCATATCCCGGACATCATTTGCCCACGTATCCTTTAGATTCTGGTTCTTGCTGAAGGCCGTCAAATCAATATCTCCATCAGGCAAATAGGTCTTTAGAGGAACAGAACCAAAGGTGAAGACCTATAGATTTCTAAGAATGTTAGTAATACCCTTCAGAATGACAAAAGATATTCAAAAGAATATGCTCAAGAAGGTATAAAATGAATGTGAAATGTAAAAGTAAAACACAGAAGTCAATCACAATAACCAATATTATGAGACAAGCAAAGAATAAAAAGGTCAATCAAGCTACATAAGCAAGCAATATGGTTTTAGAGGAACAGCGTCATGCATGTGTGTTGGATCGTTCCAGAAACAATGAAAAAATGAATTTTATGGCACCACAAAAGAGAAGCATTTTGTTACCATAAATTAATCCGTTTGAGAGAGAGAGAGAGATATGCATAATGACTGCAGACCATGGAACCAACATCAAACGGGCTCTGCTACTTCATCTGTCCACAGGATACCTTATCATCAGTTGTCAATATCCAATCTAATACCTTTATGAATGTTTGTGACTGACAATGCCAACAATAACCACATTATTTTCCCCCGATAGGCAAGCCAGAGAGCCCCAGTTCGGTCAGAGTTCAGATCCTTTGGCTAAGATAGTGCAACTCTACAATCCAAGTATCACATTCAAACCTACATAATCTTGCATCCTTGCTCCTACAAGACACTGCTTATATGGCAAAACTTCACCGTTTAAAAAGAATGCAGATTTTAGTCATTCTCCTATCTAAACATCAAAAATTGGACATATGATGGATGAACCCAAGCATAAAGAACTTCTCCAACTCCAAGATAAAACCTAACCTAAGCTACAAGTGACTAACTGGCTGTCTCAGTAATTTCCCTTCATAAATCACATTTGCTAAAATAATGAACCAGTCATTTGCAAGTTATGCTCACTTGTAAATTTGATATGTGTCAGGAAGTTCTAGTGTGGGGATTGGGAAGGGCCCTCCCTCTCTAAAAATTAAAGGGACGTATACATTACATTTACATATAAGTACTTATATTAGCCACTTATGTTCAACACCAGAGACAAAGGCTGGACCCAAAGAGTTGGGAAGCGGCTGCCAATTTTGGTCCTACATCTTAGAGGGCAATGCACATTAAGGTGCCTAACTTCCCCCCTCTACTTTTTAAATTTTCCTTATGCTAACTTGGCAAATGGTTCTCGGTACAATGCATGTGAGGTTATTTCAAGATGTAAGAAAATAAAATTAATTTTAGTTGCCTATTTAATACCAAACATAAGCACCTGTGCTTCGGTTCAATTTGGCATGAGCTAGGCTTTCTTGCCCCCTGATGGAAACCTTGGCTCTGCAACTGCAGAGTCCAAGCACCACTATAGAATGTCTGGTCCTCCACTACTAACAAGGCACTAGCATTTACCATTACCTAAGATTCTAATAACCATGTCCTTGAATGACAGAAACCTCCAATACCTTCAACACATCGTACAAACGAACGGTATTAGAAAAATGGAGCTTCTCAATACACATCCAACCTCCGGGCTCTTATGAATTTGGCTATGATGAAACCTATTGCAGTAATAAATAGCAATGCTACAAATATAGGGAAAATCTTGTTTCTTTTATTTTTTTAGTAAAATCTTGGAAAATAAAAGTACATATAAGAAACTAGAAAAATATAAAAGCATATAAAAATATAGAGAAAAATAAAAAGTAAACAACAGACAAAAATGTTTTTATTGCACTAATATCATGATAAAATTGAAATATTTTCAAACAGGTGTTATTGTGAAAATGTCATGATTTTTTTGGTATTATGCTGGTTTCAAGGATAAATATCATGATATTTTCAAAATATTGCCAATGTTTGTTACCCATGATCATAGATAAAAATAAACAATGCAAAATGCATTCATGTCCCTGAGGATGTGCAACACTTCCTCATGCCTTTCAGTAATCATACAAAGATTTTTGTTCAGAAAAGGAAATTTCACAAGAATAATCAAGAAAATAGGCTTTTCTTGGAAAAAATAGCTAAAGATGACTATTAATGAAACCTATTATAATAAATATCTGCAAGGGGCTACATATAGCTACTGCTGATTATCTATACAAACCAAGAGTGTACTGTCATAAGGTATTGTGGTTCAATACCATAAGACACACACATGTGTGCATACCCACCCACACCCGCACTCCTAGACGTGCACACACACACACATGACGCATGTACTTTTACACGTACCAAAGCTTGGGGGTACAATCAAGTTCTCAAATCTCTCAGCACCATGCCATAAGAAGGTGCTCATTGCGCTAGTTTTAGCAAGCATGTTCAAAAGTAACAGGAAAGTGACTGATTAACCAAAGTGTGACCCTAGCAGCTAGTGAGAATGATTTGTTCTTCCACAGACAGGCCTTACAGTAAATTTGAGCACAATCAATATTCGAGTTCCAGTGAGCCATGGAAGAACCAAGATGAGTAGGAAGTGCCTACACATATGAGCAGCAGCAGTCCTGACAGCTCTTCTTGTTCTACTGTTTTCAACACTTTCTTCTTCTCTTTTTCTTTTTCTTGGTTGGAGAATGGAGAGCTTTATTTATGGTAGGTAAAGCAAAGTAGAGGTAGGATAAGTAACAGAAGAGGTACCCCATGAACAAAGCAAAAAAAAAAATCATTTCAAAGGCACTATTCATTCAGAGTTTTCCAGTTTCAGGACAAACAGAACAAGCATTACAATGATGATGTCTTAAAAACAAATGAAGATAATTCAGGCCTTTTCCATCATTAAGTTTCATGTACCACGCTTCCAAGAAGAGAGAAACAAAAACAATGCAAAAAGCATAGTTGCATGAAGTTGAACCTTTACCTGACAAGAAAAGCAATTCATAATTAGTTGCTGCACATAATTGGCAACCGCATTCCTTCGCTCTTCAGAAGGTTGATTTGGCTGTATACATGCAATCAATTCTGCAGTCCTCTCTTCTGCTTTCAACCATCTCTCCCTGTCCAGCTTTCGCGTTACACTTGCTGAAACATTCGGTAAAAG
Source organism: Nuphar pumila (assembly GCF_984573655.1). Lineage (NCBI taxonomy): Eukaryota > Viridiplantae > Streptophyta > Magnoliopsida > Nymphaeales > Nymphaeaceae > Nuphar > Nuphar pumila. Next base: position 113,233,068 of record NC_143251.1, on the reverse strand, counting down.
GCCATTGGGCAAAAGGCCGTTTGGTTGCGCCCAGCCTTCATTGTCGCCCATGCAACTTCCTGTAACTAACCCGTGTTGCCTACACTGTCCCTCCCTCTAATGAGAGAGCACCGTCAAAGTCCCCCTGGGAGCTGTGAAAGACATATACCTCAATGAAGTAAAAAATGACTCAACCATAAGATTTTCCTCTTGTAAGAGCCTCCGTCCAGAATTTCAGGCAATGTTCAACAACTATTGAGCCCATCCATCACATTACTCATACGTACACAACTCGCATTACAACCATCATTACCATATAGCGTGCAGGAATCCACCTGAATGAACGCTACAAGAATGCACAAAATTACAGACCAAAATCATCAATCCAAATCGGTCACAACAGCCCCCCTCCCAACATGCATTCACTAGGCCCAATACATACTGCAACATGAAACGAGGTGAAACCCACTTTTCCCTTCAAGCTCAACGGCAGAAAACGAATTGCACACACCAAAAGAAGTTACAGATTTCCCAGAATTTCGCTCCTCCAAGAACTCAAATCAGTACCTCAAAAAACAAACTATCCTGCAACAATAAACAACATAAAAGAAATTACTCAACATCTTGAGAACACAATTAAAAACACAAAATCTCATCAAGCCATCGAACAAAATAACAGAAACACCAACGTAGGTCATGAAATCGAATCGATAACTTTCTTAGACTCTCCCCACTTAAAACAACAAAGGGACCACACATTGAAACTCACGAAAGAGTAACCCTTCCAATAAATCAAAAGCACACCCAATTCACCGAGAAATTTAACAACCCCACGATGAGAAATCCAATGAAGGCAGCGACCAAGAAACAAGAAGCCGAAATAGAAACCGCGGAATCAAGCGGGGCAGAAGATGAAAAAGGGATCAGAAAACCGAAAAGTGAATTAATGGAGACACCATCAAACCACATAGGCACCACCAATCGGAATCAAAGCCTATTTCTCCCCAAATACTCAACCGATCGCCAAAAAACGGAAAATGGGGCACCCAAAATTTCGAGCACACACATTCAGAAACAGCACAACCCACACTGACAGAGTCGAAACCCAGTAGAAAAAACGATGACCCATCTCAAAATCGGTATCGATAGAGCAGAAGAATCCGAAGAAAATGGAGGTAAATGGAAGGAAAGCAAACACCAAAGAGCCACCTTTGCTTCTTCTTCTCTCTGGTTTGGCGAAACGATGAGAATAGAAATATGGGGTTATGGTGGTAGATCGGTTTATATTAGTGGTTATACAAGAACCCCTCAAGGGTTTGCTCTCTCTCTCTCTCTCTCTCTCTCTCTCTCTCTCTCTCTCTTCCTTTTTTTGCCTTTTTTTGTGGGTGTTTTTCCTTTTCGGTTGCGTTGAGAAGGGAAGAATAAAGATAAACAGAAATGAGAAGCAAAAGAAAGAAAATGGATACTGTTAGCCACCCTTTTAAAAAATCTATTATTTTTTCACTCAAAATAAAAACAATTATTATTTTCTGTATATTTTGGGTCAGCGTGAGTTTTGGCATTTCTGTTTAAAATTTAGAGGGAAGTTGGGATACTCTCTTTATCTTTGGCTTTGTCCTCCCACAATTGATGATCCAATTATTTTTAAGGCAAAATAAGCTCACGGCTTAAGTCAGGGAGCACGCCCCCCGCCTTCTTCCTTCTTATTTTGGTTTTCTGGGTGACTCTTCTCTTTTCTTTTCTTCTTAGGGATAAGCACCCCCTTGTCAGGGTTAGCACTTACTTAGGAAGCCTTTACATCATTAGGGTTACAACCCACTTAATTAAGGCTTTTGGTTTTGGGTTGGCATTAACCCCAAGGAGCCTTCACTTCATAATTTTGATGATTGTTAAGAGCATAAATGGTGCTTAGTGAAATAAACAATCCTTAATGAGAGTAGAGCTTTTTTATTAAAGGATCATTATGATTTATGCAATGTCATACACATGTTCAGGGGCGGAGCCAAGATCTAAATTAGGGTGGGCACAAATACAAAGTAAAAAAAGTAATTACTAATAAACTATATTAATTCATGAAATTAAAAAAATCAAAACTCTAACTGATAAAAAAACTTTATATTCTAACCAAAATAAAATTAAGCAATATTTATGAATTCATGCCTAATGATAATTAGAAAAAAATACAAAAAAAAAGCTTAAAACCATAACTAAATATTTATGTCATTTAAAAAAAAACTAAATCAAAATCTTAATTCCTACAAGCATAAGGGATTATCCATGTATGTTAATTGATAAAAAAACATAATATTCTAACCAAAATCAAATCAAAAAATATTCATGGATTCATGCCTAATGGTAATTTAAAAAAAAAAAAACACAAAATACCCTATAACCATAACTAAATATTTCATGATATTCTAGAAAAACTAAATCAAAAGCTTAATTCCTACAAACATCGTAAATTATGCATTTATGTGAATTTATAACAAAAGCCCCTAATATTTTAACCAAAATCAATCACACAATATTAATGGATTTATGTCTAATGATAATTTTAAAAAAACACATAAAACCATAAAACTTATGTCATTCTAAGAAAACCAAATCAAAACCCTAATGACTACGCACATTATAAATTATGCATTTATGCTTATTAATAAGAAAACACTAATATTCTAACTACAAACAAATCACACAATATTTATAGTTCGGTAATTAGAACAAAACACAAAAAAAAATATCTTAAAACCATAACTAAATATTATGTCATTCTAAAAATACAAATCAAAACCCATATTCCAACAAACATAAAAAAACTATGTATTCATGTTAATTAATAAAAAACATTAATATTCTAACCAAAATCAAATCACACAATTATTCATGCTTAATGGTAATTAAAACACAAAAAACAAAACAAAACCATAAATTAAACATTTATGTCATTCTAAACACACAAAATCAAAACCCTGAATTTTAACAAACATAATTCATAAATATGCTAATTTAAAACAAAATGCAAAACTCTCAATTAAAATAAAAAAACCCTAAAACTCTAACAAAAAATTCAAAATAAAAATAAAAAACTTAAATCCTAACAAAAACCAAACACATAAGAGCTTGATAACCAAAACTAAGCATTCACTAATGGAAACATGCTTAATAATAATTAAAATAAAATAGCACAAAAAGACCCTTAAACCCTAATTACATAAATTTTCATGTCATTTGAAAAACCCAAATCAATACCCAAAGTCATAAAAAAACATATATTTAAGCTAATTTGAAACAAAAATCCCTAATAATCTAACCAAAATCAAGCATAAATTTCTCATGTCTCATGCTAATTGAAGAAAAAAATACAAAAAAAACTAAAACCCTAACTAAGCATTCATAGTATTTAGAAAAAAAAACTACATCAAAAACCTAAACCTTAACAATAAATCATGCTAATTTGAAAAAAACAAAACCCTATAAAATCAAACCATGTCAAGCCTTTTGAGAAAAAAAAAAGTTTGGAAAGAAGGAGACTTAGCGTACCAACCACAAGGGCCGACGCCGGACAGCCCAACGCAATCCACAAAGTTGTGTGTGAGAGAGAGTTTATCCAAACACACACTAAAATTCCACCAATTTGTGTACAAAGAAAGATAAATGAATAAATTACTCAAGACGGGCAGTCTTTGCCTTGTGGGTCTTAGTTGTCCCGTGAGAGATTTCAACTTTCCATAGAAAAGAATAAAGGCTGAGCCAAGACAGATAAGTGGTTGGCCTCATAAAGGATACGAGGTTGCCTGCCAAAAAAAAACTTTTTTGGAATGGCCGCAAAAGGAAGAGGTGGCTGGTGGAGATGGTGGTGGTAGGCAGTGGAAGAAAGTAGGGGCTTGGCGATATCACGGGGAGGGCGGAGGGCCGGAGAGAGAGACTGGTGCGAGATTTGGGGAAGGGGAGGGTTGGGCACAGGTCATCAGTGCCTGAGGGTCAAAGAGAGAGAGACCCACTGCCCATGTGCTCTGAGGGTCAAGGTGGGCACTACCCCTTTGAAGGGTTTCTACGGGTAATTGTGGGTACGTGCCCACCCTCCTCTTAATGTGGCTTAGCCTATGTACATGTTACTTACATGCCTTGTTGGCTTTGCGTTTGAGAAACTTCAAATGCTTTGTTGTGATTCTATAACCTTCCAATAATGTCACTATAATCTTCATCATAATCAAACCTGAAAAGAATTCTTCCTAATAACCTTCCAATAATGTCACTTTGTTTAGGAGATTATTCGTCGACATGTCAAATCCTGGATATCCCAATTTGAGGATTTTGAAGCCGTGGAATTTGTGAACACCCAACACTCTTTGTAAGATGGTATTTGGCAATTGACTAGAGTTAGACATCTTCTCGTCTGCTGCGCAAAACTAAAAAGAAGTTGAAAATGGAAATGATAACGGAAAGGACAAGGAGAGCTGATCAAGTGATCTGTCAAATCAGTTTTAGAAAAGCGATTTGGCATCCTCGTCGTTTACAATGTACACAAAGATCATAAGGTCGTTGTTGGATGAATTAATGGACGGTCAAGATGTTCAATCACTTTTTTAAAGTGATTTGACAGATCACCTGATCTGCTCTGAATGACAAGGGTGTTCATGTTGGAGTTGCCAAATACAATCAAGCTCTGTTTGGGAATGGCAGTCTGAGGGGGGGTTATGGATGTAGAAGAGTGGTAGCAGCCAAATCCTGGATTTGCAGCTACCATTTTAAAGAGATAATAGTTACCAAATCCAGTTTTTAGTGAAAATACAAAGAGGTGACAGTTTCACCTCCTTTCGAAAATGCACAAACTGCCTCCTCAACATCATTCTTCCAAACAGCTACCACCTAGGTGGTTTGAACCAAGTGTTTACAAAATGCATAAACTCCCATGCAGGATATTATTTCTCAAACGGTATTTAGCTAGTTTTGGCAGATGAGAGGAATTTGAAGCTGCCAAATCTGATCCCTTCTTTTGGGATTTGTCATTTCAAAGCTCCCAAACAATGGTAGCTGTTGAGGAATTCTTGAATCAACGACAGATCCCACCACCTATGGTTCCAAAATAGAGTATTAATGACATTGGTGTTTTCTAGGCAATTGCCAACAAATGCCAAACGCAAGTTAATTCACCTAGCTGTCTAAACATCATTTCCTTTTTGCTTCCCCATGCCTTATGGGATTTATATGGAAAAACCTACCATAGGGGGGCAACGTTTGTCTGGTAGGAGCAGCTAGTGCACGTCACTTTGTGTGTTGTGACTTAGCTGGTTTAAAGCCCAATAGTATAGTTGTTTAACTGATAGGGGTCTGCCTAACCCCAACTTGCCTTTAGAAAAACAATTTATATGAAAAAAATATATTTTTTCGATGATCCAAAATCAATGACTATAAAGGTACCAATTTTTTTCAGCTCATAAAAATATATTTTTTCGTTAAAAAAACATGATCCAAGAGTCAATTCCCACTAAATCGAGCATGCTTAACACATCTAACGGCTTGGATCTGTCATAAAACACTTAAAACACGGGGCAAAATGAGGGCAAAATGAGAAATGGGGCCTAGTTCATTTCTCATATATATATATATATATATATATATATATATATATATATATATATATATATATATATATATATATATATATATTCTGTACCATGACACCTGCACATTATTATTTTTATAAAAATGATGATCTAACTGGACAAATGTATTTAACATGGTTTATCTGTTATGGTAGGAGTTTTATCATGTTTAATACACTACAAGGATCGATTTTGAAATAGTGAAAATTCAATGGCTCACAATTCAGAAAAATAAGGGTGTCTCAGAAATGATATAAAACATCATATTTGAGTCAACTTTTAACACATGAAAATGGTAAACAAAACTGCTAAAATGGGTACGGTGCTAAATGAAACATGCTATCTGATTTTAGGATTTTTTTTGCAATTGGACCGTACATATGTGTTCAACATGATTGATTTACTAGAAACTAACACTTGGTTCATGCATTTTGGATGAAAAAAATGATATTTGGTGCATCAAAAAATTATGAAAATGATAGGATGTTTATTTTCCAAACCTTATAACAACTTATTCATGCATTGAAATCAAATACGCCTTGATTCTTGTAGATCACATTTGTATGGTCAGAAATTAAAAAAAACTCCCTATAAATGAATCAATATATAGAGAGAGAGAGATGTGTTCACTAGGCAATATGTACACTCAGTGTATCAATCAAATATTCTAACCTTTATTGATCGGTTAAGCATAGTTTGTTTGCTGGGAAATGTTGTTAAATTTGGTCTGAATCCGCCCTTAGCTGACTCAAAAGGACCAATTCATGTGTCATTTCAATTTAATTTTTTAATATTTTTAAGGGGTTAAAAAATATGATTAATATATTTTTATTGTTTAATGATACGTGCCATCTGATGGTAAAAAGTTATCGATTCACAATCAATTCAATTTCTTCTTAGTTTTTTTAAGAAACCGATCCACCTAGTGAACCGATGTTGTTGCTAGGATCTATACCTTGGATCATGCTTTTTCAAAATAAAATCATGATCATTTAAGTTGTGAAATTTATGGACCGTCAACTTTTGCTGCTCAGCACCGTCGAGGTGGTATCACATGTGGTAAGGGGGTGTCCTGTCTCAAGCTGAAGGCCTGGATCGAATCCCTCTGCTACATGGGGCGGCTGTTCTTCGGGTCCGCCTAACCTCAGCTTGCCTTTCAAAAAAAATGCTGATCAGAAAAAGCCCTATGTGGTCTAAAACCTGTTTATTTTTATTAAACAATGTAGACCACATTTGTATGTCTGATAGATATTTAATCATTCGATTGGATCACACCTCTCTCTCTCTCTCCGTATATACACGAGATTAACACCCTTGTGGGTGAACAACGGGAGGATGCACGTCCCACCTGCTGTTGAAGAAGGGGAAAAAAAGAGAAAGGCCTTTTTTAGTGGCAACCGAAATCACCCATTTTAAGTCGCAATGCATGTGAGTGCCATCCATACAGCTAACCTCTCTCTCTCTCTCTCTCTCTCTCTCTCTCTCTCTCTCTCTCTCTCACACACACACACACCTTGTCGCCCTTCTCTCTCTCTCTCTCATCTCCTCTAGGATGGGTTTTGCGTGATTTTCTTGCCTGGCTCCATGCCCCCCATTCCCCCTTCTTCTGGGGCTTATGCCCCTCATTCTCTCTTTGTTCCAATCAGTTGGCCCTTTCCTCAATCCAAGAGGCTTTAAACGAATGGGGGCTTACTTTCGTCGTGCATCGCCCAGGCATCCTTGTTGCCCTCCTGTTCCGCCTATCTTTTTGTTTGTTCCTTTCCCTCTCGGAGGTGTTTGAGTCTTGTCTGGCCTCCGGTTCATTGTTTCCTCGTGACGTTTGTCGCCTCATGCAAGTCGTTAGGGTGGAACCACTTCAGGCTTGCTGTGTTGGTGCTCTTCTACGGGCCCCATTTTTCTACCATTGCTCTCTGTGGTCAGACGACTCTCGCGTCTGGCAGGAGGTTTCGCCTTCCTGGTAGCGGTCCTTTTCAAGGAGCATTTTTGGTTCGTGTCTTCTCCGGACTCAGCCAGGCGATTGGTGGTGTGCCGCTTGTTTGGTGCTAAATTTTCGCAAGTGTCGCACCTACCTTCATTGTGCCTCGCCCTTCCATTCCAGGCGTCACTCGGTCTGCAAGTGCTCTGGTGATTTTGGCTTTCCTCCTCCTTACGATCGGGATCCATCCAAGGTTAAGATCCTGTGATGTAAGGCCTCCTTCTCGCCTTGGGTGAGGATCGCCAAGCTGCAGGATCCTTCCTCTTCCGTCCTGGCAATCAAGATCGGGTCATCTTGGGTGTCAACCCTTCCAACGTCGTCGTTTTCGATGTCGTTCACGGGTAAGTGCTTCTTGCTTGTTTCGGGTCATGTCTGACCCGGTGATCCTCTCGCACAATTTGCCCCGCCTGGATCATGCAATGCCTTGCTTGTACCAGCGCTCTCGAGTGTTGCCGCCAGCTATTCAGGGTCTCCTTTCAGTGTTGATTGCAAGACTGGGAGGTCGTCCTTATGCTTGGTGGGTTTCGAGGGTGTTATGATTTTCCTTAGCCGGCATTTTTTATCCTCACCTACCCCTTTTTTTGCTTCCCGGGCATTTTTGAGGCCAAGGGAATGGCGCGCTGCCCCTTCGCTTTCTCTCATCCTCGTGCTCGTTGTCCTTGCCTTGGGAGGGTACGTGGGTTTATCGATGCTTGAGGCTCGATGATGCCTTTGGCCTTGGTGGTGCCTTTTTCGGTCGTTGCTAGGTTCTTGTGTCAAGTTGAGATCTCCAAGGGGCCGTGGGCCGCAATCCGCTCGTCTTTCAAGGCTATATCACTCGTGGGTCCTATTTTTCATTGTGGTACTCATTATCGTGTGTCGGCTTATCTGTCGCAGCTTCCTATACGACCTATCTTGGGGCCTGCATGCAACATTTATCCGCCCCTGTCAGTTCCCATGTTGCTTTTCTCTACCACTGTCTATTAGTTGATGAGCACAGTAGTCGACATTGATTGTCGTCTTTGGGGGGCGCCCTAAGTCGCTTGGGATGCTGGGACTCGTATGGGGGGTGGTGTCCGCAACTCTTTTGCTTTTATTCTTCCCCCTCTCGATGACCTTTCCCGAGGCATCAAACTCAATTGCGGTGGGGTTGGCGGTGTTATCGGGTCTGCTATGCCTCGATCTCCCCCCCCCCCGGTACTGGGGGGCTTAGAGGTTGTTCGATCGGTGCGCTGCATCCTTGCCATTAGTCTTGGTGGTGTCTACCTCGGTGGTGTCGAGGGTTCTGAGCTTTGGCATCTCAGTGGCTCCTAGGGCTCTGGGCTTTGGCGTCTCTCCTATTCACAAGGTTTGCTCAAGTCGGGTGTGCTTGCTTCGACTGTCAGCTCATTTCTCGAAGGGTTTAGTATCTGCAGGGGTATCTAATATGCGTCTGCTTGGTGTTTTGGTGTCACCTCGTATACGCTACTTGTTCGAAGAGGGTCCCTTATTCGTGGTGTTGGCTATCGGTGATTGTTAATGCTCCTCTCTGTTATGTCGGATTTCATGCAGTTTCATCCCTCCTTTCCCTTTCTTCGCGGTTGTCGGGCCACTCTCATCATCTACCGCGTTGCATCCCTTCGAGGAGTCGGGTTTCATTGGGCAGGATGTCTCTCCCGTTCAACCATCGTCTTTAGTGGTCGATCCGTATTCCCAGTGCAACCATCTATCTTCCTACTTGGGTTGTTCAGTGGACGTAGCAACTCAGCGTCTTTATTTCTCTTTGTCTCAATCGCATATTCACAACATCTCTATCCTGATGAGGAAGTTGTTCGTTGATATCGTCGAGGATTTGCCTTTAGTGGACATTGATGCCTCTGGTCCCCCTTCTGTGTCCTCGCCTTCCTCGTCTGCGACCGGGAGGATTTTTCCATCAAGGCGGGATGGCGCCTCCCTTAGGGTCGGCGACGGTCTTCGAAGTTTTTCGCATCTTAGTTTGGGGTATCTTCAAGGCGTTCTACGCGGATCCGCTCTCCGCGAGGCTTTCCTAATTTCCTGACAAGAAGATTCTATACTGGAATATCAGGGTCTTGATCTGCCCTCAAAAGCGTCTGTTCCTTGTTAGTTGGATCCGGCAGGAAAACCCTGACCTTGTCGCTATTTGTGAGACCAAGATGGTGGTGGTTTCTCGCTCGATAGTTTCTGAAATCTAGCGTGGAGCGGTTTCTTTCTTCAAGTCATCGTTGCTCTTTGCGGGCGATACCCTTGTTCTTGGGAGACCGTCTCTCAGAGTCTACCAGCTTGATGAAGGCACGTTTTCACTACCCATCGCCTTTCCTCTTTCGGCTAAGCCAGTGCCGACAGTGGTCACCATGGTGTACGGTCCGCACCGCCAGAGCCGTCAATAGAAATTTTGGGCGGACCTGAATAGGCTCCTTTAGTCGTTTGGGGACCATCACCTCATCATGGGTGATTTTAACTGCCCGCTGTCCTCCTTCGACTCGAGTAATCCTATCTCCTGCTCGACTTCTATGATTGGGTTCCAAAATTTCATTCAATCGAACAAGCTGTATTCTGTTCCGCATTATGGCGAAGCTTTCTCTTGGTCCAATCGCCGCTCTCGCCCATGCTACCGTCTGCTTGACCGTGTGCTCATCTCCCCGGATCTGTTGGCCTCGCTAAATGACCTCTCGTGTTATCTTCTCCCTCCATCTGTCTCTGACCATAGTCAGTTGGTTATCCAATGAGGTCATGGATTTTATCGTCACATCAATTTCTGATTTTAGCAATGGTGGATCAGGGAGCCAGACTTTGAGTCTATAGTTTGTCTATCTTGGTATGGCTCGTGCACTGCAACTAGGGCGATTACTCGTTGCATGGCTAAGTGCCATCGTTTGTCTCGAGCAATTAAATCATGACTTATCTCGAGGCATATCAACAAATTTCAACATCTGTGGGATTGGGAGCACGAGCTGTCATTGATCCATCAGTCTCTCTCAAATTCGGCCTCCCTATCAAACTTCAATATTACCAACCTGAATGCTAGATCTGCAGAGCTGACTCCGCTATTACGGTCATGGCGCCTGAAAGAGGAGATTCGCTGGAGGCAACAACCTCATACTATTTGGCTTAAAACAGGTGACATACAAATATTAAACTTTCTTTTGCAATTCATGCAATGCTTACAAATATTAAACTTAAATTTCACCCTATTACCTCAAAACACCATGGCCAACCAACTATGGGTTCTCAAACCTCTCTAAGGGTATCCATTCACACAATTTATATTTTGTACATTTTAATTCACAGAAAAACAAAAAACTAACACCAGAATCTAGAACACATCATTACATCATCTCTCATAATGGAACTTCACCATGTGTATTGGAGTGCAAGGTCCCTGAAACTGTTGTGGTAGAGGAAGGGTTCACTTTTGACCCGACGAAAGTGCAATAGTCCACATCTGATGGGACCACAAATCCCAGGGGTTGGTGCAAATGTAAATTTACATTTAACCTTCTTGCTCGACTTAAATAGTAAGAGTTAATGTTATACCATCTTTCAGAATGACAGTACATGCATAACTTTTTTAATTTTTTAGAACTTTTTCTCAGTGCATATCATTTCACAAGTAAATGAACATGCTAGGTAATTATCCAACAATAGTTGCACTCGGGTCAATACCCATAAATTTCATCAAACCTAGCGTACCTACCCGACCCGCTTTGATCAAATGAGGTTTATGGATTCTGATCGATCCGAATATTGTACAAATCAATCCTATGAAGTCTACATCACTCTATCTCTGGTTTAGATAAAATATTGGGTCGGGCTCATTCCAACCCACTAGGTTTTGATTCAAGCTTACCTCCTCAAATCTGATTTTGATTGACTGTTATATTTCAGATTCAGATTAGGATATGACGAGATCTGGCCCCAGTCTGACCCGTTTGCACCCAAACTTGTGGCTCATAAAAATTGTACCAACCCACAATCATGTTGCATTCACCAAGGCACACTTTAGGATTAACAATATGTCAAATATGGGCTAGAGACAAATTCTCTAAGGGCGAGATATACTCAAAGACATGTCCAGTTGGGTTTAATTTTGTAAAACCCAATTTGGTCAGGTTTAGAACAATGTTGTCAGTATCAGAATCGGACCTGCACCGTTTAGCCGACGAAGCGGATGATACACATTCTCAAGTGAATGGTTCTGAATCGGCCAAAAAGTAATTAAAAAATATTATGCATCAATCAGAATGCGACATGTGTTAAATCCATTAAAATAATATTTAAAAAAATTAATTTTAAACTATTTTTTACATTTATTAAAAAATAGCCGATTGAGATCAGTATCATATCGATTTTCTGGCTATACGTTACGATACGTATCGGCTACTGACAACACTGGTTGAGAAATTAGTAATGCTATATATGTAGACCCATGTAGATGCATGGGTTTAAACATGGTTTTATAATTGAAAAAATCCATTAAATCCACCTTTTAGCACAAAACCTAGGAAGCCAAAGAAGCATATCACAAATGCAATAGTGTCTTAATCTCCCCCCCACCTGCCTTCTTCATGATCCTTGCTGCCAAAACAAGAGATTAGATCCAGATTGAATTCGGATTAGTGTTTTATATCGGATCTATATTCAGTTTCGAACATAGTCCAATTCATATGCACATTTTGCACCCAAAAACCTTGATTTTGGTTTTCTTTTACCTGATCCATTATCACCATCCATAGTTTGGATTCAAATTCAATCTTACAACACTAGATACTATTCAGATTCAGACTGGATTTGGATTTTTACACAAAATTTGGATCAGTTAGGATCAAATTCATTTAAGATCCTTTTACCGCCCAACCAGTGTGATAGAGATGTCAATGAATCAAAACTATATCAGATTATAATCAGAAGCGGAGTTATGCGACTGAATCTGACAAATATCCTAATTTGACATATATCCAAATCCGTTAAGATGTTAAAAAAAGTACATTTGGTATGAGTTTTTCACCATCTGAGTCCAGTGTCCACCTTCGAATCCAAATTAGCCAACATCCGATTAGTCTAATATGGTATTGACCACATCTGATCCGAACACGAACCGTTTACATCCTTGCTCTTGGGACCCACAACGTGACCGGATCCAGCAGATCCAACCCGTTGGGCACAAGTTGGAGTCCCCTCATCAATTCCATTTCTAATCTATAAAGCGTAAAGCTGACTGGTGCATTTGGGTTTGACCGATTGAATCTGAGAGAGAGAGAGAGACGATCGATGGACTACAGCAGAGCGGAGGCGGCGAAGCCTCTGGTTCTGCTGCTGTGCGGGACGCTCGTGTACTACCACTGCGCGGTCAGGAACTCGAGCGTCGTCTCCCTCGTCTCCGACGTCTTCATCGTCGTCACCTGCTCCCTCGCCATCCTCGGCCTCCTCTTCCGCCAGATCAACATCTCGTAAATAAACTCCATATCTCCCTTTTTCCTTCTACCTTCCTTCTTTCTGCTTTTTTCGATTGAGGAAGAACCCGCCTCTCTCTTCTCCATCTTTCTTCTGTTTTTTTTTCTATCGATTCAGCGCCGCCATTCTCGCAAATCTCTTTCTTTATCTGCAATTCTTGCTAGTGCGTTTGCTTGTAGTGTTTTTGTCTTCTGGATTTTGAATTGGAATTGGTGTATTTTTGAGGTGGGATGAACGGGAATTCGTGTATTTCGAGGTGCTGTCTTTGGGTTCAGGGGGAGGGATTGTAGATTAGGGGTGTTCCAGGTTTGGGTACTTAATTAGTTTGGAATGGATTCATGGGGTTGAGAGATGGTGGTGGGATTTAGTACGTATTGGTGAATTGGGTTCTCCGGATTTAGTCCAGATGGGGTGCATTTGGGCTAGAATGCACGGTTTCTGATATGTTTTTTAGTGCTTTTGTTTGTGCCTTTTACCACTCGAATCAAGGAAATTGGGTGGGTTTTTGGAACTGTGGACTTTGGTGATTGATGTTAGCTCAAGATGGTTTGCTGGATATGAGAGATACTGATGAAATTTAGTGCAATTTGGGAACATGGGTTAATGAATTTCGGAAAAATGGGGTCTGTTTGGGTCTACTACCTGGGTTATTTACATGCAAGTTTTAGCATTTAGGTTCTGGGTCCTGGAGAAATTCAAAGAAAAATGTGCTTTAGAATTTCGGCCCTTGATGTTAGGCTCTTGCTCAATTGTTATATAGTCAGATTGTCCATTGAACTTGTACATGGGGTTTCGAGGAAACGGAGGAAGTCGCTCGTGATGTTAGGCATTGTTTTTAGGAATGTGTCGGTCTCATACACTTATGGTAACAATTTTGAAATATGTCGTTAGGGTGATTTAGTTTCTATGCAGGGTGTCTTCAGAGATTTTTGCATATAGATTTCTTAATAAACACTGCAAGATATATGTTAATTTTCTTCTTTTCTGGCTGCATGGGAGATTATGGATGCATTTGTCTTGTTATCCTGTTATCCTAGAGATTTAGAATAATATATGGTTCTCCAATGTGACATCCTAGCTGAAATGTTCTGAATTGTGGTTTTGCCTAAATGGCAATGATATTCATTTTTTGTGCTATGACAATGTAGGGTACCTGTTGATCCTCTTGAATGGCAGATTTCTCAGGAGACTGCTAACGGAGTAGCTGCATGCATGGCTAACACTATAGGTGCTGCAGAGTCTGTATTGAGGGTTGCTGCAACAGGGCATGACAAACGACTCTTTTTCAAGGCATGTGATATTTCGTCCTTTAAGTTTCTCTTGAACTGTCGAAAATGATTTATTAGTTGTCTATACTTGCTTTGCTAAAGGGCAAATGCAGTTTTAATTCTCATACCTTTGTTTTGTCCTGTTGGAATGATTCTTGTTATTCTATTTATTAGTTACCCTACCTTTACTTGCTTCACTAAGGGGAAGGTGCAATTTTATTTCTTATAAGTTTCTGTAGTACTGCCATTTCTGATTTCTTTTGTTGTATTTATTAGTTGTCCATGGTTGCTTGGTAAAGGGAAAACGGGATTTTATTTCTCATTCACTGTTCATCATTTTCTTTTAGTCTTTTCTCCTTCTCTTTGTTCTTTTTCTCTCTGCAACATCCTTGCATGTCATTTTTTAGATGTTTATGGAGATTTAGTGGTTATTATGCCACAATTCGCACTCCTACCCTGATGCAGTGGGGGTGTCAGCTTGCTCGTCCTTGACGATGACTGTCGAAAACATGACTCTCATGTTCGTGCAATGATCAGAAAATGAAAGAAAAAGTGAAAGGCCCACCGAAACGATGGGGCGCGTTTCTATTCACTGGAAACTTCAAGGGACAATATAGAATATAAAACTAAAAGAAAGGACTCAAGCAATTAACTGGAATACTGAAAGAGAAAAACAAAAAGGAAAGGTCGGCTGGAAGAAAACAAAACAGGAAACGTCAAAAGCTGCTGCTCTTCAAAATTTCTGTGTCCCCCGCACGCAACCCTAGATGAGGCTTTTAAAAGCCTCATCTGGATCCCGGTCACAGGTTCATGCAGTATGAGTCTGGGTCCATCCTGCCCTGCATCATTCTCCCCTGGTGAGAAAGAAGTCGGTTCTGACGACTTGTTGTCTCCACAGTAAGCGTATAGATCAGACACATTAAATGCAGGAGAAAGGTGCCAAGTTTCGGGCAGCCCAAGGAGGGAAGATCGGTCAGATAGGCTCGCTAGCCGGGGGAACCCGGTCTCCTTGATAGGAAGGAGAACTATCTTATGACCCTTAAAGTGAAATGTGTACGTGTTCCTACTGAAATGAAATGGGGATCTTCAAAACACGAGCTTAGATTCACAAGGGCAAGTGTCAAGAATGACACTAAAGCATAACCCTTAAAAAAGGGTATAACTGGAAACAAAATAAAAATAAAAATGTATTCTTTATTGATATGAAAAACCAATTGCTTAAGAAGCATTGAAATGAAATACAAGAGGGCCTGCACCCCTTTATATACACAGCTGAAAGAGGACTCAATAGAGCTGTTGGACACAGTCCAACAGCTCTATTAAGAGCTATTGGAATGTGTCAGTCAACAACTCTATTGCTAGTCAAGTCTGGACAGGACTTGACTAGCAACCGTCATTCTAGTTCAAACTGAACTAGATGACATAAAGACAAAAAAATAAAAATAAAGGAAAAAAATTACAGAAAAGAAAGAAATGAAAATTGTATTTATATATATAATATATATATATATATATATACAGTTTTACATTTTAACACTCCCCCTCAAACTTACGGTACAATGAGCGAAAGTTTGTCTAAGAGAAAGTGAAATCGGGGAGCAGCGAGAGGCTTTGTAAAGAAGTCTGCTAACTGATATTCTGAAGTGACATATGACAGATCAATTATCCCGTGTAGATATTCCTCTCTGACGTAGTGACAATTCATTTCGATGTGTTTGGTGCGTTCGTGGAATGTTCTGTTACTGGCAATGTAGATCGCACTTTTGTTGTCACAACACATTTATGAAACTTTTGTTGCTTCAGCTCCCATGTCAGCAAGCAATCGTCGGAGCCAAACTACTTCCATGGTTGTGGTTGCCATGACTCTGTATTTAGCTTCTGTGGATGAGAGAGATACCTTCTGCTGCTTTTTACACCTCCACGAGATCAATGATTCTCCTAAAAAGACACAAAATCCAGTGGTTGAGTGTCTGTTATTGGGATCAGCTCCCCAATCAACATCAATATATGCAATTAAATCAAGAGAAGAGAAGGAAGATAAGAAAAGTCCTCGTGAAAGAGAGGACTTGATGTATCTGATAATACGCATGACTGCTCCCATATGAACAGAAGTAGGAGCATGTTGAAATTGACTTGCTGTGTAAACAACATGTGCTATATCTGGTCTGGTAATGAAAAGATAGGAAAGTGCCCCGACAAGCTGTCTGTAAGGAGTAGGGTCTGCAAGAAGTTCTCCATCATCAATCTTCATTTTAACATTAACAACTTCTAGAGTGTCAACTTTCTTATTATCAGTAATACCAGACCTGAAAACAATATCAAAAGCAAATTCAGTCTGAGATAATAAATATCCTCTAGGAGAATAAGCAACTTCAATGCTTAAAAAATATCTCAACAAGCCCAAATCAGTCATTTTAAAATGAGATTTAAGAAGTGTTTTGATTGTTTCAACTCTCTGTTTATCGCTTCCGGTGATGATCATATCATCCACATAGAGAAGAAGCACAATGATCCCTGCATCAGAATTCTTAATAAATAAAGCAGTGTCAGTTAAACAGAATTAAAAACCAATATCAATCATAACACGACTAAACCTATCATACCAAGCTTTTGGTGCTTGTTTAAGTCCATAAAGAACTTTTTCTAAGCGAAGGACTTTACCCTTAGGAATACTTAGACCAGAAGGGGGTTCCATGTATACTTCTTCAACTAGCTTTTCATTTAAAAAAGCATTTTTGACATCCATTTGAAAATAGACCATTTTTTGATAAAAGCTAAGGCAATTAAGGTTCAGACAGTTGTCATACGAGCTACTGGAGCAAAGGTTTCTTCATAATCAATCGCATATTCTTGGGCATAACCTTTGGCTACTAAACAAGCTTTATATCTTTCAAGAGTCGACATCCTATAGTTTTCTTCCTTGAGGAAGATCTTAAATATTCCATGTAGAAGCCTTTTCAAGTGCATCTAATTCAGCTTTTATGGCTTCTATCCATTTGATATCATTTTTTGCTTGAAAATATGTTAATGGTTCTTCATATGAGTGAATTAATGCAATAACTGCCCTATATGTGGGTGAGAAAGACTCGTATGATACAAACTTTCCTGGAGGCCTCGAGACTCGGGATGATTGTCTAATTGGAATGTTAGAATATTTTTCAAGTGCACATGGAGGATTAGACTCTTGTCGCCTGAAATATTGAATACTAGTATCTCTATGAACTTCTTCATTTTCAACATTAAGATCAATAATTCTTTGATCATCATCAAAGTTACAGTCAAGGTCATATTCATCAGATGTTGATGTTAGATCTAGCAAAAAGGAGTACTCAGTGACGCTTTTTAATTTTCTAAAATCAAAGAAGCTCTCCTTTTCAAGAAAGAAAACATTTCTAGACACATATAGTTTATTATTTTTGAAGTCAAAACATCTATAACCTTTCTGGTTTTCAGCATATCCCAAAAAGGCATAGGGAATCACACGAGGGGAAAGTTTATCATTTTTGTCAGTAAATATGAAACATTTGCACCCAAATATTCTTAGTCTAGAGTAGTCTAGAGAAATGTTCATAAGTTTTTCAATGGGAGTGATATTTTGTAACAAAGAAGATGACATCCTATTAATGAGATAGGTGACAGTTAAGGCAACTTCTGCCCAAAAGTCTTTCGGGACTTGATTTGCTATTAATAAAGTCCTAGTGGTTTCTATAATATGACGATGTTTTCGTTCTGCCAGTCCATTTTGTTGAGGTGTATAAGGACAAGATCTTTGATGTGTGATGCCATGCAATTTAAGATAATTTTGAAAATCTGTGGATAAAAACTCTCCTCTTGAATCTGTGCGAAAAATAGTAATATCATTTTGAAACTTGTTTTTAACCATATTATGAAAAGTTTGAAAGTATGAAAATACTTCAGACTTATGTTTGAGAAAGTACATCCACGTATGTCGGGATAAATCATCGACAAAAATAACATAGTAAACAAATCCTCCTTTAGAAATTACTGGTGCAGGACCCCAAACATCCGAGTGTATTAATTCAAGTGGTCTTGAAGAGAAAAAGGTTCTGTTCTGAAATGATAATCTTTTCATTTTGCCGAGAATGTAATCTTTACAATCAAATGATTCAGAGTTACAAAATTTTTCTAGATTTGGAAAATGTTGGATTTTGGCTATATGTGTGTGACCAAGTCTCTTATGCCACAGTTCCAACTCTATTTTTTGAATATTATAACAAAAAGCTTTCTTCGGCATTTCCAAAAAATCCATGTAATAGAGTCCTCATTCTCTATGGCCTTCCCCAATCAGCTTGCCTGACTGGTGATCCTATACCCAACAACCATGAGAAGAAAAAAAAATATTACACCCATAATCAGAAATTTGAGATACATACAAAAGATTTAAATTTAATTTGGGAACATGTCTAATTTCTGGAATAGAAAATTTCTTTGTTTTATAAATTTTTTCAAAATTTCCTATTCCTTCTATTTCAAGAGAAGTCCCATCAGCAGTAAAGACCTTTGACACGCTTGTTTTATTTTTAACACATTTGGATAGACTTTGATTATTTGGGGTCATATGAAAAGATGCACCAGAGTCAAGGAGCCAAGAAATTTTACCTAGATCAGAAAAAGATGAGGCTGCTGCGCCGGTTGAAGCTTCAGATGAGGAAGAGGCATCTTTGATGAGAGACTGAAGAATCTCCATTAGTTAGGCCAGTGAAACTGGTGCATCCTGATCTTTAGGCTCCGATCCAGCAATTGCAGCTCTTTTTTCTCTCAGCTCCTTAAGTTTGGGACATTGTGGCCTGTAGTGTCCCGATTCATGACAATGATGACAAATAACTTTCTTCTTATCATAGTCACCATTTTGTCGGTTAAAGTGAGAAGGCCTATATGATCGAACATGATTCTCTGGTCTAGACACGACTAAAACAGAATCATCTTCAATTTTTAAAGAACCTTTCCAGAGACGATTTTCTTCCATTGTTAACTCTTCAATAGTTTCAACAATAGAACAAATTTTTCCCTGGTGAAGTAGGGCCGATTTAGTGGTTTTAAATTCCGGCCTTAATCCAGTGATAAACTGGTAAAAATATTCAACATCGAGTTGTTTCTGATGAAGCTCGATGTCTTCGACACAATGCCACTTTGGTTCTAAAAGAGAAAGTTCTTCCCAAAGTTCGGACAACCCATTGTAATATTCACGAATAGTTTTGTCTCCTTGTGTCATCATTCAAACTTTTTCTTGGAGGTTGCACACATGTGCAATATCTTTAAGAAAATACATATGCTAAAGGTATTCCCATGCCTTATCGGCATGATCAAATTTGGCAAGACTTGAGCATTTTTTAATGTCAACGCTATTGATAAGCCATGACATTATCTTCGCATGAGATATTCTCCATTCTTTCCATTTCTTCTCGTATGAGGCAATAGCCTTGATTTTCTCTTCTTCCGATAGAGGGACCTCTTTATCTCTCTCCTTTTTATTTAGAGATAACTTAGGTTCCGAATCAGAACCATCCACAATCCCCCATAGGCCTTTTCCCCATATATGGTGCTTCATGATTGAAGCCCATGTTACATAGTTCGTATCACTTAGTTTCATAGGCATGATGGTGACTTTATCATTGTCATCCATCGATTACAAGGAGAGAAAGAATATGGATAGAAGAGAAACAAGAAGGAAAATGAAAAAGAAAGAAGAAAAAAAACAATACAACAAGATGCGAAATCTTCCCCAATAAAGTGATAAAACACTTCTCTTCAAGTGGCGAACACTTTTGCAAACGGGCACGGAAACCGAGGCAGATTTTCCTCAAGATTTAGTACTTCCGCGGCTCTGATACCATGAAATGAAATGGGGATCTTCGAAACACGAGCTTAGATTCACAAGGGCAAGTGTCAAGAATGACACTAAAGCATAACCCTTAAAAACGGTATAACTGGAAACAAAATAAAAATAAAAATGTATTCTTTATTGATATGAAAAACCAATTGCTTAAAAAGCATTGGAGTGAAATACAAGAGGGGCTGCACCCCTTTATATACACAGCTGAAAGAGGACTCAATAGAGCTGTTGGACACCGTCCAACAACTCTATTTAGAGCTGTTGGAATGTGTCAGTCCAACAACTCTATTAAGAGCTGTTGGACTGTGTCAGTCAACAACTCTATTGCTAGTCAAGTCTGGACAGGACTTGACTAGCAACCGTCATTTTAGTTCAAACTGAACTAGATGACATAAAGACAAAAAATAAAAATAAAGGAAAAAAATTACAGAAAAGAAAATTGTATTTATATATATATAATAATATAATATAATATATATATATATATATATACAGTTTTACATTTTAACACCTACGACCATCATGGATGGTCTTACGGTCAAACTAGCAGGGACGTCCCAATAGGATGTGACACACACTCATAGAGGCTACATCATACCACACTTCATCGTGGTAATGCTCCGCCATGGAGAATCGGACTAGGCAACACAGGGTGATGGGTACCTCGTTCCCTTTCTTGAACCATGCCATTTTATAGGGTTGGAACACTTTTTCCGTTTTTAAGTTCAAAGTGGACACAATACTCTCGGACACCATATTCTCGCATGCCCCGGTATCAATGATAACATCACACACGCGCCCCTCACAGTTGCACCGGGTTCTAAAAATATTATTCCGCAACCATTTTGTCGGTGCAGACTCTCGGGATGTGGTCAAAACATGACGGATGATTAACAAATTTTCGATGCTGCCATCGAACTCTATGACTTTCATCCCATCATCCCCCTCAACAAGCGACTCACCCTCGCTCTCACTATCGAACGCAGACTCAACAATGCCCTCAGCTAGATGGGTGTTCTTACTCATGGTGGGACACTTGGACGCAATATGACCTAACTCTTGACACCTAAAACAACGAACGATGGACTCACTGGGCTTACATTTGGATCGGGTGTGGTACGCGGGTCCAAACTGATCGGGTTTGCTAGGGTCGACTTCAGGGGTGGACTTAGAGTTTTCTTTCCTAGGGGAGCTCGCTCTCCTGGTTGGGAAACTCGACTTAGGTTGACTGGACTGATCACTACGGGGTGTCCTATGTTCTTGCCTCTTTTTCAATTTCTCTTCCATATTCATGACATAACTACTTGCCTGATCTAATGTCTCGACTGTGATACAACTGAAGTCGTCAGAAATAGCAGGACGGAGACCAAAAGTATACCTCGTGACATGCTGGTCGGCGGTCTCCTCGATATGCACTCGTAGGGATAGACAATGAAACTCAACAGTGTACTCCGCCACGGTACTGTTGCCTTGACGCAAGGTAATGTATTCCTTGCAGGCTCTCTCAGCGTGATCTGAAGGCACAAACTTAGACTGCATTAACTGTTGCATCCCCTCCCAAGTCTGTACACGCTCTAGTCCCTGCCGCTCCCTCGACCTCTGCAACTCAACCCACCATGTCTGTGCTATGCCTCTTAACCGAGTAGAGGCTAGGGAGACACGACGGTGCTCAGCGACATCGTGGTAGTCGAAGAAAAGCTGGACGACATAAGATCAATCGAAGAACTGCTCCACATCGAACCGATCTGCGAACTTTGGAAGCTTCGGCTTCACCCCGTACGTGGAGGGGTGCTCTGGTGTTCTCTGCTGACGGGCCTCCACCATGCCTGCGGGGTACTCGTTCCAGAAGGCATCATCATCCATCACGATCTCATCTCCTTCACCACGATACTGCTCTCCTGGTAATTAATGCTGACGAACTTCGACGACCTGTGGTCGGCGCTCTGGTTGCGCCGGTCCCTGCTGAATCTGCATAGGAATCTGTCTCTATCTAGCTCGCCCGTGAGGGGGCGCCATTTGCGGCCGGCGTTGTGGCACCGATATGACAGGTGGTCCTGCGATAGGTGGAAGGGTTGGTCGGGTCTCGGGCTCTAGGTGGGTTGAAACTGGATAGTATGAGTTTGGGTTATCGGTTGGGTTAGGATAGTAGTATTGGGTTGGATACGGTATTGGATTCTGGATCGAAATTGGGTTAAAGGGTTGATTCTGGTTCATGTATTGGGTCTGATTGGTATAGTATTAGGTTGATTCGCCCGATTGTTTGTGGGTCAGGTCTATCCCTAAACTACTCGTCGGACCCAGATTTGGATAGGGTGGATTGATGATCGAGTTGTGGGGATAAAAGGCTTGGTTTGAACTCGATCCACGATCGATATGATTATGGGTCTGGTTTTGACCCAGCTCAAAATCAAACTGAAGCTCCGTCCGGGTCCGATACAAGTTTAGGTCGGTATTGGATCCATTTTGGGGTTCAAAAATAATGGGTTGGGTCTGATTCGGGACAAACCGCGAACCAAACCCAACTGGGTTGGTCGGGTAAGGGGGTTCAGAACCCGGACCTGCTCCCAGGGACCCAAAGGGTGGTCCCCGAGACCCGGGCCTGGGTCCCGCTGAAAGATGTTCCGGTCTGGACCCTCTCGGGCTCGGACCCATCCACACGGGTCCACCAGCTTCCACCCGCTGGTTTGTTGCCGTAAGGCCTCTGCGCGTGGGACCAGGGGGGAGGACAAGCTCCTTCCCGGGTCGGGTCGCTGCGCTGGGGCCTGCAGCAGGGTCCCGCGTGCTGCTGGGGTCCTGCGGACCAGACCCGACCTGCGGCAGACCCACAGGAAATCGAAGTCTGGGCTGGGGCGCACCCAGGTGCAGTGGGGTACCTGCCAGGAGTGCCGAGTTCGCCTGGGTGCCACCAACTATTGGATCGGGATGACAAGAAGGCCCCACGCTCTGGGCAGGGGTGCGATCAGCAGAACCCAACCGACCGGCGTAGACTGCGACAACAGATGTTTGACGGTCGATGTCGTCACCCGATCCCGCCCCTGTATTCAGCACATCCACTGCACGCGCCTCCCCGGTCGACTCGATGGCCGCAAGCTGATTCTCGACCCCATCTAGGCGCCTTGACATGCTGGCCACGTCACGGCTGACGCGTAGCATGTTCTCTTGCAGTTTGGTCATCATCTCCATCATCGACAGCATTGGGTCTGCGTTGCCGGCATCCTCCTGCTCGTTTGTCGTCGCCGGATCGCCCCTCACCTCTGAAACCATATCGCTGATGAAGGATGAGGCGCAGGCTCTGATACCACTTTGATGCAGTGGGGGTGTCGGCTTGCTCGCCCTTGACGATGATTGTCGAAAACACGACTCTCGTGTTCGTGCAATGCTCAGAAAATGAAAGAAAAAGTGAAAGGCCCACCAAAACGATGGGGCGTATTTTTATTCACTGGAAACTTCAAGTGACAATATAAAATATAAAACTAAAAGAAAGGACTCAAGCAATTAACTGGAATACTGAAAGAGAAAAGCAAAAAGGAAAGGTCGGCTAGAAGAAAACAAAACAGGAAACGTCAAAAGCTGCTGCTCCTCTTCAAAATTTCTGTGTCCCCCACGCGCAACCCTAGATGAGGCTTTTAAAAGCCTCATCTGGATCCGGGTCACGGGTCATGCAGTATGGGTCTGGGTCCATCCTGCCCTGCATCATTAAGTTTCTGTTGTACTGCCATTTCTGATTTCTTTTGTTGTATTTATTAGTTGTCCATGGTTGCTTGGTAAAGGGAAAACGGGATTTTATTTCTCATTCACTGTTCATCATTTTCTTTTAGTCTTTTCTCCTTTTCTTTGTTCTTTTTCTCTCTGCAACATCCTTGCATGTCATTTTTTAGATGTTTATGGAGGTTTAGTGGTTATTATGCCACAATTCGCACTCCTACCCATTGCCACCATGAGTCTCTTTCCTCTGATTAGGGTATTTCTGCTTTAGTTTGATTTGCTGAATAACTTAATAATTTGTAGACTGATGCATCCATGTTGCTTAGTTTCATGATTTAATGATCTTTCTGTTCATGTGATTCTTTACATGAATCAGTTATTTTTACAACTGTTGGATAGAGATGTTTTGCTACCACTATTCTTTACTGTCCTATATTCATGCTTTTGGTGGTGGGACATTGTGCTATTACTATTCCTTAATAAGGGACTTATTATTCTTTTCCTTTGCTTTCTGCGTGGGTGGGTGGCTGTTTACAAGTATATTAGTAAGTTTTCATGTTCCTTTGAAGAAAAAAAAAGTCTTCATGAGTGCATCTCCAAATGGATAGCGTAAAACAAATGAAACTTAATTGGGACTTTGCCATTTTCTGAGTCTTTGGTAGTATAATACCTTTCTTTCTCCCATTTGTGGGGATGCATGGATGCCTTATTTGTCTATTTCATTTTACTAGTGTTCCTTTGAGATTGTGCAAGTAAACAAATTTCCAATATTTTTCTGCAGGTGGTTCTCATTCTTTATCTGTTGTCAGCTTTGGGTCGATTAGCATCAGGTGCAACCATTGCTTATGCAGGTATGTAATACGTATAATGCCCTTGTGTCTCTAATGTTTAAGGGCCTTTCATAAAAGAGCCAGACCTGAAATATCAGCCTGGTACTTGAATGTCATTCTAAGTCAAGACCCAGAGACTGGTAACTTCCCAAGCTGCCATAGATAGAGTCAGACCTGTAGGGAGCTGATCTACTTTGTCTAGTCCAACAGACTCGGTGTAAATAAAGAAAAGACGTGTGGAACTTGAAATCCTGGCCAACTAGATTCCTGTCCAATGCCTTATCTTTCTATGAGGAAACAGAACCAGTAATGTGCCTCTTCTGTTTGTGGGAAAACTTCTGTCCAGGAATTCATTCATAGCTTATTGGTCATTGTGTATAAGCCAAATAAAATCTTAACTTTGAAGTGTGTGCTCAAATTTTTAGCGATATTTACATGTAAAAGATGCATGAAATGGCCAGGTTTTGTTTAAGCTTTTCATATCTTAAAAAATGCAAATTACCATATTGTGTTCCATTTTGCATCGACTTTTGCGTTTGCAATGTTCACAACAAAAAATGTCTTGCGAGATGCTTCAGAAGCTGTTAATCATTCTGGTGTTAATATTCAGTTCAACACAGAATGACAGTTGTCAATAAGCTTTTAGTTTTGGTTCTGCAAAATTTTAAGTTTATTAATCTGTATTCTTCATGCTGGTAATTGTTGGAGCAGGATTATGCTTGGTGTGTTTGTATTCTTTCATGACAAGCTCAGTTCCAGTCAGTTCGTGCCCTGCACAAATTTTGAAACGAAGAGACAGTTTGACCCCTGAACATGAAAGCTTGTAACGTGATATGGTTTGTACATAACCCTTGTGAATACTTGACTGTTAGTCTTCATCTTGCAATTTCAGTTTACTGGACGGACGTGCATCTTGTTTTTTTTGAGTTATGTGGTTGAGAGAGAGACAATAGTAAGAGATTCTTGCAGCAACAAGATGCATGAGATCATATGTTCTAGTTAATCTTGTCGTCCATGTCCATTTAGTTTCACAGTCACATTCAGGAATGTCAGAGCCTCCTATCACATTGAGTTCCAAGAATTCACAACTGGATACACGTCTATGGTTGCTTCTGTTAGGCCCCGTCTCCCTGCTTGAATCTCAGATATGGGGTGAATATAAATCCTAGTACTTGTATCCGAGGATTAAAGACCCCATGTTACATTTCTATGGTGGTCTGGTCAGAAGAGCCCTCCTAGGCCTCATATATGAGGTGGTTATAAATCCCAGTATCTTAGATCTGAGTATTGGAGATCCGGTATTTGCATAAAACAGGGATTTGGCATGGTTCCCAGGACAAGTTATTTGAGGCTCTCTTGGGGAGCCGGTGTTGGAGATGAGATGAGAGGGTTTATGGAGTGAAGAGAATGAATGATGAGTGAGAGATGAGATGAGAGGTCATCTCCACTCTCATCACCACATCCATCTCTCAAATTTGGGCTTCCAAATAGCAGCAGGAATAGGTGGGATTCATTGAATCCCCATCTCTGGATTTCAAACAGAGCTTGATGTTGCCTAAGTTTCTCATCTTGGTTGGCAACTCTGTTCTTTCCACTTCAACTGCAAATGCAGTTCCCTGTCTCACCTAACTGGAACTTAAATGTGAATGTATGTTGGTCCAACTAATGCAATATATATGGATTGCTTAGATTGTTCTTGCTTCATCTAATCGGATTTTGAGAAAACTCCCAGCCTCAGATATGAGTGGATGCCAGTCTACGTTAGGAAATCTCTCTCTCTCTCTCTCTCTCTCTCTCTGAGGCTATGAGCATGTGCAATACTTCACATAGCATCAATGCAAGATCAACATGTATCTCTGTGTTTGATGTACGAGTAGATTTGATTTAAATCATCCTGATCTAGAGATACCCATGGTCTACTCCTAGTTCATGCTTAGCAGTCCTAAGCAGGGATTATTTGGCACTCCAAGTTTTGGGATGAAGTAATACCTTGCTTTTCTTTCTCATTGATTGTTTACTTACCTAAAAATTTGAGTTCCCATGTATGAGCTTGCTTTGCAGTTTCATAAGGGCACTACAAACATCTAACAATGTCGAAAGCCAATAGGCACAAGTTCCGTGGCTCTTGTGGCCAGGATTTTAGACGGGGCTTCTGTAATTCTATAGTCTTGCGAATTAGATGGGTTACTGCAATTCTGTAGTCTTGCACATTACTTGCAACTACAATAACATCACTGAAAGTAAAAAAGAAAAAGGAAAACCTTAGTAGACACAGCTGAACACAATGGTCAAGATGCAGTCGGTAATAACTTCCATCACAGTGTCAAGCACTAGGCTCTTCTTGCTAATTGGAGATGCGTCCCAAACCCAAACATCCAGTCCACGGCAGGAGCGGTTCTGCAACTGTTCCATGCTCATGGTTCGTTGCACTGGTAGGCCATCGTTTGATTTAGGCTAACACCAGAATGGCCGTTCTCAGTTCCATTGGATGCAATTCCAGCTAGTGCAGATATACCCTGATAACAATCACTATCAAGCATGGTTGGGATGTCAAAAGGTTGGCATAGATTCCGGGGGCCGAGTGGTGGGGCAAGGGGTGTTTGTTGCAGAAGCTGATGATTTACAATGTTGGCAAGAGGTCCTTTGACAACCAAGTCTTGTGCCAACTTCACCTGAAAATTTGATCAAGACAAAGGGAGAATCAAGTCGATGCGTAATATTAAAATAGTATGGCAAATTATTTCAGTATCAAGTTGTACTGCCCATAGTACAACATAAGAAGAAAACATCTCATGCTGCAAAGTTGTGAAGATGGGGTCATCTAGCAATGGATTTATTATGTTTAATCCGACATCCAATTTAATATATGGATTTAATGCAAATTTATCTCCTAGTATAAAAACACCAACTTTTTGTTTTGGGTAAGCCAAGGAAAACCCCTACTGACCACACATTTGAGGAGTTCAGTTGGTAAAACCTTTGAGGTCCTCCCTGCTTACCAGGGAGTAAAACCAGCTTCAACTTTGCAGCAAGGGATGCCCTCTGCAGCTACGAACCTTGGTTGTCCCATGTCGATTGGCAAACCATGGTTGCCCCTAACTAGAAAACGGAGCCTTTGTAGGCAAATCACAAGTTTCATGTGGTGTAACTCTATTTACAAAATATCAATGCCTATAGAGCTCATGCTGGTGACCACAAAAACCAGAATCTACCTTAGCATCCCATCGACTTTGAATGGTTAGCTATGCTAGATTAACCTTGACAACTTATTCAAAGGCCTAAGTCTATGCTAGATTAACCTTGACAACTTATCCAAAGGCCTAAGTCTATGCTAGATTAACCTTGACAACTTATCCAAAGGCCTAAGTCTACAATTGCATGAGTTAAAAAGTCCTCACCTACAAGAAGCTACATGGCTTGAGTCAATCCATATGTACCGACCATACTACATTTTTTAGTAGGGGTCCATTTGTTTCAGGGCAAAGACATGGGAAAATGCTAATCTGGTGGGAAAGTTTAGTCCTTTTCCATCATTGGTGAAACAAACAACATTGCAATGGGGAGAGAAAAGTAAAAGCTGGTAGGTGCGCCCCATAGCTTTTCCCAACGACTCCCCTTTCATGTGATTTCTCAATCACACCTCCCACCATATGAAAACTATTTCTTGCCTCAGCCCATGCTAGCGTGTGTTTTTAGAAGTTCGTGTCAACCCTGAAAAAATTCCCCTTCCCAACCTTGCAACAAATAGGCCCTAAGATCTCTCTAAGGATTTGTGTTAGATGGTAATCAATGGTATGAATTCCTACATGAACTCAACGTAGTAGCTCAATGGGGCCAATGTTTCTCATGATGGAATGATATCAAATGTGAATTAATGAATATGCACACCCTATGTTTGGACCATATTTTTGAACTTTGATGCAAAACCTTCTTCTAGAAGAAAAGTGAAAAAGGACTCCAATACCAAGGAAACCAAAAGCTGGAAAATTGGAAACTTGTTGATGTTCCTATGTCTAAGTGATGGTTTGGCATAATGCTCCAAAAAATGATGATCTGAGCAGATGGCTCGCCATGGTTTCAGAAGCTGCATCCATAGTGATTCGAAGCATGATTTTCTAGACAATCGAGGGATGAGCAGCTGATCACATGAGACATGCTGGTTAGCTTATCATTCTTATGTGCACTTCACCTACATAAAGAATTAAGTTCGTATATTTGATGCAATTATTGCTACAACTGATGGAAGAAGAAAAAGGAAGAAACATAAAGTAAACATGACTCATGATGAATCATACCGTTGCTCTTAAGGCTTCAACATCTGACTTCAGAACACGGTTGTTGATTGCTGCATTTTCGCATTGCTGACTGATTTCTGTTAGTTGCTTGTACAATGATGAATTCTTACCTCTAAGTTGATCCACCTGAGCAATTTTATTACCAGGATCAAAATTAAGTGCATGCATACATTCACAATAATCAACCTTAGATGGACACACACAACAGTTAGCCTGAGTAGACTCATCACGACATGCCCTGTTTCAAATGGCCTTTCTAAACTACCATACAATCTACAATAAAATATGACTGCTCCAGAATTTACGATTATTGAAAATATTCCAATTATCTCACCAACTGATTTTGCACTACTATGTTGGAAGGTCCTCATGAATCAACTTTGAAGCACAAGCAACTTGGCTCGAGCACACGACTTGAGTAGAAAACACTTGGTAATCATGGGACAGATATTGACATGGTTGTCTTCAACCAATACAAGTCCCCATAAAACATTAAAATGTTGACTCATACTCTCAGCAGTACATTGGAATAATGATTCTTGGACCAAAAACAAGATTTCCCAGACAGTGTGTTGTCATATTATACACAAACTTATAATGATTAATTTATCCTTTACTACATGACCTCTTGATTAATATCATGTGGTTGTCTTGTTTATAAAAGTCAATATACTCAAATTTGAAACATATATTATAAGTGAGATTATGCATGGAACAGTCGCATATGAGAGGTTAGATATTACATACCTGTGACTCCAGTTCAGTCAAATGTGCTTGCTTTCTTTTTCTAGATCGCCTAGCAGACTCTCTGTTAGATACCATCCTGGACCAAACAGCAAAAGTGCTATAATAAACATTAATGCTCGGGCATATATATGCATGTAATTCTCCTCAAAAGTATACCAACTCCATATGTCTGGAAATATTAAGTGTAGAATTGCATGGTAGTTTTAGTTTGTATAAGACATTCTGTTTTTTGCTGAGTTCCTTTGTGTTTATGTACGAGGATGTGGCTACCTTCCATGTAACTCCAGACATTTGTACCGACACTGTGTACTACTGTTTTTCGGTGATCATTCATGTGCTACTTCTCTGATTCCAGCAAAACCATTCTTGGCAATGAGGCTGATCCAAGGTTGCCAGACTAGGAAGTGAAAGCGAGAAGCGAGATATTTTAAAATTTATAGGAAGCGAGAAGTGAAGTATAAATTTGAAAGCGAAACAAGAATAAAAAAATGAAGTAATATGAGAACTGAATAGGACTCGAAAAAGAAGCAAATAAAAATTAAAATAAAATTGATTATTCATATTTCATGATTTTTTAGTAAAAAAAGTATTTTTTTGTTAAAATCTAACAATGATGGTTACCAATTTAGAGAAAACACATGGGAAGTAAGTGGAAGCGTGATAGGAAGCACATGAAAAACATGAAAAGAAACATGAGAAAAACATGGACAATGCATGTGAGAATAATAGAAGAAACATTGGAGAATCGAGATTCTTATAAAGTTTCGGAAGCGAGGAGTATCACACTTACGAAATGACCACCTACCTAAGAAGCTTCCAGTAACTCTTTGACCTCAAAATATTTCAGACTTTGTGGAGATTATCATGATCATCGATCATCATTCTTCAGTTTGAATGGATCTAAATATTTTTTATACTTGTCATAGATAATTACAATAGTATTGGTTTATGCTTTAGAAAGTCCCTACTCCCTAGTCATTCATTGCATTTGGTACAGGACTGGTAGGTGGTGATATGACTGTATTTTGTACCCAACACCATTTTAAATCCTTTAGCTAAGTCTTTTATGTTCTTACTCAAATGTTGATAAGTACATGTTCTCTAAATGTGATGAAAAGATGGACTGAACTTGTGAAATGCCAGGTCCATTTTGCTGCAGTACATGAATCATTAAAATTTTACAGGAAAAGACACTCTTGAATCTACATAATCCATCTGTAAAATTGAAAGCATTAAAGCTGCACAGACTACAATCTTGGACTAAGAAGCATACGATAAGATGGGAGATTTAGTATAGGTCAGTGGAGGTGATGCAGTGGAGAAAACAATAAACTGGACTCACCGTCTCATGCGTTTTAACTCATTGTTATCCATGCTTTGTTCACTAGGCCCAACTTCAGTTTCCACGTCATCATCATCAGACTGCTCCCTTGATGAACCACTGGTCATCATAGGTGCTTGAGTATCTCCACTTTTAGGTTCACAAGGTGATTTTGGACTTCCATTGATTCCCAACTTCATGCATGCATATGTTAAGCCAGTACATATAGATGCCGAACCTATAAACAGAACATATAAGCAGGTTTAAGCAAATTTTATCTGTGAAGGGATTAAAGGACCACTTACACAATCAGTCACCTAACTACACATCTAGAATACTCATGACAACCACCAAACTAATTTTCAGCTAGAGATCTGGTTTTTAAAAGTAGTCTGTTTGTGAAGCACCTTAAAGATGTTCTCAGCAATAGTGACACAGAAAACAGAACAGTCATCATGTAATGCTTAACCCTTGGTTTTAGGCTTTGGGACTATGTAAGGATGAATCTGAAATTGATATTAATTAGCTGCATTTCAAATAGTTAAAAAAACTATAGACTGACCAAGACATGTCATGGCAATTGGAAGAGTGATGCTATTAGAATACAACCGATTTCATATAGAAATGGATTGTCTCAGTATCTGAAGGATAAGCATATGAGTTCCAGTGGAATGTGGTTGTTCTGTACAAGGGTCTCAGATTTGGACTTCTCTTCAACTTGTAATACATATATTAGCTGGAATGTTTTCATACCATCTTCATAGCATTATCAACATGACCAGGACGACGACACAGGCAAAACAAAGAAAGTTTCCCAGACTAAATCAGATTGAATCACCAGAGATAACGCTAATTCCTGTGGACTGCTCCTAAAAAAGCCACGTTCTGTAGCCAACTTACCTAAACATGAAGATAATAAGAGGTATTAGTGATAGCCATGATATGTACTTCAAGGCTTGGAGATTATGATGCTCAGTGTCAGGCATTTGACAGTGTCATTCCAATTAGTGACAACTAGCTCAAATGTTGTCCATTATCAAACTTGCATATAGGTTAAAGACGGCATTAGAACTTGGAAAGCAGAAAACCAACCGATCAAGCTGTGAACTGATAAATATTGATCCTGAAACTTGAAACAAAGTAGAATTACTTGAGCCCCTGGGAGTTGGAATGGGAGACCATCCAGGCATTGTGAACTGTCCATAGCTTGAAAAGTTGTCCATAGATCCCTGGCTTCAACAAGAACGACATAATTTACAACTATCAGTCGTCAAAATAACAAAGCATAAAATTATGCACAACAATGAGCTATAATCACCACCGAGGTGGTATCCCATGTGGTAAGCGGGGTCCTGTGCCAAGCTGAAGGCCCAGGTTCGAATCCCTCTGCCACATGGGGCCGAAGAGATATCTGGTAGGGGTCTGCCTAACCCCAGCTTGCCTATCAAAAAGAAAAAAAATAATGAGCTATAATCAAAATTCAACGTCCTAGTGGATTATATTTATGTTGACTAAGCCTATTTCACGTCTGGAGTATGTGTTATGTTCCATGTATCCCATCTTGTCTAGATGGACTTTGGGCTGACTCAGCTCAAGTTTAAGGCCCACAGGACCAACTTGGTTGAGACCCTGGATTACCCAAGAACGGTAAGGCTTTGTTTCCTGGTTTATTACTGCTGATCTATTTGGATCATCTTTGTTATGCCAAAAAACCATATTTTCACATTTTTCGGGTTTTTCCAATTCAAAGTAAAGTTCCTTTAGGGGGGAAGGGAAGGCCTTTCACGAGAAAGGACACAGATTTCTAAAAAAATCCCACCAGCTCAGCTTTCTCATGAGAACGCTTTCATGAGGGGGTGGGGATAGGTGGTTGGAAAAACTGGGGCATACTTGTTCCAGCATTTGATGTTGGTTTCACTCATGATAAGACATGAATGGAAAGGGATGCCAGCTCAACAATTTCCCATAAAAATTACATGGAAACAAACAGGCCCCAAATAGGAAACTGGCTTTAGATGTGACTTCTCACATGTCCTGAAAATCAAAGATCCACATTGTTTGAAAATTTTATAGCTCAAAAAAAGAAAAAACTGTATTTCTACATAAAAAAAAATGATCCAAGGTGCGTCCGTTAGTAAGTAGACCATGTCGAATGCATCCATGTTGGATGGGGTGGATTACTTATTGCACCATTGATTTCCAGCTGGTTGGAGTTGGACAGCCAAGCTGCCATGACCAATATAGAGATAAATAAATGATATATATAGTTTGGATACTTCTGTGTTCAATTGGTTTGCTTATTGGATCCTTCGGGATCTAAGCAGTAATTGTCCAGTTGGGTATCCGAATGAGAACCCAACAAATTAAACAACCTAACTACTCACAAGTCACAATCCCTTCAATTTTTATTTGAACTTTCTACTTCTGTCTGGACAGAGTGACACTTTTGCAATTTCTCTTCTTGTAATTGAAGCAAAGATTCTAGAAACAAGAATGCTTAGGGGAAATAATTCATTTATTCTGTGTTTCAGCTCTTGATGCATCCTTTTTGCAGATTTTTTTGACCATTTTTGATGTCGTGGTGAAGATTAATTAGTGCTTTCACTATAGAGGGGTCTATGACCCCTTGAGAATCCTCATTGTTATTCTTTTATTGATTAATACCAGCCATTGTTAGAACCATATTGCAGTCGCTTTTGCCATTATTTCCTTATTGGTTATTTTAAGATTTATTTCTTACTAAAAAAATAATATGCATTATTATTGCCACATGAAACGTGTTTATGTTATGCTTGTGATTGGTAATTTCGATGTTGTGCATGGATCCAAATCAAAACTATATAGAACCAAATCCAAACCATATGGCTGTTACCAGGTTAGATTTTTATCCCATCTGAATTAGATCCAACTTAAAACTCCAATTGGAGTAAAAATAATCCAATTTCCAAATCTGAATTACATTTGGATCATATTGTAAGGATCCAAATCCAATACTATTGTGCCAGATCTGGATCAAATATCCAATCTATTTGCATCCCAAATCTCAGAACGGATACTATATTTGCAACATTTTCCATATCTGTTTGGAAACTAATAGTTGGAGAGGCAACTTGGAAATCCACGTATCATTCCAAACAGCTTCAAATTGTATTTTATTAACTCCTGTCTGGAATTTTGATGGTGCTCCAAAACAGATAGGTGGGAAGTACCAAAATCCACAGAATTTGTGGATTTCATACTTCCCTCAGCTACCTTAGCCTTACTCCGTTGGACCTCAACAAAGGTGGACCTGGTATGGTATCCAAAGTTTGGACCCGATACATGCCGGCATAAAAATGAACAGTGTAGCTCTGAAAAATGTCATGCTATCTTTCAGACGACCATGGAGATGGTATGTCATTTTGGATCTTGTTCCCCTGGAAGACGATCTTTTCCTGTAATGTAATGATGAAACAAACACTTCCGCAGGAAAATGGGGCCACCCCACGTGGCTTGCTATGGGGTCCATGTTTTTCTGCGGGAAATAGCGTTTTCATATGAAAATCCTTGTTGGGAAATGTCTTGCAAACGACAGCTCCATAAGGGCCAGGCTGTTCAAACATAGTGTTCGAGAAAAGAAAACACGACAAAAGCAGAGTTAAACTGGTTTGGCTTGCAGCCTACTTCCACAGGAGGAAGAATCTCTTTTTCCTTCTCTTATTTGATCATACATTAGAATATACGCAATGAGGTTTAAATAGTGAGTGAACCGTTCCCGTCTCAAATGGAAAACCAGCAAGAGAAGAAAACAATTGGGATAAGTGTAGAGATCTCTATCTCTATCGGGAAACCGAGAGAGGGGAGGAGATCGCGGACGTGATCAGGAAACTTAACACTCCCCCTCAAGTTGGTGCGTCGATGTTAATCAGTCCCAACTTGCTTTTTATTTTTTTGGAGTTTGTCCTTCCCAACAGCCTTGGTGAGCATGTCTGCCAACTGGTCTTCGGTTCGTACCTATAGAATAAAGATGATGCCGGTTTGATTTTTTTTTCTTTTAAAATGGCAGTCTACTTTAATGTGCTTTGTCCGTCCATGAAATACTAGATTTGTCATGATGTATATGGTAGCTTGGTTGTCACATCTTAGTTTCATAGACTTGGGGTTAAGATAACCCATAACCTGCAATAAGGCCTTTATCTAAATGAGTTCACATGAGGTGGTAGCCATTGCCTTGTATTTGGCTTCTGTGTTGGATTTAGCCACTACACTTTGTTTCTTGCTTCTCCAAGTCACCAAGTTTCCTCTCACGAGTTTGCAGTATCCTGAAGTGGATCTCCTATCATTTGGGTATCCTGCCCCGTCAACGTCCGAGTATCCAACAACTTCATTGTGATTGTTTCTATGCATAAGGATCTCTTTGCTTGGCGATGATTTGATGTATCTCAAAATTTCTGTAAACGATTTCTAGGTGAGACAATTTTGGGTTGTGTATGAACTGATTGATGAGATTCACCGCGTACATAATGCCAGGCCACGTGACTGTAAGGTATATGAGTCATCCTACGAGTCTTTGGAAGCGGCCCACATCCTTGATAACTTCACTTTCATCTTTTGTGACTTCGCAATTTTGTTTGATAGGTGTGTTGATGAGCTTTGCTCTCAACATGCTAACCTCTGAGAAATTTATCACATATTTCCTTTGGCACACGAATATTCTTTTATCTGATTATGCTACTTCTATGCCGAGAAAGTACTTGAGTTTTGTGGTTCTAGTGGATTGTCAGGACATGTCAACTTCTTCCGCTATAATACTTTGCATTTGCTCTTCCTCATCCCTTGGAGCCTCATTGGCATTATCGTATGTGATTTTAGGGGAAGTGGTGTCCATTGTCCTGGTGGATAGGTGGTCACATGCATCAATCACAGGTAGTACAAGAGTTTCAACATCTGCCAATTGTTCCTCCTGTTTTTTATCATAAAAAAGTGTCTTTCTGAAAATAGTATGACTTTTTCTCGAAGAACTCTATATCACGAGAGAAAAATAAATTTTTATTTTGAAGGTCATAGCATTTATATCCCTTTTTGACAGAAGAGTATCCAAAGAATATGCACTTGGCTGCTCTTTTCTCAAGTTTGTCCCTGTGTCGTTCTTGCAAGTGCATGGAGCACTTACATCCAAAGACACGTAAGTGAGATAAGGCCAAGCATTTTCCTCTCAACGGTTCCATGGAGATCATATAGTCAAGAGATTGGCTTGGAGGGCAATTTGACACGTAGCATGCGGTTGAGATGGCATCCACCCAATAAGTCTTAGGGATGATGTTCATGTGAAACATGAAGGCCCGAGCTATGTTCAAGAAGGGTCCTATTCTTGTGCTTGGCTACCCCATTTTGTTGGGCTGTGCTTGTACAAGTGGTTTGATGGGTAATCTTGCAACTAATGAGATACTCTGTGAAGGTGGTATTTACATACTCTCCTCCATTGTCAGAATGAAGGGTCTTAATTTTGGCATTGAACTAAGTTTCATCCATACTTTCAATTTCTCTATAAGTCTTGAAAACTTCATCTTTATGTTTAAGAAAATATACCCAAGTCACACGTGAGTATTCATCAATGAAAGTGATGAAGTATTTGAAGCCAGAGCAAGACTCAATCGAAACCAAACCCCACATGTCAGAATGTATAAGAGAAAAAATTTCATGATATTTATTCCCAGATAAAAGAAAGGAAATTCTAGCCTGCATGGAATATTGACATGCATTACATGAATCATGACATAAAGAAACTGTAGGGAATATCATTTTTAGAATGTGATAAGAGGAGTGTCCAAAACTTGAGTGCCATATCCAATCAGAGTTGACGGTCTTGTGGGCGAAGTGTGTCTGACTTTCTTCATCTAATAGGTAGAGTCCGTTTGTAACATGTCCCTTACTAATCACTTTCTTGGTGTTCAGGTTTTAAAAAATTAGATGCTCAGAAGAGAAGATAGCAATATAATTATGACTTCTAGTTATCTTGCTAACTGACATGAGACTAAAGGGATATGATTATGACTTCTAATTATCTTGCTAACCGAGATGAGACTAGAGGGAAAAGATGGAATATCAAGAGCTTTCGAGGGTCAGAAACCGTCTAAGAGAGAAACATCGCCAAAGCCTTGAACAAAAATTAGGGACCCATTAGCAATTCTTACGAGGCTCTTAGTGGCCGATTTGAGGTCGAATAGTTGGTTGATTTTGCTCATCATGTGGTCAGCAACACCAGTGTCTAGGACCCATCTTGAATTAATCAATTTCAAACATAGGGTAGATCTATTACCTGTGGCTTCCTTTTTCTGGTCTCCTAGTGTTGCAACTAAGTTTGACTTGCTGATTTGTTGCAACAATTGTGTAAGGTTGTTAATGGTAGTCACAACCTTTAATTCTTATTATTTTTTAGTTTTTTTTTGTCGTGAAGCTCCCAACATTTATGCTTTACATGGCCTAGCTTTTTGTAGTGGCTACATCGAGATCTCACTCGACCTCGTGGGTGATCATCATCCTCAGATTCTATCATTGGGGGTGTTGGATCATCCTTAGTGCCACTAGTGAATGCAACCCTTTCATGAGCATCGACAAGGTCCTTTAGTACCGAGTTTATTACCCTTCGCGGAGTTTCCTCATGTTGAATGGTTGAGTAGACTTCATTGAAGTGAGGCAGCTCTCGGGACATGAGTATATGACTCCTCATGTTGTCATAATCTTGTCCCAAACCAACAAGGATCTTGAAAACTTTATCTTCCTCAATTCGCCTTCTGATGGTCTCTACATCAGTTGTAACATGATGATATATACTCAACTCATCTCACATTGCACATAGGGAACTAAGATACGAACAGAAGGGCTTGTTGTCCTTGGTGAGATAAGTGATCTCTTGTTGGAGTTGATAGATTCTAGCAAAATTGTTCTGCTCTCTG
Organism: Nuphar pumila; assembly: GCF_984573655.1. Classification (NCBI taxonomy): domain Eukaryota; kingdom Viridiplantae; phylum Streptophyta; class Magnoliopsida; order Nymphaeales; family Nymphaeaceae; genus Nuphar; species Nuphar pumila. Next base: position 113,195,123 of record NC_143251.1, on the reverse strand, counting down.
TAAATTCCTTGCAGGGAGCCTCAAATGTTCTTGGCAGTGCCAAGGAAGAGGAAACCTTCAACAATGTTAGGTTCCATAAAGTTCAACAGTCAGGACATAACCAAGTGGTTCTCGAATTCCTACTCATCGTATGCGAGATCCTTGGGTTTCAGGGGTACAATTTTGCCATTGACGATCCCCAATTTGGATTTACTGTTGAGGAACAAGGTGGCGACTTTCGACCAAGCCAAGTAGTTGAATTTGTTCAATGGGACAATGGTGATCTTGAGGGTCGATTATGCTCCTGCATGACCATCTTAGATGTGGTATGTGCCAAGGGGTGACCTTTACTTCACTCTCCTTTTTAGCCATGAATGGAAGAAAGGAGGACTAACTTGAAGGAGAGGAGGATGACCAAGCTGTAGTAGTGGATGAAGCGTGATGAGGGTGGTCAGTCGAGGAGGCTTGCTTAAGGATGTTTGTAGACCGAAGGAAAAGGAGGCCCCACCCTGCCTCACCCCGTTTGGATGGGGGATGGAGGACATGAAACGAGGATGGAGGCAGAGATGAAGGTTAAAATCAAAATCCGTGCGGGGATGGACTTATGCTTTCCCTCGCCCTGCCTTGCCCTATCCCTTTCTGACCCCTGTTAGTAAAATGTTAAAATACTCTTTAGGGATGACAGTGGATCTAGGGGAAACAAGGCCCTGCCTCACCTCACTCCGTTTAGATAGGGGATGTAGGACATAAAACGGGGATGGAGGTTAAAATAAAAACCTGTGCGAGGGTGGAATTTTGAGACAAGGCAGGTGTAGAGACCTTGTCCCCCCGCCCTTGCCTTGGTCCACTACCATCCCTAGGCCTTCTCTGATACCATGTTCAAACATGTGCGAGAAAAGAACACACGACGAAAGTAGAGTTGACGTGGTTTGGCTTCATGAGAGAAATAATCTCTTTCAATTTATTTTATTCGATCATACATTAGAATACAAGCAACGAGGTTTAAATAGGGAGTGAACCTTGACGATCTCATCTCAAATGAGAAACTAGCAAGAAAGGAAGGATGGTCTGACTTACCATAGTAGAAGGAAGGCAAACAAAATTTCTCGCAAGAAGGAACCTCTTGTTTCATTCGCTCGCGAGGGCCACCAACACGCCTTCGGCATGAGTCATCACGAAACAAGATGCATGCACAACAAAATCAAACTGGTTCCATGTGAGGAAAAACATAGGGTAAGAGCAAAGTCGATGACCAATAGTTGGTGCCCCTGAGAAATTTGCATTGTGTGAGAGGTTAAGGGGAAAGAATCCTAAATGGAGCTATCTGCGCCTCAAGACCGTGAAACCGAGAGAGCCCACTTAATTAGGAAGGAAACAATTGGGATAAGATAAGTATAGAGTTCTCTATCTCTACCAGGAAACTGAGAGAGGGGAGGAGAACGCGGACATGAACTTCAGGAAACTTAACACAAGCATCTCGAGGGATCCCTACCCACATGATGAAACAAGCGGGTCTGGTTTGATTCAATTAGGGGCGTGCAAATTGTCATTCGTGAAACACAAGAGCCCCATAATTTTGTACGAAAAGGTTTTCCTGGAGAGAGAGCCGAACTATAACCATCAACATTACGATACAAAAACAGGTTCAACCAACATTGAACCTACCGGGTAACCAAACACGGGCCCAAGACATGCCAAGGAGCCCCAAAAAAGGAAAAAAGAAAAGTAGAGATGCAAGGAGAGAAGGAAGAAAGAAACAAGAAACAAATACAGTTAGGCGACGAGCATCATCCTGGATCATGAATGGTCCCTGGAGGCAGATGGTGTTGCAGATCAGGGATGTTGATGCGGAGAATGGCGTATACGTCCGCCAAAATAAGGTTCACCATTTTGTTCAACACTACCGGAACATGCCGAAAAATAGCGTTGTTGCGAGTCATCCATACGGCCCACCATGACGAGAGAAGCCAAGTTCGCCAAATAATACGCCATTTGTTGCAATGACGAACTTGTTGAGGACCCCACAACAAATCGTTGGCGAACGATTCCTGGCGCACGCTGACCCCCGGCTTATTCCAAGTCACCTTAAAGATGTTTTGAAAGACAAAGCACTCCCAAAAAAGGTGAAAGGCAGATTCTTCAGCCGCCTCACACAACACACATTTACTCGGCAGATGATATCCGATGGATTTGAGGAAGTTGTCAGTCTGCACCCGATCGTGTAAGATTAGCCAAGCCAGGAAACATGATCTCGGAGTGGGACCCTTGCCCCAGATCAGGTTCGTCGGGAACCGGTCCACCCCCTACGGAAGGAGAGCGAGGTACCCTTCTTTTGAGTGGAAAGATCCGTTCAGAGCAAGGTTACGACCAAAGAACTCAGATTGCGAGTCAACATTGCCATTATGTGACAGAACTGCAGACCATGCTTGGATCCATGACCACCGAAGCTTAGACATAGTTCGCTGACGCACGCTTGTGGCCCCCACCAATGATTCCACACCACCGTATTTAGCTAGAAGCACGCTTGCACACGGAGACCCAGGTTGTTGTGCCAGCCAGCTCTGCTTCACGACAAGAATTATACTCCTCAGCCGGGGATCCTTGATTCCCAAACCCCCCCTATTTGGGGGAAGTCGAAGAGTGTCCCACCCTATTAGATGGCGCTTGTTTTTGGAACCTCGCCCAGACCACAGGAAGTGTGTCACTACTTGAGCTATCTTCTTACTAACCCCCATAGGCATCAGGAACATAGACATAAAAAATTCTGGCATAGCAGAAAGAACGTGCTTGATGAGAGTTAGTCTACCCGCGATAGAAAGGTAGGACGCTTGCCAGCCCGATATTTTTTTCTGAACCCTTTGGATAGTGGTGCTCCAGGCTGCCGTTGATACACAACTGATTTGAAGCGACAGACCCAGATAAGAAAAAGAGTTATCCGAAACCGAGCATCCGAATATCCGCTGGCCCATGTCCAACATTGATGGAGGGGCGTTGACCATGGATAGACAACACTTCTCGTAGTTCAAGGATAGACCTGACAACGATTGGAAAAAAAGAAGGACAAGCTTGAATCTTAAGATTTGTTGGATGGAGGCCCTTCCGAAGATAATTATGTCATCAGCGTAGGTCAGGATCTGACTACGACACTCTTGAATACCGAGAGATTCAATGAGATCACCCTCCACTGCCCTCTTAACCAAAACCACCAGGCCTTCAGAGACAACGTTAAAGAGTAACAGAGACAGAGGACATCCTTGTCGAAGACCACGACCAAGTTTGAACTGTTTTCCTTTGACCCCATTGATCTGAAACTGTGATTGGGCATTGGTTACCAGCTCATGCACCCAGCTAGAGAAACGCCTACCGAAGCCCAAGTTTGCCAACGTGTTGAAGAGGAACGGCCAATGAACCGAGTCGTAGGCTTTATGAAAGTCAAGCTTCAGAGTGAAAAAGGCCCCCCCACTGATCTTGAGAGAGTGCAGCACTTCTGTGGCCAGAATGAAGGAATGTTGAAGTCTTCTGTTAGGAATGAAGGCGAACTGTGCCTCCGAAAAAATCCTAGGAGCAATTGACCGCATCCTGTTAGCTAAGACCTTGGCGATAATGCGATATAAACTCCCTAACACTGATATAGGTCTAAATCGCGAGATATCTGATGTGGCTTCCTCCTTAGGAATGAGCGACACAATTGCTAGGTGAGAGTGAACCGACAATCGGCCATTACGATGAAACTCGGTGAAGACACTAAGAATGTCACTCTTAACGCATTGCCAGAATATGCGAAAGAAATCCACAGGATACCCATCAAATCCTGGAGCTTTCCACCCAGACGACTCCCGCACCGCCGAGACGATTTCTTCTTCGGTGAACAACCCCTGAATCGAGTTGGATAGCGCTCGATACATGGCCAAAAAATATGTTGAACCCATATTGCCACCTACAGCTTGGTTGCAGGAATACAGGTTAGAAAAATAGTTGGAGACAACATTGATTACCTGATCGCCCGAAAAGGAGACACCATTGATATACAGAGTGTAAATCACATGTCTTCGATGCCTGTGAGACGCTAAAGAATGAAAGAACCTTGTATTCCCGTCACTTGGAGAGAGAGAGAGGACTGTGTTCCACACGAAAAAGCTGGTTTTCAGGTTGGAGAAAGTGAGTCACACTTGAACGTCACATATGATCAAAGAGCATCCGTTTCCTCATCTTTAGAAAATCCTCATTCTTACGTGAAAGTTGGCACTATTTTTCCACGCATTTGAGTGAAACAAGAGTGCAAGGTTTTCTAAAATGACATTTTTCTCACCACCACCCACCGTGGTGTGTCCATGGTTTTTAGAGATAAGCCACATAAAGACAGGGTAGTCGTGAGGCCCTCACTTTGGGTTTTCCTCGCTTAGACAAGGGTCCTCGTTATATATATATATATATATATATATATATATATATATATATATATATATATATATATATATATATATATATATATATATATATATATATATATATATATATATATATATATATATATATATCCTGACTTAGCACGTGTCAATCATCACTCTTAGGACTTTTTACAACTGATAGCTACAACGTTGGCTTGTCTTTTAGAATTTTCACTTGGTCACCCTATCATTTACCAATATACTACCCCCATCTATGTAGGCCCAGTCAAGATGGGGCCCAAAAACGTGTCCTAGGTTGGCCCAATGGCCATTCCCACCCATTACAACAACTCAAGGTTTTCGTTCATTACATGTAGTGGTGTCAACGGGCCTGGTTTACCCGGATCCAACCAGAACCAAATCTTATAGGGTTCGGGTATGGTGATAAATAAGAAGATTCGATTAGGACTCAGGTCCTGACCTGATGATTCGATTAATACATGGACCTGGTTATAGTTTGTGAAATTTTATACCAGACCTGGACCTGACCCAAGTTTTGATTAAGACTTTTTACTGGGTATGGTTTATGTAGTTTTTATCGGGTCTGGGTATAGTTTTGTTTATAATGAACCCGATTAGTCCCGAGTTCCCAAAAATTTGGTCTAAGTCTGGTTCTACCTGAATCCGAACCAAACCCCACCGGTTGACACCCCTAATTACATGGGCCGCACCTTGGATCGAAGATTTTGTCATTATGTGGCTTGAATGGGCCATCCGTTCTGAGTAGGGTCGCTGATAACCGTACTTAGTTTTCTTTTGCTACAAGGAAAGTTGGTGAGAGAGGTTGAGACCTAGCTTTGGTGGTGAGGTATCGGTAGGGATGTAAACAGAACTGGTTTGGTTTAGATATCGTAGCAAATGGAACCTGTTTACTCAGGTTTGGTAGCAGAACCGATTAGTAATTAGATTCGGGTTTGGTATTGAGTTTTGCAGTCAAACCTGAACCCGAATCCAACAAAACCCAGAACCTGATTAAAAATTTAAAACTCGACCCAATTAAGTGTAAATGTCAGGTTTTAAGCTAGTCGGTTTCGGGTTTGATTTTATCTAATTTCATCCAAACTTGAATCCGAAACCAATCCCAGTTACGCCATACCCGATTAAGTCGGACTTGGTAATTCTTAAATCCCACCGAGACCAACTAGTTTACCTCCCTAGGTATCGATCGGGCTTATTATTGAAAAGAAAAAACCATAGAAGTGGGTGTGAGGCAAAATTTGTGGGTTGTGATTAGGGCTTCCTTCATGGAAGGCCAGCATAGTCTTGGACTGCACATAATAGTGATTGACAAAGGAACATTTGGCTGCACATATTGATTCACCTTTGTGGACCAAAGACAGGTGTATTTGTCCTCATTTATGCTTTAATTATTTTTTCTTTCACATCGGTGATTGATTCTCATTAATAAAATCATATCAGACTCTTTTTGTGGACGCTTGTACATCGCCGGACCACCTAAAATACTTGTCTTAAAATGTATTTGCTTCTTTAATACTTTGGGGTTCCCTCTTTGAGGCTCAATCGAATACCAATCTTGTGTTTAGGCCCTAAAACCACAACAGGTCTTATATGTTGTTTAGAACATAGTTGCATTGGTAGCGTACCAGATATTGGTACAAAACTCGTTTTAGAAATCATAAACACAAGTATTAAATGTTTAATACTTGAAAAACGCATATCATCATGCAAAGAAACACATTTTTATTACATTAAAAATGAGTATCAAGTTTGTATCTATTAGCATTTTGGCATACAAGCATCAGTTTTATTTTATAAAAACATTATTTTATTAAGAGTTTTAAATATTATAATTTATGAAAATTTATTATACAATAATGATTAATTTATATATTATGTTTGACTATTTTAATTGATATATATCTTTATAAAAATATATACTATATATTAACTTTTTAAGAAACTCATATCAATTTCTTTTTTTTAGAAAAACGTCTCTCTCTCTCTCTCTATATATATGAAACTCAAATCAATATTTTTCCTAACCATATCAATATGAGTTTCAAATAAAAACTTATCCAAAATTTTTTAAGCCCTTGCTTATACTCGTACCCGTCTCAGACAACTATGGTTTAGAATATGGCTTCGAGTTGGGATCGACAATGATTCATATTATTGACTGAATTTGGAGTTTTGGACCTGTGTATTCCGGTCTTTCACTTAGAAGTTAGAATATGGTTTCGGATTCGGATCGACCATGAACGAACCCGTACGATCCGACAGAGCCTCAAAATTACGTTTTAGTGAAAACGATCGGAATTAAATTGCTACACTAATTTAATTGACAAAATCACAAATTAAATCACCGGATCAGTTGATTATTCGAGATCAATTATGGCGCTTTCTAAGGATCTAATCCCCGAAACAAACAAGGACTATACGTACAGAGAAAGACGAGAAAATACTCACCCGATCGTCGCCGAGGACGTGATCGGAGGGCGTCTCCAGCAAAACCCCACGGCCGTCTCCGGCGTCCGGTTTCCCGTCGAGGTCTCTGCCGGTGTCGCCTCCCTCTCCGCTCAGACGCAAGATCTCATAGAGGTTCAGCTCAGATTCGCTCCGCTTCATCCCGTGGAACCCCTCGCCTCCCGTCCCTAGGCCCACCGGCACGCCGGAGGCGGCCGGATACCTGCCAGAGATCGGGTTCAGGGGCGGTGATTCGCTGGAATTCAGGCCCATCCTCACTCTCTCTCAAAATAGACGAGGAAACGATTCCTTCGTGAAGAAGATGACGAAGATGGAGAAGTGGGGGAGTGAGGGTGGTGGAAAGGTGAAAAAGGAGGTCCTCCTTTGATCTTCCGAAAATTTCCCTAGAATTTAAATTAATTACGTAAATGCCACTTCGCACTCTCGGCTAGCCGCTAGGGCTGGGAAACAAGCCGAACCATAACGGCTCGACTCATGTTCGGCTCGTAAAGAGTTCGTTCGAACTCGTAAAATAGGCTCGGCAATCTAACTATGAACAATACGTAGTCATTCAGTTCGACGCGTATAAGCTCGTTAGGTATTAAAAACATATTTTACATGTATTTTTTTTGTAATCTTATTTATTTTATCTCTAAATGTATATTTTTTTTATAAACACTCTAGCTCAAACTCGACTCGTTTAACTTGGGCTCATTATGAGCTCGAACTCGGCTTGACTCACCACAAAAATGAATCTTGAGCACTTCAACCTCGGCTCATTCAGCTCGTTTACCAGTTCTACTCTCACTTAAGGTTGTCAAAAGGGGTCGGATTAAGATCCGGCATCCGATCGAGTCTGAATCCAATTAATCGATTCGGCAAAGCTAAATATCCAATTAATAATTGGGTTGGATCTGGTATGCATCAGAGTTCTTTGAATCCAAGCTGAATATAAGTAGTAATCTGACCCGATTTCATATAAAACATATCCGATTAGCTATTCAAATTCTGTTTTGGACCTTAAAACATTTTTTTTCATATATATCTTCGGTTTTTTTCTAATTCCTAAGGGATACTTAGCTTTATATGTATGTGAAAACGTTCACGATTGACTGTACCGTGCTATCTAACAGAAACCATCCACTTTTTCACATGTTCATGAATGTCAACTTCTATGTTTATCATGTGTTCTTTTTATCGGAAAGACTTGACATTATATGCAGCGTCACTGCATGGTGGAGACCTGCCTGACAATTACGGATGTCAACCGGGCGGGTACCAAACCCTATAGGATCTGGATATGGTGATAAATAAGAAGACCCAATTAAGACCCAGGTCCCAGGTCTGATTAATACATAAAGCCCAATATAGTTTGTGAAATTTTATACCAGACCCGTGCCTGACCCAAGTTCCGTTTAAGACTTACAAATTTTCAATGTAAAAATGATAAAAAAATATTATTTTACTGGGTATGGGCTGGGTTTGGTTCATGTAGTTCTTATTGGGCCCACCACAGAGGTGGTATCCCATGTGGTAAGTGGGGTCCTGTGCCAAGCTGAAGGCATAGGATCGAATCCCTCTGCCACATGGGGCGGCTGTTGTTCTGGTAGGGGTCTGCCTAACCTCAGCTTGCTTTTCAAAAAAAAAAAAGTTCCTATATATCGGGTGGAATATGATTTCTCTTATGGTGGGTCCGATTAGATCCGAGTACGAACTCGATAGCATAACCAAAAATCAAGGCCAGGTCTGGTTCTACCTGAGTCCGAACCAAACGCAACCCGTTGACACCCCTACTGACAATAATCTATCTTGCCATTTCTCGAGATGAGTGCAGTGTCCATCTCGAGAGACGTTGAGCGGATGGTCAGTGGTAGTGGAGCTGCATTCTGCTTATGCTGCATGAAAAACGACCTCAATTAGAAAATATGCTTTGTATTATTCAATTGTGTTTAACTATTTTTCTTTAAGTACCACAAGTGACTACTATGCACCTAAATTTGATGAAATTTCATGATTAAAAAAAAAAATCATGTTTCTAAGTCAAAATATTCACTCCAAACAACGATTTTTAATAAACCATACCATAGTTTCGGGTATGGTTTTATTTGAACCGCATATTGATAAGATTCCAAAAAATAGTGATTTGGGTTTCTAATAAACATCAGTACAGTTTCTAAAAAGTTGATAGAAGCTAATATTTTTACAAAAAATACTTATAAATTAAAATAGTTAAACATAACATGTAAATTAATTAATTATTATATAATAATTATTTTATGAATTATAATATTTAAAATCTTAATAAAAATAATGTTTTTATAAAATGAAATTGTTGTTTGTATGAAAAATGCTAATAGAAACAAACTTGATACTCATTTATAATATTATAAAAACATGTTTTTATGTAAGTTGCATGTGAGTTTCTCAAGTAATTGGGACCAATTTCTTAAACATTTGATACTTCTTTCTATGGTTTCCGAAACGAGTTTTATACCAATATCTTACACTGGTATGCCTGATACGTATGCGATAGTGTATCAAGTATCAATGCAACTATGAAGCAAACATACCAAAATGCATCTTTGGCATCAGTTTGACCAGATCAAGCTCGAACTTATGAGATTATGCTAGTGAAGATATTGAACAAATTGTAACAAATATTTATGTAAATAAATATGAGCTTGATTGCCCCAAGGGGGTTTGGCATAGTGGGGTGGGGTCTTGGCTGCTAGACGGGTAGTCAATGTTTGATTTCCATGGGCATGACCCCTCTGCACAAGCCAACGCGTAGCTAGGCCCTAAGAGCAGGTGTCCTAGCCTCTGAGTTTATGTCGCCGGCACGACGATGGTAGGTATGGCAGGCTGAGCCAGTGCGATCAAGTCTTCATGCTGGTTGCAGTTTCTTCAGGTTATAAAAAAAATGGGTTTGATTTGAGAAGCATAAAAATTAATTATTCTATCTTTGCTCCTCTAACTTGTAGTTTAATTTTTTCATAAGCCCTCTTATTTGTCTTTTTTTTTTTTTTACTTTATCCTAATCCTCCAACTTGTAGCTTAATTTTTTTCAAAAGCTATCTAATTTATCTTTTTTTTACTTTATCCTAATCCTCCAACTTGTAGCTTAATTTTTTTCAAAAGCTATCTAATTTATCTTTTTTTTACTTTATCCTAATCCTCCAACTTGTAACTTAATTTTTTCAAAAGCGGTCTTATTTATCTTTTTTTTTCTTTATCCTAATGAAATGTGTCTTGCATGAACAAAGCTTTGTCTTGAAATGACCTGAGTGCATGCTTGTCTTGAAATCACTTAAATGTACTCTAGTCTTTAAAATGACTTAAAAGGACATCACTGTTTTTTTAAAGGCAAGCTGGGTAGGCAGACCCCACCAGTTATACAACTCATACCATTAGGTTTTGAACCTGCAACGTCCCAACACAAGGTGATGTGCACTTAACTGCTCTTACCAAACAAGCATAGCCCCATTGGTATCCCGGGGGTGGTTTCTTCTTGTCATAAATTAAAAAAAAAAAGGAGGGGTGGGCATCTGATCGGGCCGCCCACAGGTCGGTGCCGGCGACAGGCTGGCCGGGCTGAGCCAGGACAATGGCCCGATCAACTGGAACAGGGTTTGGCATGAGAGACATGATGGCTTGGGCAAACATATTAGCGTTAGATATTTTCAAGTTAAGGTCCTAATGAGAAATTCATCCCCATGTATATAAGTGCCACTCACGTGTAATTGTAAACATTACTAATGTAAGGGTAATTCGGTAATTTTATTTGGTAAAGTTGGAGTTGAGTTAGTGGTTAAGAATCTTCCACATGATGATAGTGGCATTTTACTAATTTAAGGAAAAAGGCAGGGCACTTCTGTAACGTGAGTGCACCCACTTTTGGGAATACGCCGGAACAGAGAATTGGATGTTCACTCTTTGGCTGCTTTTTTTCTCGCCACCTTTCTGCAGGTTGGACAAAAGCAACCCACATTGAAAATTTAAATGGACAAAAGCAACCCACTTTGAAAATTTACGGGTCTTAATCGGAACTAGTGTCGAGTTCAAGTCTGGTTTAAACTATACCCGGGTCCATGTATTAATCGAACCTTCGGGTTTGGACCTGAGTCTTAATCAGGTCTTCTTATTTATCACCATACCCGGACCCTATAGGGTTTGGTTTGGTTTGGGTCGCGTCCAGATAAACCAGGCCGGTAGACACCCCTAATCAACATATGTTCTTAATCGTAGTGATGAGAACTTAAAAAGGCAATTATTCTGCTGTTGAGATGAGTGTTGTGAGAGGCGTACGCCTCAGAGGCGAGGTGCACGCTCAAGGTACTGACGCGTTGCTGTGATGGGATTTACCATGGTTTAGGCAATTCGGAGATGCTACCATCGGCCTTCTCTTCGGCCTTTCATTCCTTGAGAGCCCACAAGGCCTAAATGATCATCAGCACCCCAAGAAAGTTTACCGACATACAACCAGTGTTGTGAGAGGCGTACGCCTCATACGAGGCGAAGCGCAGGCTCAATGCCTCGCTTCGCCTCATCGCATTTAACAACCTTGGTTGAGATATTTTCAAAATTGCAATTTTTGGGGTTTCTCCAGAAAATCTGGGCAAAATAAACAAATTTTAATATCGCAAAAGTAGTTGAAAAGAAATAAAATTTTGAAAGTACGTGAAAAACAAACATTTTCTTTCATCGTAATTTATTGATAAAAAATTTGAGCATTGTTATAAAATTACGACAAGCTCATTTAATGATGCTTAAAACAGGCAGCAAAATGTAGCAGTTTTAAAATATTGCAGTTCGTACTCAGGTGGGATATCTGATGAAATATAGTTGGATTCGCTAGCCAAAGTTGGATCTGATCGGAATTCAGTATCAAGTTTTGCATCTGAATCCAATTTCAAAACCTAGTAAAATCTGAACCTGACAAAAGTCCGAATCCGAACACATGTTGCTGTTGGATTTTAAGCAAGTTGGACTCAGATTCGGTTTTTGCTAGTCCCCATCCGAATCTAAATCTGAATCTGGATCTTATTATGCTGGATCTGATCAGGTGGGACTGGGTAACGCATAGATGCGTCCCGAGTCCATCTCTTTCACATCCCTATATGACATAAGTAGTTGATCCAACCCACTTGGTATTTTGCAGCACTGCCAGAGTCCAATTGAGATTCAGGCGTTTCTTGGGAAACCAACGGACCCAAATCCAATTAGCTTCGACCCTTGTCGGATAGTGTTCTATTCTATGTGATCAGATTCTAACCTCTATCATCCAATTTGACTATATGGATCCAGGTGGTCTGGACCCATAATGGGATCAATTGCCAACTTTACTCTTTTACATGTTAATGGATATGCAGCCCATGGAGTTTTATATTAAAATTGTAAACCCAGAAAAAGTGTTCCAATGGGCTTCTTTTTCCCTAGCCAGACCAGAGTTTTAGTTGTGAGGTCCCAATCCCAACTTGTTGTTGGGTCAAAAGCTGGGCACTGTTGGTGGATTTCAGAGTCCACCGACTTTTTTTTGTCGTCTATAGGTTTTAGATGCCAAAATCCCACCATTAATTAGTCTATGGATCTCATCAGTCTGTTCGGACCGGGAACTTAATAGGTGGTCCAAATTGGGTCTTTGATTTGATTTTGGCATGACCAATCAGTAAAACTAGCTTGAAAAGCTTATTTACTTGATACTAAATCCAATAATGCAATAATAATATTCATTCACCACCTTTTCTATAAAATACTTACCAAATGCCTTCTTTCAGGCACAAGTTTATCAAACAACAAAGGAGATCAGTGTTTTATCCTTTTAACTGATAGTTAGGCAGTCCCCTGTCATTTTGTTTTGTTTTTATTTTGAAAGGCAAGCTGGGGTTAGGCAGACCCCATAGGTTACCCCCATCAGTTATTATTCAACGTACTATTTAGGTTTTGAACCTGCAACATTCCACCATAGGTAAACGTGCACTGATAGCTCCTACCAACCATGCCGAGCTGCCAGCTTGTAGAAACAACAGAAAAATGGATGCCAATAATGAGGCATGTGATTATTTAAAAAAAGAAAAGAGAAAGCTTCTCTCCCAAGACCTGTAAGATTTGATACCGAACTACACTAATCAAATGTGAAAATAATGAAATAATTAGGAAAATACAGAAAAGTATCTGAAAACAAGAAAAAATAACTGAATTTCATATTTTAACTTTACTTTTTTTACTACAACTCATCTATAAATAAATGAGATTTTCTCTAATTTTAATCCAAATAAATTTTCTAATCTTATAACCCTCTAAAAAATAAAATTTATCTTAATATAATAAAATCTAAATATTGAATCTAATATACATAATCTAATATCTATTATAAATAAAAATAATCCAAATACAAAAGATTCAAATGCTAAAAAAAATTCAAAATATAAATTGAATCCAAATGAATAATTATGAACCCTGGTCTTTTGCTCTACTCCTTCATCACTTATGCTAGAATCCAAATTTCTACCACTCCAATTATACATTTTATTTTAAGCCCATATAAAAAAAGTAAGATTCTAATATGATCCATTTGCACCAAAGAGTTTACTCTCTCTCTCTCTCTATATATATATATATACACTAAATGAAACGTACTAAATGGGTTTTTATGCTCTTCTAGTATTTTTTCTACAGTTCCAACCCCATAAATGTGTTCGGCATGGTCTATTTATGAGGAATCCACACCAGAATCATGTGTTTTCGATAAAAAATGATATTTGAAGCCTCAAATTTTACAAAGATTTTGGACCATTGATTTTTTGAATGTTATAAAAACCCACCCATGTGTCAGAATCAAAAACTTCAAGAGCTTACCCTATAAAATCAAGTACATAGATCACATTTGTACAGTCATAATTTAAAAATAAAATAAAAAACCTAAAAAAATTAGCATATTTCATTTAGCATGTACCCATTCCTATTGTGTAATATTTAATTTTCTACTTTAATTTTTGTTTAAACTTCAAAATTTTCAAGTTCTAGTAAAATATAGTGTTATGAAATTTATAAAACTAAAAAGAATCCAAATTTTAATTTCCCCTTGTTAAGCAATTTATTTGAAATTCTGAAATTTCTCTCTCTCTCTCTATATCTATCTATCTATCTATCTATCTATCTATCTATCTATCTATATATATATATATATATATATATATATATATATATATATATATATCACACCATGTTGCAACTAGGGATGCAAATATGTCAGATCCAGGTTGAGGCTTTTGTGATTTTTTGTTGTTTAGACCTAATATAGTCGTGGATCCAGAGGCAAATCCAACTCCAACGGAAGGAAAGAAAAATAACAAAGGGTGATTGAATTCAATGGATTCAATGAGATCCGTAGTTGCATTTTGGATTTAGATTTTCTTTGTTCGTTTGGATATTTAGATCTTATCTCAAATCCAATATAGGGCAGGGTTTTCTGTTTTTTGCTATAAATAACCTTAATTTAGTTATTCTATTTCCTTTAATACAATAGTTTATTATTCTAATGCTCCAAAATTTTAACCTAAAAATACATAAAAAAAATTTATGCAAGGCCATATTTATGACATTGCTTTATTCAAACTAAGCTCTAGAGAGTTAGCTTATGCGCAAGCATTATCGTTTAATAGCTTACTATAACCGAGTTCGAGAAAGAGACATTCAAGAATAAGAACTCTTTATCAAGAAAAGTCAAAATATAGCTGAAACAAGCATTTTGATTTTTGGCTAGAAATTTCAGGCATGTTATAGGTATGTTACCACAACATGAGACTGGATCCAACTGTCATATTGGAACTTAGATTCAAATCCAACTCATAATTCAGTTTCAACTCAAGAATCTGACTCTGAAACATAAAAGAGACATACAATTCATAAATCAATTTAAAATTATTCATCAATTTAAATAAATTATCTCAAAATAATTGTTTGACAAATTAACAAGTTCTTATTAATCAAGACCAATCACAAATTCAAAATTGTTAGTTTTTGGCCATTACCCATAGCATTCCACCATCGCTTCAACTTATTCATTCATTACCTAAAAATTTGTAAGATAAATATCAAACTCATCAAGTCTCAGTAGAAACACAATAACCATGCATGCATATACGAAAACTAAGAATACATGAAACCAAACATCATTAAGAACATATATACAACACATAATCATTATAATGCATTCAACTGAACATGTATAGCTAATGCTTTTATACAACATGCATAAATATGGATCTGAATTATTAAGGCATGTTTTTTCACATTGAATGTGTTTGATTGTAAGGTTTTTGTTTTTCTTTTTACCATTCATGTGGTACTCTCAAGCCACAATCATGAATCAAAAGAGACCACTCGGGTGTTTGTTATACTATGTATCTTAATTATCACGAGTGACTTATTGAGATGGATTCACTGAGGGTGGTCTAATGCCAAAAGAAATCCTACCAGTGGCCACTAAAACAACATGATGCATCCTAAACCTCTGCAGAAGACATGAATCTGCCACCTAGGATAAATTAGTAGTTCAACCCATGAGATGCTTTTGTTCTGAAAAATAAATAACAGTCTAACAAAGTTTTGTACCATCTACCATCTTCAAGGTAAGTTTGAGTCTAAATGACTTATTGGGTATTTTTATTACGAATACCATTTGCATTTATCACATTTGCTATGAATTATTTAGCACTATATGGCTCAATAGCTCAAGCACCCCTTTAAGGTAACTTTTATATTGTCGTTCATGTCGTGAGCATCATACTGCCCATTACTGATAGTTAAATAGTTATATTAGCTTAAACATGTTTATAATACATTCAGTATGCTCTGGTGCCTTTAAACCAGTCTATCATTTTGTCTGTAAAGGCGGTAACTAGAATCTTATGTGTGCATGTATTCTTTATTTTTGTAATCAACCCCTTGCTCATTCATGAGCAATCCTGTGTGCATGCATATTTTTTATGTCTTACGGCACACCAACACATGTCATACATGCTTGTGCAGTCATGACACCATATCGGTTCTCTTGAAACATAAGCTCATTAATAAGCATCAACAATTGCATGCATTCATTACATGTTATATAGCACTACATAACCACATATGATATCATGTTGCATTATCAACATATCATGATGCATATCATTATATCATGCAACCCATTTAGGCATTATAACATAAAGTTTAAGAATAACATTCAACAATTATTCACAAGTGCTGACATATGTACTCAACCTCAAAAGGCCTATATATGGTACACCTATAAGTTGTGTACCCATGGTTCACTTTTGAAACCCAACCATTTCAACTAATTCATTTTCAGAACTATGACATGCTTGCAAATACTAGTTTCAAATTTGAAACATGGTTAGAATTTCTTAGCTCGTAGAAAAATTTTCATGACATGTATACAATAAATTTAAATTTAGATTTTTAACTGTAAATGCACATATATGTTAGCTATGTACAAGTAAAAATCTAGACCTAAAATCATTCTGGATCATGGAATAATAACTCAGTAAGTAAAACCTGGCCTATCAGGTTTGGTCTTTTCGAAGAAACATCAATCACAAATTTACAGAATGAAATAAATTTTGTAATTTTTACTATAGTTAGCTTAGTGTGTCTGACACAAGTGTAAAAAATAATCATGTCTGAACTCCTTCCCATAAATGAATTAAAAATCATGTAACACTATCTATTTTTGTTCTTTGACTGACTGTGTTTCAGAAATTTCATGTTATATATCAAATTTTCATGATTTTTTATTTTCAAAATATAATGAATCAGTGCGCAAGATTTTTATCATGTGTTCATAAATATATAAACTAACACACATAAAAATAGTGCTCATAAATCTTAAATGGTTTGAAAGTAGTAAAATTTTAAAAAAACATGCATCCTACATAGAATTTCTGTCACGATAGAAATTCTATGCTGACTTGCAAAGGTCGTATCTTGCAATATGGAACCCAAATGATCTCAATTTTTTTCTGGGACTGTTTCAACATGTCTAAAATATCTTTCTAAAATTTGAGAATTATTGGGTTTACTATTTTGAAGAACCGTAAATTTCTTTAAGACTAGTTGAAATAAAAATAACATAACAACATGAACTTTCATGGAGCATATAAAGAGCTTTGTGATTTTTACAAATAAAACACCAAAAGCATGCAACTTATGGTTTTGATTCAATATAAAAACATCACATGCATGCATGTACACATATAAACATGTTGAAAATACAAAGATCACATTTATAACATCTATCAAATACAAGATTCAACGTATTTACCTAAGAAAACACGTTTTTCTTCAAAAGAATCAGTTTCACATATATGGTTCTTATTCTTGGATTTTAAATCAGACATAAACAACTAATATCATATCTAACATGAACTTAATTTAATACATATTATTCATGACTAAATCTAACACAAAATGTATATAAAAAATCATATACAATAATTTTCCCAAAAGAATCACTTGATTTATGATACAACTCCAAAAATAATTTTCGTAAAAATTATTTTAAAGATTTTAATACTCCATGAACTGTATAACAACATTCTCTACATCAATTATGATTGATATATATATATATATATATATATATATATATATATATATATATATATTTGTGCATCTAAAAATCATATCTCAACATGTTCATACTCTTTAGCATCATACATACACTCTATAGTTATAGTGCACTTACCTTGAATTTAAAAAAAGACTTCTCTCGCAACTGTGAACACCAACAGACTTTCTATTACGTATGTGCACCTCTAAGATGCTATCACACCAGCTGTAACACTTTCTCCAAGAGAGAGACGTGTGATAGGGAGGAAGAAGAGAGAAAAGAGAGAGAGAGAGTGGGGTGGGGGGGGGGGGGGAGGTGGGAGATGGGAAGGAGGCTAAGGGGATTCCTTTTATAATTCATTGAGATATTTTCTAATCCCATTAGGAAGCTCCTTAATTCTTATTTCAATTTGTTTTTTATAATATTATATGTAATTTTATGAAACCTTGGCTAATTAGGTTTTCAAAGCAATTAGAAAACGTTTGAACCCTTAGCTAACCTAGACTTATATATGAAATAGGAAACTTAAGTCTAGTATTGACTTTTGTTTCTAAGTAGCTATATTGAAAGATTTGGAGGGGATGTCCTCCTCTCTTTAGGAATTCTTAACTAACTTTGATTCACTCTATAATGGACTCTAGTTCCAAGATGGACCCACATATGGGGGGGGGGGGGCATCCCACCTTATGGCTCTAATTGCCTTAATTGTGTTTAAATTAATTCTAAATTAAATCTAAAATTAAATTCAAGTTAAATCTATATTTAATCCAAATTATTTCTAAATTCTAATTCTAATTCTAATTCAAATCCAAATTCAATTAAACCCAAAATTCAAATCCAAATTCATATTCAATTCAAATATAAATTTAATTAATTTTAAATTCAAATTAAAACTAAATCTTAAATGAAATTCACTCCAAATTGAAATTAAACCTCAAATGAAATTCACTCCAAATTGAAATTAAATCTCAAATAAAATTCACTTCAAATTGAAATTAAAACTCAAATGAAATACAAATCAAATTGAGATTCAAAGTCACATTGAAATTCAAATTCAAATAAAAATTCAAATAAAATTTAAGACATAAAATTCTTCTTTATTTATCAAATAATTATAAAAAATTTGCAAGTCTTATTATATCATTCTCCCTTTAAAAGAGTTTTGTCCTCAAAATTCAATACGAAGACTATTTGAACAAATTGAGGTATTTTTCTCTCATGCTAGCCTAAGGTTTCTATTTGTATTCCTTAATGCACCTTGACAAGAGGAATGTTCTTCAACTACGACACTTGTTCTCAATTCAGCACAACATTCACCTTAATAGGGTCTATATATATTACATTATTCGAAATCACATGTCTTACAAATATGACTTTATCAAACTCAAATTAACATCGTAAATGACTATATTAAGTAAAATTAGATCATTAGATAACTCTTGCTCACCAATCACCACTTTAATTTCAGGAAGAGACCTAGTACACCAAAAAGATACTCCTAACGGTGACATAACTTCTAATCTAGTCTCTAAACTAGACGGTGATACATTGACCAATCTAGCAAATGGAGTAGAAATAAAAGAATGCTTAATACCATAATCAAATATAACTCACGCAAGATGATCAACAACAACAATAATACATTCTTTAAGTTCGCCTTAGTTGTTCGGTTTTGCAGCTGTGGTAGCATATACTTGCTCGTTATTCTCCCTTTACACTTGTTGCTGGGGAGGTCTTTGTTGTGATTGTTGTTGTCGCTAAGGCTGAACTCCCTTAGTTGCCTGATTCCAATTATCAGTCTCGTTCTTGAGACACTGTTGGATGTAATGACCCATCTGTCTACAATAGAGACAAATGCCTGTGTCATGAAGGCATAATTGTCCATCATGGGAATAGTTGCACTTCATAAATCATTGATTTGACATCCATTGTGGCCCAATTCTTTTGTGTTGTTTATGCTTCTTAGCATGAAGTGTGAACTTATTTTTACCAAAAAACTATTGTTTGCAAAATCCACCATTACCAGCCGACTTCGTAGATTGATCTCCTTGGATCTCTCCCACTCTTTATTCAGAGTAGAAGTTGTCTCTATCCTATCATTAAATCTCGTTGACCGGCTGGTCATCATTCGACATCTCAATCCATCTTTAAGTCTTCGGACATATTTTTTCCCTAGCCTTATTATTGGCAAACAATTTTGGACAGTAACATTTGAGGCACCTAAACTTAGCAGTATAATCTACCAGACTCATATTCTCTTGCATCAATTCTAGAAATTCTTGTTGTTTTCTATCGTGGGCATATCGAGGAAAGTAGGTTTCCAAGAATGCTTCACGAAAGATACCCCAGGGAATGTAGTCTTTTCTGGTGAACCTTACCTCTTATGCCATATCCTACTACTTTATGGCACAACCCTTTAGCCGGTATGTGTCAAAGTTTGTCTATCTTTCCTCAGACACTAGCATCACACAAAATACATTGTCTTTCCTCAAGCACCGACTTAAAATCATTTTGAAGGGCAAGTTACCATAGAATGGTTCATAGAACCACATTGAGGACAAAATCTAATTTTGTTCTCATAAACTATTTTATGCTGAAAAGTTCATCGATGAAGAATAGTTATTTCAATATAAGACTTCAAAGAGAACTTTAGAGGAACCAACACACAGATATGTGCATAAGTATGTGTCAAAGTTTGTCTATCTTTCCTCAGACACTAGCATCACACAAAATACACTGTCTTTCCTCAAGCACCGACTAAAAATCATTTTGAAGGGCAAGTTACCATAGAATGGTTCATAGAACCACATTGAGGACAAAATCTAATTTTGTTCTCATAAACTATTTTATGCTGAAAAGTTCATCGATGAAGAATAGTTATTTCAATATAAGACTTCAAAGAGAACTTTAGAGGAACCAACACACAGATATGTGCATAGGTACACCTCTCTAAGGCGCGAGTATGAGCATCCACTTCTAGCAAAGCGCCCTCCAGAAAAGCTGCAATGCCTTCAAACACATCCCTCGTCCAGTACTTAGCAGAGAGACTGGGGAGTCGAATCCATAGAGGAACTCTATTGGTCACTTTGAGTTTGATTTCCATGCACGGTTGTCATTGATGCACCATGAGGGTCTGGTCGACCACTCTCTATGGTCTGTCATGCATAATATGCATCATCTCTTCTATGTTAAGACGAATCAGGAACATACCTTGATTCATAGAAGAAAACATAATCGAAGAAGTCCATGTCCATAACTTTCGGAGTTCCTGAAAGGCATATTGGTACTCAAAATATTTCCTAGGATTCCCTCCTGAGAATCTAGCAAGCAATGTCCATCAAAATGGAATCATCAATTCATCATGGCGTTCGGGAGATATTTCCAAACACATGTTGTTTCCATGGTGCACCACTGATGCTTTGCAGAGGAACTGGCAGGGGTAGAGCCTTCAACAATGTTCACCCAAGAACGTTCAGATTTGTGATTGGGAGACTGAGGCCCAGAGCTGTGGGAAGCATCATGTTTCTCGCTGCACTCAGGGGGAGGTCACAGGGAACCAGGAGGGTATAATCCATATTTCACCTCAAGTCCAAAGCCAATTATATTCTTATTGTTAAAGTTGCTTATGTTTAGAATTTTAACTTCACTTTTTATTTTGATATAAATTCTTTTAGTATTTCAGTCCAAATCAAAGGCTTCATTAAAACCATTCTATAATTTAAATAGACTTAAAATGATGCATGCACTTGAATTTTAAGTTTTTACAAGATTGTGTCTTTTACTTGGGAATACATTTGTCTTCATTTTCTTATAGTTAATGTGCTTTATGCTACCATCTACATATGTATATTTTCATTTGATTTCATAATGCACATATGTATATTTTCATTTGATTTCATAATGCCATGGACATTATTTAATCTTCTTTTGTTTGTTTTACACAACAAGTTAATTGTATTGTAGTTCAATTGGAATTATGGCAAGAGCATAAGTTTCCACCTTCCTACCACTACAAAACATTGTTTTTAGAGAGAGAATAAAACATTTCATTGCCCAACAAAACTAAGAAACAAAGTACAAGATGATTAGGTCATAGAGAAATTGATCTTAAGATAGTAAAAAAAGAGAAGGGCAACTCTTGATCTTGTTGAACTATTGAGAACCCCATTTATGACCTACCCAAAAAAAGACCTCATAAGGAATTTCCCTCAAGAGAGTGAAGGGAGCAACCAACCCCGCTTTGAAAGTTCTAGTATTCCTCACTTTTCATAGAAGCCACAGGATGTAAAGAACCAACATCTCCATGCATATTTTCATCTCTTGCTGCAAAGATGCACCTTGGATGGTAAAACTAGATCCTTAAACCATAATTTTTGTCTAATGAGCAAGCTCAACATCAACTAAAAACATAAAAATTGAATTGCAAAATTGGGCACTCCCAAGACAAGTGAAAGGAGGCCAATCTTCTTAGCTGCCTCACACATGACACAACAACCAATGAGAACCAGCCTCCATCTTCTTAGGTTGCACGTAGTCAATGAACAACAACCAAGCTAAAGCTCAACTCAAGAGTTAGGCTAGTAAATGAAAAGCATGACAATAACTTAATGTGTTATTTAAGAATATGTACTTAATGAAGTGTAAAAGCCTCTTGTATGGCCCCGGAAATTTTTTCATCAAAAAATGTTTACATGTCCATAAATAATATTAGCCTTCATGTCATATGCTTTAATTAAACTTTTAAAGGTGTATCCCTTGGATGCACTCTTAAAATTGAGACTTAGAATTTTTATTTTTTAATAAAATATTTAGTTTTTTCTTTTGAAAAATGAATATGCAAATTTATAGTACCTATCAAGTCTGTAACTCTTAACATTAGTTATTAAAAATAATTTTGAACATTTTATGAATACATGTGATGCCCCAAACCCCGACCTTGTAAAAACCTTTGGTTTTTGAGCAATTTTTTTTTGAAAGGTAAGTAGTTGGAAACCAATAAGCAGAAGTACAGAAAGAGAGAACATGGGTAAAAGCAAAGGCCACAAGTCTGAGCGAGCCACAGTAAAGAAAGACAAACCAAATACATTTCATTTCCATAATGTTTACAAAATTACAAAAAGAGACTGGGTACA
The DNA here is from genome assembly GCF_984573655.1 of Nuphar pumila. Classification (NCBI taxonomy): domain Eukaryota; kingdom Viridiplantae; phylum Streptophyta; class Magnoliopsida; order Nymphaeales; family Nymphaeaceae; genus Nuphar; species Nuphar pumila. The sequence goes on along the minus strand of NC_143251.1, from coordinate 113,172,531 downwards.
AAAAGAAACAGTCTCTCAAAAGGAGAGGAAAAACCCCTCAAACCCCCAAAACCAGAAAGAGCCAGGATCTAATGCAAAGTGTGGGTCTCAAGGCTCCTGCTGTGCGCTGTCACATCGCGCTGCGTCTACTCGTCACCTGTATCCCCATAAAACGGGGTCAGTACTCTTGCGAGTTGGAGAGACAAACCATCCATACACTATCATTTCTATGGAAAAGCAAAAGGTAACAACATGCCACGGCTATACTAAGTAGCAACTACAACTAGCATGATGGAACAATTAGAAACATTTAAATAATAATATATGTGTGTGTCAGGTAAGTGCATGTGCTACAAGACTGTATAACTACGAAAAGGTAACAAGTGCAAGTACAAAACAACAGAACTAAAACTAAGCAGTAGGGCGCAACAACTACAAAAGTACAGGCAATGCTAAAGAAACAAGTAACAACTACAATGTGTTAGTCTGTTTGGTTAGTCTTTATGTTCTTATTTTTAACCTCCTTCGGGTACGCGAAGGAAAGACCCTTGAGTTCTGTGAGACATGCACCCGACGTCTGTTATTCAATTTCTAGTGTGGTAACGAGGGATGCTACAGACCGAGAAAACCACATGTGGGCAGCACGCAGCTAGGAGAAACCTCTCACAGGGGCAAATGATTGCAATCCGTACTACTGCAGTAGCAGAGGTCCCTGAAGAGGGCAACCTTGACCTCCCTAACTCCGAGTGACTGGAGGTTAGAGGGCTCTGTGGCTCCTCAAAGAACGGGTCGTAATAATGACATGTCACTCGGGGTTGTACCATCCACCCTCTCCCTAGGTGGCCAAATTTGTGAATGGGGTGCGACAGGTTTTCTTATTTAGGCTTAGTTTTCATGTTGTACCTCCTCTCAAGGTACTGTGCCTCGTGGTCCCAATGGGTACGCAAACGAGGACTTGGCCTGCCTATTCACGTGCTCAGCCTCACCCAGCCGTAGGAGCACATCGCCTGTGAAGATGATATCCAACACTATTTTCATTTTATGCCCAGGGTAACACAACACATGAGCACTCTTTGTCACGAACATGGGTCATTGCTCGAAGACTCCAACCGAGTCCCAAAACCTCAACAGGTCAAACGTGTCATACCCTATGGTGTTTTATTTTCTAAGTGTAGGTCACATCGAGTGTATAGCACGCCTCTGGTGCGTCGTATGTTCATCAATATGCGAAAGTAAGCCAAAACAGGATGTACTAGATAAGCCAAAACCAGTGACCTACGTGTCACGATGTGCCAAAGTGCACGTGCAAAAATAAGGAAAACTACAAATTCTTACATTCGCACAAGTATCGTAAATGCGCAATGATACCGCAATACATATTTAAAACTTGCACAGTTCACAATCTTTGAGCGGCACAAGGCTCAAAATGCATATACGATAACCATTGTATATGCGAGGAGAAACCCGGGTTTGGAATATGTATTTCCCAATACGCGTATTCCAACCCTCACGTTGAGATGAATCTCGCATAGCGAAGCCTTCGGCAAAGGACTGTCGTAGAAATTGACACCCAAGTGTGTCAAGAGCGAGATTTGACTCAATCCCATACGAATGAGAATTACATTGTCACTACCAAAGTATAGCCACACTCTGCCCGCGCAACCGGGGCACAAAAACGCAAATCGCCGGAAGTGTCCGACAAAAACAAGCGAGGTAGATGCGTACGTGTACCGTGACATGAGTCACAACTCAATCATCTCGTTGCCAGGGTGGTCAGCGGGGTATAAGTACCTGAATCCGCGGCTGGAACGACATTGTTGCTCGAAAACGAACCTTGTCGCTAACCAGGCCAAATCCGCTTGGCGGCGACGAGAGAGACGACTGCCTTCACCGGAGGACATTCACGGAAACTCAATGAGCGTCATGACGACCCATCTGTGTCCACTAATGGTGCAGACCATGAGCCGGGGGTCCCGCTCATGACTGCCCAAAGATGCCAAGGCCACCGGGTGCCTTAGCGCACGATGTCTAACTTGGCACCAAAGGAAACCAAGGCACAACCCTTATGGAGCCTGCAGCCGACGGCCACTTGGCCCCACAGCCACCATGGTCTGCACACTGCATGCGGACCATGTGCTGCTAGGCTGCAGCACGGGCCAACACACTGCCGAGCACACTCGGGTGCACCCACACCCGGCTAGGCGCCAAGGGAGCTCCTTAGCGGGCTCGACAACACTAGGCCTAAAAGGGCCAGACCTAGACCTCCTAGCAGGTCTGATCCAACAAGGATCAGACCCACTAAGGTCACTAGGGAGCCCCTGAACTGCACCCTAGTGGGTTCATTCCAATGGGTCGGGCTTAGCCGGCACCCACATGGGGTGAGGCTAGCCCAAAAGCCCAAAAGGGCATCTTTTTCTTTTGATTGATTGGAGTGGGTAGGAGCTATCCCCTAAAAAGCATGTGGGTTGTGCCCACCTACTTTCTAAAAACCCATACAAAGCCTCAAGTTTTGATTTTTTACAAACTTTTCAAAATTGCCTATTAAAAGGAGTTTTTTTTTGTAAATTCATTTTCATAAATCCTCAAAATGGCATGGGCTGAGGTGGAGCCCATGCCAACCACTTTCAAAAATGCCCAAGACAATCCTCCATACAAAATATTTTGAAAAACCACTTTTATGTTTTACAATATACTTTTAGATTTTACGAAAATTGCAATTCGCTTTATGAAAAACCCAATTTACTTTATTATTTAAATAAATTGATTTAAATTAATTTAAAGTTAAAATTTTAAATTATCATTTATGAATTAAGATCTAAATAATATTAATATACATTTAAATCTTCAATTCCGACGAAATTGGGCCTCGATCCGACTCGTATTCACCGATATGCCCTTTTTCGCCAAAATACGTAAAACAACTAGATATTTTTCTTGTTTAGGTTCCAAATTCGAAGTGAACCCACTACGATATGTTATAAATTGAATCTAAGAGTATGAGACCTTAGATTGCTAGCATTGCCCTTCGTCGCTTAGAATTTCAGAATTTATGCGATTCGGGCTTCGTATCGCTGAAATAACACAATTACGAGAAAAATCTTGCGACGAAGCAAGAAACAAAGGAAACTAAAACACATATCAATATAATATATCTCAGAATTATCATGGTTCTTACATCCTTCCCTCCTAAAAGGGGATTTCGTCCGCGAAATCATGAACACTAAGCCACAAAAAGATCAGGGTATTTCTCCCTCATAATGGCCTCTGGCTCCCATGTGCATTCTTCGATGCCATGGTGTTGCCACCGTACCTTAACCAACGGAATGGTCTTAGTACACAAAACTTGATCTCTGCGATCCACGATCTCGACAGGTCTCTCGGCTACAATCAAGTCATCTTGCACTTCTACATCTTCGTATCGGATGACGTGTGATGGGTCAGGAATGTACTTCCTCAACATCGACACGTGGAAAACATTATGAATTTGAGCATACTGTTGTGGTAGCTCAATCCGGTAGGCTGCTCCACTGATCCTCTCAAGGATCCTGAATGGGCCAACGTATCTAAGACTCAACTTTCCTTTCTTTCCAAAACGAAACACGCTCTTCGTCGACGATACTTTCACGAAAACCATATCGTTCACATCGAACTGGAGTTCTTGCCGCCTCTTATCGGCGTAACTCTTCTGTCTATCCTGAGCTGCCTTCAGACGCTCTCGAATCTTCTGCACTTGCTGAGTATAGTGCTGAAGAATAATCGACGATTCACTGGATCGATCGTTGATATCGTCCCAATATGACGGTGATTGGCAAGGCCTCCCGTACAAGGCTTCGTACGGAGCCATCCTGATTGTAGTGTGATAACTGTTGTTGTAGGCAAACTCGACTAAACACAAGTGTGAATCACATTCACCCTTCCAATCGAGCATACAAGCTCGCAACATATCTTCCAATGTTTGGATCGTTCTCTCTGACTGACCATCAGTCTGAGGGTGAAAAGCGGTACTGAACTTCAGTTTCATTCCCAAAGTTGACTGCAACTGTCCCCACAATCGCGACGTGAATCTGGGATCACGATCTGAAATGATAGATGTAGGTACGCCATGTAACCGTACAATTTCTCGGATGTACAAGTCTGCTAAGCTTTCAAGCGACTGACTAATCTGGATAGGTAAGAAGTGATCAGACTTGGTGAGTCTGTCCATAATCACCCATATCGCATCATGCTTTCGCCTGGTTCGCGGTAGTCCTACCACGAAATTCATCGTGATATCTTCCCATTTCCACTGAGGAATCTCGATTCTCTGCATGGAACCATCGGGACATTGGTGCTCGATCTTGATTTGCTGACAAGTCAAACACCTTGATACGTAAGTTGCGACTTCACGCTTCATCCCGTTCCACCAATACTTTCGTTGAAGATCCTTGAACATCTTAGTACCACCAGAATGGATGGTGTACTTCGACAGATGTGTCTCATCAAGAATCTCTTTCCCAAACTCATGGTTATCTGACACCCAAAGTCGATGCTTCATACAGATATAACCATCATCACCAACACGAAAGACTGAGCCATCTTCACGAGCTCGATCGATAAAAATTTGCTAAAAAACCAAAGGTTTTTACAAGGTCGGGGTTTGGGGCGTCACAAAGATTGGTATCAGAGCCGCAGTTATAAGTGTAGTCCAAGACTTTTGCGTGCATCGCCCGTCGCACTGTAAGTATGTTTTGTGTAGTTACTCTTGTTGTTTATCAATGATTTTCTGTTGTATGTAGCTATGCATGCTTAATTAGTTGTATAACTGTTAGATGCCTGCTGATTCGAGGAATGAGCGAATGCTCGGAGCTCTTATCGACTTGATCTGAGGCACACAGATCCTCGATCGAGCAGTTCAATAGATTGTGCGGAGTGCCCATATACTTGCACATCTGACACCTCCTTGTGAGAGATGTGACCAGTATCACGAGGGACAAATTTGTCCTCGTGCCTTGAGCGTATGCCCCTACTGTGGTCTTAGGGGACATATTGAGATTGAGTGTCAACGTAAGTTGGGCGATGAACTCGCGATGGGTAACGCTGGGACCGAAGAGAACGAGGCTTCTGGGTTCGGTCAGGCACAGCCAGCGGCTGACCCGGTGGGAGATGCACAGGGTGCACCAGTTTCTCCCGAGTACACGCCAGCTTCCTACTCTCGATCAGTTTCTCCCGAGTACATGCTAGCTTCACCTTCGTGGTCTCAGGCAGTGAGTCCTCCTGAGTACACACCTTCTTCTCCTCCTCGTTCGATGCAGAGACGATATGGAAACCGGAACACCTAGCGCAATTGCTACACTCGTAGGCAGCGGTGATCGTGTTTGTTCAGATGTGAACAGGGTGTGGATGGGACACTGAGTCATTGTTCATTTTGTAGACTTGTTTTGTGTTTGCTTCTTGTTGCGGAGGTATATGTGTTGTAACCCTGTTATAGAGGGTAATTTTGGCTTGTACTGAATATATGTATACATCTGCTATTCAAGTAATGAAATTATGCTTTGACTTGTCTCTTTGCTTATACGAGTTTTCTTTTTTTTGTTTTAGATGGCTTGGCGCAAACGCTATGATCGTATCATGGACACCCTGAACAACCTGACAGAGGTTGTTGGCAGGCAGGCTAAGGCCATGCGTGCCATGGGTGAGAACTTGCAAGCCTCTCAGGGACGAGAGACTCCGGTTCCTACTCCCTCTCCAGTTCTAGCGACAGTCGTGCCTTATAAGCAGTTCATGGCTATGAACCCTCCGTTGTTCGATGAGAAGTCTACACCTGAGGCAGCCGAGGACTGGATACGAGAGATTGAGCGGATCTTTCATGTGCTGCAGGTTAGTGATGACCGGAAGGTAGACTTCGACACGTATAGGCTCCGGAAGGATGCCGAGAGGTGGTGGGCGACCACCTTGGATGTCCAGTTCGCAGGCGGAGCAGTCACGTGGGAGAAGTTTGTAGAGGTCTTCTACGCGGCTTACTTCCCGACCCACGAGCGCAGTTGCAAGATGCAGGAGTTCCTCGACCTTCAGCAGGGAAACTCTACTTTGGCAGAGTACATCACGAGGGCAGAAGCGTTCCAGACTTCTGAACCTCGTGATGTACTCCGCCAAAGTAGAGTTCTCCTGTTGAAGGTTGAGGAACTCTTGCATCTTGCGACTGCGCTCGTGGGTCGGGAAGTAGGCCGCGTAGAAGACCTCTACGAACTTCTCCCACGTGACTGCTCCGCCTGCGAACTGGACATCCAAGGTGGTCGCCCACCACCTCTCGACATCCTTCCAGAGCCTATACGTGCCGAAGTCTACCTTCTGGTCATCACTGACCTGTAACACACGAAAGATCCGCTCAATCTCTCGTATCCAGTCATCGGCTGCCTTAGGTGTAGACTTCCCATCGAACGACGAAGGGTTCATAGTCATGAACTGCTTGTAGGGCATGACTGTCGCTGGAACTGGAGAGGGAGTAGGAACCGAAGTCTCTCATCCCTGAGAGGCTTGCAAGTTCTCACCCATGGCACGCATGGCCTCAGCCTGCCTGCCAACAACCTATGCCAAGTTGTTCAGGGTGTCCATGATACGATCACAACGTTCACGCAAAGCCATCTAAAATAAAAAAAAGAAGACTCGTATAAGCAAAGAGACAAGTCAAAGCATAATTTCATTACTTGAATAGCAGATGCATACATATATTCAGTACAAGCCAAAATTACCCTCTATAACAGGGTTATAACACATATACCTTCGCAACAAGAAGCAAACACAAAATAAGTCTACAAAATGAATAATGACTCAGTGTCCCATCCACAACCTGTTCACATCTGAACAAACACGATCACCGCTGCCTACGAGTGTAGTAGTTGTGGTAGGTGTTCCGGTTTCCATATTGTCTCTGCATCGGACGAGGAGAAGAAGAAGGTGTGTACTCAGAATGACTCACTCCTGAGACCACGGAGGTGAAGTTGGCGTGTACTCGGGAGAAACTGATCGAGAGTAGGAAGCTGGCGTGTACTCGGGAGAAACTGGTGCACCCTGTGCATCTCCCACCAGGTCAACCGCTGGTTGTACCTGACTGAACCCAGAAGCCTCGTTCTCTTCGATCCCAACGTTACCCATCGCGAGTTCATCGCCCAACTTACGCTAACACTCAATCTCAATATGCCCCCTAAGACCATAGTAGGGGCATACGCTCAAGGCACGAGGACAAATCTGCCCCTCGTGATACTGGACACATTTCCCACAAAGAGGTGCCAGATGTGCAAGTATCCGGGCACTCCGCACAATCTGCTGAACTGCCCGATCGAGGGCCTGTGTGCTTTAGATCAAGTCGATAAGAGCTTTGAGCATTTGCTCATTCCTCGAATCAACAAGCATCTAACATTTATACAACTAATTAAGCATGCATAGCTACATACAATAGAAAATCATCGATAAAGAACAAGAGTAACTACGCAAAACATACTTACAGTGCGACGGATAATGCATGCAGAAGTCTTGGGCTACACTTATAACTGCGGCTCTAATACCAATCTCTGTGACGCCCCAAACCCCGACCTTATAAAAACCTTTGGTTTTTGAGCAATTTTTTTTTTGAAAGGTAAGTAGTTGGAAACCAATCAGCGGAAGTACAAAAAGAGAGAACATGGGTAAAAGCAAAGGCCACAAGTCTAAGCGAGCCACAGTAAGGAAAGACAAACCAAATACATTTCATTTCTATAATGTTTACAAAATTACAAAAGGAGACTGAGTACAAAAAGAAACAGTCTCTCAAAAGGAGAGGAAAAACCCCTCAAACCCCAAAAACCAGAAAGAGCCATGATCTAATGCAAAGTGTGATTCTCAAGGCTTCTGTTATGCGTGTCACATCGCGCTGCGTCTACTCGTCACTTGTATCCTCATAAAACAGGGTCAGTACTCTTGCAAGTTGGTGAGACAAACCATCCATACACTATCTTTTCTATGGAAAAGTAGAAGGTAACAACATACCACAACTATACTAAGTAGCAACTACAACTAGCATGATGGAACAATAAGAAACATTTAAATAACATTATATGTGCATGTCAGGTAAGTGCATGTGCTACAAGACTGTACAACTACGAAGAGGTAACAAGTGCAACTATAGAATAACAAAACTAAAACTAAGCAGTAGGGTGCAACAACTACAAAAGTATAGGCAGTGCTTAAGTAACAAGTAACAACTACAATATGTTAGTCTGTTTGGTTAGTCTTTATGTTCTTCTTTTTAACCTCCTTCGGGTACGCAAAGGAAAGACCCTTGAGTTCTGTGAGACATGCACCCGACGTCTATTATTCAATTTCTAGTGTAGTAACCAGGGATGCTACAGACCGAGAAAACCACCCGTGGGCAGTGCGCAACTAGGAGAAACCTCTCACAGGGGCAAAGGATTGCAATCCGTACTACTGCAGTAGCAGAGGTCCCTGAAGAGGGCAACCTCGACCTCCCTAACTCCGAGTGACTAGAGGTTAGAAGGCTCTGTGGCTCCTCAAAGAACGGGTCGTAATAACGACATGTCACTCAGGGCTGTACCATCCACCCTCTCCCTAGGTGGCCAAATTTGTGAATGGGGCATGACAGGTTTTTCTTATTTAGGCTTAGTTTTCATGTTGTACCTCCTCCCAATGTATTGTGCCTCGTGGTCCCAGCGGGTACGCAAACGAGGACTTGGCCTGCCCATTCACGTGCTCAGCCTCACCTGGCCGTAAGAGCACATCGCCTGCGAAGACGATATCCAACACCATTTTCATTTTATGCCTAGGGTAACACAACACGTGAGCACTCCCTCTCACGAACATGGGCCATTGCCCGAAGACTCCAACCGAGTCCCAAAACCTCAACAGGTCAAATGTGTCATACCCTATGGTGTTTCATTTTCTAAGTGTAGGTCACATTGAGTGTATAGCACACCTCTGGTGCGTCGTATGTTCATCAATATGCGAAAGTAAGCCAAAATAGAATGTACTCGATAAGCCAAAACCAGTGACCTACGTGTCAGGATGTGCCAAAGTGCACATACGAAAACAAGAAAAACTACCAATTCTTAAATTCGCACAAGTATCGTAAATGCGCAATGATACAACAATACATATTTAAAACTGACACAGTTCACAATCTTTGAGCGGCACAAGGCTCAAAATGCATATATGATAACCATTGTATATGCGAGGAGTGACCCGGGTTTAGAATACGTATTTCCCAATACTCGTATTCCAACCCTCACGTTGCGACAAATCTCGCATAGCGAAGCCTTCGGTGAAGGATTGTTGCGGAAATCAACACCCAAGTATGTCGAGAGCGAGATTTGACTCAATCCCATCCGAATGGGAATTACATTGTCGCTACCAAAGTATAGCCGCACTCTGCTCGCGCAACCGAGGCACAAAAGCGCAAATCGTCTGAAGTGTCCGACAAAAACAAGCGAGGTACACGCGTACGTGTACCGTGACGTGAGTCACAACTCAATCATCTCGTTGCCAGGGTAGTCAGCGGGGTATGAGCACCCGAATCCGCGGCTGCAATGACATTGCTCGAAAATGAACGTTGTTGCTAACCGGGCCAAATCCGCTTGGCGGCGACGAGAGAGACGACTGCCGTCACCAGAGGACATTCACGAAAACTCAATGGGCGTCATGACGATCCATCTGAGTCCACTAATGGTGCAGACCACAAGCCGGGGGTCCCGCTCATGACTGCCCAAAGATGCCAAGGCCACCGGGTGCCTTAGCGCACAGTGCCTAACTTGGCGCCAAAGGAAACCAAGGCACGACCCTTGTGGAGCCTGCAGCCGACGGCCACCTGGCCTCACAGGCACCATGGTCTGCACACTGCGTGCGGACCATGTGCTGCTAGGCTGCAGCACGGGCCAACACACTGCCGAGCACACTCGGGTGCACCCGCACCCGGTTAGGCGCCAAGGGAGCTCCTTAGCGGGCTCGACAACACTAGGCCCAAAAGGGCCAGACCTAGACCTCCTAGTAGGTCTGATCCAACGAGGATCAGACCCACTAAGATCACTAGGGAGCCTCTGGACTGCACCCTAGTGGGTTCAATCCAACGGGCCGGGCTTAGCCGGCACGCACATGGGGTGCGGCTAGCCCAAAAGCCCCCAGCCGAAGGGCTGGGCCAAATCAGCTTGGCGTAGACCCTGTGGGTCTAGGCCCAGCTGGGCTGACAGAGGGTTGAGGCACACTCTGTGTGCCCAGCAGCAACCTCTGGTTCGTCCCAAAGGTGGGATCGGACCAGAGCACGAGAGGGGCGTGCACCTATGCCAATGGGGTGCCTAGCTCCCAAACGTGTGGCGCACCCAAGGGACACGGTCTGGACCCAGTGGGTCAAGGCCAGGCTGAATCATAAGAAGGGCCTCGAATGGGGGTCTGTACCCCCTGGTCAGACCCATGTTTGGGTCCAGACCAGGCCATGCTAGGGCCCGACACACCATCATAGTGGGTGCACCCAAACAAGCTTGGACTGACCCGCCAACGGTCAGTCCGGGGCTTGGCTGCAGCAAACCCCAAGGCCATGGGGCCCAACGAAGCCCCATAAGGTCTTGGGCTGGCTGCGGAAGAGCCCAGCCCATCCATCCAACGAAGAACAGCCATCTCAAGGGGCGTTATATAAAAAAATATGCACACATATACGTATATATATATTTCAAAAATTGCAGCCGAAAGGCTGCCATTTTCCGGCAGTCTGCAGGATGTATCGGAAAAAACACCAAACACAAAACTCGTAGAGAGTTTTGTTATCTCTTTACAAAATCTAATAAATCTGAAAATCGATATACGGTTCAAAAGATATCACCGAAAAACCCGGTGTCACTCGAGACGTTCCTGGGTTGCTGACGGAAAAACGTGTCAGAAAAAGATGCTATTTTTCGTCGACTCTTTAAGCCGAACCAGTAAAAACGGACAATTACAAAGTTGTAGATATCTGTCTTAGCTTTCCGAAATGCTCAAGAACTCTCCTATCCGATGCATATCCAGGGAGATACGCTCATTTTACCAGAGAGTTCTCTGATCACTGGGAAAAACGAGAATAACATTTAATCAAATAAGCTACATTTACAAAAGCAAAACATGAAAATTCTTTTTTTCGCCTAACATGTGGCTTCAAATGCAAGCTTAGTGCTTGCTTAGCACAGCCATGGCACAAAACCGCCATGGATCAGTTTGCACTTAGCAAGTGCAAACCGATATCCATGGGGCCATTCACGCCCAACCGAAGAAATAACAATGAAGGAGGGGAAGCTTCTCACCTTTGTTGGAGTTGAAGAGGATGAAGCTGCTCAGTTGGCTGCTACGTAAGTGAGGAAAGGAGTGGAAGAAGAGTGAATAAGGAGAGAGAGAAGAAAGGGTCAGCCCTTTCTCTCTCATCTCTTCTTCAAGCTTAAATAGAGAGAAAGTGGGTTAGGTGAAGATGGAGGGTGGGGAGAGAGAGGAGACCAGATGGAGGGCCTCCCTCCCCAACTAGGTCTAGCTAGAGTGAGTCAAAGGTGGTCATGGGGCTGCCCCCCAACCACTCCCAACAACCTCCTAACAACCCCCTTGACTTTAAACAAACCTAACCCTTTTTATTTGTTTTTTTTCTTTTGATTGATTGGAGTGGGTAGGAGCTACCCCCTAAAAGGCATGTGGGCTGTGCCCACCTACTTTCTAAAAACCCATACAAAGCCTCAAGTTTTGGTTTTTTACAAACTTTTCAAAATTGCCTATTAAAAGGAGTTTTTTTTTGTAAATTCATTTTCATAAATCCTCAAAATGGCATGGGCTGAGGTGGAGCTCATGCCAACCACTTTCAAAAATGCCCAAGACAATCCTCCATACAAAATATTTTGAAAATCCACTTTTATTTTTTACAATATACTTTTAGATTTTACGAAAATTGTAATTCACTTTATGAAAAACCCAATTTACTTCGTTATTTAAATAAATTGATTTAAATTAATTCAAAGTTGAAATTTTAAATTATCTTTTATAAATTAAGATCTAAATAATATTAATATACATTTAAATCTTCAATTCCGACGAAATTGAGCCTCGATCCGACTCGTATTCGCCGATATGCCCTTTTTCGCCAAAATACGTAAAACAACGAGATATTTTTCTCGTTTAGGTTCCAAATTCGGAGTGAACCCACTATGATATGTTATAAATCGAATCTAAGAGTATGAGACCTTAGATTGCTAGCATTGCCCTTCGTTGCTTAGAATTTCAGAATTTACGCGATTCGGGCTTCGTATCGCTGAAATAACACAATTACGAGAAAAATCTTGCGACGAAGCAAGAAACAAAGGAAACTAAAACACATATCAATACAATATATCTCAGAATTATCGTGGTTCTTACAATACAAATAATGATGCTAAAATATTATGTATCTATTATACACTCACATAAAATAGATATTTAGGTAAATTAACTTTTAACAAGATAGTTTCAAATTATAAAAATAAAATCTCTCTCTCTCTCTCTCTCTCTCTCTCTCTCTGTCTCTCTCTCTTTATTTTATCAAATATTATATGTTAATAAAATTCTTACATTTTTCATATCTTTACTTGGTTTTTCATGTCAAACATTAAAAATGTAATATATTTAAAATATCTATATAAATATAATAACAAAAAGGTAAATACTAATGAATAACAAATACAATTCATACAAAATATAATTACTTAAAGTAGTATGTAGTTTTTTAACAATAAAAATATTTTATTTCAATTAAATTGAACTATATGTTACTTAAAATAATTATTTATATAAAATAGTTAATCAATAATTCTCTTAAATATTAAAATATACTTCTTGTATTGTTCTTATATTACAAAAATATATGTAATATATAAATCAAATTTCATAATTTGTAATATCTATCAAATCTATATATCTCTTAACACTAATTACTAAAATTATTTTTTACCATCTTATTTAAAAATCAATAAAATATAAATAGTGTCATTAAAAGATTATATATGTACAATATACTTATAAAATATATTTAGGCAAATTAACTTATATTTATTAAAAATATAAGAAAGGCAACTTAGGCAAGCATGTTTCTCCTCTTATACCCAAATAAAAGAAACTATATTGTCATTTGTCGAATGAGGGTTATTCTTATCTGACAATTTTCATCATTAAATAAACATTCTTATACAAAACATGTAGCCATCAAATCCCCGCCCCCTCCCCCCCCTAAAAAAAAGTAAGGTAACAACGTAATATCGTTAGGGTGGCATCAAAAATTCATAACACATATATAAAAAAAATAGGTATAATAGAATATTATTTCTCGTTGAAAATTTTTCATGTACTTAATTTCTTTTTATTTATCTTTATCTTTCTCTCCTTTTTAATCATACTGCTTTATTTCTCTATATTTGGAGTGAACTTAAAAATTACTAAATAAATTTCACAAGTGATGTTTAATGTAACAATAAAACTATACCACTTGTTCTTGCAATTATTTTGTACTTAATTAAAATTTTATCTACATTAAAAAAAGAGAATATTTTAATAAGCTAGAGCAAAATGTGAATTACTTTACTAATTACACAAAAATTCAGAAGTTATACTTCATGCATTTCATATTTTAGAAAATTTTTGTTATGTATTGCATAGCATTTATGAATGTCATGTTGCTTAATATTTTTAATTTATCATTGTACGTATCTTTTTAATTTAACAAGATGAAGTAGTTAAAATTGGCGAGACATGTTATCATGATTACATTTCCATTGTCTTAAGGATACAAAACACTCGAGAACTAAAAAAAATATATAAATATAATAATTGAAAATATAAATACTAATAAATATTAAATACAGTTTCCGTTAAGTTTTTTAGCAACAAGAAATATTTTATTTATATTAAATTGAATTATTGAATTATATGTAGTTTTAAAAATTATTAAATAATCTTTTGTAAGTGTTATAATAAACTTTTTTATTGTTCTTATATTACATAAAATAAATATCTATGCAAATTTACTTTTATTATACAAAAATTGAAGTTATTATTATGTGATTGTTTGATAACATTACTTATAATTTTAAATTCAATGTAAGCTTGACAAATGAAACACTTTTATTTATAACTTAATAAGCATACTTTAAAATCCGTTTTACATTAATACTTGTATTGTAAACAATAAGTATAAACAAGGAAAAAGCTAACAAGAAATTGCATTACATTAAGTTAAGAGAAATTTTGAGGTTATTTATATAAAAATTAATTTATAATTTGTATATTCTATTATTGAGAATTGGAATCCACTTGTAGTACATTTTTGTTTCCACTAAATAATTTAACAATTAATATCTTAATAATTTATATTGTAAACATATATAATAAGAAATATCAACTATAAACAATGCAAAAGTAATTTTCATAGGATGTTGTTTTTTTATAAATGCTTACATTTTTTTACTCATAAATTGTTTATTTTGTTGCTAAAGTTTTATATGAATATAATAAATATAGATAATGATATGATGATAAATTACATAAATATGATTAAGAGAACCACTCAAAATAGATGATAGTTTTGTATGATGAAATTTAAAATCAAAATTTACCAATATTATTTAATAACATTATTTAAATTAAAATATATTCATAAATAGACCAAATAATCCAAGGGTTGCAAATGTAAAAAAAATTAATTTAATTCATGTAACACATATACACACACACACAAGTATAAGCATATACAAGTCTATATATGCATGGGTGTGCGTCACATGCATTAAACTTACAAGTTTTAGTTTTAGTTTGAGTTCAACATTTTTACATGGTGACCTTTTAAATATTTTTATTTTGTGAATAATTTTTTAATTAAATGTTGAATGATAACATTTTTTGCCTTAGGTTCCTCCTTTGATCTTACTTTTTTGTCAATTTTTGTAACTCTAACAGTTGTAAAAATGGTAATTTATGTGTCTTAAAAAAAGTGCATTGTTTTAACTCTTAATTTTAAAAGACGTATAATTGCTTTTAATAGTGAATAAAAGACTTTGACAAAAGATAAAAAAAATACTTAAATGTTTTTTATTGATGAGGAATCATCATTAGGATGTGAATCTCTTAATGGTCTCACCTTTCCATGAAAGTAAATCTGGAGCAGTACTAGTAGCTAAAGCCACAAGGTAAGTGTTGGCAGGTTGAGTTGTATAATAAAGAAGTAGAAGATGTCGGTATTTGCCTTTTATATAATAAGGATTTATAAACAAATTACAAGCACTCAAACAGCACATATATATATATATATATATATATATATATATATATATATATCCTAGCCCAGTTTTACCTTATCCTATAAAAACCAATAGATTTTACATGTGCCAAGTGAGTTCAACACCGTGAGATCCAGATCGGATCTGGATTAAGGAATCTATATGAGATCTGAGTTGTATCTGGCTCTAGTACCACACCCACATGCCCAATTTACAAAATACAGAAACAGTATCAGGTCAAGCACAACCCTAACCATGTCTGACCCGTTTGGTTTCCGGGTTAGTCTTTCTTCTTTTAAGTTCTATATATCAGGACTTAGATTTTTCAAATTTGTCTAAATTATTCCAATAAGGTAGAGCTTTTATATTGGTGGTCCTGTTTGGAATCTGGGCACTGGGATGGGGCATTTATGCATTTGGGATGGGAAGTGAGGCCCTTTCTCCTTTATATTTACACTAAATCATGGATTTGGCAAGTGCCACTTCTTCAAATGCATAAACTCCATAAACAACCATCCCAGCTACAGATTCCAAACAGGCCCTAAGAGGCAATACCAAATCATGGCAACTTCTTTTGGACCCGAGTTTAGAAATGTCAATGGGTCAGATTTTATCCCCAAATCCAAATTCGTTTAGTCAGATTTGGTAAGCCAAAACCATATTCAATTATAATAGGATGCAGATATAGTTTTAGGATTTTGCTACCGAAATCTGATGAATATGTGGATTTGATGAATACCCAAATCCAAATATATGTAAAAAAGCAGATGTAGTATGAGCTTTTCACCAACTGAGTCCATGTCCGACTCCAAATCCATTTAGAAAACATCTGATCAGTTGCATTTTGTATTGGCTACATCGGATCTAAATCTAAACCGTTTACATCACTAGCTAAGTTACATGTTCATACTTGGGCCAATAGAGATTGGATCATGAATATGGCACCACAGTTGGTCCTCATCTACAAACCTGTTGTTTTCGGTTCAGATTCTTAAAATAAGGTCTGCATGTGCTTTCTGGTCGGCCTAAAATCTGCTTAATCTTGTTATTTTTGGATTCAAATTGTATTTGGATCAGTTTTTAAGTTGGATCTGATTTGGATTCGAATCACAATCCATTACTTTTTACAAGAGTTAATTTTTAATCTTTCCCTTGCCATATCCAATATTACCACATATATTTTGGATCAGGTTTCAACCCTACCTCCCAGATTTAGTCTGATTTGGAACGGAATCTACTTTTTGAATTTCAGATATTGGGTTTGAATCTGCCATGATCCAGCCTGTATCGAATCTGTTTGCAACCGGGTTTGATACACTGTGATTGTGTTATACATAGCAATAATCCAGCTGACCCCTTTGTCCTAGGTTCGACTCCCACCGGGTGTGTAGGTGCCTTTCACTGGTGGGCTCCGTAAGAGCTTGGGTGTCAGTGACTCCATCCGGAGATTTCCGGATTCGGTAGGGAACTTCGTCATCGACAAAAAAAAACACTAATCCAGCTGGAGTACAGGTTCAGCCTCATCACTAGATTCACTACTAAGGTCCGCCCTTGATCTCCTAATCTCATGGTTCATTTATTTTAGTCATAAGTTGTAATATAAATTTGTTTTTTGTGATTATTTGTAATGGTTGTTATTTATTTTATATTTCAGAATTAATAAAGTACTTTAATTTAGCAATTCTCTTTCTCTCTCTCTCTCTCTCTCTCTCTCTATATATATATATATATATATATATATATATATATATATATATATATATATATATATATATATATATATATATGGTTTTCTATATTTATGCTCTGAAAAATATCAGGCTTATTCTTCATTCGTATTTTTTGAAAAATGTTTCACTATGCCTCATGCCTTGGAAACCCTTGCTTGTGAAGATATTCTTTATGAAATAAGAGAAAATAATCACTGGTTATACTTTATTAATGGGGTGTTTGTTACTAGCACGTGTCTGGCAAACATGCTTGGAACGGAATTACCCTGTTTGATAGTAGCATACAACCGAATAATTAGCTGCATTGAGACAGTTTGGAATCTGGTCTTAAAACGTTCACTCAATTCACTAGGCATCAACTTTCTGTCAATATGCCATTTTATAATGCTAAAAGTCTGCATACAGGAATGCAAACGGTTTGGATTCGGATCAGATGTGGCCAATACCGTATCCAACTAATCAGATGTGGGCTTTAAATGGATTCAAATCCAGATTCAGATGGTGAAAAACACATACCAGATTGGCTAAACGGATACAAATATCCATCAAATTTGGATATATGTCGGATTCAGTAGTAAAAAATCAAAATTTTTATCTGCATTGGATTATAATCAGATATGGTTTTAGCTTACCAAATGCAACTAAACAGAGTCGAATTTGATTGGATAATGGATAAAATCCAATTGATTGACGTCCCTATCTGCATGTGATGCTGAAAATATGCAGGTATTTTCAAAGCACCATGTATTTTGAAAAAAAAAAGATACATTTTTAACCATGGTATTAGTGCTGTAGAAACATTTTCTAATATTTTTATATTTTGTGTATATTTATTTATATTTTATATACTTTATATTTTTATATATGCTGTTATTTCCCCCAGAAAACCAGATAGACCATAATATTGCAAGATTTTCTGTTGCCAAGATTTTGTCCAGGAGACTTTTGACATTGGAATAAGGGAAACCAAGAGCTAGCATATCCCGAGCCAGAAAGTTGGAAAAATATAAAATAATCACTTTTGTCATGTCTATTATGCTAAATAACATGGGAAACATGAAGACCATGTTCTTCTTCTTCTTCTGTTTTTCTCTTTTTTGGAATAATGGTCACACTAAATTCCCCCCAATAGGATTTGAATCAAAGATCCCTCCTTGAAGATATATAGGCCGACTTTAGCCAATCCATCTACGCCCAATGGCTGAGCACCATGTTGTGTAATATGAAGAATTACAGATGCATCATCAGCTGGAACCAACTGCGATCAATTCTAATGAAGTTCTCGCCCTAGTACATAACACACACATTTGCATCTTAAGGATAATTTAGAATTTAAGCCAAACCCTGAACAAGGGCTAATTGGCAGATCCAGTTATAATGAGTAATCACGACACATGATAATCACTGGGTTTGATAATGATAATGGCAACAACACGACATAATGGTCATGAGTACTTACAATTAGTAATCATGTTGATGATGTGAGAATGTTTAGCTAATCAAATTTCCAGCAATTCTGCAGTTACCACGCAAAAACAGGTGGTAGTTGTGGTGCGCAACGCAGATCCACTTTCTACAAACTTCGAATAAAGAGAAGATGGACTGGAAAGAGGCTCGATGACCAAGCCAAAATTTCCAATAACATAACTAATTGAAGACAAAAGATTCATCCAAATGTTAAAGATCGGCGCTATCTTGCCCAAAAAAAAAATGGCATTGGGCGATTGAATCGGTTTTTGGGTAGAAATGTCTAAGACAAACTGACAGTCAATCCGGTCTTAGACTCTTAGGACAGTTTTTCCCTCCAACATCACATATAGTTTCAGAGAAGCTCGTTTTTTCCTATCTTGTGTTTCACATCAAAGAAAGGCACCTAAGGGCACATATGAGGTTATGTTAAGGTTTTTTGGTAATCTACCAGGGCGGACTGAACTCAAGCTTTTAGTTCCAGAGATGACATACATGAAGTGGAGGATGGGGACATGGGTAAAAAAAGTAGTTGAAGAACAAGTACCAGAATTGTGAAAGTGAGCCAAAGAATTCCATTCTCACTGAGGTTGTTGGAAGTCACTTTTGGCTGGAAGAATGAAAGTAGACAGACTTGTGGTTACTGGAAAAAACAGAAAATATTTTATCATCAATAGGTGCCAGTCATTTTTTAATCGACACATAGGCCACCTTCAACTATTTCTAAAACAGCCTAAAACATTCATCTTTAGTTGCTCCTCAGCTCCAAATTCGCTGTTTGACAATCAATAAGTGCCTTCTCTCACTCATGTCTATCACTACATTTTTGTAGATCTGCTAACAAACTCATGAACTTTAGATGTCTAAATTCTGTTTGACAATCAATAAGTGTCTTCTCTCACTCGTGGCTATCACTACAATTTTGTAGATCTGCTAACAAGCTCGTGAACTTTAGATGTAGACATCTGCAGAAACCTTACAAAGCAGTCCCTATAAATTCATTCCTTCCAGGACTGAGGTTTTCTTCTGTAGGTCTATCTCTTTCATGGTGGATACTTTTGTTTGCCCTTCATTATCAGTGCTTCTGTTGATGACTTGGAATCATGTGACGGGTGAAATAGAGTTTTTATGATGCAAAAGAGTTGCATGAATTCACAAGAATAATGATGGCAACAAGTACCGTTGATTTAGTTTTCTAAGATATTTCTACTGAAAAGGTTACCTTACTGATAAAATATGAAAGACCGATGCATTTTTGGTAAAAATTGTCATTTTGATCGCACCCATGAGATTTTCCACACACACAAAAAAAGAAAGAAAATAAATAAATAAAGCATAAGAAAATGAGTCCATGACACAAACATAAATAGTCTCTACATAGAATAAGTTGGATGCATGCCAAGCAAGATATTGAATAAAACCAGTTTCTTCAACATTCTCCTTCAAAGAATAAAGTATCTGCATCCTTAATTGAAGGCTGGTGCTGGTGACTGACAATTTGGGTGCTGGGACAGAAGAAGGACAGATGTGGGACCTGCGCATTTATTTGGATGGAGCTAGCCAGTGGACTTAACAAGTTGTAAGATGAATTCCACATGATATTCTTTATCCTTCTCCCCGCTTAAGGCATCTTTCATGAAGAAAAGGACTCATGAAACAAAGTAACCCAAGCAAAGCAGATGCCAAGCTGTGATGGTTGGTAGCACAGAGACCTTGATCCAGCTTCCTTATAAATTGTATACTTATTAACCTAAACCATTTCCTTTTGAGCAACATTGGGTGGGTATTATCAGAATCAGATTATAGTATGGAGACTCTGGACTAGGGCCTCTGCCAAAACATAGAGATTGAAGATCAGCAGACCATATTTGGAAGGTTAAGCACTCCATCATGCCGGCTAACTCTTGTGGTTTCAAGACTCTGAATCCCCCATCATAGTGTTTCTTGCCCAACATTACTAAACTCTTTTCCAGCAGAACAAAAAAAATTCTGAAAAACCTTCACCAGATATTTGCTGGACCTCTCTTTAACTGTACGAATAGGAATACTTTATACTAATATTGATCAGCAACAACCAGTTAAACAATTGAGATTTAAGACATCTACTATTACAGTCTTCGCCATGATTCCATAAGCAACTACCTACCAATTCTTTATTGATATTTTCACATAGTTGCCTTCCTTGCAAAAGCTCTGAAGTATATGCTGTTTTTTCTCTGCTTTCACTTTAGACCACATTAGCAAGCTATGTCGCATGGATAGAGCAGTTAGCAAGAGATCACTTCTTTTTTCATATTGCCTTGTCTGCTCTTTTCCGTTACAAATTCTACGGGACTCTTTACAAAGTAACAAAGTGCCTTTTCAATATAAGAAACATTCATACTATAGTGAGAACATTTCAGTCTTGTTGGGGCATGACAGCTTTCAAGTACTTTACAAGCATTTAAGTCTTAAAAACACTATTCATGATTAAAGCCCAAAGAGAAACGTTATGAAAGTAGGACATACAGGGAAAAAAGAAATGCAAAAGAGAAGAAAAGTCACCTGATAGTTTCAAGGGGAGCCAAAACTGCTTTAGTCATGGCACCAGCTAAGGCCCCACTGAGAAACTCACCAACTTCTCTAAACCTTAAAAGATTCTGTATGACACCAAAAAATAAAAAAGATTAAACAGATATTAGCACTATTTTCATTCTTGCACTTTCAAAAATCCATCAGTCTCTACACTTCACCCCTACCAACAAATGCATTCAAATGAAAATAAAGAAATACATACAGGATTTGAAGAAAAGAAAGAGAGATTCTAAAATATATATATATATATATATATATATATATATATATATATATATATATATATATATATATATATATATATATATAAGAAAAAATATAAAAAAAGACAGCGGCACAGAAGAAAGAGAGAAGATCAAACGGTGAATGTAAAGATACAGACTGGAATGTAAGTCTTTCATGTTAAGAAACAAGAAGAATCAAAATAGGAAATAGATGCGTTAAAAGAATTCACTCCAGATTGGCAAGCCTATCTCCTTGAGTAAAATGCAGGACGGCAGGATTCCTATCCATCTTCAATGTGTACATAAACAGTTTAAAACTGATTAAATTCTTAGAACAAAATTCCCTACTAGCAAGGCAATCAGTCGCACATATCACCATTCTAATAATTATTTAAAAAAAAAAGACAAATCTCCTCCCAAAGTTATTAACAGAAAACCTTCCAAATTCCGATCACCACTTCACTCTGCCAGATTACAGCAAAAGAAGATTGCAACTATTTTAATTCTTGCACTTTCAAACCCATCAGTCTCTACACTTCACCAAATGAGGTCGATGATGGCTTGCAGTCTTATATAAATTAAATTACCCGAGGAAGAAACGGAAATTTCGAACAACCCCCCTTTTCCGTTTTCAAGAAAAAAAAGAGGGGACGGATGGAGGAGGAGAGGCAGTATCATTAAAAGAGGAATAAGCATGATGATGGTAGCGGTCATGCCATCTCAACAGATAACACTATCAGAGCATACATGCATGCGCAAGGATGATGATGATGATGATGATGATAACTGTAGCGTTCTATTTGAGAAAAAAAATTGAACAGAGCATGCATGTATGTTGCCGCTGCGTCTGATGGTGATTATGATGATGAAGAAGAACACACGCAATGATGATGATAGCTGTAGTGTTCTATTTGAGAAAAAAACAATTGAACAGAACATGCATGTATGTTGCCGCTGCTTCTGATAATGATGGACGGTGGCGATGTCGATAATCAACAACAATGACGACGACGACGAAGACGACGCGGTTTTGATGATGATGGCAACAATGATGATCACAGATATCATGACAAGTCAAGCAAATACAACCCACGATCACACTGACAACACATACAAGAAGAGAAAAAAGGGCAATCACTGACGATACTGATGAACAACAGAAAAGCCACACCAAAAACAACAGAGAAACAGAAGAGAGAAACAAAAAGATGACAAAAAAAACAGAAGAAGAAACCCATCACTGCAGCAGCCCTCACATCGAGGATCTGTTTCAACTTCAGCTCCGGGCCACCCTCCTTGTGGAGCTCAATCTCCTTGGGCACCACCATCTCTGCATAGACACCACCACCACCCCAAACGCGTGAACCAGGAGAAGAAGAAGAGGGGGTAGAAGGTGGGAAGGCTGAATCATCAAAATCAAGCTTTTTCTTAACTGATTCTCTCAGGAAAGCCATGAGAATCTATAGAATAGGAAGAGGACCCGGATGAGGAAACTCCACAAACACCAAAAAAAAAAATACAATCTGAACCAGAATCTACACCTCGTTGACTCAGGAGGGATGGTGGGGGAGGGGAGAGACGGACGAAGAGGGCCTCTTCAAGAGTTCCGTTTTATACCGAAAAAGGCAACAGATTCACCGCGGTCACAGATATCGGAGAAAAGTTGCCTTGTGGGCCCAGCTCCACATTGCATATGGGTCCCACCTTCATCATCTACTTGCTGGGTTTTTTTATTGTACCCTTTTTGCCTCCCAATCCAAACTTACGCCACAAGGACACTGAGAAAGGACACGACACGATATTTTTTCATGTGATTTCCATTAAGAGTAGAATGGAAGAAGACATTGGCAAGAGAGCGAAGTGGAGTATCCTTGTGATTAGGGGTGGGAATCAGGCCAGCCTACTAATGGACCCGGCCGTTGATCAGGCCTGACCGGTCAACTAGCTGAGTTTTGGCCCGATTTTTAACGGGCTCAAGTTTGAAGATAAGCCCATGACTCGGCCCATTGGTCCAATGGGCCAATGCAAAGCGGGCTGGGTCTGGCCTGGTCCAATCTTGAAATGCATAAATATTTGATGGAAATTATGGATTAACCAGAGAATAGTCATACAACTAATTCTTAATTAGTGCAACTAATTAGGTTAATAGGAATAATTAACAAATAGCAAATTTGCAACTAATTAGGTAAATAATAACAGTTATCCAAGTTACTATGTAATATTTAATTTTTAAAATTTTATATTATTAAAAAATTAATAAATAACTCAGGTCCATCAGGCGGACCCTAGCCCAGCCCACATATATAACGAGACGAGTTTAGGCCCGGTACCTAATGAGCTCAGGCATAAAATCTTGGCTTAAACCCGGCCCATGGCGGAACGGGTCAGCTTGGCCCATCGGGCTGCCGAGCTGGTTGCCCACCCCTACTTGTGATGTATCTCTACGCTTAAGATTGGGCACCAACCCGATTTTCTCATGCACCGGTCCATTTAGGTCGTGTCCGAGCTGGGCTTGATCCTGCTAATGGGGAACTGGGCTCAAGGTGGGGCTGCCTAGACTTATGTTGTCCGGCTGTTTGGGCAATGCCGGAGCAGATTTGTTTGACCCGACTTTTTTTCTTTTATTTATAACCCTAACAAACCACACCCAGTACCAAGACCTGATCGCGCTGGTTAAGCCTGCCATACCTATGGTTGTCATGCCGGCAGCGTAAAACTCCAAAGCTAGGACCCCTGCCCCTATACCTATGCTACGCGTTGGCTTGCGCAGAAGGGCAACACCTGTGGGAATCAAACCTTAACTGCCCGTCTAGCAGCCAAGGCCCCACCACACTATGCCAAACTCCCTTGGGGTTTGTTTGACCCGACCTGGCAACCAGCCCGTTGACTAGTGATTCACTGCACTGTCTAGTTGAATATGGATCCCAGCCAAGCTGGCGTGGCTTTGCCTGTGATCTAGACTTTATAAAAGGGTCAGCGGCACATGGTCGTTTTGACTGCGTTGAACACCCATATCCAGACAGATATCCAGATCCAGATTACCCGGGTAAGAGGGTCATTTCACGCTATTTAAGGTTTGAGGTGTAAATGGTGCTGTGTTGATCGGTTATGGACCAAAGCGAGATGCTACTTATTGGATTTGATTGGTTATGTGTTGCTGGTTTTGGTTCAGATATTGACAACATTGGCCCATCTACTCAGGTACAGGATTATTTTAGTTGGACTGATTGTGGGGTTAAGATCAGAATCAGATCCAAAACAGCTAAAATTTGCAAATGACTCATCATGGATCCAACCTATTTGCATTCCTAATTGTAGTTGGGTTTCTTATGTTTCTGCAACTCGATTAGTTTTTTTTTTCTAGGCCATGCAAAAACCTTCATCACCAACCACCCATTGGCACCTATATATTGTTAAAATTGGTTTACGCACAATATATATACAAATATGGGAGTTTTCAACACTTTTTTTGCAAATCCAATCATGTGGATGTGCTTGTCCCGATGAATTTGATAGGAATCAACCATTGGATAGTGTATTTTTGATGAAAAATGTGAATTTTGAATGCTTGAATATTTATGAAGATTAGGAGTCATTGATTTTAAAGCCTTAAAAAAAATTATGCATCAAAATTGGATGATTCAAGAGAGGATTCTTATAAACCCCAGTATGTAGAACACATTCATACGGTTAGATTCAAGAGAAAAGAACAAAAAGTCATAAAAATCACTATTCACACATTAGTTCTCATAATTTAGTGAATATATATATTTCAAAAGTAGTTGTGGGCTAGTGGTAACTTTGTAATATATAGGAAGAGGAAATGATTGATTGGTAATAGCAGTTTCTCACTTCATTTTCCCAAGGAAAACAGGAAACGCATCCTCATATATCTATATCTATATCTATATATTTCAAAAGTAGGTGTGGGCTAGTGGTAACTTTGTGTAATATAGGAAGAGGAAATGATTGTTTGGTAATAGCAGTTTCGCACATCATTTTCCCAAGAAAAAACAGGAAACACGTCCATTGTGAGGTCGATGCGTCTGACTTGAATATGAAATAACAAGATTACCCCGCTATAGTTGTGGAAACACTTTTCAACCGCTGCATTTAACTAAATTTCATTTAAGTGCCAACCTCTCTTTCTTTCTTTCTTTCTTTCTTTATGTTTTCTTCATAGAAAGTTGGGTTTAGGAGGACCCTACCTGTTTATTAGAAATGCTTAAAACTAACTGTTCAGATTTACATGTGGGGAACCCAGCCCGGGTCCTTGCTGGATTCGTCCACAGCCAACATGGCTTCGTGCACACGAACGATCATGTTGGTCAATTCAAAAGATTGGCAAGGAGTTTAACCTTTGTTGTTGTGGCTCATTTTCTACTATGTAGGCGTTCTTCATGGTCTATTGGACAAGTAGTGCCCACTTCTTGTTAGAGATCAACTAGAGATCACGATGATCTCGTTGTTTTGGTTATAGTCGAATATGACTCAATCGAATAACACGCAAAATCTGTGTTGTTACAGTAGGATAAGACTTTCAAGCCAAATACGATATCACGATAATCCTTATCATGATAAAACCAGCTGATGCTTAAAGATATATCAAAATGGTTGTGCATCTTATTTTATTATTCTCTTCAGTGTATAAATAAGCATGTAATACTTGAGCCGCTGTGCACTCAATCAAAGAAACACTATTCTCAGAAAGTTTTTTTTTCTGCATCTATATAGCCATATATCTTTTAATATAGTATCAGAGCATCGGGTTTTTTGAGTTTTTTTTTTCTGTCAGCATAGGGTTTTTTGAGTTTTTTTTGTCATCATCCTGGATATTATTTGTGTTGCAGATTTTATCAACGTCCGCCTCACCTAGTTGATCTGTTGTTTCAATCCAAATCAGTTTTTTTCTACAATCTGCACATCCACAGTTTGCGCATCCTCATACTTACACCATCCTCATTGCTGCAATCTTCATTCAGCGTCCAACATCTTTGTTGCAACAATCTTTATCTGTCGTCCAAATCATATTTTTTTTTTTACAATCTTCATATTTGCAGCATCTTTATTGCTACTGTGTGAATCTATGGTTGCAGAAATTATGAAATCCACCAACATCAAAGGGGAGTTATCGATGGAGTTAGTTGTTAGCATGTATTTTTTACATTATTCTGACAACCCAGGTACGGTGCTGGTATCTCAAGTTTTAACTAGAGATAATTATTCAACATGGAAATGGGCTATGTGTATAGCTCTAAGTGCCTAAAACAAACTCAGTTTTATTGATAGAACAATCCTAAGACCGAATATTCATTCTACCTCATTTGCGAGATGGCAAAGATGTAATGACATGGTTCTTTCATGGATCTTGAAATCAATTCATAAAGACTTATCTTCAAGTGTTATATATTCTGAAACTGCATTTGATGTTTGGAATGAACTTTATGAGTGATTCTCTCAATCAAATGTACTATGCATTTATCAAATTCAGTTTGATATAATTAATCACAAACATCATTCGTCCATCGCTGTTTACTTTATGAAGCTTAAAGGAATGTGGGATGAGTTAGCTTCATATGTCTCATATCCGACTTGCTCTTGTGGAACAATAAAGTCAGTCCAAGACATGCAACAAAGAGACTGACTGATGCAATTTTTGATGGGGCTTAATGATAGCTATCTTAAGCCAGATTCTATTAATAGAACTAATCCCTTCTGTCTCGAAGGCATATGCCATCATCATTCAGGAAGAGAGGCAAAGAGAGATGTGAGTTCTTCCTTCATCCAATAAACATAGCATGTTGGTTACCAAAATTGAGCGTAAGGACGATAAAGGCATGAATCAAAGATTTTTTCAACCAAGACCACATTCAAATCACACAAGACCCAAATGTGGTCATTGTAGTAAGTTGGGTCATATCAAGGCTGAATGTTATCAATTTTATGGTTACCCAAATTCAAGCAACACAAGTGTAAGGGTGATTTCAACCACGTCAAGTGAGGGGGCTGCTATACCTCACATTACACCCGAACTATATAAACATCTCATAAGTCTTATTTCACAAGGTAAACCGAAATCACAAGTCAATCTAGCAGGTAAAACTTTAACCTTTCTTTCTTACTCTTCTTGTTGGATAATAGATACTGGGGCCACCGACCACATAGTTTTTAGTCTAGATCTGTTATACTCTCCACAATCCATCATTTGCCCACCAATAGGATTACCCACCGGAATACCTGCTCCAGTTACCCACATTGGCAGTGCAAGCATAAATTCACAAATATGTCTCATCGATGTCTTATGTGTCCCTAGTTTTAAATACAATTTGATATCTGTTAGTAAATTGATCAAAGATTTAGAATACGATGTTGTTTTCACCAATGGATCTTATATTTTTCAGGACCGTCACTCAAAGCAGACGATTGGAGTGGGTAAAATGCAAAAGACTTTATATGTTTGAAGTCCAAAGTGGAGTCACTCTTTTCAATTGCAGCCTTGCCCATCTTTGGCATTATCGTCTCGAGCATATTTCACATTCCCGTTTTCAGTATCTCATTAATTCTAATAAATTGAATTCTTGCAAGTTTGATAGAATATGTTCAATTTGTCCTTTGGCTAAACAATTACGTCTTCTTTTTCTAAACAAAGCTATCAACTCCATATCAATTTTTGAACTCATTCACATTGATTTATGAACAGGATACCAAACTCCATCTTTATTTGGTATATATTACTTTCTAACCATTGTAGATGATTATTCTCGCTCAACTTGGGTATACCTAATGCGTTATAAATCTGAAACCTTTTCTCTTATTCAAGATTTTTTTGTCATGATCAAAACCCAATTTAAAATTCAAATCCTAAAGCTTAGGAGTGATAATGGGAGTAAATTTTTTTTCAATGATATGCAGACATTCTTTCACAATCAGGGTATTTTTCATCAACATAGTTGTATATATACCTCTCAACAGAATGAAGTGGTGGAACGCAACCATTGAGATCTTCTCAATATGGCTTGGGCCTTGCATTTTCAAGCTAATATTCCTATTAAATTCTGGGGGGAATGTATTATAACTATCACATATTTCATAAATCGTGTCCCTAACACAAGCCTTAATGGACAAACACCCCATGATATTTTATTTCATAAAAGTCCTAATTATCAATACCTCAAGGTTTTTGGGTATTTATGTTATGCTCACAATATCCATCACTCCCACAAATTTGATGGCAGAGCAAGAAAATGCACTTTTATTAGATATTCATATGACCAAGTTGCATACCGTTTATATGATCTTGAGTTACATGTTACTTTCACTAGCAGAGACCTGATCTTTCATGAACACATTTTTCCATTCCATTCTGACACATATGCATCATCTAATGCTTGAGATGTTGTCTTACCCATTTCTTCTTCTGATTCCTCACCAGATGGTTCTTATTCGATCCAAGCAACTAATACTCAGGCCAATATTCCTAGTCCACAAGCTTGTCCAAATCCAATGACATCTACTCCTACTTCTCCAACTAATCTAAATCCTTCTTTGACAAAGCTCGAACCTCTTGTCCATGTTCCCATTCAGCATTCTTCTAGGGCGAGTGCTCCACCAGCTCATCTTTAGAATTATAAATGCTACGCTGCATTTTGCTTGCCTCCATCAGATGCTTTGAGTGTCTACCAGAAAGATACAAGGTATCCACTTTCTCATTACTTTACCTATGAAATTTTTTCTCCATCTTACTATGCTTTTTTTGTTGTTATTACCAAAAACCCCGAGGTCCAAACTTTTGTCCAAGCCATAGGGTGTGCTTCTTGGAGGGAAGCAATGGCGGCCAAAATTTGCAGGAAGACAACCGCATATAGATGGTTATACATCTTCCACCAGGTAAACATCTCATCGATTGCAAATGGGTCTACAAGGTGAAGTACAAATCAGGCAGGATCATTGAGCGTTAAAAAGCATGCCTTGTTTCAAAAGGTTATACACAGATTGAAGGCCTTGACTATCATGAAACATTTGCTCATGTGGCTAACCTCGTCACTGTTCAATGCCTCTTAACCATAGCTGCCATAAAAAAATGGGTTCTTCATCAAATCGATGTCAATAATGCATTTTTACATGACGATCTTGATGAAAAAATGTATATGACATTACCTTCTGGTTTTTGCCGACAGGGAGAGCAACGAGTTTGTCGGCTCAACAAATCCCTCTATGGCCTCAAACAATCATCTCGAAATTGGTTTGCAATATTTTCAAGTTTTCTTAAAGGGATTGGCTTTACCCAATCTAAGGTTGATTATTCATTGTTTTCTTGCTTCACAAAACATGGATGTATATTTGTTCTCGTATAAGTTGACAATATCATCATTGCTAGAGACGACATAATTCCGACAATCTGTCAACTAAAGGTACTTCTAAATAATGCATTTTGCACCAAGGACTTAGGAGTACTCAAATATTTCTTGAGAATCGAAGTGGCAAGATCTAGTAAGGGCATTTTCTTATCACAACATAAATATACATTAGACATCATTGAAGATCACGGGTACTTGGAGGCCTTAACGTCAGATTTTTTCATGGAATATCATATGAAACTTAATTCAGAGGAAGGAGAGCCATTTAATGACCTAAACTCATTATCATCGACTAGTAGGTCGACTGATATTTCTTACGATTACAAGGCCTGACATAGCCTATTGCATAAATATTTTAAGCCAGTTTATGCATACACCAAGGAGGCCACACTTGATGCCGCACAGAGGCTCTTACGATATCTCAAGTCCATGCTAGGCCAAGGAATATTGTTGTCATCTGATAGCGAACTTCAATTGTTTGTTTATTGTGATTCAAATTGGGCATCATGCTCAAAAACTCGAAGGTCTACCTTGAGTTATTGTACCATGTTAGGAAAGAGTCCAATATCTTAGAAAATAAAGAAGCAGAAAATTATAGCAAGATCGTCAGCTGAAGCAGAGTACAGATCAATGGATTTTGCTAGTTGTGAGCTAACATGGTTAAAATATTTATTGATTGGCTTAGGAATCAAGCAACCTCAACCTATGTTGATGTTCTATGACAATCAGATGACATTGCATATTGCGGCAAATCTGATGTTCCACGCATATACTAAACACATAGAGATTAATTGTCATGTCATAAGAAAAAAATTTAGAATGGCTCGATCAAAACTCAATTTGTTCCCATAAATTTAGAGTGTGCAGATATGTTTACCAAGCCTTTGGGACAAGATCAGTTTTTTCAACTCAAGTACGAGTTGAGCGTCATTAATCCCCACGCTCCAACTTGAGGAAGAGCATGTTAGAGATCAACTAGAGATCATGATGATCTCGTTGTTTTGTTACAACCAGATATGACTCAATCGGATAACATGCAAATTTTGTGTTGTTACAACAAGATATGACTCTCAAGACAAATACAATATCGTGTTAATCCTTATCATGATAAAACCAGCCAATGCTTAAAGATATATCAAAACGGTTGAGTATCTTATTTTATTATTATCTTCAGTGTATAAATATGCTTGTAATACTTGAGCCGTTGTGCAATCAATCAAAGAAACGCTATTCTCAGAAAGGTTTTTTTCTGCCCATATATCTTTTAATACTTATGGTAGGAAAGGTCTCGCATTATCGAAAGCGTCTATGAGTTTTATCCGTAGTGCCTGGTTGCATCGACTGTTGGGACTCCATACGGGTAGGAGGAATGTTTTCCTATAGTGTCCCATCAGAGGCTTTGAATTTAAACCAATGTTGTCAGTATCGGCCTGAAACTGCCTATATGGGCTAATACGTATAATGTTGGCAGAAAATCAATGCGACACTAACTTGAATCAGCTATTTTCAATAAATATAAAAAATACTTAAAATTAATTGTTTTAATGATTGTAGCATGCAAAGCAGGTTATATGTCCCCCCTGGAACACACAGGTGCCTGTTCGCGGGTCTGAATGAGCACCACGTATGTAAGCATGTGGGGGCTCATTTTCCTGTGTGTGTCAGCATCACTTAGCAGCGGAGTCTGGTGCGTTTGCAAAGACTTAAGTACCCTTTCCCGTATTAGCACCACAAAATGATGTTTTGAGTAAAGGATAAAAATGTCCTCCTGCCAAAAAGGGTTAAAATCATCATCATTTTCGCCCTAAGGAGTAAACTCTTCTGCTTTAACAGGAGCTCCTCGCAATATGTCACCCTAAACATTCTGGATCACCCTTTGGCGATGCACCATCTGCTGTAACATGAGCTTCGATTGACGACGCACCATTTGCCATCGTCTGTTGCTGTCGGAGCACCCTTTGTTGCCATTTGCTGTCACTGGAGCACCCTTTGTCATCATTTGTTGTCGCCAGAGCACCCTTTGTCGTCGTCTATTATCGTTGGAGTACTCTTTGTCGTCGTCTATTTGTGAGAAATAGTTAAACTACCAGAAAAATTAGCATTTTGTATATTGTTCATCATGATACGAGGGTGCAAACATCAAACTGAGTAGACAGAGAATAGCAATTTACAACAGAGATAATAATGGCAACGTCAAACTGAGTAGAGTAGCGATTTATAATAGATATCAGATAAGAGAGTAACGATTTGCAGTAGAAATCAAATCAGAGAGTAGCGATATATAGTAGAAATCAGATAAGAGAGTAGCGATTTAAAGCAAAAATTAAATCAAAGAGTAGCGATTTACAATAGAAATCAGATAAGAGCGTAGCGATTTACAATAGAAATCAAATCAGAGAGTAATGATTTATAGTAAAAATCAGATCAAAGACTAGCGATTTACAGTAAAAATCAGATAAGAGAGTAGCGATTTATAATAGAAATCAAATCAGAGAGTATCGATTAACAGTAAAAATCAGATAAGAGAGTAGCAATTTATAATAGAAATCAAATCAGAGAGTACCGATTTACAATAAAAATCAGATAAGAGAGTAGCAATTTACAGTAGAAATCAGATCAAAGAGTAGCAATTTAGAATAAAAATCAAATCAGAGAGTAGCGATTTATAATAGAAATCAGATAAAAGAGTAGCAATTTACAGTAGAAATCAAATCAGAGAATAACAATTTACAGTACAAATCAGATTTTTACTCTAAATAGTTATTCTCTGATTTGATTTCTACTGTAAATCGCTACTCTCTGATTTGATTTCTACTGTAAATCACTTTTTTCAACAAAGAGAGAATAAAAAAAACCATTGCAGCTAAGAGAGAAATCTTATTGCTCTTTTCAACAGTTACAAGAGAGAAAGAAAAGAAAGAATTTATACAAGGCAAAGGCAACAACCCTAAATCTAAACAAGTTGGGTTCGATCTATAAGAAACCGAGTCTCAAACATAAGCCCAAAAAAAATTCTTCTGGGGGGCGCTGCCCCCCGGACCCCACTTCCTGCAAGGGCAAAAACTTTGAATCAGGCTCCACAACTCATCAGGCAGGAACGATAAGGCGGCCATGTGTTGTAACACAAGCTAAAAACAAAGGCGAAATGTGCAAATCTATTTACAAGGAGCGAGAGGACATTTCCATCCAACACATATCTATCTTATCAGAGGACATTTTCATCAAAAGCATATCTACCTTTTTTATATGTTATTTTATTATAAAGTTATCATGGGCAACATTGACATATGAATTATCGTGGGTCCCAAGATATTCCTTCGTACACACAGGAACACTCGAATTTGTGTTTCGGGGAGAACACACACCACCCATGTAACATGTGTTGCATTTTGATTACATGAAATGCTTTTTAATTATTTTTTAGCCGATTCAGAATGATTCACTTGAGAATTAGTATCAGATGATTCACCTGACATGAATCTTTCCATGAACCAGATTCCTTACCGTTGGGGATGGATTTTAGATCCATTGAATGATCGATGGCAGGTATCTTCAACGTGTTGGAGAACCTCAAATCTGTTGCTTTGTGTCGCTTTTGGGTTCTGGCTTTGAGGACACTTGCTGTGACGATGCATCTAAATATGCACGCGTTCATTCGTCTTTAGGGGCCGGTTCAGTCTTCTCCACGAGAGGAGGTTTACGTCTCAGGCAAGTGATCTTAGAATGGTTTGTTCGATCCACATTGGCCACAAAATTGTATCTTATGTTCATAGACGATCTCTTGAACAAAGCAACACCTATTCAAGATTGGTATTTCAATTTGAGCTTTTGGCATGAAATTAAGAATTTGATACGCATATGCGAGCAAATGCACAATGCTCCATTGCATTTGTATGGATATCCACATCAAGCAGAGTGCCTTGAGAGAACATAGCAATTCCTTCAAACACATCTCTTGTCTGATATTCAGCCTAGAGCCCTGAGAGACAGATCCACTAGCTAAGAAATCTGATTTGTCACTTGGAGCTTGAGGTTCATGTTTGGGAGCCATTGATGTGCAACCAAGGTTCAACCAACCACCTTTTATAGTCCTCCGTGCATGATTTTTTACATTTATTCAACATTGTTTAAACAGATTAGAAAGAGGCCTGGGGTGAGCAACGAGAACTTAATAGGAAATGTGAACTTCTGTTGGATGTAGGAAGAGGAGAGGAGGGAATTCAAATAAAGAAAACATGTGGGGACTACTCCTTTATGGAGTGTGTTTGGACTTTAATGATGTGAAATAGTCCTATATTGAAGAATCTCAAGAAAGTTGTGGGCTTTATAACCTACATAAAGATTCTAACACTTGTTTTAAAGAACAAGGGAGTGGGATGACTACCACACACACGAGCGCGTGTGTGCCCGTTGCGTCGTGCCGAGCCGAGCTCAGGTTCGGGATATTGGCCCTTTAGGGCCATTTCTATTCGAAGTCCAATGTTCTTTTTTATCTCGCATTACCATTTTTATTTGGATTAAAATAATAGAAAAATGAGAATGGATAACAGATCAATCTGTTGGATGATCACATCCGTTGGATCAAATGGTAACGAGTCTCTTCCACGTCTTTTGTAATCATTCAGAGGTTATAAAAGAGAGTGGTTAGAGGGTTACCGCAGATTCACTGAACATGAAAAGTTTCTCCTTTTTCTCTCTCACTCTCTCTCTCTCTTTTGCATTTTTCAGAAAGGGGTTTTCTGCAACAACGGTTCTGAGAGGTAGTCTTTGAAGGGTGATCTACTGTCGGAGTGCACCAATCCAAATCGTCGAGGCTATTGTATCCTAGGGGAAGGATGCCAGAGTATTTTTGCATTGTTTGTGGGGGCGAATCTTCTCTAAGGAGAGTATTTTCATACGCCTTAGCTTGTAACATAGTATTAACATGTTATTGTTGTTTTTATTATGTTCTATGCATCTGTTTGGTCCTTTGTATTTGTCTGGATTTTGGTATAATATGGAAATCAACATGTCTGTTTTCTGTTTTCATTTCGATTGACTGATAATCATGTTTATTTTGTTAATACCTATTCAAAATTATATCATGATGTTGATTGTGAAACGATGTGATTTGAAATTTGATCTAACAGTCTTAGAGAAGATACTATGCATGTCGATTTCATCTAGTTTTATACCGAAAATAGACATGTCTGGTATGCCTAAAAAATTTGTCGGTCAGAATTTCAAGCGTTGGCAACAACGTATGAAAATCTGGTTCATGACTATAGGCTTGATTTATGTTCTGGAATTCGAATGCCCTATTGTTTCTGAAACAAATCCTGATCCAGCCTCTGTTACTTCGACAGTAGCATAGAAAGAGAAGGATGGTATATGTCGTGGTTGTATTCTGTTGGCTCTGTCCAACACTTTGTTCGACGTATACAGTTCCTCCTCTACCACTGCTAAAGTCTTATGGGATCAACTTGATAAAAAGTATAATACCGAACACCAAGGTCTTGAAAAGTACTCGATTGCCAAGTTTTTGATGTACCAAATGGTTGAGGGCAAGTCGGTCACTGAACAAGCACACAAGTTTCTGTTGTTGCTTCATAGTTTGGCTGAGGCTGATATGAAACTTCATGAGAAGTTTCAAGTAATGACTATTGTAGAAAAAAATCCTAAGTCTTGGGTAGACTTTGGTATGTCTCTTAAGCACCGTAGAGGAAAGATCTTTCTAGATGATCTTATGGTAGCCATAGCCATTGAAGAAGAACATAGGAGTTAGAAGCAAGTTGTGATGCCAACTGAACAGCCTAAAGTCAATATGATGACCAAATCTTTTAAAGGCAAGGGCTAAAAACTTCAAACCTGTAAGGAAAAATAATTCAAACCTAAGGCCAAAATCCAGAAAAAGACAAAGAGCAAACCGTGCTGGAACTGTGGACAGGTTGGGCACTAGGTCAAGGAATGTCCTTCTAAGAAGGCCAAAGCTCATAGGACCACAGATGGTACTCCTCAAGTCAACATGGTGACTGAGATCGTTGGTGCCAACACTGAGTATGTCTCTGTTAACCCTCAAATCTATCTTGCTTATGAGCCAACTGAGTGGCTGGTTGACATTGGGGCTAATGTGTACGTTTGTGCTGATAAGTCTGTCTTTGTCTCATACCAGGCTGGTGAAGGTAGATCCGTGACTGTGGGCAACTGCACTGCTGCAAAGGTGTTGGGAATTGGATGCGTGGAGCTAAAGTTTCCTTCAAGATGAGTTCTTTCTCTACACAGAGTGCACCATGTGCCTGTAGTTAGAAGAAATATTTTAAGTGGGTCATGTCTAGTTAGAGAGGGTTATGAATTTAATTTTAAATGTAATAAAGTTGTTATTTTACATTCTGGAACCTTTATTGGCAATGGGTATTTAGATGATGGTTTGTTTAAACTTCATGTTGAACATATTTGCAGTAATAAATTAGAGAATGATATTTTTTTTATTCATTGTCTAATGTCGCTTATAACACAAAATCATCTAATTTGTGGCATAATAGATTGGGTCATGTGAATTTTAATTCTGTAAAACGCATGATGAACTTGAAGATGATTCCTGAACATTTCATAGTTAAAACTAAAAAATGTGAGATTTGTGTGCAAGCAAAACAATGTAGGAAACCATTCCATATGTTTGTTAGAGATTCTGAAATATTGGATCTAGTGCACACATATATCTATGAGTTTAATGGAGTGTTAACCAGAAATCATAAAAAGTACTTTATCACTTTTATAGATGATGACACTAAATATTATTATGTGTATCTATTAAAATCAAAAGATAAAGCTTTTGATAAGTTTCTTATTTTTAAGAATGAAGCAGTAACACAAACCGATAGAAAACTTAAAAGATTGAGGTCTAATAAAGGGAGAGAATATACTTCTAACAAACTTGATGAATATTGCAAATCTGTTGGCATAGTTCATGAGTTTACCGCTCGATATTCTCCTTAATCTAATGGGATTGCAGAAAGAAAGAATAGAACCTTAACTAACATGATAAATACTCTACTTGAGAGTTTCAGATTACCTACCTATATGTGGGGGGATGCTCTGAATACGACTTGTCATATTCTAAACAGAGTTCTCTAGAAGCATACGTTTAGTAGCCCTTTTGAACTCTAGAAAAATAGAAAATCTAGCATGAAATACCTCAAAGTGTGTGAGTGTCTTGTAAAGGTACTTGTCCTAGAGCACAACAGGAAGAAGCTGAGTCCTAAAACCATAGATGTTGTCATTTTGGGTTATGTAGAGAACAACTATGCCTATAAGTTCTTAGTAATTAAGTCTGAGATATCTGGCATAGATGTAAACTCTATTATTGAGCTTCAAGAAGCTATATTCTTTGAGGATGTATTTTCCATGAAAGTTGGTGTACCTCAGAATCTTTCTTCTTTAGATATACCTTCAACTTCTAGTTTCATTCCTGAACATGTAAAAATGATGACAGATGTGGGGGTTGAGTCATCTTGTTCCCACTCTAGACCAATTGAGTCTGAAGAAGTAGTTGAACCAAGAAGGAGCAAGAGACTACGAATTACCAAGGATTTGGGAAGTGGTTATATCACTTACCTTATCGAGGATGATCCTCCCACTTTCTGTGATGCAATGGCTTCTCCAAAAGTAAGGCATTAGAAAGAAGCCATAAAGAGTGAAATGGACTCTATTATCTCTAATGACACTTGAGAACTGGTTGACCTCCCTCATGGTAGTTTCACTATTGGGTGCAAATGGATCTTTAAGAAGAAGTTAAAACCAGATGAATCCATTGATAAATACAAAGCGAGTTCGGTTGTCAAGGGGTTCAAACAAAAGAAAGGAATAGATTATTTTAACACCTATTCTCTGGTTACCCGGATGACCACGATTAGGGTGCTTATTGCACTGACCTCTATTTATGATCTCTCGATACATCAAATGGACGTGAAAACTACCTTTTTACATGACGATCTTGAAGAAGAGATCTATATGGATCAACCTGAGGGTTTTGTGGCTCTTGATAATGAAAATAAAGTTTGGAGACTTGTTAAGTCATTATGTGGACTAAAACAAGCCCCTAAACAATGGCATGAGAAATTTGATAAAGTTATTTTATCATTTGGCTTTGTTGTCAATAAATCTGACAAATGTGTTTATTGTAAAATTAAAAGTGATGCATGTATTATTTTATGTCTGTATGTAGATGATATTCTATTGTTTAGTTCCAATATGGGAATTGTGAATGAGACGAAGTCGTTTCTTAGTAGTAAATTTGATATGAAGGATATGGGTGTTGCAAATGTGATCTTAGGCTTAAAGTTGACTCGTTCAACTGATGGTATAACTATTTTCTAATCTTATTATGTTGAGAAAGTACTTGAGAAATTTGGCTATAACAAAGGAAGATCTGTAGCAACTCCATATGACTATTCTACTCCTCTTTATAAGAATATGACTGGTGTCCCTGTGTCTCAATTAAGATATTTCTAGATTATTGGAAGTTTGATGTATCTTGCAAATTGTACGAGACCAGATATTTCATTCTCTGTGACAAAATTAAATAGATACACAAGGTGTCCAAATCACACTCATTGGAAGGAATTGGACATGATGCTTAGATACCTGAAAGAAACTATTTCATTGAGTTTGCATTATAAAAGATTTCTTGTCATACTTGAGGGATATAGTAATGCGAGTTGGATAACCATGAACTCTAGAAGTTATAGTGTAACAGGGTATATATTTACCTTGGGTGATGACGCAGTCACCTGGAGATCAGTAAAGCAGACCATCTTGTCACAGTCTACTTTTGAGGCTGAGCTCTGTGCTTTAGATATCACAGGAATGAAAGCTGAGTGGTTAAAGGGACTTCTAGAGGAACTTCCTTTAATGAGAAAACTAATTCCTGCAATATGTGTGCATTGTGACAATATGACCACAATTGCAAAAATCAAAAGCACAAAATATAATCAAAAGCAGAGAAGACACATCCAAGTCAGAATAAAATCTGTAAGAGAACTGGTGTCTCAATTAGTGGTTGTTGTGGACTATGTTGGATCCAAAGAGAACACAACTGATTCATTAACAAAAGGACTAGATAAGTCAATAGTTTTGAAATCCAGAAAGGGGATGTGACTGAAATCCATCAGTAGTTCATCTATAGTAGCAACCCAACCTATCTGAGTGGAGATCCCATGAAGTAGGTTCAATGTGGTAATAACAAGTTGTAGGGTGAACTGAATAACACCTTCTTAATGTGATACTGTGTATATGTGTTTTTTCTTCTAATTACTCTAAAAAGGTGTTGTAGCTGCAAGCTAAGGAAGAATTAAAACTCTGAATGGGTTCAAAGCCTTCTGAGCGAGATGTTAGCACACTACAAGAAAATACGTTGTTAGCGACGGACTTTAGCGACAGAATATTTTCGTCGCTCATTAGCGACGGATTAACGAACGAAAAACATTCGTCGCTATAATGAATGAAGCTTACAAAAATAGCGACGAAATATAGTCTGTCGCCAAGTCCATCGCTAATTAGCGACGAATTTTCCGACATATTGTTTTGTCGTTATGGCCACAACATTTGGCGATGATGTTTGCGACAAAAGTTGTTCTGTCGCTAATTAGCGACAGACTATAGTCCATCGCTCGTTTCATAAATTTGATTTACGTTGGCTTAGCGACAGAACTAATCTGTCACTAAGTCGTCACTAATTTTCGAATAACCCTAATCCCAGACAGCTTTTCCTTTTCTTCTTTCGCTGCTCCCGCTCCTGTCGTTCGCCAGTTCCGGCCGTTCGCCCTCTCTCGCCGTTCGCCATTCATCGGTCCCACTCCCGCCGTTCGCCGGTCCCACCATCCGCAGGCCCCGCCGCCCGGAGACAGGTAAACGACCCCCCCCCCGGCAGGGGGTCGACCCCCTGTCGGAAACGCAAGGATTTACCCCCTGCCTTTTCGGCAGGGGGTTAACCCCCTGCTATTCAGATAGGGGGTTCACAATGAAGAAGAAGAAAGTCAAACTAGTGACGAGGAAGAATTCTCAAACTAGTGAGCAAAATCTTATACTACAAACCTCTATTTAAATGCATTGCAGTACTTGATGTGAGTTGTATTGCAATACTTGGTGTGAATGATTAAAAATTTTATTTGAATGTATTGTAATACTTGATACAAATGATTTGAATGCATTGTAATACTTGATGTGAATGATTTTAATTATTTGAATGTATTATAATTTATGCAATGAATGATTTGAATTAGTGCAATACTTGATGTGAATGATTTGAATTATTTGAATGCATTGCAATGCTTGATGTGAATGACTTGAATGCATTATAATACTTGATGTGAATTATTTGAATGTATTGTATGACATATGTTATTTGTTAGAATATGATTCATGGAGGTTATAGTGGTCGTTCATCCAGTAGTAGCCAGGCTCAGCCTTCATCTTCACGGGCTTCTGTGATAGGTATATCATATAACTAATTAGATGCTTGATTAGTTCAAATGCGCATTCTGAGAATTTCTAATGTATTTTTTTACAGATGATGTTGCGCCTGTACACGACCCACCTACACCAGTTGATCACACAAGTCAACAGCCAACACAGGAAACAGGGTCTT
This sequence comes from Nuphar pumila, assembly GCF_984573655.1. NCBI lineage: Eukaryota > Viridiplantae > Streptophyta > Magnoliopsida > Nymphaeales > Nymphaeaceae > Nuphar > Nuphar pumila. The sequence goes on along the minus strand of NC_143251.1, from coordinate 113,132,307 downwards.
CTCAGGCTGGCACAAGAAGACTCATTCGAATAGTGTATATAGATAATCGACCGTAAGTATTTTGTTTTCAATTATTGCATATCTTTTAAATATTTTATATTGATATTTATTGTGTAACAATTCATGTGCAGCACGAGGTTTGAGCCACAAGAAGTAGTACGAGAGATTAGGAATTCACTTCTTCAACATCTACCAGGACCAGTTGCTCAATGGAAAGAGTACCCAAAGGAGGTGTTAGACAGATTGTGGTCCTCATAGTTAATGTATTTCATATTTAATTTATTTAAGCAATGTCTATTAACTTTCTGAAAATATTTGTAGGCTTCAAATCGCTTCGCAACTACGGTGGAAGAAAATGATGCAAGGAAGGTGTGGCAGAAGGTGGCTGCCAATCGATTTGCAGACATGCTGCACACTATGAAGACTGCAGCAAAAAAAGTATCTGGCGTACTAGATGATCCATTACTGTGGAAGGGCCATGGTCCTATTACTATCAAGAGAGATTACTGGGATGAAATATGTGATAAGTGGGCGGGAGATGCATTTAGAAATTGCTCTGCGAAGGCTGCACAAAATCGATCGAAGATGCCCGAAGCCCATCTACACACAAGTGGATCTAGGACATTTGGGAGCCACCTGAAGAAAATGGTAACTCATTAATATATAATATTAATTTTATAAGTATTGTTGCAAACTTGTGTACTAAATCTTTTGTTATTTAACTTCGCAAGAAGCAGAAAAAGGAAGCAGTGTACCATATAAGGATGTGTTTATAGAAACACATAAACGGAAGACTACGGGAGTCTTCGTATTTGAAAAGGCGAGAACGACAACGGTATGTATTAATTCTATTAATAATCATTGCAATATATATGCAAGTTATCATAATGTTATCATTAATTATTAATGAATACTTTAAACATTATTTTGTAGGAGGCATATGAGCAACAGATGGTAGAGCGATATGGCGATGACGCTACTCAGCATCCATCATTTGATCCTACAGCATGGGTGACTGCAGCAGGTGAACCCCAAAAAGGTCGCGTGTTTGGGTTTGGGAGTAATATGAACACTTCACCAGTTATTGGTTCTTCCAGTTACGGCTCACCGACTTCTTGCGCCGACATAAGCTCCAAGCAGCCGACTATTCTTTCCGGTGATGATGTACGTCAGATCGTTAATGAATCACTGAATAACTACTTCCAATACACTGTCGCCCCCTTTCTCCGAAATGAGATCAAGGCCGCTGTTCTGGATAGGGGATCTTCGATTCCAGGTCCCTCTCAGGTATAATCACATATTCAGTTTTTTGTCTGCCTTAGAACACATATGAGCATAATCGAATCACATATATAACTTTTTGCCTGCCTAAGAACACATATGAGCATGTTATAATCACATATTCAGTTTTTTGACTGCCTTAGAGCACATATGAGCATGCTATAATAACATATAGAGTTTTTTTATTGCCTTAGAGCACATATGAGCATGCTATAATCACATATAAAGTTTTTTTGCCTGCCTTAGAACACATATGAGCATAATCGAATCACATATATAACTTTTTGCCTGCCTTAGAGCACATATGAGCATGCTATAATAACATATAGAGTTTTTTTATTGCCTTAGACCACATATGAGAATGCTATAATCACATATAATTTTTTTTGCCTGCCTTAGAGCACATATGAGCATGTTATAATCACATATTCAGTTTTTTGATTGCCTAAGAACACATATGAGCATGATAGAATCACATATAAAGTTTTTTTTACTGCATTAGAACACATAAGAGCATGCTATAATCACATATTCAGTTTTTTTACTGCCTTAGCACACATATGAGCATGCACAAATCACATATAGAGTTTTTTTATTGCCTTAGAACACATATGAACATGCTATATATCATTTATGATAGAATCACATATAAATTTTTTTGCTTTGCCTGCCTTAGAGCACATATGAGCATGCTATAATCACATATAAAGTTTTTTTGCCTGCCTAAGAACACATATGAGCATGATAGAATCACATATAAAGTTTTTTTGACTGCATTAGAACACATATGAGCATGCTATAATCACATATTCAGTTTTTTGACTGCCTAAGAACACATATGAGCATATTATAATCACATATTCAGTTTTTTGACTGCCTTAGCACACATATGAGCATGTTATAATAACATATAGAGTTTTTTATTGCCTTAGAGCACATATGAGCATGCTATAATAACATATAGAGTTTTTTTATTGCCTTATAGCACATATGAGCATGCTATAATCACATATAAAGTTTTTTTATTGCCTTATAGCACATATGAGCATGCTATAATCACATATAAAGTTTTTTTGCCTGCCTTAGAACACATATGAGCATAATCGAATCACATATATAACTTTTTGCCTGCCTTAGAGCACATATGTGTATGATAGAATCACATATAAAGTTTTTTGCTTGCCTTAGAGCACATATGAGCATGCTATAATAACATATAGAGTTTTTTTATTGCCTTAGAGCACATATGAGTATGCTATAATCACATATAAAGTTTTTTTGCCTGCCTTAGAACACATATGAGCATAATCGAATCACATATATAACTTTTTGCCTGCCTTAGAGCACATATGAGCATGATAGAATCACATATAGAGTTTTTTGCCAGCCTTAGAGCACATATGAGCATGCTATAATAACATATAGAGTTTTTTTATTGCCTTAAACTACATATGAGCATGCTATAATCACATATAAATTTTTTTGCCTGCCTTAGAGCACATATGAGCATGTTATAATCACATATTCAGTTTTTTGACTGCCTAAGAACACATATGAGCATGATATAATCACATATAAAGTTTTTTTGACTGCATTAGAACACATATGAGCATGCTATAATCACATATTCAGTTTTTTGACTGCCTAAGAACACATATGAGCATGTTATAATCACATATTCAGTTTTTTGACTGCCTTAGCACACATATGAGCATGCACAAATCACATATAGAGTTTTTTTACTGTCTTAGAACACATATGAACATGCTATATATCATTTATGATAGAATCACATATAAATTTTTTTGCTTTCCCTGCCTTAGAGCACATATGAGCATGCTATAATCACATATTCAATTTTTTGACTGCCTTAGCACACATACGAGCATGATCGAATCACATATATAGTTTTTTGCCTGCCTTAAAGCATATCTGAGCATGGTAGAATCACGTATAGAGTTTTTCTAGATGCCTTAGAACACATATGAACATGCTATAATCACATATTCAATTTTTTGACTGCTTTAGCACACATATGAGCATGATAGAATCATATATATATATATATATATATATATATATATATATATATATATATATATATATAACTTTTTGTCTGCCTTAGAGCACATATGAGCATGATAGAATCTCATATAGAGTTTTTTTATTGCCTTAGATCACACATGAGCACATGATAGAATCACATATAGTGTGTAATTTATTTCATTATATTTTGTTTATCAATACTGATTGTTCTTTTCTTGTGTAGGCTGCTAGCGATAATCAGCGTAGTGGAGCTGAAGGGACAGATAAAGACAATGAACAAGAAGACGCATAAAATCTTGGCGATGATTAGAGAACTGTGTTGAAGAAGTTCTATTTTTTTATGTTTCCTAATTGTAATTGTTGAATTGTAAATAATTAAACTTGTTAATTTTAAGGTGGAATGATTAATTGTTGTAGATTCTTGTTATATGAATTTTTTTGTGTGGTTTGTTTTTTATTTACAGGAAATATAAATTGTACAGGAAATATAAATTGTACAGTTCTCGGTATTTAATTTTCAAATAAATTTTTTTAATTTTTTTTTCGTGTTTACGACGGAACCATCCGTCACTATTCATATAAATCTAGCGACAGAAGTAAATCCGTCGCCAAGCCATGGTCGCCGTTTAGTACCGCCGGATTGGGGACAGAATATAGCGCTCGTTAGTCCGTCGCAATTAGCGACGGACCTGGCGACGGAATAATTCCATCGCCAGTTAGCGTCGAAATATTCGCGACGTAAGCATACCGTCGCCTTATTGTCGCTAATCCGTCGCTAACATGTGTAGCGACGGATTAGCGACGGATTAGCGATGGAATGTGGTTGTCGCTAATCTACTGCTTTGTTATAGTGTACGCCAGATCATTAAGAACACACTGAATGACTACTTTCATGACACTGTCGCCCCCTTTCTCTGAGATGAGTTCAACAATTTTGTGTTGAACAGGGGATCTTCGATTGCAGGTCCTTCTCAGGTATAATCACATATTCAGTTTTTTGTCTGCCGTAGAACACATATGAGCATAATCGAATCACATATATAACTTTTTGCCTGCCTTAGAGCACATATGAGCATGATAGAATCACATATAGAGTTTTTTGCCTGCCTTAGAGCACATATGAGCATGCTATAATCACATATAAAGTTTTATGTCTGCCTTAGAGCACATATGAGCATGATAGAATCACATATAAAGTTTTTTTGACTGCCTTAGAACACATATGAGCATGCCATAATCACATATTCAGTTTTTTGACTGCCTTAGAACACATATGAGCATGTTATAATCACATATTCAGTTTTTTGACTACCTTAAAACACATATGAGCATGCCAAAATCACATATAGAGTTTTTTTACTGCCTTAGAACATATATCATTCATGATAGAATGACATATAAAGTTTTTTTCTTTGCCTGCCTTAGAGCACATATGAGCATGATAGAATCACATATAGAGTTTTGCTGTCTGCCTTAGAACACATATGAGCATGCTATAATCACATATTCAATTTTTTGACTGCCTTAACACACATATGAGCATGATTGAATCACATATATAGCTTTTTGCCTGCCTTAGAGCATATATGATCATGGTAGAATCACATATAGAGTTTTTCTAGCTGCCTTAGAACTCATCTGAGCATGATATAATCGCATATAGAAATTTTTTAATGCCTTAAAACACATATAATTCATGATAGAATTACATATAGAGTTTTTTGCCTGCCTTAGAGCACATATGAGCATGATAGAATCACATATAAAGTTTTTTTATTGCCTTAGAACACATATGAGCATATGATAGGATCACATATAGTGTGTAATTTATTTCATTATATTTTGTTTATCAATACTGACTGTTCTTTTCTTGTATAGGCTGCTAGCGATAATCAGCGTAGCGGAGCTGAAGGGACAGATAAAGGCAATGAACAAGAAGACACACAAAATCTTGGCGATGATTAGAGAACTATGTTGAAGAAGTTCTATTTTTTTTGTTTCCAAATTGTAATTGTTGAATTGTAAATAATTAAACTTATTAATTTTAAGGTGGAACGATTAATTGTTGTAGATTCCTTTTATATGAAATTTTATGTGTAGTTTGTTTTTTATTTACAGGAAATATAAATTGTACCGTTCTCGGTATTTAATTTTCAAATATTTTTTTTTTATTTTTTTTCATGTTTGCGACGAATGTTTCCGTCGCTATGCATATAAATCTAGCGACGACTTAGCGACAGACGCAAATCCGTCGCCAAGTCGAGGTCGCCGTTTAGTACCGGCGGATTGGCGACGAAATACATCGCTCGTTATTCTGTCGCAATTAGCGACGGACCTGGCGACGAATTTATTCTGTCGCCAGTTAGCGTCGAAAAAATTGCGACGTAAGCATACTGTCGCCTCATCGTCGCTAAGCCGGTTAGCGACGGAATGTGGTCGTCGCTAATCTGCTGCTTTGTTGTGGTGGCAGTGCATCTCTCGAGAAGCCCACCTATATGAGTATGACTGTGTGGCCGCAGTTTAAGGAATTGGGTTATTCCTAAAGTCACTCATGAAACAGAATTCGGGTGCATGGCCATTAAAGCGTTGCTTCTATAGATTACAACCAGAACCTTTATCGTGTTGTTGCTAATGGACACTCCTACATCAAAGGTTCAAGTTCAAGACTTTAGTTCACTTCGTTCCTGTGGAAGTAAAGTTAGTCAATCAAGGTAGTGGTTCAAATCAGAAGGTACCATTACTGAAAGCATGATATGTCTTGCTGCAGATTACTCCATCTTGCCTCTTTGTTTCCACCTATTTTCATTCTTTGAATTTGTGGGGGAATGTTGGATGTAGGAAAAGGAGATGAGGGAATTCAAATAAAGAAAACATGTGGGAACCACTCTTTTGTGGAGTGTATTTGAACTTTGATGATGTGGAATAATCCCATATTGAAGAATCTCAAGAAAGTTGTGGGCTTTATAACCTACATGGAGATTCTAACACTTGTTCCAAAGAACATGAGAGTGAGATGACTACCACACACACACACACATGCCCGCCCGTCGTGCCCTGTCGGGCCGGGCTCAGGCCCGGGTTAGGGTTAGGGTTATTGACCCTTTAGAGCCATTTCCATTCGAAGTCCAATGTTTTTTTTATCCTGCATTACCGTTTTTATTTGGATTAAAATAATAGAAAAAGGAGAATGGATAATGGATTGATTTTTTGGATGGTCACATCTGTTGGATCGAATGGTAACTAGTCTCTTCCATGTCTTTTGTAACTGTTCAGGGGTTATAAAAGGGCGTGGTTAGCGGGTTATCGCAGATTCACATAACGTGAAAGGTTTCTTCTTTTTCTCTCTCGCTCTCTCTCTCCTGCGTTTCCCAGAAAGAGGTTTTCTGTAACAGCAGTTTCGAGAGGTTGTCTTCGAAGGGCGATCTATCGTCGGAGTGCACCGATCTGAATCGTCGATGCTATTGCATCCGGGGAGAAGGACGCCAAACCCTTTTTGCACTGTATGTGGGGGGAAATCTTCTTTAAGGAGAGTATTTTCATATGCTTTAGCCTGTTACATAGTATTGACATGTTACTGTTGTTTTTATTATGTTCTATGCATCTGTTTGGTCCTTTGTATTTGTCTGTATTTTGGTATAATATGGAAATCGACATATTTGCTCCCTGTTTTCATTTCGATCGACTGTTAATCATGTTTATTTTGTTAATACCTATTCGAATTTATATCATGATGTTGATTGTGAAACGATGTGATCTGAAATTTGATCTAACAACTTCCACATAGCACGTAGTTCCTATAAGGCATATTGATATTCAATATGCTTCTGATGATTGCCTCCTGCAAATTCAGCAAGAAGCGTCCATTTGAAATGCTCATCAAGGCGTGTCATGGGAATTTCTATTCTCATCTAGGGATGGCAACAGACCAGTGTGGGGTGGGGGACAAGGTCTCCAGCCCCGCCTCGTCTCAAAATTTTGCCCTCCATCTTCACCTTCATCCCCGCACAGGTTTTGATTTTCACCTCCATCTCTGCACGAGTTTTGATTTTTACCTCTATCCCCGATTCATTCTTCGTTTCGAATCTTCCATCCCCTATTCAAACGAAGGCGAGGCGGGGTAGGGCCCCATTTCTCTAGTCCTTCCGCCTTCTTCCGTTGTTGCCATTAAAGAAATGAGAGGAGCGAGAGAAGAGAAATGATAGCTCGCATGACTCATTAGAGGAAGGAGAGAAGAGAGATTCCAGAAAGGGTTTTATGTTAGGGTTATATATAAGATTTTATAATATGTATAAGGGTATAATAGTAAATTTTTAATGGGGATCAGGGACGGGACGGGACGGGGCAAGGCAGGGGCAAGTGTAAGTTCATTGCCGCCAAATGGGGCAAGGCATGGCACCGTCTTCCCCCGGTCCACTGCCCTCCTTATTCTCATCTATTTGCCATGTTATATTCATGTGTGTGCTTTAGTTTTATTCTTGTGTGTGCTTAGCCGTAGAATCAGTCAACCATAAAAAATAGGTTTGATGTGTCACCATCCTTAAAAAAAAAAAAGTAAACTATATCTGGATTCCTTCCTTTAAAAAGGAAAAAACTATATCTTGATTCAATAGCATTTTGGCACTAGTAATGGACTCTAATGTTCTTCCAAGCAATCACGCTAGTGCCATCACATCAAGCCTTTCAACATTACAATTTTTTTAGATTTTCAAGATACCAAAAAATCACTTTTTATTCAAAACAATCCAACAGCTTATTTGTAGTAAATGGACCATGCTCAACACAGTTGCAAAGTCCCATGTGTAAAACACTCTCCAAAACACTGAATTGTGTTTGGCCAACTCTTCAGCTTCAATACCGATACTCAAGTGAATTGTTAAAAAAAAAAAAACTGTATGTGTCAATCAGAATGTAACACATGCTAAAACAATTAAAATATTATTTAAAAAAGATTTAAATTTTATTTTAGTATTTTTTATATTTATTAAAAAATAGCCGATTCAGGATAATGCGTATTGATTCCGATACTGACTACATTGGTCTAACTCGCTTCACGTGTGGTCGTGTTGACGTATCTTTGTGACATGAGATATTATAGTTAAGCAAAAAATAGAGAATATTTAGGTTGATTTAAGCATACGAGGATATGGAAATTAAGGTACCTTAAAAATAGTTATTTAAGCGACCGTATGTGCCCCCAGTATTCAGGGTCGCCATCCATGCAGGGCAGGTAGTGCTAAACCATGATAGATATGAATTTGAAATTAAATTTTGTGCAGCAAATTCGGTTTCGAGTCTAGATCCAGACTAGATTCAATATATTAGAGTTTAATGCGGATCATAATTTTATATGGCAGTACCGGATCTGGTAAAGGCTGGCTGGAAGCATAGCCTCTAAAAGTGCAAACAGATCGGACTTATCCAGATCTGAATACGAGTCGATCTCTGCCATATATCTGAATTTGAATTTGAAACCAGAAGATTCAGATCATCTGTGTCAACACTCAGATTTTATTTTAAGATCTATATCTTTTTGAAGAAATTTCTCAGATGTTAAATGATGTTGGATCCAAATCAGACCAAATCTAGCTAGGGATGTAAACTGTTGGGATTTGGATTGGTTGTGACCAATACCATATTCGACAAAGGCTGTTGGTTAAATGGATTTGAATTCGAATTCCGATTTGGATGATGAAAATCTCATACCATATCTGCTTTTTCACATGTCTGATATTTGTCCGATTGGGTAACAAAAAATTAAAACCATATTAGCATCCAATTATAGTTGGATATGGTTTTGGCTTATCAAACAAGCTTTTTATGAGCCCAACACAAGCAACATGTCTCATTTTCCAGCCTAGATATTTTTTTTTCAGAGAAAGCTGGGGTTAGGCAGACCCCTACCAGTTATACAACCATACTATTGGGATTCGAACTTACAACATCCCAATCCCAACACAAGGTGAAGTGCACTAACGGTTCCTGCCAGACAAGGGTTCAAACCATAGGAGTGGTTTCTCCAAGTTAAAAAAGAAAAAGAAAAAAGTATTGTTCCAAAAGTTACGAAAGGCTCGTTTCGTGTTCACGCATATGGCTAAGCCTTGTGTGGGGCCAATGGTTTAGGATTTGCTGATATCAAGAAAGGGACCCACCATACAAGAAAGTGGGAAATAATTTGTTCTTATCCCTAGCTATCAATCCCACAACATGACGCAACTTGAACAAAATCGTAGATATCTCCATCCAGCCAACTTTAACTTAAAAGTTTGGTGCTCGTATGATTAGACCTTAGCTTAGATCAGTTATGGGATAAACACAAGCGTTTTCAAAGTTTTTTTTGTTTGGAAGAGGCAAGCTTTTTCAAAAAAAAAATTAAAGGCAATCTGCTGTTAAGCAGACCCCTACCAGTTATACAACTATACCATTGGGTTTTGAACCTGCAACCTCTCAACACAAGGTGACGTGCACAAGCGGCTCTAGCAGACAAGGGAGCCCCCGTTGGTAAGCTTTTTCAAAGTTGGTAGCTTAGTTTTGGTCATCTTTAGACCTGCTTATGCCATGGTAAAGTTAAAGTGTTACGACAATGAAGCCATACATGATACTTCAAGTACAAGGTTTTGATGATGAGCAAGTGGAATCAACTGCATTTCAGCTAAGGCTATAAAGAAATTGAAGAATTCAGTGAAGAATCTTTGAAGACTAGTGTGCAAATGTTTAATTCATTAAAAGTCTTAGATTCTTATAAGAGCCTTACTTAGAGTGCATATTTAGGTTGCATTTCACCATAAAAGTCTTTAGAAAAACTTTTCTAAAAAGAACCCTCGTGAAAATCTTTTTAGAAAACTTTTTTCTTAAATTTTCATGTTTATTAGTCGACCAATAGTCTTACCAATCGACTAATCCTTTCGCGCCATATTTTCTAAAAAAAAAGATATTTTTGTCAAATTAGTCGACCGAAGATTTTATCAGTCGACTGGACAGAATGTCTGTTTTCTGGAAAATTAGCAGCAGTCGACTAATGGTTTTATCAGTCGACTGAACAGAACATGTGTTTTCTGAAAATTTAGCAGCAGTCGACTAATGCTTTTTATCAGTCGACCGAACAGAATGTTTGTTTTTCAGAAGATTTTAGCAGCAGTCGACTAAAAGGTTTTTCAGTCTACTGATGATATTATCAGTCGACTAACTTTTCTCAAGTTGATTAAGTTTCAAAAGTTCAGATTTTCAAATGGCTCGATTAATAGATCAGTCGACCGACGATAACGGTCAGTCTACTAATAACTAACTATTAGTCGACTAACTGATGTTTCAGTCGACTAATGTTGCCGTTTTTCAGAAACTTCAAAAAGGCGTGTCTTTTCATTTTTCAAACGTTTTGATCGTTCGAAATAGATAGTTTTGACACCCTTTCATACTCTCAACGTATGGAAAACTTTAACTATAAATATGAGTGCATTGTACACTAAAAAACAACAAGAATTCAATCGATTTGAATCATTTACTTCTTGCTTTTCACTCATATTCATTCAAGTATTTGTTTTCTCACTCACGTGATATTTTCACTTCAGTTTTTCACTCAAATCACTTTGAGAGATAGTGAATTCGTGAGTAGAGTGTTTCAACAACCTCAAAAGCCAATTGCATCTCATTTGCATTCAAAAGGAAGACTCATAGGTTGTATTGTAAGTTGTTATTTCTTTTCTGTAAAAAGGACTCCTTGGTGTAAAGGAGTTGTTTGCTTTCAGTAGGGTTGTTACTGAAAGTGGGACCAGTTATGGTCTGCGTGATCTTATAGTTTACAAGGTTGATAGTGAAAATCTCAAGCGGGTTTTGCTTGGGGACTGGATGTAGGTCGGGTTAGACCAAACCAGGATAAAATCTTGTGTTCTTTGTGTGTTTGCTTTGAGATTTGCAAAATCATTCTATATTCCGCAGAAAATTTTAAAAGCACTATTCACCCCCCTCTAGTGCTCGTTGCCTCGATCCTAGTGCACTTTCATTTGGTATCAGAGCACAGGTTTGCTATTACTTTGATTTGACCATCATCTAGCATGACAACTACAACATCTCAGCACAAAGAAGGAAGCTCCTTTGTTCGTCCTCCTCTCTTCGACGGAACAAACTATGGATACTGGAAAGTAAGAATGACAATATTCTTGCAATCCATGGATGTCGATATCTGGAAAGTTGTTTCAGAAAAGTACCAAACTCCATCAACTGATTTCAGCCGATGGACCGATGATGAAAAGAAGACTGCTTCACTGAATGCCAAAGCCATGAATGCATTATATTGTGGCGTTGACAAGGTAAAATTCAATCGCATCTCTCAATGCTCTACAGCAAATGAAATTTGGCATACTCTTCTAGTAACTCACAAAGGTACGTCAAAGGTAAAGGAATCTAAAATTGCTTCTTTAGTTCATAAATTTGAATTGTTCAAAATGAAGCAAAATGAATCTATATCGGACATGGTAACTAGAATGACCGATATAACTAACACTTTGAAATCCCTTGGAAAAGAATATTTACAAGTGGATTTAGTCAGAAAGATTCTAAGGTGTTTAACTCCTAAATGGGAGAGAAAAACCACTGCTATTGAAGAAGCAAATGATCTCAATACTCTCACTCTTGAAGACTTAGTTGGTAACCTAATGGCATATGAGGTCCAACTTCAAGACAGATAAGAAGAAGAGCCTAAGAAGAAATCTCTTGCTTTTAAGGCTACTTCTGACTCAGAAAATTCAGAAGAAGATGAAGATATTGCCCTCATCACAAGGCAATTCAGAAGATTCATCAAAAAGGGAAGATTTCAAAGAAAGGTAAAGAAAGCAGATTCTTCCATTCCCAATGAAGTAAAGTGTTTTAACTGCAAAAAGACAAGACATATCAAGAAAGATTGTCCTCTTCTCAAAATCAAGCCCAAGGACCAATTCAAGAAGAAAAAGGCATTTCAAGCATGTTGGGATGATAGTGACTCCTCTTCCGATGAAGAATCAAATGAAGAAGTAGCCAACATGTGTTTTGTAGCACAAGAAGATTCGGTAAGTCAATTTGACTATGATGAGTTATTTGAAGCATTTAATGATTTATATGCTAAATTTAAGAGTCTTAGTTCTAAAAATAAAGAGTTAAAAACTGAAAATTTAACTCTTGACTCTCAAAATAAAGTGTTACTTCAAGAAATAGAAGATCTCAAGAAGGAAAATTCTTGCCAAGCACTTGAGATAAAAGAAATTGGAGTTAGAACCAATCTCTTACAAAAAAAAATATCTAGTCTTAAAGAAAAGTCAAATGATCTTCTTTCTATAGTGACCAAATTCATAAATGGTCAAGAGAATCTAGAAAAACTTCTTGGTTCTCAAAGATGCTCGGTTAATAAAACCGGATTGGGATATAGCTTATTTGATACTCAAAATAGACCAAACTATGTGGTGAAAAATCAAAGACATTATTCTCAACCTTTTGTTCATAAAACTAAACTTTCTAGTTCTAATAGAAATGCATCTAGATATGATTATTCTAGACATGTTTATTCTAAATCCTTTTATAGAAAGAATATTTATTATCAAAGGAAACCAAAATCCAAATGGATATGGGTTCCTAAGACTAACTCTCATGGACCCGAAAATAGAAAGGGGTCAAATGCTCTGTTTTCTGATTTTGTTGTAGGTACACAACATAAGGAGCAAGGACAACGGTTGTTCCAAACATATGACTGGAAGGCCGGAGTTATTTTCCACCCTCCAAAATAAGGATGGAGGAACCGTCACCTTTGGTGACAATAACAAGGGAAAAGTGATAGGTATTGGTAATATTGGTAATCCAAAATTTTCCTTGATAGAAAATGTTCTTTTAGTAGATGGTTTAATGCATAATTTAATATCTATCAGTCAATTATGTGATAAAGGTTTTCATGTTTCTTTTGAAAATGATTTATGCTTAATTTCTGATTTTCAATCTAAAAAGATCATTTTTAAAGGTAAAAGAAGAAACAATGTGTATGAACTATATCTAGATGAATTACCCACTTTTAATGAAAAATGTCTTATTGTTTCAAATGAAATTCAATGGTTATGGCACAAGAGACTTGGACATGTTAACTTTAAAATTATTTCAAAATTATCCAAGAATGATCTTGTAAGAGGCCTACCTAGAATACCATATAAAAAGGATCACTTATGTGATGCTTGTCAAAGAGGTAAACAAATCAAGAGTTCTTTTAAAGCTAAAGATATAGTTTCAACAAAACGTCCTCTTGAACTTTTACATTTAGATCTATTTGGACCATCTAGAATTCAAAGTTTGAATGGTAGCAAGTATGCTTTTGTTATAGTAGATGATTATTCTCGGTTTTCATGGGTGATTTTTCTAAAAAGCAAAAATGATGCTTTTTTCAGAATTTTCTAAACTTTGTAGAAGAATTACAAATGAAAAATGTACATCCATTATTAAAATTCGTAGTGATCATGGTGGTGAATTTGAAAATGAATCTTTTCTAAAGTTTTGTGATTTACATGGTATATCTCACAACTTTGCTTTTCCTAGAGCGGCTCCACAAAATGGAGTTGTTGAAAGAAAGAATAGAACTTTGCAAGAATGTGCTAGAACAATGCTTCAAGATAAAAATTTACCAAAATACTTTTGGGCTGAAGCAATTAATACAGCATGTTATGTTCTAAACCGTGTTCTTATTCGACCAAATTTACATAAAACATGTTTTGAATTGTATTATGATCGTATACCAAAGATCTCATATTTCAAAATTTTTTGTAGTAAATGTTTCTTGTTAAATACTAAAGATAATCTTGATAAGTTTGATTCAAAATCAGATGAATCAATATTTCTTGGATATTCTTCTAGAAGTAAAGCATATCGTATTTTCAATAAAAGAACATCTTGTATTGAAGAATCTTTACATGTTGCATTTGATGAGAATTGTGAGCAGGTTATACCTCTAAGCGAAGAAGAAGAAACAATACTTCAAGAAGAACCCTTGATAGATAATACTTTTCAAGAAAATATTCCTCTTTAACCGGTTTGGAAAGAAGTTCCTAATCATCCACATGAACAAGTTATTGGTGAAATAAAGAGTGGTGTCCAAACTAGAAGGCAATTAGAAAAATATATTGCAAATGTTGCTTTCATATCTAAATTAGAACCAAAGAATATCAATGAGGCTTGTGTTGATGAATTTTGGCTTTTGACCATGTCTGAAGAACTTAACCAATTTACTAGGAATGATGTTTGGGATCTAGTTGATAGACCAAAGGATCATCCGGTAATTGGAACAAGATGGGTCTTCCGAAATAAGCTGGATGAAAATGGTGAAGTCATTCGTAACAAAGCAAGGCTAGTGGCACAAGGCTATAATCAAGAAGAAGGCATAGATTTTGATGAAACCTATGCACCAGTGGCTCGATTAGAGACAATTCGAATGATGCTTGCTTTTGCTAGTTACATGAACTTCAAGTTATATCAAATTGATGTTAAGAGTGCATTCTTAAATAGACACATCAATGAAGAAGTTTATGTAGAGCAACCTCCAGGCTTTGAAAATGAGAAATATCCAGAAAAAGTCTACAAATTGAAAAGAGCTTTGTATGGACTCAAACAAGCACCAAGAGCGTGGTATGAAAGACTACGAAATTTTCTAGAACAATCTGGTTTTTCCATTGGTCGGGTAGACTCCACTTTATTAAAAATCTTAATTCAGATATTTTTATTGTGCAAATTTATGTTGATGACATAATTTTTGGTTCTACTAATGATTCTCTTTGTAAAGAATTTGCTAAAGCTATGCAGGAAGAGTTTGAAATGAGCTTGATGAGCGAATTAAACTACTTCCTTGGACTTCAAATAAAGCAAACTGAAGAAGGAATCTTCATCAATCAGGCTAAGTATACAAAAGAACTTCTCAAGAGATTTTGGATGGACTCATCGAAATCAAGAAGGAATCCTATGAGTACAACTACTTCTCTTGATAAAGATGAAAATAGTAAAAGTGTAGATACTAAGCTCTACAGAGGTATGATCGGATCTCTATTATACTTAACTGCTAGTCGATCTGATATTATGTTTAGTGTTTGTATGTGTGCAAGATTTCAAGCTAATCGAAAGGAATCTCATTTAACTGCAGTAAAATAAATTCTTTGTTATTTGAAAGATACTTCAGATTTCGCTTTGTTTTACCCAAAATCATCTTCCTTTGATTTAGTTTCATATAGTGATGCAGATTTTGCAGGAAGTAAATCTGATCGCAAGAGTACTAGTGGAACTTGTCATTTCTTAGGAAATTCCTTAGTCTCTTGGTTTAGTAAAAAGCAAAATTCAGTATCACTCTCAACAACTGAAGCAGAATATATAGCGGTTAGTTTAGCATGTTCACAAGTACTATGGATGAAACAAACCTTAAAAGATTTCGGTTTGAATTACTCCACAACAACTATTTATTGTGATAACACTAGTGCTATAAATCTTTCGAAAAATCCTATTCAGCACTCAAGAACTAAGCATATTGAAGTTAGACATCATTTTTTAAGAGATCATGTGTTAAAAGGAGATATTGCGTTAAATTTTATTTCCACTAAAGAACAACATGCCGATATCTTCACTAAACCTCTTAAAAATGAAGATTTTATGAGAATTAGGAGAGAACTAGGTATTTGCTCATTTTTGGATTTGTAAAAATGTTGATTTTTGAACAAAATCTCAAAATCGCACAATATTAGTCGACCGATAAAATTCTAGTCGACTGATGTTTTAAAATTTTAGAATGCATCGCACCATATTAGTCGACCGATATATTTCTAGTCGACTGATGATATTTTTAGAATGAGTCGCACTTTTTTTAGTCGACCGATAAAGTTTTAGTCTACTAATTTTTTTTTTTAATTTAAATGAAGGGACTCGATACCCCTTGGATTTTTTAACACCCGTTCTTTTTAAAATAAGCATCGTTTCACTTCGTTTTCATATCTTTTCGTTTTTCTTAAAAATGAAACCCTTAAAAACGAAAACCCTCTTTCTCTTTTGCCTCTCTTTCTTCCGAAAAACCCTCGGAGTGTCGTTCGATCCCATTTCGCTGGGATTTTCTTACCGTAACAAGGAGACACCAGAGTCTTCTGGTTGTGATCTTGAAACGCCGGAATCCTCCTGCAGTAACTGGCGCATCTTCAAAACACGCCGGAACCCTCTTGTGTGACAGTGCATTGCCGGAATCCCCTTGTGGCCAACCTCTCACTCTCCGTCAGCCATCGCATCCTCCTCTGTTTCTGTTTCATATCGCCGGACAACATTTTCCTCTGCCGGAAATCGTTTGGAAGCCGACATTTTTTTTAGTAACTATATTTTAATCATGCCTCGTACGAAGTTTGCATCTGTAAAAGGTTTAGGTTCTCCTCCTCTTACACCTACTTCAAGAGATGGTTTTTCACTTAGATTACTCAGAAATCTTCTTTTATATGATACTTTTGGATCGTCTCTTCCATCTTGCCTAAAATCTGTGGAGAATCGACATCCCTTTTCAGTGGGTTGTTACTTTTGATTATTTTGGCTCAATTTACAGAATTGTTACTTTTTTAATTATTTTGGCCACTACCAATGTGTATTTTACAAACTTGTGGAAACAAAAACCATTTCTTCCTTATGGTTGTCTTTTAACCCGTATTTTTAGACATTTCAAAGTTCCTTTAACAAATGAAAAATACATTGAGCAAAAAGAGTTCTTTGATCAAACAATTTTTAAAAGAATGAAAATTAAATATTTGCCTCCTTTAAATGTTGATCAAACTGAACCATCTGATCCTAATGAACCATCTATTTCTGAACCTTCACCTTCTGCGACACCTTCATCTCATGCAAAAAGAAAGAAATTTTCAACAAATCAAGACCATGATGAAGTTATGCAGAGACTGGAAGCATTGGAGCTGCATCAATACACTTTTCGTGAAGATGTGACTCAACAACTTGCTTCAATTCAGAAGGATATAACGACCATTAAGGATTTGCTAAACTCTCTTTTCTGATCTTTGTTGTCTAAGCTTTCATACTTTATGGGTTGTAATATTTTAAACTTGTATCTCTATTTTGCTTATGTTATTTCTGCCCTTACTCTTTTTCATTCTGACAAAGGGGGAGAAAAAGATGATAGCAATTACATTACAAGAGATCTTGCATGAGAAATGCAAAATTAAGAGAAAAAGAAAGCTTTGAATGAATGTATTTCTAAATGCATGAAGAAATGATGAATGGAAATGCAAACCAATCAATATGTGATATATGTGCTTTAAATGTGCTAACTTTTAATGTTTTGCAGCATATTGATAGGGGGAGTAAAGTAAAATCTCCATCTATGCATCTAAATGCTTCATCTATGATTAAGTTTGTCATCATAAAAAAGGGGGAGATTGTTACGACAATGAAGCCATACATGATACTTCAAGTACAAGGTTTTGATGATGAGCAAGTGGAATCAACTGCATTTCAGCTAAGGCTATGAAGAAATTGAAGAATTCAGTGAAGAATCTTTGAAGACTAGTGCGCAAATGTTTAATTCATTAAAAGTCTTAGATTCTTCTAAGAGCCTTACTTAGAGTGCATATTTAGGTTGCATTTCACCTTAAAAGTCTTTAGAAAAACTTTTCTAAAAAGAACCCTCATGAAAATCTTTTTAGAAAACTCTTTTCTTAAATTTTCATGTTTATTAGTCGACCAATAGTCTTACCAGTCGACTAATCTTTTCGCGCCATATTTTTTAAAAAAAAAAGTTATTTTTGTCAAATTAGTCGACCGAAGATTTTATCAGTCGACTGGACAGAATGTCTGTTTTCTGGAAAATTAGCAGCAGTCGACTAATGATTTTATCAGTCGACTGAACAGAACATGTATTTTCTGAAAATTTAGCAGCAGTCGACTAACGCTTTTTATCAGTCGACCGAACAGAATGTTTGTTTTTCAGAAGATTTTAGCAGCAGTCGACTAAAAGGTTTTTCAGTCTACTGATGATATTATCAGTCGACTAACTTTTCTCAAGTCGACTAAGTTTCAAAAGTTCAGATTTTCAAACGACTCGATTAATAGATCAGTCGACCAACGATAACGGTCAGTCTACTAATAACTAACTATTAGTCGACTAACTGATGTTTCAGTCGACTAATTTTGTCGTTTTCCTGAAACTTCAAAAAGGCGTGTCTTTTCATTTTTCAAACGTTTTGATCGTTCGAAATGGACAGTTTTGACACCCTTTCATACTCTCAACGTATGGAAAACTTTAACTATAAATATGAGTGCATTGTACACTCAAAAACAACAAGAATTCAATCGATTTGAATCATTTACTTCTTGCTTTTCACTCATATTCATTCAAGTATTTGTTTTCTCACTCACGTGATATTTTCACTCAAATCACTTTGAGAGATAGTGAATTCGTGAGTAGAGTGTTTCAACAACCTCAAAAGCCAATTGCATCTCATTTGCATTCAAAAGGAAGACTCATAGGTTGTATTGTAAGTTGTTATTTCTTTTCTGTAAAAAGAAGGACTCCTTGGTGTAAATGAGTTGTTTGCTTTCAGTAGGGTTGTTACTGAAAGTGGGACCAGTTATGGTCTGCGTGATCTTATAGTTTACAAGGTTGATAGTGAAAATCTCAAGCGGGTTTTGCTTGGGGACTGGATGTAGGTCGGGTTAGACCAAACCAGGATAAAATCTTGTGTTCTTTGTGTGTTTGCTTTGAGATTTGCAAAATCATTCTATATTCCGCAGAAAATTTTAAAAGCACTATTCACCCCCCTCTAGTGCTCGTTGCCTCGATCCTAGTGCACTTTCATTTGGTATCAGAGCACAGGTTTGCTATTACTTTGATTTGACCATCATCTAGCATGACAACTACAACATCTCAGCACAAAGAAGGAAGCTCCTTTGTTCGTCCTCCTCTCTTCGACGGAACAAACTATGGATACTGGAAAGTAAGAATGACAATATTCTTGCAATCCATGGATGTCGATATCTGGAAAGTTGTTTCAGAAAAGTACCAAACTCCATCAACTGATTTCAGCCGATGGACCGATGATGAAAAGAAGACTGCTTCACTGAATGCCAAAGCCATGAATGCATTATATTGTGGCGTTGACAAGGTAAAATTCAATCGCATCTCTCAATGCTCTACAGCAAATGAAATTTGGCATACTCTTCTAGTAACTCACAAAGGTACGTCAAAGGTAAAGGAATCTAAAATTGCTTCTTTAGTTCATAAATTTGAATTGTTCAAAATGAAGCAAAATGAATCTATATCGGACATGGTAACTAGAATGACCGATATAACTAACACTTTGAAATCCCTTGGAAAAGAATATTTACAAGTGGATTTAGTCAGAAAGATTCTAAGGTGTTTAACTCCTAAATGGGAGAGAAAAACCACTGCTATTGAAGAAGCAAATGATCTCAATACTCTCACTCTTGAAGACTTAGTTGGTAACCTAATGGCATATGAGGTCCAACTTCAAGACAGATAAGAAGAAGAGCCTAAGAAGAAATCTCTTGCTTTTAAGGCTACTTCTGACTCAGAAAATTCAGAAGAAGATGAAGATATTGCCCTCATCACAAGGCAATTCAGAAGATTCATCAAAAAGGGAAGATTTCAAAGAAAGGTAAAGAAAGCAGATTCTTCCATTCCCAATGAAGTAAAGTGTTTTAACTGCAAAAAGACAAGACATATCAAGAAAGATTGTCCTCTTCTCAAAATCAAGCCCAAGGACCAATTCAAGAAGAAAAAGGCATTTCAAGCATGTTGGGATGATAGTGACTCCTCTTCCGATGAAGAATCAAATGAAGAAGTAGCCAACATGTGTTTTGTAGCACAAGAAGATTCGGTAAGTCAATTTGACTATGATGAGTTATTTGAAGCATTTAATGATTTATATGCTAAATTTAAGAGTCTTAGTTCTAAAAATAAAGAGTTAAAAACTGAAAATTTAACTCTTGACTCTCAAAATAAAGTGTTACTTCAAGAAATAGAAGATCTCAAGAAGGAAAATTCTTGCCAAGCACTTGAGATAAAAGAAATTGGAGTTAGAACCAATCTCTTACAAAAAAAAATATCTAGTCTTAAAGAAAAGTCAAATGATCTTCTTTCTATAGTGACCAAATTCACAAATGGTCAAGAGAATCTAGAAAAACTTCTTGGTTCTCAAAGATGCTCGGTTAATAAAACCGGATTGGGATATAGCTTCTTTGATACTCAAAATAGACCAAACTATGTGGTGAAAAATCAAAGACATTATTCTCAACCTTTTATTCATAAAACTAAACTTTCTAGTTCTAATAGAAATGCATCTAGATATGATTATTCTAGACATGTTTATTCTAAATCCTTTTATAGAAAGAATATTTATTATCAAAGGAAACCAAAATCCAAATGGATATGGGTTCCTAAGACTAACTCTCATGGACCCGAAAATAGAAATGGGTCAAATGCTTTGTTTTCTGATTTTGTTGTAGGTACACAACATAAGGAGCAAGGACAACGGTTGTTCCAAACATATGACTGGAAGGCCGGAGTTATTTTCCACCCTCCAAAATAAGGATGGAGAAACCGTCACCTTTGGTGACAATAACAAGGGAAAAGTGATAGGTATTGATAATATTGGTAATCCAAAATTTTCCTTGATAGAAAATGTTCTTTTAGTAGATGGTTTAATGCATAATTTAATATCTATCAGTTAATTATGTGAGAAAGGTTTTCATGTTTCTTTTGAAAATGATTTATGCTTAATTTCTGATTTTCAATCTAAAAAGATCATTTTTAAAGGTAAAAGAAGAAACAATGTGTATGAACTATATCTAGATGAATTACCCTCTTTTAATGAAAAATGTCTTATTATTTCAAATGAAATTCAATGGTTATGGCACAAGAGACTTGGACATGTTAACTTTAAAATTATTTCAAAATTATCCAAGAATGATCTTGTAAGAGGCCTACCTAGAATACCATATAAAAAGGATCACTTATGTGATGCTTGTCAAAGAGGTAAACAAATCAAGAGTTCTTTTAAAGCTAAAGATATAGTTTCAACAAAACGTCCTCTTGAACTTTTACATTTAGATCTATTTGGACCATCTAGAATTCAAAGTTTGAATGGTAGCAAGTATGGTTTTGTCATAGTAGATGATTATTCTCGGTTTACATGGGTGATTTTTCTAAAAAGCAAAAATGATGCTTTTTTCAGAATTTTCTAAACTTTGTAGAAGAATTACAAATGAAAAATGTACATCCATTATTAAAATTCGTAGTGATCATGGTGGTGAATTTGAAAATGAATCTTTTCTAAAGTTTTGTGATTTACATGGTATATCTCACAACTTTGCTTTTCCTAGAGCGGCTCCACAAAATAGAGTTGTTGAAAGAAAGAATAGAACTTTGCAAGAATGTGCTAGAACCATGCTTCAAGATAAAAATTTACCAAAATACTTTTGGGCTGAAGCAATTAATACAACATGTTATGTTCTAAACCGTGTTCTTATTCGACCAAATTTACATAAAACATGTTTTGAATTGTATTATGATCGTATACCAAAGATCTCATATTTCAAAATTTTTTATAGTAAATGTTTCTTGTTAAATACCAAAGATAATCTTGATAAGTTTGATTCAAAATCAGATGAATCAATATTTCTTGGATATTCTTCTAGAAGTAAAGCCTATCGTATTTTCAATAAAAGAACATCTTGTATTGAAGAATCTTTACATGTTGCATTTGATGAGAATTGTGAGCAGGTTATACCTCTAAGCGAAGAAGAAGAAACAATACTTCAAGAAGAACCCTTGATAGAGAATACTTTTCAAGAAAATATTCCTCTTTAACCGGTTTGGAAAGAAGTTCCTAATCATCCACATGAACAAGTTATTGGTGAAATAAAGAGTGGTGTCCAAACTAGAAGGCAATTAGAAAAATATATTGCAAATGTTGCTTTCATATCTAAATTAGAACCAAAGAATATCAATGAGGCTTGTGTTGATGAATTTTGGCTTTTGGCCATGTCTGAAGAACTTAACCAATTTTCTAGGAATGATGTTTGGGATCTAGTTGATAGACCAAAGGATCATCCGGTAATTGGAACAAGATGGGTCTTCCGAAATAAGCTGGATGAAAATGGTGAAGTCATTCGTAACAAAGCAAGGCTAGTGGCACAAGGCTATAATCAAGAAGAAGGCATAGATTTTGATGAAACCTATGCACCAGTGGCTCGATTAGAGACAATTCGAATGATGCTTGCTTTTGCTAGTTACATGAACTTCAAGTTATATCAAATTGATGTTAAGAGTGCATTCTTAAATAGACACATCAATGAAGAAGTTTATGTAGAGCAACCTCCAGGCTTTGAAAATGAGAAATATCCAGAAAAAGTCTACAAATTGAAAAGAGCTTTGTATGGACTCAAACAAGCACCAAGAGCGTGGTATGAAAGACTACGAAATTTTCTAGAACAATCTGGTTTTTCCATTGGTCGGGTAGACTCCACTTTATTAAAAATCTTAATTCAGATATTCTTATTGTGCAAATTTATGTTGATGACATAATTTTTGGTTCTACTAATGATTCTCTTTGTAAAGAATTTGCTAAAGCTATGCAGGAAGAGTTTGAAATGAGCTTGATGAGCGAATTAAACTACTTCCTTGGACTTCAAATAAAGCAAACTGAAGAAGGAATCTTCATCAATCAGGCTAAGTATACAAAAGAACTTCTCAAGAGATTTTGGATGGACTCATCGAAATCAAGAAGGAATCCTATGAGTACAACTACTTCTCTTGATAAAGATGAAAATAGTAAAAGTGTAGATACTAAGCTCTACAGAGGTATGATCGGATCTCTATTATACTTAACTGCTAGTCGATCTGATATTATGTTTAGTGTTTGTATGTGTGCAAGATTTCAAGCTAATCGAAAGGAATCTCATTTAACTGCAGTAAAACAAATTCTTTGTTATTTGAAAGATACTTCAGATTTCGATTTGTTTTACCCAAAATCATCTTCCTTTGATTTAGTTTCATATAGTGATGCAGATTTTGCAGGAAGTAAATCTGATCGCAAGAGTACTAGTGGAACTTGTCATTTCTTAGGAAATTCCTTAGTCTCTTGGTTTAGTAAAAAGCAAAATTCAGTATCACTCTCAACAACTGAAGCAGAATATATAGCGGCTAGTTTAGCATGTTCACAAGTACTATGGATGAAACAAACCTTAAAAGATTTCGGTTTGAATTACTCCACAACAACTATTTATTGTGATAACACTAGTGCTATAAATCTTTCGAAAAATCCTATTCAGCACTCAAGAACTAAGCATATTGAAGTTAGACATCATTTTTTAAGAGATCATGTGTTAAAAGGAGATATTGCGTTAAATTTTATTTCCACTAAAGAACAACATGCCGATATCTTCACTAAACCTCTTAAAAATGAAGATTTTATGAGAATTAGGAGAGAACTAGGTATTTGCTCATTTTTGGATTTGTAAAAATGTTGATTTTTGAACAAAATCTCAAAATCGCACAATATTAGTCGACCGATAAAATTCTAGTCGACTGATGTTTTAAAATTTTAGAATGCATCGCACCATATTAGTCGACCGATATATTTCTAGTCGACTGATGATATTTTTAGAATGAGTCGCACTTTTTTTAGTCGACCGATAAAGTTTTAGTCGACTAATTTTTTTTTTTTTAATTTAAATGAAGGGACTCGATACCCCTTGGATTTTTTAACACCCGTTCTTTTTAAAATAAGCATCGTTTCACTTCGTTTTCATATCTTTTCGTTTTTCTTAAAAATGAAACCCTTAAAAACGAAAACCCTCTTTCTCTTTTGCCTCTCTTTCTTCCGAAAAACCCTCGGAGTGTCGTTCGATCCCATTTCGCTGGGATTTTCTTACCGTAACAAGGAGACACCAGAGTCTTCTGGTTGTGATCTTGAAACGCCGGAATCCTCCTGCAGTAACTGGCGCATCTTCAAAACACGCCGGAACCCTCTTGTGTGACAGTGCATTGCCGGAATCCCCTTGTGGCCAACCTCTCACTCTCCGTCAGCCATCGCATCCTCCTCTGTTTCTGTTTCATATCGCCGGACAACATTTTCCTCTGCCGGAAATCGTTTGGAAGCCAACATTTTTTTTAGTAACTATATTTTAATCATGCCTCGTACGAAGTTTGCATCTGTAAAAGGTTTAGGTTCTCCTCCTCTTACACCTACTTCAAGAGATGGTTTTTCACTTAGATTACTCAGAAATCTTCTTTTATATGATACTTTTGGATCGTCTCTTCCATCTTGCCTAAAATCTGTGGAGAATCGACATCCCTTTTCAGTGGGTTGTTACTTTTGATTATTTTGGCTCAATTTACAGAATTGTTACTTTTTTAATTATTTTGGCCACTACCAATGTGTATTTTACAAACTTGTGGAAACAAAAACCATTTCTTCCTTATGGTTGTCTTTTAACCCGTATTTTTAGACATTTCAAAGTTCCTTTAACAAATGAAAAATACATTGAGCAAAAAGAGTTCTTTGATCAAACAATTTTTAAAAGAATGAAAATTAAATATTTGCCTCCTTTAAATGTTGATCAAACTGAACCATCTATTTCTAAACCTTCACCTTCTGCGACACCTTCATCTCATGCAAAAAGAAAGAAATTTTCAACAAATCAAGACCATGATGAAGTTATGCAGAGACTGGAAGCTTTGGAGTTGCATCAACACACTTTTCGTGAAGATGTGACTCAACAACTTGCTTCAATTCAGAAGGATGTAACTGCCATTAAGGATTTGCTAAACTCTCTTTTCTGATCTTTGTTGTCTTAACTTTCTTACTTTATGGGTTGTAATATTTTAAACTTGTATCTCTATTTTGCTTATGCTATTTCTGCCCTTACTCTTTTTGATTCTGACAAAGGGGGAGAAAAAGATGATAGCAATTACATTATAAGAGATCTTGCATGAGAAATGCAAAATTAAGAGAAAAAGAAAACTTTGAATGAATGTATTTCTAAATGCATGAAGAAATGATGAATGGAAAAGCAAACCAATCAATATGTGATATATGTGCTTTAAATGTGTTAACTTTTAATGTTTTGCAGCATATTGATAGGGGGAGTAAAGTAAAATCTCCATCTATGCATCTAAATGCTTCATCTATGATTAAGTTTGTCATCATCAAAAAGGGGGAGATTGTTACGACAATGAAGCCATACTTGATACTTCAAGTACAAGGTTTTGATGATGAGCAAGTGGAATCAACTGCATTTCAGCTAAGGCTATGAAGAAATTGAAGAATTCAGTGAAGAATCTTTGAAGACTAGTGTGCAAATGTTTGATTCATTAAAAGTCTTAGATTCTTGTAAGAGCCTTACTTAGAGTGCATATTTAGGTTGCATTTCACCTTAAAAGTCTTTAGAAAAACTTTTCTAAAAAGAACCCTCATGAAAATCTTTTTAGAAAACTCTTTTCTTAAATTTTCATGTTTATTAGTCGACCAATAGTCTTACCAGTCGACTAATCTTTTCGCGCCATATTTTTTAAAAAAAAAAGTTATTTTTGTCAAATTAGTCGACCGAAGATTTTATCAGTCGACTGGACAGAATGTCTGTTTTCTGGAAAATTAGCAGCAGTCGACTAATGATTTTATCAGTCGACTGAACAGAACATGTATTTTCTGAAAATTTAGCAGCAGTCGACTAACGCTTTTTATCAGTCGACCGAACAGAATGTTTGTTTTTCAGAAGATTTTAGCAGCAGTCGACTAAAAGGTTTTTCAGTCTACTGATGATATTATCAGTCGACTAACTTTTCTCAAGTCGACTAAGTTTCAAAAGTTCAGATTTTCAAACGGCTCGATTAATAGATCAGTCGACCGACGATAACGGTCAGTCTACTAATAACTAACTATTAGTCGACTAACTGATGTTTCAGTCGACTAATTTTGTCGTTTTCCTGAAACTTCCAAAAGGCGTGTCTTTTCATTTTTCAAACGTTTTGATCGTTCGAAATGGACAGTTTTGACACCCTAACGTATGGAAAACTTTAACTATAAATATGAGTGCATTGTACACTCAAAAACAACAAGAATTCAATCGATTTGAATCATTTACTTCTTGCTTTTCACTCCTATTCATTCAAGTATTTGTTTTCTCACTCACGTGATATTTTCACTTCAGTTTTTCACTCAAATCACTTTGAGAGATAGTGAATTCGTGAGTAGAGTGTTTCAACAACCTCAAAAGCCAATTGCATCTCATTTGCATTCAAAAGGAAGACTCATAGGTTGTATTGTAAGTTGTTATTTCTTTTCTGTAAAAAGAAGGACTCCTTGGTGTAAAGGAGTTGTTTGCTTTCAGTAGGGTTGTTACTGAAAGTGGGACCAGTTATGGTCTGTGTGATCTTGTAGTTTACAAGGTTGATAGTGAAAATCTCAAGCGGGTTTTGCTTGGGGACTGGATGTAGGTCGGGTTAGACCGAACCAGGATAAAATCTTGTATTCTTTCTGTGTTTGCTTTGAGATTTGCAAAATCATTCTATATTCCGCAGAAAATTTTAAAAGCACTATTCACCCCCCTCTAGTGCTCGTTGCCTCGATCCTAGTGCACTTTCACAAAGATCTAGGTTTTTCTCGTTTGTGGGCATACAGCATACAACTCTCTTATGCAAGTTAATTATGGTCTCTAAGTTTGGATACAGCATGACATCCCATCAGGGTGAGTTTGGATAACAATCATCTTGAAATTTCTGAATTTCATAAGGTCTGATCCATAAGTTTTAGTTTTTTAATTGTTTGGGGGACATGGAAGATTTTTTTTCTAAGGCAAGCTGGGGTTAGGCAGAACCCACAGCTATTATTTAACGTACCACTGAGTTTTGAACCTGCAACGTCCCACCACAAGGAGACGTGCACTGACAGCTCCTACCAACCACGTAGTGAAAATGATGATTTTATGTGGATTTTGAAACGCTCAAGTTTCTCCCCTCAACTATAGGGGATTTAATGATTCACTGACGAAACTTTTCTCACCGGAAGAATTAAAGATGGTGATTTGGTTTATTCCATCAGGTAAGTCCCCTGGTCTTGATGCATATCCTACTCATTGAAGAAGTGGCAGCTGCCAAATTCATTCTTTAGTGTAAATATACTGTCAAAGATATAAGGATAACAGACAAGATCACGTCGGATCATGCGTGATCTCATGGTCATCATTTGGAAACTCTAGTATTTTTCTTGTTGTATATCAGTTATTTGTATCAAATTTTGTAACGGTTTTTCCTTTCTATTTTTCTATCCCTATAATCAAAGGATGTCGATATTGAGAGTATATATGTAACCTTCAAACAATTCAATATAAAATATATCAAAATTTTCTTGGAATATCTCTTTCTATATGGTATCAGAGCAGGTCACTATCCATAGACCCATCTACAGTAGTCTTCTTCACTATAATCTACCTATTATAAGATCAGATCGCTCCTGATTGATCATGGCATCAGAAACTGTTAACGTTAACAACTCTAAGGATCCCAACAACGAAAGAAATTTGTCCTCTCATTGGTTACTATATCATCTCCATCATTCTGATAATCCCAACACTGTTATTGTTTCAATATTACTCACGGGCGATAATTATTCTACTTGAAAATGAGCAATGAGAATGGCGCTAAATGCAAAGAACAAGTTGACCTTCGTGGATGGCTCGTTACTACAAGTGACTATCAGCTATGACACTGATGCAATGATATTGTGCTTTCTTGGATCCTCAACATTGTCTTGAAAGATATTACAAACAACATCATTTATGCAGATCTTGCAAGTGAAGCATGAAAGGACTTAACAAAAAGGTTATCTCGAAGTAACTACACTTGTACCTACCAACTAAAGAAAATGATGTATAATCTATGTCAAGATCGGTCGCCCTTGGCCACATATTTCAATACCTTAAAATCATATTGGGAAAAATTGGGTTCGTATTTTATTATTCCAACTTGTATGTATGGTGCATTCAAAGAATATAATGAATGCCAACAGAAGGAAAAGGTATTTGAGTTCTTCATGGGCCTTAATGAATTTCTTTATGGGATTTGAAGCAATATCTTGGTCATGGAACTATTGCCGAATATAAGCTAAGTTTACTCTTTGATGAGTCAAGAGGAAACTCAACACCTCTTAACGCCATCCATGAATTAACTCGGCTGCATTGGTCGCAAAGGGTAATGGACAATGCGCCAGTCGCTTCAATGATAATCGAGGCATGGGCAGAGGTTGAGGATGGCCTCGATGCGACCATTGTAGTATGCTTGGCCACATTAAAGCTCATTGCTATAGCTTAATTGGCTATCCAATCAGCCATCCCAAGAGTTAAAGTGGCACCGAAAAAGTGGCCAGCAGAGCAAACAATGCTAGCGCTATGGGAGACATAAGCAAAACAGCCAATGTAGCCATGAACCAACAACAGTAAACTCAAATCAGTGAAACATCAACCTTGTTGCAACTAAGTCAGGATCAACTTAAACAAATACCTAAATGGCTTAATCCATATTTGAAGTTGGCTTCTGCTAATCTTGCAGGTAATACATCATATTCTCACTCTTCTTCTTCGTCTACTCTTGGACTATAGATAAGGGGCATGAGACAATATGACTCCTCATTTGAGTTCTTTGTATGGTATTCAATCGGTTTTCAAAGAAAAACTCGTAAAGCTACCAAATGGTCATATTATGTGGGTATCCCATTTTGAAAAAACCCAATTATTGCCTGATTTGATCCTCACCAACGTGCTCCATATTTTTCACTTCTATTATAAACTATTAACAATAGGAAAGCTAACTGAATCGACAGATTATGTCGCTTTATTCATTTTCATATTTTGTGTTTTTCAGGACCGTTTAATGTGGAGGCTGATTGGAGCGAGTATGCTTCATGACTAACTCTACCATTTGATCCTCTTTTTCATCTCAGTTGTGCACTTTATGCAACTCAGTCACTAGACACCCAAGTTTGGCACATGAGACTCTGTCATCCATCCTATGATTGCACTGGTTCTTTATCTAAAGAACTTGGTGAATTATCTAATTGTTTTAATCATTTGTGTGACGTGTGTCATCGAACTGAGCAGACTCGACTTCCATTTCAAATAAGTTTCAATAGGAGTGCTGGAGTTTTTTCTCTTGTGCATTGTGACATATGGGGACCCTACAAAACTCAATCACACACTGGCACAGATTTCTTTCTCAGTATTGTGGATGATTGTTGTCACTGCACTTAGGTATTTCTTATGAGTTATAAGCCAAAAACTTATTTCTTTCTAATAAATGTTGCGTTATTGTCAAAACTCAATATAAAAATCAAGTGTGAAGTATTAGAATTGACAACGGTGGTGAATTTTATCTCATAATATGCAAAAAAAAAATCCATCGAAATCAGATTGATCATCAACAGTCTTGCATGAGAAAACCTTAACAAAACAGATGGGTAGAATGCAAGCATCGACACTTCCTCGAGGTTGCACATGCTTTGTGTTTCCAAGCTAATCTACCCATTGAATTTTAAGGAGAGTGCATCCTCACCACCACACACTTGATCAATCTCATTCCCACTCCCATTTTGCAAAATAAATCTCCACATGAAGTTCTTTTCAAAACCAAACCCAAATATGATCACTTGCGAGTATTTGGATGTTTATGATATGCTCCATATCTAGGACCAATCTGAGACAAGTTTTCTTTAAGATCTCGAAAGTGCATTTTTATCGAATATCCACACAATCAACACGGATAATGTCATTATGATTTGCAAACTCATGAAATTTTTTCCAGTAAAGATTTTTTATTTTATGAAAATAAATTTCCTTTCATCACAAAACCTTGACATGAGATTTTTAATATGACACCCGTCATACCTAATCCTATTGAGGATACATTCACCAAGAATACTTTAGATCCAGATTTGGATTCGTCGATCACAGAAAACATTGACGGCCCACAATCTCCAGATTCATACTATGAACCAAATGTTACCCCTTCAGAACCAGATCCAAATCTAGAAAATCAACCAACATCCATTACTCAATGCTCCACCAGAACCCATACCCATCCTTCATACCTGCTTGTTTACATTTTCTCTTCAGCCATGGTACCCAAGTGAGCTTTATCATGCTCTCCAGATCATGCCTCTTTGGGTCAATCATATCCCATCCAAAATTTCATTGCTCTCTCTAAATTTTCTTCCTCCCACAAGACCTTTCTTTCAATTGTCTTTAATAATTTTGAACCTAGCAGTTATAGTAAAGCCACCAAGCATTCGCATTGGCAAGAAGCTATGGCTAAGGAGATTCAAGCTTTAGAAGCAAATAATACTTGGAGCATAGTATCCCTCCCATCGAGAAAAAGACCCATTGGATGCAAATGGGTTTAAAAGGTCAAGCGAAAATCTAATGGATCAATTGAGCGCTATAAGGTCTATTTTGTCGCCAAAGGCTATACCCAAGTGGAAGGATTCGATTATCATGAGACGTTTGCATCAGTGGCCAAACTCACCACCATGTGTTGTTTAGTCACTATTGCAGTCATTAACAATTTGATGATTTATCAACTCGGCGTAAACAATGCATTCTTGCACGGAAACCTTTACAAAAAAGTTTATATGGATTTGCCATCGGAATACCAACGTCAGGGGGAGTTTCATTATGTTTGCAAATTAAATAAATCAATTTATGGATTAAAACAATCATCCAAAAATTGGTTTAATAAACTCATATCTGCACTCAAGGAAGTTGGGTTTATATAATCATAGTCTGATTATACTCTTTTCACCAAGATAACTGGTTAAAAAATCATAGCCATCTTAATCTATGTCGATGACATTATTGTGGCAGGGAATGATAACTATGTCATAGTTTGAATTAAGCACTTTTTAAACTCACAGTTTCACCTTAAAGATTTGGGCTGAGTAAAATATTTTGGGGGAATTGAGGTCGCTAGAGCACTATCAGGAATTTTTCTGAGTCAAAAGAAATATATGCTGGATATATTATCCGATGCAGGTCTCATGGGTGCAAAACCGATGGAGTTCCTAATGGATCAGAAACTTTAATTGAATACAAAAGATGAAAAATTATTCAAGATGCAACGCGCTATAGGATATCATATACTCAGTTCATATCATGAGCCAATTCATGCATGAAACCAGAGTGCCGCATTATAATGCTGATATCCGGGTTTTGAGATAATTAAAATCCTCACCTGGTAATGGAATTTTGTTACTTGTCGAAAGCGAGCTCAAGTTATCATCTTAGTGTGATGCGGATTGAGCTAGTTGTTGAATGACTTGAAGGTTTATAACAAGATATTTTACCGTGTCGGGCACTAGTCCTCTCTCATGAAAAAGCAAGAAACAAGCCACTGTTTCAAGATCATCTGCCAAAGCATAATACTAGTCCATGGCGGCTGTAACGTGTGAATTAATTTAGTTAAAGGCACTTCTAGCAAATTTTGGATATATTCATGAAGATCTTATGATATTGTATTGCGATAACCAATCCGCCATTCACATTACAACAAATCCAGTATTTTATGAGCGAACTAAGCATATCAAGCTCGATTGTCATCTTGTTCATAAAAAAATCCAACATTTTACTGGGAGACTGTGAACACCCCAAATTTTTCAAAAATTACAAAAAAATCCCTTTTTACCCCTAGCCCCCATTTTCTAAATAATTGAGTCAATTTTAATCAAAATTCTAGTTTATTCATCGGATTTTACTGGAATCAAATCCATTTTATATATCTAACTCAATTCAGATCCGTTTCCACCCTTCCACTTTGCATCTGATCGATTTCTCCTTTCCCCCCTCTTCTTCTCCTTTCTTTCTTCTTCTCCTTTTTATCTCTTCTTCTGGTTCTGCCCCAATCGCTTGAAGGAGATTAATCCCACAACAGCTATAGGTGAGTAATCGTCTCCCTCCTCTTCTCTCTGGTATTTTTATTATTATTATTTTTTTTATTTTTATTTTGGTTTTTCTTGTTTATCGCCTCATTACAGCACTTCTGGTGGTGTTGAGTTGCATGTGCAACATCAATCCACCCCCGTGCAATATCAACGAAATCATTGTATTCCAACATCTTAGTGTCCCATTTTCATTACTATTTCTTGTTTTGTTTTTATTTCAGTATTGATTAGTTTTGAATTTTGATTCTGGTTTTCTTTGCTTATTTTTTAACTTTGATCCTTGTTTCTGTTTTGATCTACTTTGATTTTTGTTTGCCTGTTTTTTTTTTAATTTGATTCTTGTTCCTATTTTCGTTTTTTATTAGCTTGATTCCTGTTTTTTTTATTATCACATTTTGACTCCTGATTTATTCTCCTGCTCTGATTCCTATTTTATTTTTTTGTTGATTTCTGTTTTCTTTTCCTGTTTTAATTTGTTTCTGATTTCGATTCATGCTTGATTCATTTTTTTTTAGTTTGGTGTTGTTTCATTCTAGTTTACAGTATTTACTTCGTTCTTACATTTATTCAGCATTGTATCCCATTCTGCATATTATGAATTCTGGTTCATACCTCATTTTTTTGTTATTTTTCAATTCATTTGTGATTTTCATGCTTTGATTCTTTGTTTTTACATTTTGATGTTGTGTTCTATGTTCTTAATTCAGTTTGAGACCTGTATATGTTCATGTTATTACCCTGTATTTAGTTGTTCTTTTGCTCCTCTTTTGATTTCCATTACATCCCCACTAATCCATTTCATCGATTGATTTTGTTGGTTTGCCTTACTTGTTATAATTCTCTCATTATGTTATTTCAGTTGTGTGATCGTTTCATTCCATCTCATTTTATTTCTCATTTATTTTGAACATAATCGTTTGTTAACAATCTTTGTGTTCTGCCTCAGTGGTTCTGAATGATCCCGTTGTTGCTGGAATCTAAAATCATGTTTCGCATATATCTATAAATCTTGGATATGATACCATTAGATAAGATTTTGGGTATGGGTTTCATTCCGTTGATCGATTCGATCTCAGAATGAATCACATTCACCACAATATGATTTCCGTAAAGTGTTGGGCACAATCTGGGATATGGATACCGTGTTTTACTTACTTGTTTAATGATATTAATCAAATCGATCAAATATCAGAAATACGATTTTGCATCTTCCGATATTTCTGGATTCATGTTTTGAAGATCGGGTTGGTAATCTGGCCAAACACTTTCTACTGGTGCGTGTAAATTCAAATGAAACCTGGTTTAGCTTCAGCTTTATGCTGAAGGCCATTTCAAGCAGGAACCCAGTTAGGGTCTTACTGTCTCAAAACAAATTTCAAACTGCTATGCTGTGTGTAAGCTTCGAAAACTCCCCGTTCTTCACTATCCTGGAAGTCAGTTCTGATGATTGGGGTCAAGAACCAGAATGATGTCTGAGATAGTCTCCACCATGGTGGATGGATGGCAAAAAAAAATTTACAAACTGGTGTATTGTGGTAATACTGGTCTTTTTTTTTTCTTCCTAAATGAACTAATCGGCTTTTACGAGACTACATCCAAGTTTGGCACATGATTATTTCTTCCTGCTCAAGTTGTTCTCCCATTGGACTTTGTGCATGAATGGAATGACAGCTGGGTTAGGAAGGATGAACAGTTCTGGTAAGTGGCACTATTTTGTTACGTGATAACATTCTCAAGTGTGAGACTCCTCTTTCATTGATTTGCATCGTCTGGACAGGATTGTGGCCTCAGCACCTTCTTTATTGTCATGATTTTGATCCTTATTTTTATTTTTGAGCTTTTTGCCTGTCTCTATTGTTTTACTGTATTGCACTTGCCTGTACTGCAAGTCTGAAGTTGTTACCTGCATTTAGTGATATCCTGCATACAGGGTCTACCATGTTGATTCCATGCAACAGAGAGCCAAGGGAGCCACCATGCTTCAGCTTGTGCAAGGGATGATGCCCATGAGATCTGAACCTAGACAGCTCATGAGATTTTGAAATCATTGTTATGTCTTGATTTAGGAGGATCACTTGGATAGTTGCTTGAAAGGGTGGACTCATCTGTTTTATAGGGGATTTTCTGCTTATTTTCCACTTTGATCATCTGTTGATTTTGTTAATTCACTTTTTATTTTGTTTCTCTCTATTTTGATTCATATCATCGTGTGTTGGTTTAATTTCCTCTGCATCCATCATCATATCCCTATTTCCATTTTTACATCCGACGTATAGTAGTATTCTCTATTTTCTTTCATGCATCATGTGCATCCTTAGGCATCCCGTGTTTTTCTTCATAGTGAATCCCATCCAAGATTAAGACTACACCCACTGTCACTCAACACTTGCATTCCATGTATGTTGCATCACTCTGCAACACTGCCCACGTCCCTTGTCACTTCCAATACACTCCACTTCCCTACAGTATATTCCACAACATTCACATTTCATGTTTAGTGTAGCATATGTTCCTGTTCATTTACAGCATATCCCTGACTTTCATAGCATTCTATGTAATTTACTGTACAAAAACAGTCAGGACCCAAAAAAGAAGATAAATGCCACGTTCTCCGCCAACTCTGGTGATAGTAACAGTAAGGGTAGGAAGAACCACAGTGCAACTCAAGAGGAAAAGTCTTCTAAACAGAATGACAAGCTGTCTCAGTCCAACTTTCCATAAAAGGAAAAGATAAAGCGCGAAGGTTGGAGTAATAATCGTGCATTCACTCCTCTTAAAAAAACGCTCGAAGAAGCCTTTGAATCATGCTGACCAAGGGATTAGTGAAGCTCCCAAAGGCCACGAATCCTCCCACAATCATGGGAAGGTTCATGAATCAGTTTTGCAAGTTCCATCGGGCAGTGGGGCATAACATCAATCATTGTTTTGTCTTCAAAAATATTGTTCAGAATCGCATTGACAAGAGTCTCCTTGTTGAAGACGAAGAAGAAGACGAGCTAGCCATCCTAACCAAGCCTTTCCCAGACCACTCAGAAAATTGATGATGCCAAAGTTTTCTGCTTTCTTTCCTTTTTGCCAGTCACCTTATAGGGGTAGGTCAACCTCAGTCTTTTTGTGACCTTTGGTCAAGTGCTTGTAAATATGCAGTCTTTTGTTATTAGCTTTGTTTATCAATAAAGTGTCAATTTTTCTTCGTATCTTTGATATCCAATACTTTTTTCTTTTGCCACATTGAGGCACCTTTTAAAAAAAAATATTTTCATTTCAAGAATCTTCTTTGCCATCGGCTTATATTAAGCTGCATTAAATTTCTATTCTTTTCAGGATAAGGGACAATCTCGACATCAGCTGCGAGAGAAATGAAATTACCTATGAGGGTTTTTTCCAAAATTGTGAAATTTTGAGAATTTCTGCAAAAATTTTGTCATGATCGTCGAGGGTTCAATATTTTTGTCCAATCCTTTTTCAAATCAACCCTCATGTTGATCTTCTTTTCCAAAATTAGTTCGAACCAATGTCTTCAAAAAAATCAACCCTTGTGTTGATCTTCTTTTTCGAAATAGGTTTCGAACCATTGTCTTCAAAAGTCAACCCTTGTGTTGATCTTCTTTTTCAAAAATAATTTCCAACCATTGTCTTCAAAAATCAACCCTCATGTTAATCTCTCTTCAAAATCAACCCTCGAGTTGATCTTCCTTCAAAAATCGACTCTCGCGTTGATCATTCTTCAAAATCAACCTTGTGGTTGTCCTCTTCCCAAAAATGATTTTTCACTTGTCTCTCAAATGAACCTTATCATCTCACTTTAAAGATCCCACGTGCAGGCAGGATCAAACAAACTCTTTTCCTTAATTTTTATCAATTTTCATTAATCTTTTGTCAATCTATATCATTCTTATCAATTTTTATTCATCTTTATCAATTTTATTGATTTTTTATCAATTTTATTAATTTTTTGTTAATTTTATTCATTCCCCCCTTCTCAGGTTAAGCGATAAACTTGAACCTCGTTCTTTGAGGTTTCTTTCCTTTCAGGTTAAGGGATAAACCTGAACCTCATCCTTCGAGGTACTCCTTTCCTTTTTTCCTTTCAGGTTAAGGGATAAACCTGAACCTCGACCTTTGAGGTATCTCTTTCTTCCCACTCAGATTAAGGGATAAACCTGAAATTCCCTCTCAGGTTAAGGGATAAACCTGAACCTCGTTCGTCTAGGTATTTTCTTTTTTTTCCCTTTAGCATAAGGGATAATCCTGAAATCTTTTATCATCTTTCAATTTTCCACCAATTTTTACCAGTCTTTCGTCAGTATTTATCAATTTTTATTCTTTGCCAGTTTTTATCAATTTTATTTTATTCTTTATCAATTTTTTTGATTCTTTGTCAATCTTTATCAATTTTTATTCTTTGTTAATTTTTATCAATTTTATTGATTTTTCATCAACTTTTTATCAATTTTGTCAAATTTTTATTTCTACCCCCTCCCCCTGCAGGTTAAGGGTTAAACCTGAACCTCGTCCTCTAAGGTATTTCCCTTTCACGTTAAGAGATAAAACCTAAATCATTTTCCATAATTTTCTTAAAAAATTTCATCAATTTTTATTCTTTTCCCTTCAGAATAAGGGATAATCCTGAAACCCCGGCAATCATTCCCGCTTTGATTTCCAAATATCATGAGAATGGTGGTCTCCTTTCAAAATTCAAATTGAAAAACTATGTCAGCATTTTCCAAAAATCCAGTGCTCGTACTGGTGCATTTTTTTAAAATTCAGTGCTCGTAATGGTACACTTTCAAAAAGCCGAAGCTCGTGCTGGTGCATTTTCAAAATCTAGTGCTCGTATTGATATATTTTCAAAATCCAATGCTCGTACTAGGACATTTTCAAAATCCAGTGCTCGGACTGGTGCATTTCCAAAAATTTAGTGCTCGTACTGGTATAGTTTTAAAAATCCAGTGCTCGTACTGACGCCTTTTTAAAATTCAGTGCTCATACTGGCACATTTCTAAAACCCAGTGCTCGTGTTGGTGTATTTCAAAACCCAGTGCTCATACTGGTGCATTTTTCAAAATCCAGTGCTCGTACTGGTATATTTTTTAAAAATCCAGTGCTCGTACTAGTACATTTTTAAAATTCAGTGCTCGTACTGATACATTTATGAAAATCCAATGCTCGTACTGGTATGCCTAGCGCTCATGCTAGTGTCTGACTGATTGATCAGTTGCCCCCCCAGGTTCAGTCTTTGCACTAACCATTCATCAAAATTCAAAGCTCTAATTTCGATTTCGACCTTCGGGTCATCCAATTCTCAATTTCAAGCCTTCGGGTTATAATCTTCATCAATCTTTCCTCAATTTTCCTTGATTTATGTCAATCGTTTATCAATTTTTATCCATTTTCATCAATTTTCCTGAATTTTATTTGTTACCCATTCAAGATAAGAGGATAATCTTGAAAATCAGACCGCATACAATTAATTATGATGGTCATTTTCATTGCAAGTCAAATAATCCAGTCCTCAAACTGGTCATTCTCAAAACTTCCAATCTCAGTCCTTGCACTGGCAATTTTCAAAATTCAATCTTCTGATTAAAGATTTTCCTTTGAGATGCGGGTTTCGACTCGAACTTTCAACTCTCCTTTGAGATTCGAGCTTGACTCGAACTTCCAATTTTCTTTTGAGATTTGAGTTCTCTCTCGAACTTCCAATTCTTCTTTAAGATTTGAGTTTTGACTCAAACTTCCAACTCTCTTTTGAGATTCGAGTTCTGACTCGAACTTCTAATTCTTCTTTAAGATTCAAGTTTCAACTCAAACTTCCAACTCTTCTTTGAGATTCGAGTTTCGACTCGAACTTCCAACTCTCCTTTGAGATTCGAGTTCTAACTCGAACTTCCGATTCTCCTTTGAGATTCGAGTTTCGACTCGAACTTCCAATTTTTTCTTTGAGATTCGAGTTTTGACTCAAACTTTTCAATTTCCCATTAAAATATTTTGGGGGAATTGAGGTGGCTAGAGCACTATCAGGAATTTTTCTGAGTCAAAAGAAATATATGCTGGATATATTATCCGATGCAGGTCTCATGGGTTCAAAACCGATGGAGTTCCTAATGGATCAGAAACTTTAATTGAATACACAAGATGAAAAAATTATTCAAGATGCAACATGCTACAGGATATCATATACTCAGTTCATATCCTCAGCCAATTCATGCATGAAACCAGAGTGCCGCATTATAATGCTGATATCCGGGTTTTGAGATAATTAAAATCCTCACCTGGTAATGGAATTTTGTTACTTGTCGAAAGCGAGCTCAAGTTATCATCTTACTGTGATGCCGATTGAGCTAGTTGTTGAATGACTTGAAGGTTTATAACAAGATATTTTACAGTGTCGGGCACTAGTCCTCTCTCATGAAAAAGCAAGAAACAAGCCATTGTTTCAAGATCATCTGCCAAAGCATAATACTAGTTTGTGACGGCTGTAACGTGTGAATTAATTTAGTTAAAGGCACTTCTAGCAAATTTTGGAATTATTCATGAAGATCTTATGATACTGTATTGTGATAACCAATCTGCCATTCACATTGCAGCAAATCCAGTATTTTATGAGCGAACTAAGCATATCAAGCTCGATTGTCATCTTGTTCGTGAAAAAGTGCAGTTAGGAACCATGTGCACTAAATATGTTTCTACAAAATTACAACTTGCAAATGTGTTCACAAAGGCCCTTCTACGAGATTAGTTTCAATTCCCTATACACAAGCTGGGAGTCACATACCTGCACTCTCAGCTTGAGAGAGAGTGTCAAAGAAATTAGGATGAGACACACGATCATGCATGATCGGATCATGAGTGATCTCATGGTGGTCATTTGGAAACTCTAGTATTTTCTTTGTTGTATATCAGTTGTAACTGTAACAAATTTTATAACGGTTTTTCCTTTCTGTTTTTCTCTATCTTTCTATAAATACAAAGGAGAAAGGGCCTCACTTCCCATCCCAAATGCACAAACGCTCATCCCAGCTACCAAATTCCAAACAGGGCCTTATTAAGGATGGTTTGTTGCATGGTGGGGTTCTCCTTGCTAACGAGTTAGTACACTCATTGGGATCTTCTAAGAAACTTTTCTTCATTTTAAAACTTGATGTTTTTAAAATGTTTGATTCCGTCCAATGGTCGTTCTTAGAGGAATGCTTGAAGAATATGGCTTTTAATGAAAAATATATATATGTTGGATAATGGATTGGTCTCTACAGAGGAAATGGCAGTTTAGGTTAATGGTGAGGGCGATTTTCTTTTCAATTCAAAAGTGTCTTTTTAATGTGTTAAGTGAAGCTTTCAATGCAGTTTTTAGAAAAGCTATGGATTCAAACATTAATGATCAGCTGAACATTCTGGGTTTGGATGGGGTGTGGTATGTTACAATATGTAGATGACATTGTTATTTGGCACGACAGTTCTCTCTCAAATCACAAAAAATTGGACTATTCTTCAAGCATTTGAAGTGGTTTTTGGTCTCAAAATTAGTGAGGAAAAGTGTAAGTTGATAGTATTTAATGCAACAAGTCAAGACATGGCATTTGCTAAAACAGTATTTGGCTGCAATGCATCTGCGCTTCTAATGGACCATTTGGGCCAAAAAATATTTGAGGTTGGTGCATTGCAACAAATCTGGCCCCCCCTTGAAGACAAAGTTCATTCAAAAATAAAATTCTTGGGATGGTCCGTACTTATCTAAGCCAGCAAGAGTCATTCTTATAAGGCATGTTTTAAACAGAATGTCTCTACATTAGCTTGCTTTATTTCATAAGGCCAAAATAAACGTGGAAAATAGAATAAATAAAATATTTATATCTGAATCATCAAAGTCCTTAGACAATTGGAATTGTGTTACTAGCCCGGTGGATAGGGGCGGGCTGGGTATTCAAAGGCTTCATACACTGGGCACGTCTAAAAGCAAGAAAAATTCATAGGAAAAGAAAGTTTTTCCTAAGCGAAGTTTTTCAAAAAAAAAAAATGCTTGTTTGTGTAGCATGAGAAAAATAAAATGAGAAAATATGAAAAAAATTTGCCGGAGGTGAGGTGAATGGTGGTGGGTGGTAGTGAGATGGATGGTGGGGGTGATAGTGAGATGGA
The DNA here is from genome assembly GCF_984573655.1 of Nuphar pumila. Taxonomy (NCBI): domain Eukaryota; kingdom Viridiplantae; phylum Streptophyta; class Magnoliopsida; order Nymphaeales; family Nymphaeaceae; genus Nuphar; species Nuphar pumila. The sequence continues at coordinate 113,091,874 of NC_143251.1, read as the reverse complement.
TGGTGGTGTGTGTGTAAGTGTACTTTTTTTAAAAAACTTTTTCAGCAAAAAAGTTGTTCTCGTATGGAAGGGTCAGAAAATTCGTACAATTTTTTTCATTTTGCATCACTTTTCCTACATCTTTCTTGCTTCCAAATGTGGGTGCGTTTAGAAGAGAAAAATTATCATAGGAAAAGAAAGTTTTGCCTATTAGAGTTTTTTATATGAGAAGTTTTTCAAAAGAAAGTTTTTTGTTTGTTAGTGTAGCATGAGAAAAACAAAGTGAGAAAATGTGAAAAAATGAGTAAGGAGGAGGAGGGTGGTGGTGAGATGGATGTTGGCGGTAATGGTGAGATACTGTGTGGTGATGGTGGTAGTAGTGAGATGGGTGGTGGGCAGTGTAAAAGTAAATTTTCTTTTGATAGGAAACATCCCCCCCCCCCCCCCTCTCCACAAAGGAATGTTTCTATCAAAAAGTGTACATTTTAGAAAAACTCTCTCAGCAAAAAAAGTCTTCTCTTGTTTGGAAGGGCCAAAAAATCCATACGGATTTTCCATTTTGCATCACTTTTCTACATCTTTCTCGCTTCCAAACCTGCCCTAAATAAAGCCATGATGTGTCATTGGAGGTGGAGGCTTGTATTAGAGGACTCGCCTTGGACAAACTCTTTTTAGGGCAAAATATAGATTACAGGGTCGCCCACTCAATGGCCATTGAATCCCAATTGGAAAAAGGGTTCAAAAGTTTGGAAGGCAATCATCGAAGCTTTGGAGAGAGTGTGCTCATGGACAATTCATCTAGCCAAGTAAAATGGGCCTTCTACAAAGATGGTCGATTTTCAGTATCATCTTACTATTTGGCATGTACTAAGCATAGTATGAGTTGGCTTCCTAAGGGAACAATTTGGTGCAAGGGGCCTTCCCCCTTGAGCATCTTTCTTCACTTGGGTGCGGCTTGCAGGTCGAATAAAGACCCAAGATCGGTTACAGAACATGGAGATATGTTTAGGTAACAGATGTTGTCTTTGCCAAAGGGATTTAGAAACTACTGAACACTTACTTTGGTTCTGCTCATACTTTCAAGTATTGGGCCCTATTGAGGTAAAGTTTTCAGATAAATGGAAGAAAGTGTGGAAATGGTGGTCGATCTCGGCCTGGTGGAGAGTTTGGGAGGAAAGGAACAGTAGAATGTTTAAAGACAAGGCAATGTCTGCCAAATCTATTCATTCGGTGGTTCAACTGGATATGTTTTTTATTGCAAAATTGAATTGGCAGGGCTCGGACTATGACGCCTGAAAATTTTGATGGATTTTTTTTGAAATAAATAATCTTTCTTTGAAACACAACGGAAGGCTTTTAAATCATATAAAAAGAAAATACCCGTAACAAGGTATTTGGGTCCCAAAAATTGATTCAAAGCATAAAGAGGTTGCACACTTATGCAAAATATCATTTCGTTAGTAATTTGTCAAAAAGTTCACATATTGCCACCAAGGCAATTTATATACAAAACAAAATTCCAAAGTAAACGACAGAAGTGTTCCCAAATCCATCAGTATAAGTCTCCGAGCCTCGCATGTCTGCCTCCATCTGTGACACACACCACAACAGTCGACTAAATCCCCTAATCCACATGGTGGGGGACGGGTCCTCTTAGACCATGATGGGATTTTCATCACTCCATCATCTCGGATCTATGTGGTTGTCTCCTATGCTCCTGTGGTGTTGTCTCCTATGCTCCTGTGGTGAGAGACAGGGTCCTTTAGACCATATGATGGCCCTACGAGCTCGCTGTCTTTCCAAATCCATGGAGGATGTTCCACTTTAGCGTAACTTTCTTATTTAATATTAGTTATCATGTTATATGAAATACACAATGGATCCTCCCTGGTTCTAGGGACATAGCCCAACCATTGGAATAAAGTCACACTAAATGCAGATTAAAGATTCAGCATTCAATGCATCAATCTCTATTGCCATCCATGCAATATAGACAACTGGGGAGACAATAAGTTTTATTTCTAGCAAATAGTTTTCAACACAACATAGATTCTACTTAGTTAAGTGCCAACCTTCAAGCCACAAATTTTCAGTTTAGACATCCTCCTTCAATTATAATCAGACATGTGTATCCATGTATACATACTGAATTTGTGAATAGAAAAGCAGTTCCGAGCATGCTATAATCATGTAGTCAATTTTTCAAAACTGTAGACAAGCTGGGATACATATAAACCAACATGCTAAAATCACTTAATCCAATTTTTCAAAGAAAAAGACATGCTGGGTTAAAATCTCACACATTCAGATTATCATAAATGAGATAGAGCAGGTAGAAGTTGACTCTTGCAAAGCAGGGTTCGACCCTATAGGTAACAGGGTATAAAATCACAAGGAGTCGACTCTTGCATTGCAGGAGTCGACCCTACCAGTAACAACACAAAATACCATAACAGGAGTCAACTCTCGTATTGCAAGAGTCAACCCTTGAAGTAATCAAATAAAACAACACAGTCAATAGTCGACTCTTGCAGTGCAGGAGTCGACTCTTGCAGTGCAGGAGTCAATTCTTGAGGTGTTAGCATAAAATAACATAGTCAGGATTCGACTCTCACAACATAGGAGTCGACCCTGGAGGTGACATAATGTAAGCATTATACTCAGGAGTCGACTCTTGCAGAAAATGACTCAACTCTTGAGGAAATCAGGAAGCAAATATTACACACAAGAGTCAACTCTTGTATTGCAGGAGTCAACTCTTGAGGTAATAGCATGCAGATGTTACACACAGAAGTCGACTCTTTCAGTGCAAGAGTCGAATCTTGAGGTAACAGGGACAATAAATTGCACAGACAAGAGTCAACTCTCGCAATGAAGGAGTCGACATAGCAGGTTAACAAAACAAAATTTAACAGACAGGAGTCGACCCTTGCAACTAACTCAATAAGAACCTCATAAGCAGAAGTTGACTCTTGCAAGGTAGGAGTTGACCCTCGTTATATAGAACAGAACTACATTAAACCTGAGTTGACTCTTATAGAGCAGGAGTCAACCCTTGCATAATCATATTAGAATCCTCCAGAATCAGGAGTCGACCTTTGCATAGCAGAAGTTGACCCTCGAAACTTGCAAAAAGAAACCCATCAATGTAGGAGTCGACCCTCAAGGTTTTGAGATAGAAACCAGAACATAGGAGTTGACTCTGATAGTTGCAAGAGTCAACCCCTGAGGCATCCAAACTGAGTTTCTACACTGGAATACCGAACACGGGGTCCAAACTGAAAGTTCAGAGAAGAACCGGTTTCTATTAAAACATGGATTTTTCAACAAGACAAAACCTCATTTCCAAGTCCTTTGAGAATCATAACTTTTAAAATCAACCGGTTTTTCAAACAGATCTTTAAGGAATCACTTCTTAAAACATATTTCAATAGACAGAGTGAAACATACAAAATTTTACGATTTATAGAAATTCACACATGTATTCCATCTATATATAAAGGATCTGAACATAATATATCTTTCAAGAATGAATACCATAACATCTCTATGCCATGCCAAAGATGCAACTCAAACATGCACATCCAAACTCACCAAAATCCATGAGTCAAACAATTTCATAATCACAAAATGTTTAAGTGAGAATTTCTAAAAATATTTGCATTAAAAAGATTTATGAAAGAAACTAAAACACTTGGATATGCATACAAAATTTTTGGCAGAACCACCGACTTAACACATGCATGATAGCTTTTTAAGAGACCCATTTTTTATAATCACATTCTAAAAATTTTTCAATCATGAAAACTAACCTACACACATGGTACTACCTAGGGATATGAAGTTCAAGAGCCTACCTTTGTTATATGCCCAAAAACATGAAGAGAAGACCATGGAGACAGTCCATGACAATGATGCAAAGTTTGAAAAGTATTTCAAAAATGATTTCTTTGAAAAACATTTTTGAAATCATGAATGTAGTTTTGCAAACCTTTTCCCTTAGGCGTATCAAATCCATCCTCGTCATCTATATTGACATTGTGGAACTGATATGCTTATGAGTACGCATGCATTCAGTTTGTCATGACTGATAAAAAATATACGTGAAAGAACACTTCATGATGTTTTTTTTTAAAACCAAACCGGTTTTCGAAAAAACATACATGTGATTTTCGCCTCAAAATCATTGGTGACCTTGAATAAATCAAAATTTGGGTTTTGTTTAAACCCAACCCATAAAAGAAAAGAAAATAAAAATTTACAAAAATTTTATTTTGAAGAATCAGTAAAAAAAATTATGAAACATGTGTTAGTCATTTCATCCGAATGTGTATTCCGGACTATGAATGAAAGATCTGACATATGCTCAATAAATCGATCATATCTCCCTCATCCGAAGGAGTTTTTACAAATGGTTTACGTCGTCGGTCTGCATAACTATTCTACCTACTCTAAGCTACCAAAAGTTTGTCTTGTATTTCCTATACCTGCTCATTATAATGCTCAATCACTATTGATGCAGCAATTGTCCTTACACCAATCTCGTCACAATAGACTGGTGATATGCATGGTCGTCCATATAGTGCCTCATAAGGCACCATCCCTATACTGGCATGGTAACTGTTGTTATAGGTAAACTCTACCAAAACAACATGTCTATCCTACTCGCCTCTCCAGTCTAGGACACATGCTCTCAATATAACCTCCAAAGTTTGGATCGTCCGCTCCAACTTCAATTTCATACCTAAGGTCTTCTGCAATTGTCTCCAAAACTTGGATGTGAACCCTGAATCTCTTTCTGATATAATCGATAGTGGCATACCATGTAATCACATTATCTCCTACACGTACAAGTTTGCCAGACTCTCTAAGGACTGACTGATTCTGATTGAAAGAAAATGAACCCACTTAGTGAGTCGATCCACTATCACCCAAATCCCATCCTTATCTCTGCGGGTCCTTGGTAAGCCAACCACAAAGTCCATGATGATTCATTCCTATTTCTATTGGAGGATCTATATCTGCTGCGTCAAACCATCGGGCCTCTGGTGCTCTATCTTAGACTGCCGACAAGTCAAGCACCTAGACACATACTCAGCCACTTTCCTCTTCATACCAGTCTACTAGTAATTTCTTTGTAGATCATTGAACATCTTAGGACTACCAAGGTGGATGGTGTACTTGCTATGATGTGCCTTATCCGACAAGTCACCTTTAATTTGCGGGTCATTTGGTACCATTAATCAGTGTTTGAACCAAATGCTTTTGTCCTCCTCTAGGTGTAGGGTTGCCTGATCCTGCTTGAACATATCCAATATTTATGAGAACTGTAGATAATTTTTCTGCCGCTTGATAATTTGCTCTATCAGCTAGGTCCTTACTACCATGCTACATAAGGAAATCCTCCCCGATCTGCTTTGAAAGGATTTTATTGAATAAGGTCTTCTGTCAGATTCTATAAACCAGACACGACATTGCTCGCCTTTCGACTAAGGACATCTGCTACTGAATTTGCCTTCCCTAAGTGGTAGGAAATCATGAACTCATAGTCTTTCACAAACTTCAAACATTTGCGTTGTCGCATATTCAACTCTTTATGGGTAAAAAAATACTTAAGGCTCTTGTGATCAGTGAATACCTCGAATTGTTCACCATATAAATAGTGCTTCCAAATCTTTAATGCAAACACCCATGTGGCTAACTCAAGGTCGTGAGTTGGATAATTCCTCTTTTGCACCTTCAATTGAAGGGAAACATAGGCTATCACTTTCTTGTACTGCATAAGAATACCGCCCAAACCTTTACTCGAGGCATCTGTGTAGACTATGAACCCTTCTTGCCCTAATGGCAAGGTCAACACTAGGGTTGTCGTAAGCTTCTCCTTCAGAGTCCTGAATCTCTCTTCGCACTTAGCATCCCATACAAACTTAGTTCTCTTTCATAGCAACTTGGCCATATGCAGGGCAATCCGAGAAAAATCCTGAATAAAGCGCCTTTAGTACCCTGCTAACCCTAGAAAACTATGTATCTCGGTGATATTCTTTGGTGGCTCCCAATTCAGTATTGTTGTCATCTTCAATATACTAACAAAAATAATAAATAATGAAAGTTAATACAAGTTAGAGATACGAAATTGATTACTTGCCTTGGAAGGATCCACAGACACTCCGTCCTTTGAGATCACATGGCCCAAGAACATGACCTCCTCGAGCCAAAACTCATACTTAGAGAACTTAGCGTACAACTGATGTTCTGTAAGATTCTGCAATACTATCTTCAGGTGATCTATGTGATCCTTCATGCTCTCTGAATAAACCAGGATATCATCTATAAAGACAATCACAAATTGATCTAAATACAATCTAAATATTTGGTTCATGAGATCTATAAACGTTGTCGGGGCATTCGTAAGACCGAAGGGCATAACTACAAACTCATAGTGCCCATAATGCATTCTAAATGCCATCTTGGGAATGTCTTCCCTCCCTAATCTTTAGTTGATGATATCCAAACCGTAGATCGATCTTAGAAAATACCTTCAAAACACCAATAACTCAATTAAAAGATCTAAAATCTATGTTATTAATTGGGGTATAACATTAAAAAATCTCTAATTTAAATATACCTTGGCCCTCTGAAGTTGGTCGAACAAGTCTTTAATCCTTGGCAATGGGTACTTATTCTTTAAAGTCTCATGGTTAGGCATCTTATAATCAATGCATAACCTCATCAATTCATCTTTCTTCTTTATGAAAAGGATTGGTGTTCTCCATGGAGAAATGCTAGGTCGAATAAATCTCTTATCAAGTAGCTCATCTAACTCAGCTGGTACCATCATGTAAGGGGCTTTAGAGATTGGAGTCATTCCAAGCACCAACTCTATAGCGAAGTCAATTTCTCGAGTAGGAGGTAACCCAGGTAGCTCCTCAGGAAAAACATCCTCAAATCCATTCACCACATTCAGGTCTCTCAAGTTGGTCGGTTTAGGCTCTAACAAGGTAACATTGGCCAAGAAGTTTTTACAACCATTCTTGACCTATCACTGAGCCTTTAGGGCTGAGATCAACTTAACCTTTTCTAACGGCTTCTCTACTCAATGATCTAAGATAGGGTGATTTGGATGCATAAACCTAATCTTCCTATTACGGCAATCCAAAATGATCATGTTGGTAGGTAGGTTCTGGCTAACAATATTGACCTCTATCTTGGGCAAAAACTTTCAAGCAATAGACCAATCACTCGAAGGCGTTATGATCTCATATACATAACCCAAAACTATAGGAGATAGGTCTAACATACAGGCAAACCGAGTAGAAACAAAAGAATGGGTCGCTCTCGAATTGACCAACCTTGTCTTACACAAAGACAATTTAGTACACCAAAAATGGTTCAATGTAAAATTTTGTGGTCTGGCTCTAATACCAAGTCTGTAACAACCCCAACTTATTTTCGTGAAAAGTCACATTTGTTTTTTAAATAATTACATAAACCAAACCTAAGGATTCGGGGTCTCACAAATTTAATAAATATCAAACCACAAGATATAGTGCATCGAATCAATGAAGGAATAATCAACTTTATTAACCAATAAAATGAATGTCATAAAAACAGAAATAAATAAATAGTCTGTAACATAGAGTCACTCTATCAAGAACATCAGAATATGTCACGCAAACTCGCAGGCTTCATATAGCAAGTCACCCCGTCACTAAGCTCTTGGTCCTAAAAAATATTTTTGAAATACAGGGTAAGAACCAGAGTTCTTAGTATGAATTCCTCTAAAAATTCAAACAGAAAGGACAGGGCATAAACCAAATTTATGCATAAATTTCAGAGGAATATAACAACAACAATTTCATAATCAATTTACCATTCAAGCATTTAAAACAAGTATCATGCAATAACAATTTTCATACGAGACAGAATAAGTATGAATGCATATACTAATATAGAGGAGTAAAGATGCATGATTCAATGCACATGCATTAATAACTTATTAAGTTATTATTAGAGTTTTTTTGTATGCATGACCTATTAAATGCACATAATTTTTTTATTTCTGTTTTTTTTAAACCCGTGGATACTCAAATTGGCCATAACAAGTTCCAAAGTCCAAGTTAGGTTCCCAATTGTAGCTTAACATATAATTTGTATTTTATTTCTGGGTTCCATACTTGTTCCTCCACCGATATCAGGAATCAGCATTATCCATAAGAATATTAGAAATCAATATCTAATGTTGGGACATCAAGAAAATCAGCATCCACTGACGCCACTTTTTTGGTATATCAATAACAACAGTTATGTCAACAACACCAAATATATACATATGTAGCGCATATTTTTTCATAGTTTTTAAACTCAAAAATTCTAAAATTTTGGCTAAGTACTTTATGAATACGATAAATATCATGAAAATTTTCCTTTTAAGTAGGTAACATCATTTGGGTCTAGGCGTGGCCCAGGGCCCACTGAGAAGACCAAAATGAGGTGAATAATATTTGAGAAACTATTTATTTTTAACCTTTAAAATTGAGCAAAATTTAGGTTAAATTCTAGCAAAATTTAGAGGCGAAAATCAGGTAAGTATAATATTAGATGTCTCTCATAATTTTGAGAACATTGGTATTTCATTTTTCTGAAATCGGGTTACGGTTTTATTTTTACCTTTTTCTAGATTCAATCAAACTGAATCCGATCCATTTGATCTGAGTTGATATGGACCTTCACCCAGTCCATGACCCATATTAAATAAAATCTGGTCCAGGTTGGGATCTATATGGATTTTGGATATAGATTTGTAACTTGAATTTGGATCTGGATCCGAAATCCAAGGGTAACCAATTTAAAGCTTTAAAATTGAATTAAAGGTTAAATTGACAAAGAATTCTCCTTTGAGAGGACTTCCAAAAGGGGGTGACACCACCTGAAATATTATAAATAATTAAATATTAAATATTAAATAATTAATTAAATTTTGAAATTTTATTTATTAAATTTTGAATTCTATTTTTGAACCCCCTATAACCCTATTTGATGCAGTCTGTTTTGGCTGCATATTTAGTTTGTATTTTAGTGAGTTGTCAGGGCAGTCGAGCTGCACGTGTGTGTCACCTTAGGTGTTGTCCACGACACACTGCCATACATTGAGGATAGTACATTGTTCTGCACAGTGGGCAGCAATAGCATGTTGTTGTTTGCCTTAGTGCAGCAGTGACATGTTAATTTACAACATTTCATTATGCAAGATGATATATACTTGTTTATAATCAGATCAGGTCACTATTTGCGAGTGTACAAGTTGTCCAGACTTGTGCATTGCTTGAACACATGCAATCTGGTCAGATTTGACAATGGTTGCATATGTATACTCGGATAAAATTTATTGAATGGTAAGTCGTGTGCAATCTGATCAGATTTCCATGGTTTATGGCACATGGATTTTGATCAGATTGGCAGTGTGGTATATTATATTATGTTTTTTTTTAACAATGTAGTTATGTTCATATTTGAATCATATGGACTGCAGGGTGCCATATACTTGTGTTGAATATTAATTGTGCATGTTATGCATTCAATTAATGTGTTGTTATTGCTCATGTCATACACATTAAAAATTTTGAAATTCATTTTGATGTTTGCATAAATATGATCATGTGTATGTTTGAGAGCTTATGCATGAATTGGATCATGTTAATATGTTGCAAGTATCTATTCGCATGCATATGCAAATTGATTGATATGTGCATGCTTGTTGTGTGTGATTGAATACGCAATGTGAACTTACTTTGAACAAGTGAGTGCATGTTCACTAATATATCACTTGAGATGCTTATGTGGTCAGATGTAACCACTGCAGGCCATATGGGTCATCCAAAATTGTTTCTATGCATTGTAAAATTTGTTTCTGAAATTATTGGCTTTCCAAAATTAGTTGCATTGTTAAAATGTGGTAGACCAAGGCTCGAGTTGGGTTTTGCATGTTGATTTGCAAGACGGTTCTTGTGTTAAGAACTTGAAATTATTTAAAAAAGATAAAAGAGACAAACAGTGTAATTAATTTCATCCTAGATGGACCTTCCACAGTATGGGCATCTTAGACGGCGGTTTTAGAGAAACTATGAGGATACTAAAACTTTGTGTGTGGTTGTGATCCTGAACCTGATGTGGTGGTTCACCTCTCAGCCACGGTTTTAGGGAGATTTTAGTCACTTTGCTTAGGGGTGTTGTTGTTGACACTGTTGTTGTAATTGGTATACCAAGAATGTGAAGTCAGTGAATACTGATTTTCCTGATGTCTTAGCATTAGATATTGATTTTTAATATTTTGATGGATGGTGTTGATTTTTTATATCGATCGAGGAACAAGTGTGGAACCCAAAAATAAAATACAAATTGTCTATTAAGCTACAACTGGGAACCTAACTTGGACTTCAGAAATTATTGTGTCTGTTTTGAGTATCTGCGAGTTTAAGAAAAGCAAAAAAAAAATATTTGTGTGCATTTAATAGGGTCATGCATATAAAATAAACTCTAATAATAACTTAATAAGTTATTCATGCTTGTGCATTGAATCATCTTTAATGTTCGGTATTAGTTCATGCATTCATACTTACTCTGTCTCCTATGAAAATTGTTATTGCATGATACTTGTTTTAAATGCTTGAATGGTAAATTGATTATGAAATTATTGTTGTTATATTCATCTAAAATTTATGCATGAATTTGGTTTATGTCTTTTCTTTTCTATTTGGATTTTTAGAGGAATTTGTACAAAGAACTTTGGTTCTTATCTTGTATTTGAAAAATGTTTTTAAGGACCGAGAGCTCAGTAATAGGGTGACTTGCTTCAAGGAGCTTGTGAGTTTGTGTGATATGTTCTGATGTTCTTGACAGAGTGGCTCTATATTATAGCTTATTTATTTATTTTTGTTTTTATGATATTCATCTTATTAATTAATAAAGTTGATTATTTCTTTGTTGATTTGATGTACTATCTCTTATGGTTGGTATTTATTAAATCTATGAGACCCTGAATCCTTGAGTTTGGTTTCTATAATTGTTTAAAAAAAATCACTTTCCATGAGGATAAGTTAGGGTCATTACAAAGTTGGTTTCAGAGCCAGACCACAAAATTTTATATTAAACCATTTTTAGTGTACCAAATTATATTTGTGTAAGACAAGGTTGGTATTTAAGTCTTGTTCGATCTATTAGAACCTCTATCAGAAAGTCATGACTCGTACACCAGAAGTAGTCTCTATCACTAGTATGAGCCATTTTGTATATTTATCCTTACTATTGTGAAATTGCTCAATTTCTATATTGTCGATCATAGGGGTAATTTGGTTTAATTCCTTATGTGTGAATTAAAATTTTGATGTGTTTGTATGATTGTGAATTTTGTGGGGATTAATCCTAAGGGGGTAGGTTTGATCACGGTACAAATTTGTTTAATAACTTTTCATGTTATAGATGTATACCCATGCCCGAGCTGCATTTTCTGGTGCTCCAACTGACTGGCAGAAGCAGAGGGATTTCCTTATGAATTCCCTCAACACCTTGGTAGCGACGGTGACTATGCACGTCCAGGCACAGGCGGTGCAGTAGACAATGTATGTTTATCCTACCAAGGTTACTCTGAATCTCGACGTGGTCACGTTCGAAAAGTTCTCTAGGTTGGATCCACCAACCTTTTTTGAGAAGGCTGACCCAGAGGCAGCTGAGAGCTGAGTCGAGGAGATATAGTGAGCATTTTGTATCCTACCTATGCCTGAGAACTAGCAAACTGATTTTTGGCACGTATCGGCTGAAGTGCAATGCCAAGAAGTGGTGGGACACCCTGTGGCGGGTGAAGTACACAAGTGTGAGGGACATCCCCTGGGAGATGTTTATGGAGGAGTTACAGGATGCATACTTCCTCGCTTATGCCTAGGAGTGTATGCAACAGCAGTCCATCGAGTTAGTTTAGGGGAACATGAGTTTAGTGGACTACACCACCAAATTATGGAGTTTGGAGTGCTATTGCCCGAACCTGTTCGATGATGATAAGGCAGGGGCAGAGAAGTACGTTTGTAGGTTAAAAGATGGTCTCCGGGTTCATGTGATGACGAGCAGTCCTACAATGTTTAGTGATACGATTGAGTCTGCATCCATCATAAACTAGGTGTGAGAACAGTTCAAGGGTGGATCGCAGAAGAGAGGAGGCAACGGGAGTGACACCAGTGGCAGTGCGAGGAAGAACCCACCTTTAGGCGGCAAGGCACACGAGGGCTAGGCAAAGAGGCAAAAGACCCAGCAGGGGCACCAGCAGAGTCGGCCCCAGTAGAGGCACCAGAAGAGGAAGGGAAGGCTCAATCTATGTGTCAGAGGTACAACAAGAGTCATCCTCAGGGCTCTTGTCCGCTCTTTAAGGGAATTTGCTACTAGTGCCAGCAGCCTGAACACATCACATCCTACTGTCTGAACAAGTCAGTGGCTCAAGGCGGACAACAACAGAGACCTCAACAGCGGTGCAACAAAGGATGAATGGGAGAGTGTACACTGCCACAACTACTGAGCAGGGCGATCAGGCCTACCTGATCGAAGGTATATTCATAGTCACTCACCATTTTATTTGTGTGATGTTTGATCCGGGTGCTACCCATTGATTTATTTCATTCTCTTTTGCGGGTCTGCTCGACCTCGTTCTGCCTAGCCTAGAGAAGGCTCTCGATGTGATGTCTCTGATGGGTGTGTCTACTTGTTGTGGGAAGTATCTTCCTACAGTTCGAATGGTCATCGAGGGGAATGAGTTGTCTGTCGACCTAATCATACTAGACATGATTTTTTATGATGTCATTATGGGTATGGATTGATTGTTCAGACACAATGCTACCCTTCAGTGTTGGAAAAAGAAGGTTTTGTTGGAATGCCTCAACTTGTCTGCGCTGGTATTCCAGGCAACTAGGTCTGTGAGTGAGGTAAAGATTGTCTCGACTTTGAAGATCTCCAAGTATCACAAGCAGGGTTGTATGGTATTCTTGGCCAGTGTATCCATAACGGACAGTCAGACAACAACTTTGGAGCAGTTGAACGTGGTTCATGAGTTTCTGAATGTCTTTTCCGAGGACTTGCCAGGTTTACCTTCCCACAGGGAGATCGAGTTAGTGCCTGTCACGACACCAGTATCGCGCGCGTCATATCACATGGCACCTGCAGATCTAATTGAGCTGAAGAAGCAGCTATAGAAACTTCTTGACAAGGGTTTTATTAGGCCGAGTGTATCCCCTTGAGATGCACCTATTCGCTTTGTCAAGAAGAAGAATAGGTTCATGCGACTCTGCATAGACTACCGTATGTTGAATTTGGTAACCGTGAAGAACAAGTACCCTTTGCCTAAGATTGATGATTTCTTCGACCAGTTACAAAAGGAAAAGGTGTTCTTTAAGATTGATCTTCGTTTCGGGTACCATCAGTTGCAGATCAAGTCAGATGATGTTTCGAAGACTGCATTCAGGTCCAGATACGGGCACTACGAGTTCTTGGAGATATCTTGTGGACTCACTGATGCCCCTGTAGCATTTATGAATCTGATGAATCGAGACTTTAGTTTGTGACTAGATTCGTTTGTCATTGTATTTATCGATGACATCCTGATCTATTTTGAGAGTGTGGAGGAGCACCAAGAGCATCTGCAGATCGTATTGCAGACACTAAGAGAACATAAGTTGTATGCTAAGTTTTCGAAGTATGAGTTTTGGCTTGACAGGGTAATGTTCATCAGCCATGTGATCTCAGAAAAGGGCATGGAGGTTGATCCAGCTAAGGTGAAGGCAGTGTTGTCTTGAGAGCAGTCAAAGACAATTTCAGAGATCAGGAGTTTCTTAGGATTGGGGGGCTACTATCGTCAATTCATATAGAATTTCTCATATATAGTTGCTCCCATGACTCGGTTGTTGCAGAAGGGGGCAAAGTTTGTTTGGTCACCTCGGTAAGCGGAGAGCTTCACGGAGCTGAAGAGGAGGTGGACCTCAGTCCTAGTGTTGTCTTTGCCTTCTAGGATGGGTGGGTTCATAATGTATAGTGATGCTTTGGGTACCGCATTGAGTTGTGTCATGGTGCAGCATGAAAAGGTCATCATGTATGCTTCTCGACAGCTGAAAGTGTACTAGAAGAACTATCCCACGCATGATTTGGAGTTAGCGGTTGTTGTCTTCACACTGAAGATCCAGCATCACTACTTATATGGGGAGTAGTTTAAGGTCATTTCTGATCATAAGAGCCTCAAGTATATTTTCACGCAATATGATTTGAATTTAAGGCAGTGCAGGTGGTTGGAGTTCCTTAAGGACTATAAGTTTTCTATCGCCTACCTCCCTGGTAAGGTGAATGTAGTGGAAAACACGCTTAGCAAGAAGACATCGGTCACAGTAGCCAACTTGATCGGGCGCAATTGGGACTTGATCAAAGAGTTTTCAGGTGACAGCCATTTGCAGACGATTTTGGATGCATCCTTTGTGCGGGGATGCAGACGCAGCCTGAGATCATAGACCATATCAATGAGCTTCAATTGGTCGATCCAGATTTTGAGAGGTTGTGCGTGACTGCCTAGAAGCCTAAAATGCAGTTTTGTCGTGAGGAGGATGGGACCATCATGTTTGGAGATAGATAGTGGGTTTCGAAGGCACTGCGGAAGGAGCTAATGAGTGAGGCACACAGGTCTAAGTATTTCATTCACTCTTGTTCTACCAAGATATTTAAGAATCTCCAGCGAACTTATTGGTGGAACGGGATAAAGTGGGATATTATAGAGTTTGTGTTACAGTGTCTGCCAGTAGGTGAAGATCGAGCATCAGAGACCTGGTGGAGTTCTTCAGCCGCTAGATATTATAGAGTGAAAGTGAAACGATATCTCAATAGACTTCATCGTAGGTTTGTCGAGGACCCGTCGTCAGCATGATGCCATCTGGGTGATAGTGGACCGGTTGACAAAGAGTACCCATTTTTTGCCAATCAGAATCAGACAAAATTTTGAGAGCTTAGCAGATCTATAAGTGGATGAGATTGTCTGACTTCATGGGGTGCCACATTCGATTGTGTCAAACTGAGACCCTTGCTTTATGTTTTGTTTCTAACACCAGTTGCAGAAGGCCCACAGACTGACGGCCAGACAGAGCGCACGATACAGACGCTTGAGGATATGCTTAGAGCATGCACTTTGGATTGGGCAGGGGAGTGAGATAGGCATGTGAAGCTTGTGGAGTTTTTGTATAATAATAGTTACAATGTCGGTATTGGTATGGCCCTATACGAAGCTCTGTATGACAGACCATGCAGATCTTCAGTGTGCTGGGATGAGGTTGGAGTGAGAGTTATGGAGTCTTCAGAGGCCATCCAGCACTACTCGGACCAGGTGTGGTTGATCCGATAGAGGTTGGTTGCGGCGTAGAGCAGGCAGAAGAGCTATGCCAATCAGCGGTATAGAGAGATCAGTTTTGTCATGGGCGATCACAAGTTTGTTTGGATCTTGCCTATGAAGAATGTGTTTCAGTTCGAGAACAAGGAAAAGTTGAGCCCTCAGTATGTTGGACCTTACAAGATCCTTGAGCGTGTTGGCGAGTCAGCTTACTGTGTGGCACTTCCTCCTCAATTTTCCTAGATTCACAACATCTTTCACGTCTCGATATTGAGAAAGTATGTGCATGACCCCTCATACGGATCCACTATGAGGTGGTCAAGGTACAACCTCACTTGACAACAGAGGAGAGGCCGATGGAGATTGTAGATCGCCAAGAGAGGATACTCTATAGTAGGACGATCTTGTTCGTGAAGGTGCATTGGCAACATCACAGACTGGACGAGTGCACTTGGGAGCCCGAGGCTGATATGTGTGACCACTACCTACATTTATCCGGTATGTTTTAATTTTGTGGACGAAATTCTTTTAACGGGGTAGGAATGTAATATCGTGTGTGTTTTCATAGTTTTCAAATTCGAAAATTCTAAAATTTTGGCTAAGTACTTTATGAATATGATAAATATCATAAAAAATGTCCTTTTAAGTAGGTGACGTCAGCTGGGTCTGGGCGTGGCCCACGGCCCACTGACAAGACCAAAATGAGGCAAATAATATTTGAGAAACTTTTTTTTAACCTTTAAAATCAAGTAAAATTGAGCAAAATTCAAGTTAAATTAAGGTGAAATTTGGAGGCAAAAATCAGGTAAGTATACTGTTAAATTCGTCTCATAATTCTAAGAACATTAGTATTTTAGTTTTCTGAAATTGGGTTACGGTTGTCCCAAAAATCACGTTTTTAAAAAATGACTTGCCTCTAATTTTAGCTTTTTTGGATTATATCAAACTAGATCTGATTTGTTTGATCCAAGTTGATATGGATCTAAACCCAATCTAGGACCCATAGATTTTCGATCTTAGATCATGATTCGGAATCAAAATCTAAGAGTAACCAATTTAAAGCTTTAAAATTGATTTAAAGGTTAAATTAAGGGAGAATTTTACTTTGAGAGGACTTCCAAAAGGGGGTGACACCCTCTAAAATATTCTAAAAATAATAAGTAATTAAAATATTAATTAATTAAATTTCAAAATTTTATCTATTAGATAAGGTGGAGTTATACATGGGGTAGAACTCTACCTGGAAAGGTGTTCTAGAGGGGGCGTCACCCTCTAGATAGACTTCTAATTAGTTAATTAACAAAAATGTATATATAATATAAGATAATAAGAGGATAAATAGGAGTTAGAGCGAGATAGAGTTCTACACACCCTCTAGAGGATTCTTTTTAAAGATAAAACAAAAAAAAGAAAAAGAATAAAAAAATAAAGTTTTAGAAAGTATATAAGTTGTTGGATTTTCCCCTCTCTAGAATCGATATTCTAGAGAGAGAGAGGGAGCCCAACTCATGGGAGAGAGAGAGAAGAGAGAGAAAAGAAAGAAAGAAAAAGGAGAAGAGAGAAAAAAAAAGATGAAAGAAGAAGAAGAAGGAATCAATCCGTCCTTTTCACCCTATATCCTATGATTTTTCGATCTAGTCTCATTTTCGAACAAAGGTATGAGTTTCTCTCTAACTCTTAAGGAAAGAAAAGGGTGTAAATTGGGTTTAACGTATACATATTAGAGGGAAAAGGGAAATCTAGAATTAAATACAAATATATATATATATATATATATATATATATATATATATTATGGCAATCATATATATGTATTGGTCGAATCCTTAGTGTGAATCGATTTTCCTATGTGCACAAATCTGGAAATATATGTAAATATATTTTCAGATTTGTTGACACTCATGATTTTAATTTGTTTCATGAGAAAAAAATAATAAATGAAGCACGTAGATAGACTTTTTTATATTTTGTTCATATTCATGTGGACTTGTATGAAACCTATCATTACCGAGTATATTCCTTGCTTTGTATACATGTGTGTGTGTGTATATATATGTGTGTGTATGTGTGTGTGTGTGTGTGTGTGTGTGTGAGAGCGAGAGATGCCTTGCTGATTTTCGGGTGGATTGTTATGCAAATTTTATTTTATTTTTTGACTGGTAATTGGATTTAGCATATTGTTTTATGGATTGTTATTGAGTTCAATTTGATGGTCTGAAAAAACAGATTTTAACATGCTACTTAATGGACTGTTATTAAATTCATTAAAGTTTTACTGATAATCAGATTTCTTTTTACATGCCTTTCTGTTGACTGTATTGAGCATTTAAAACCCATGAGCATTTCTTTTTGTTATGTTAGTGGTTGATTGTTGGCCAACTCTTATCAGACTTATTTCTGGTTATAAAGTTTGTTTTGGACACTCATAAGAGTTAACTGTTACTGGATTAATTTTTTTACCAATACTTAGTCTTGATAGACGGTGTTATAGATTGTTATTAAACCCTTTTTTATTGGACTGATAACCAGAATTTTTCATGCCTTACCATGGACTGCGTGAACATATTTTTTTTGTTTGTCATGCTAGGGCTGATTGTTGGTCGACTGTCATCAGTTTGAGTTTCACTTTATGAAACTTTGTTTTGATGCCCTATGTGACTAAAAAAAACTGGGACATGCCACTATGCTGATCAGATTATCATCATGTGATAAATGTATTCTGTTTGTTGGTTATACATCGCTAATAGTTATGTTGATATATAAAATCTATTTGTGTCGAATATGCATATCCAGCTGGTTTACTGTTAAGCATATAAACATCAGTTTTACTATCATGCATACCAAATTGTTTGGCTGATTTTGCTTATCAAACTGGTTTGCTATATAAAAAAATGTTTTATTGTTAAGCATACCAAAGGTAGTTGATGTTGTCAAAATCTATTTTTGTTTATGTTGTTTTTGAACTACTTATAACCCTGTTTGATGTAGTCTATTTCGGCTGCATATTTAGTTCATATTTTGGTGAGTTGTTAGGGCAACCGAGTTGCACCTATGTGCCGCCTTAGGTGTTGTGCACGGCACACTATCATGCACTGTGGATAGCACATTTACAGCATGTCATTGTGCAGGATGATATATACTTGTTTATAATCAGTTCAGACCGCTCTTTGCTGGTGTACAAACTGTCTAGACTTGTGCATTGCTTGAACACATGTAATCTTATTAGATTTGACAATGGTTGCACATGTTTTCTCCTTTCAGATTTATTGAATGGTAAGTCGTGTGCAATCTGATCAAATTTTCATGGTTTGTGGCACATGGATTTTGATCAGATTGTCTGTGTGGTATGTGATCATGCATAGTATTTGCATTTTATTCATATTTATTTGTGCATGATCCATGATAAAATTGCATTAAAAAACCATTTTTATCATTGATTTCAAGAAATTGCTTTAAATTGAATTTTCAGAAAAAATCACAATTTCTAGTCTAGCCTTATGTTTTTTGGTATTTTTATTAGTTATAATTTTTCTAATTCAAAGTTTAATTAGATTATGAGTGTTTTACTAATTTTTAATTAGTTTTAGAAAAAACCCTCTTGAAAAACACGTTTTCTAGAGGAGGACTCTTTTGAAAATTATGAAAATATAAAATTCATGTTTTAACCTAATTTTTGTTTATAAATAGCTTTTTTCTAGCCATGAAGGCTATTTTTCCCTCTTGAAAAAATGCAGCTTATTCTCCCCTCTCTCTTCTCTTCCTCCTCCTTCTCAATCTCAATCGGTTCTCCCTTGATTTCTTCTATTTCCCTTATTGATTCATCTTGCTTCTAACCTTCTTCTGTCGCCGATTCTTCTTGCCTTACTCGATGGAAGCGTGTGTTGCTTAACAAAAAAACTAGTCTTCTTCTCAACCCCTCCGTCGGAGGTAAATCATACGGTTTGCTTCTTCTCTCCCGTTTCACCATAGTTTTAGTTTCTACATCTCATAAATCATAGCATTGCATATTATTTCATTTGATTATTACATCATCATCATCTCTATTTTAGATTAGTTTAGATTTAGCATCTGAAAAATAAATATATATATATATAACTTAATCTAGATTAACTATTTTTTCGTGATTTACACATAGAATATTAATATTTTATTCAAACTGATACTTTTAACATAGTGTTTTCTTGTATGCTTTTGATTTTTCATTAAGTTTAGATTAGATCTAGGTTAAAGTTAGTTTGCATCAGAGTTTTAATATTCGTTTTTCTTTTTAGATCATGTGAATAGTCTATTAGCCGATTTAGTGTTTCGTGCATGTTTTTTCTGAATTTTTCTTTAGATGGTGTCAAATAGATTGTAGTTTCTTTGTTTGATTTTCTAATAAATATCTATCATTAAGCTTGCATTAAATACTAGATTAGTTTTAGTGAGTCAAATTAATTATTAGATTAGAAAGAAAAAGAAAAGAAAAAAATTGGTAGTGTATAGTGCAACATTTTTTTTATTGCAAACCACCATATAGCGTAGAGTTGAGTCTTGTATGTTCTTGTTAGTTAGCTTATTGTTGCCTGTGTTTCAGATTTTTGATTTAATTCGTTAGATTTAAAAGATTCAGCCATTAGCATTTTTTAGAGTCGGCTATTAGCCGATCTACTAGTAGTGGGGCGTGATTTCCTTTTTTGTTTAGTGTTTAAATCCTATTTTTATTTCACGTCAGTAGTTTGCATTAGTTAGTTAGGCTTCCATCGATTTCTGTAATTAGTTTTAATTTTTAAGTCAAATTTGATTTTTCTTGCCTTGCGTGATTAGTTAAGTCCATAGTTGCTGAATTTTGTTTGTTTTAATTAGTAGTTCACTAGTACATTAGATAACGCATTTAGTTCATTAGTTCTGGTAGTTAAGTTAGTAATATAATTGTTAGATTTAATTTAATTCAGGATTAAAATTTTATATAGATTGCATAGGCACGTTTGTTATTGATTATAATTAGTTTAGCCATTTTGTATTTAATTAGATTGCATTAGCTTGTGATTTTTAAGTTCACGTTTCTTTGGATTAGCATTAGTGCCTTCTTTATTTTATTGCATATTCAATTAAAGGTCATTAAGTGTTAATTTAACTAGTCTAAATCCACCGTTTTAGTGTGCTTCAAGAATTAGTTAGTCAATAGTTAGTCGTCATGAATTAGTTTCTTGACTTCTTTATAGTCAGTTTTGCTACTTGTCTTTTAGCACTTTAGTTTGTTATAAGTTAGTTCATAGTTATTACATGTAGTTAGTTTATTTCATGTTAGCTTAATTCATGTTTTTGTGATTTTTAGCTAAAACTAACATTAGATTTCTGTGAGTTTTTGTTTTTTGTCTTTTGATTTCTGCAGGGAAGCATTCAGACGTGCGGTGAGACCCTTTTCGTACCCCTAAAGAGGCCATTGAGGTCCTGAAAAGGCCCCTCAAAAATCCCTTCAGGCCTCTCTGAAGATGAATCATTTCAGTATATAGCCCTTATCACTTGAGGGAAGGACAAAAGGGAAGCAAAACATCAAGGGGGCTAAAGACTCAAAGCACTGAAGACTTTTCTTTTATTTCTAGCTTAAGATTTATTTTATTTTATTTTATTTCATTAATTGGGTTTGTAATAAGGCACTATTATTTTATTTGTTTCAGCCCTCCGCAGAGAACCGCACTCGCTTAGTTATTTATTTAATTAATTCTTTTTATTTTTTTGGAAATAAAAAGTAGTTAACTGTTTGCTTGAATACAAAATATTTTTTCGTTCCCTAAGATCGACCTGTACTCCACCACTCGTGCAAGTCAGTTTTTATATATTTTGGTGTCTCGCTTTCACACTTATTTTTTCACTTAAAATATCTTTTTAAAAATCATTTTCCAAAAATCACATCAACATGTTATGTTTTTTTTCTAAACAATGTAGTTATGTTCAGATTTGAATCATATGGACTGCAAGGTGTCATATACTTATATTGAATATTAATTGTTCATGTTATACAATCAATTAATATGTTGCTATTACTCATGTCATACGCATTGAAAATTCTGAAATTCATTTTGATGTTTGCATAAATATGATCATATGCATGTTTGAGAGCTTATGCATGAATTGGATCATGTTAATGTGTGTTGCAAGCATCTTTTCGCATGTGTATGCAAATTGATTGATCTGTGCATTCCTGTTGTGTGTGATTGAATGTGCAACGTGAACCTATTTTGAACAAGTGTGTGCATGTTCACTAAGAATTTTGCATAAGATACATATATCACTTGAGATGCTTATGTGGTCAGATGTGAATCATTGTACGTCATGTGGGCCAGAAGCATATGTTGCTCCAAAAATATTTTTATACATTGCAAAATTTGTTTCTGAAATTATTGGCTTTCCAAAATTAGTTGCATTGTTAAAATGTGGCGGGCTAGGAACTGAGTTGGGTTTTGCATGTTGATTTGCAAAACGGTTCTTATGTTAAGAACTTGAAATTGTTTGAAAAGATAAAAGAGACAAACGGTGTAATTAATTTACTCCTAGATGGCGCTTCCACAGTATGGGCATCTTGGATGGCAGTTTTGAGAAAACTGTGAGGATACTAAAACTCTGTGTGATTGTGCTCCTGAACCCGATGTGGTGGTTCACCTCCCGATCATGGTTTTAGAAAGATTTCATCAACTTTGCCTCGGGGTGGTATTGTTGACATAGATGTTGTTATTGGTATACCAAGAAAGTGGCATAAGTGGATGTTGATTTTCTTGATGTCCTGGTATTAAATGTTGATTTTTAATGTTCTGATAGATGATGCTGATTCCTGATATTGATCAAGGAACAAGTGTAGAACCTAGAAATAAAATACAAATTGTGTGTTAAGCTACAACTAGAAACCTAACTTGGACTTTGAAAATTGTTGTGCCCGTTTTGAGTATCCGTAGGTTTAAGAAAAGTGAAAACAAAAATATATATATATATATGCATTTAATAGGGTCATGCATATAAAAGAAATTCTGATAATAAATTAATAAGTTATTCATGCATGTGCATTGAATTATGCATCTTTACTATTCTGCATTAGTTCATGCATTCATACTTATTCTGTCCCGTATGAAAATTGTTATTACATAATACTTTTTTTAAATGCTTGAATGGTAAATTAATTATGAAATTGTTGTTATATTCTTCTAAAATTTATACATGAATTTGATTTATGCCCTTTCCTTTCTATTTGGATTTTTTGAGAAATTCGTACAAAGAACTCTAGTTCTTACCCTGTATTTCAAAAATGTTTTTCAAGATCGGGAGCTTAGTGATGGGGTGACTTGCTACATGGAGTCTGCAAGTTTGTGTAACATGTGTTGATGTTCTTGACAGAGTGACTCTATGTTACAGACTATTTATTTATTTATTTTTTTATGACATTCATTTTACTGGTTAATAAAGTTGATTATTTCTTCGTTGATTCAATGCAATATCTCTTGTGGTTTGGTATTTATTAAATCTATGAAACCCCGAATCCTTGGGTTTGGTTTCCGCAATTGTTTAAAAAAAAATCCACTTTTCATGAAGATAAGTTGGGGTCATTACATGCAGATATCTTAACTAAGCCTCTACCTATGGCACATTTTAAAACTATCTGATCCAAGTTTAATCTCACCTCTAGAGAGATGAGCTTGTAGGGGGTGTTAGTGTATCCAGATCTGAACCACACATTGGGTACATTGAGGATAAGCAAAATCAACCATCATACAAGGGAAACATAATCTATGATAACACCCCAAAAACAGTATTTGATGGATTCCCATTACAGCAAAGATACCATCTTTATTAGAGCAGTCAACCAGTCGTACAAGGGAAACATAATCTCTGATAGCACTGCAAAAACAAGATTCTCTTTTACAAAATCCTCCATCTGATGGATTCCCACTTTGGCAAAAACACAATCTAATTAGACCAGTTATTGTATAAATTTCTTCCATGAACCTTTCAAGCAAATGGATGATACACAAGAAATGTATCGACAGTTGAATATAATTTCCGCTGAAGAAAACTGCTAAAAGGCCTGCACAGCAAATAAAATATCCCCTTAGACTGACTAAAATTTTGCAAGATGGAAGCCACAAAGGGGTTGAACTACTTGGTTGAGTTTTGACTTGATCAACTTAGCTTGGCACTCAAGGCAAGAAATTAATCCTGCATTGACTGAGCAACTTTAGTTAAGCAGGTTCACTACCAAGCTAGTTGCTTGGTCCAACTCTATGGCACAAGTGTAGATGTTTACTTGAGGCTAGTACCAGTAAGAGTATTTGTGAACTCACAACTAGGTGAGACTAGATCATGTCCTTAGTTTGGTGAGCAACCAACTTAGTTAAAACTTATGGAGAAATAAAATTGGTAGCTTGGATTGTGTATTTATAATAGCATGGTTTATAAGTAAGAGGCATCAACGGCTAACCAAGCTATGCCATCCTGGTCATTCTGGCAATTCATCTGATTTAACATGCTGAACTAAGTTGTCCAAGTCACTGGCTTCTTCAGTTCAACTTTCAAACTAACTTGACGAAGTTGATCTCTGGATCAACATTCTGATGCAGCCTACAGCTAAGTTTCCATGAATTGGTCCAATATGGTCAAGTATGCAACATTTTAGATTAGGTGCTTGTAGTCATCTCCTTTAAGTACTTAGCCAAAGTTAGCTAAGTTCAAAGTAGCTCAGTTGAGCTGGTTCCTTGGTCAACAGGGGAAGAAAAATTAAAGGCTAGTGCTTAAACTGTCCTTTCAAGAACGGAGGACTACCTCATGGAATCTTGCCAAAACAGGTTCAGATAGCATTCTTCCCCTCTCTAGAAAGCTCTCCTCACAGGCATGGATGATGAACTTGAATTTCTCTTCGAAATCTCATCATTGGTGTATCCAGATGCCATAATAGATTCACTGATCACATCCTGCAAGAAAAAGAAGACTTTGAGTGAGTAATCACGCTATACAAAAACTTTAAGAAAGATTAAATTGTAGTTTCCTTGAAGCCAGCAAATAATGTTTCATTTAAAAAAAAATCAATATGCCTGTCGATATATATATATATATATATATATATATCTGTGTGTGTGTGTGTGTGTGTGCACATTTAGGTATATTTATACGATGAAGTATGTGTGTGCTTGTCTATACGAGTGTCTAGTCATGCTAAGCAAATGACTTCCATCAAAGAATAAAATGACAGTTTCCTTGTTTACCTGGCGCATCATAACCGTGTTATGGTTAGGAGAGCCATTAGAACTCTTTCCCAGCATATAAGGTGCCATGGTTTCTTCTGCCAAGGCTCTTAGTCTTTGAAGCTCAGGTAAGACAACTGTGCCAAGATCAGGCCTATCTTTCCTCCTCAATTCTGCACATTTTAGAGCCAACTTAGCAAATCTCAAGGTGTCTTCCATAGGCCAGTCAAAAACTGTTGGATCCAGCATCTCTGCAAAAGTTCCCTTGTCGATAGACCGTTCGACATGATGGGTTAGACCCATTGGTGGCTTGGCTGTGATGATTTGCAGCAGCATGATCCCAAGGGAGTATATATCTGACTTTATGCCAAGCATCCCAGTTTGCTGATATTCAGGATCTATATAACAGAATGTACCAGCTGTGGAGGTCATCCTATACTGGGTCACATCATTAACTACATTAGGGGGGACAAGCCTAGCAAGCCCGACATCACTGATCTTGCTAACATAGTTCCTGTCAAGCAAGATGTTTGCTGGCTTAAGATCCCGATGGACCAGTGGCTCCGGTTTGGACTGGTGGAGGAAGAGCAGACCCGTTCCAATCTCTGCTGCAATTCGAAATCGAAGTTGCCATGAGAGAGGTGGAGTATTTCCTCGCAGGAAAAGACGATCTTCCAAGCTGCCATTAGCCATGTACTCATATACAAGGCACCCATATTCTGGGCAGGCACCAAGAAGCAAGACCATGTTGGGATGCCTGATACAGCTCAAAACTTCAACCTGCACAAATTTGATTGTTGCAATTATATTTTAACTAAATTTAATAAGTTGAACATATCAAATATTTCGAAAATAGAAAATGGTGGACTAAGTACACTTCCGTTTGCAGTAAATATGTGTGAAAGCATGCATGCGACAAAGATGAAAACTGGCTTTTGTTTGAAAAGAAAAGCATCAGTGTCCATGGCGCCATGGAATAATTGCAATATTCTCAAGTCCTTTCCACCCGCAAATGCAGAAGTTTATTGGGCTGTATGCATATGTGAATATATGTGCTGTTTGTCATGTGTCTCTGTGTCTATGACCAATCATGGTTCCGTGCATATGTGAAGAATGTATCATGTGCTTTTCAAGATCTGTGAACTGTTTTCTACTATAAAGGTGAGAAAAAAAGGAAATACTGGATCAGCAGCAGCAGCACATATAGGTGGCATAAAAGAAATCTAAACTTTCAAAAAATTTAGTTATCCTTCCAAACTGGAATAAAATTTAAAACGCTGTTGGAGCTTCATTGTCATCCAAGTTCAATCCTACAGTATATGTAAGCACTTCTCTGGCCAATCCAAACTACCAAAGGGAAGATGTTACTTACAATATGTAAAGGATTATTTTCATCCATTACCAGTAGGAGGTGCTTGTCAGTGTTCTCCTATCTGTTTTTTAAAATGCAAGTATACTTGGCATATTCAAAATATTTGCATTGGCAAAAACAGGAAAATGCAAGGTATGCTTAGCACTAGCCATTATGAAATAAAGACATAAGAAGTAGCTATCCTGAAAGTTGCTTACCTCTTGTTGGAACTGCATCATCCCTTGAGCTGCATCAGGCCTCAGAACTTTGATTGCAACAGATGTATGGTCCAGGTAGCATCTATATACCGGTCCATATCCGCCTTCACCAATTTTCCTTGTTTTTGCAAAGAATTCCGTAGCAACTTCAATCTCTTGAATCGTATACCTCCTGTATCGAATGTCTGTCTGTGCCAATGCATCTAATGCCTTCTTCTTTTCTTCTGATTCTCTGAGTGCTTTCATCTCTGCACTTACTCTCTTTTGTGCTTCAAGCTCTGCTATCCTTTGGGCTGCCTCTGCTGCCTCCAATGCTGCTTTGCACTTTGCCTTCTCCAACTCTGCTAAGGCCAAAGCTGCTTCCTCAGCCAGCCTAGCCTCCTCCAGCTTTTGTTCTTCCTCCATTTTCCAACGATGCAGTTCTATTGCCTACAATACGCAGATGCATGTAAGTATATATCAAAAGCCTAATCATCAGTTTCTTGCATTTTTAGTCCTCCTGTTCTTTGACCATAATTCAATTGAACAAATTATCTATTCCCACAATGGATAACTGAAGATTATCATGATTTCTTCAATGAAAAAAATACTATAAATAGATTTACTCATTAAAGAAAATTATTATCATGATGATGCTTCAAGACCCTTAACAAAACTTGCCCACATTGGTTATATGATTAGGCCCTTTCTGTACACAATTGGACAGACTACAGCATTTATTTCTAGTTCTCAGATACTTGTTCAGAAAGGGAAAAAGAAAATCATAGTACAAGGCCATTTCCCAATCAGTTAAAATATTTTCAAAAAGTGAATGTTTTGACAAGAAATTGTGGAGAGAAAATCAATGTCTTGTAAGTTTGAAGTATCCAAAGAAGCCACACATATGAGTATCAACATTTAACACAAATATGTTACTTTTTACAATCTAGAATACCCAAAAGAGTGACAGCATTGTTGAATATCATTTATCTTTGATGATGCAATGTAAATGAAAAGGTAGAGCGTCACTACCTTTGAGACTGATGACACATAAGCTATATTGTATATCCTTCCTATTCACACATGGTTTACTGTTCTCCAATTTTTAGTGGTTCCTTTTGTTTTTGTGTTATGCTAGAATGCATTTTATTAGATTAAACGCTTATTTGAAAAGCTGATAAGCCATTATTATATACCTTCTGTTTTGCAGAAAGTGCTTCTTTGCATGCATTACTATACAAATCCATTGTCTGCTTCAATTCAAGCTTCAATCTCCTCATTTCAGCTTCGACATCCACCTGCAAGATGAAAACCAAGTTCCCAATTCATGTAAAGGGAGTTTATAAGCAATGAGATAAATAAAACTTCTTTTGTTTCTTCTACCTCTGTTTCTGTTATAGTCACTCACCGATGTCTGTGATGAACATGAATCATCACTGCCTTGAGAACTAGAAGATTGATCCATGTTGCTGGGAGTGAGATCAAGAGACTTGTGTGCAACGTGAAGCGATGATTGGAAGCTTTGGCGATTAGAGAACATGGAGTCTTCATCAATAATGCTTCCATTCGATAGCCTTGGAGGTATTCCTGGTTCACGATTCTCGGTGGGTGAAGGAAACAATCTGTCTGTGCTCTGTCGTCCACTACTAACATTGGATATGTCAACATTCGGCAGTGTGAGCTCCCCATTATACCGTGCACCCGGGGCTCTCCCTGGTCTGGTGAATGGAGACCTGTTCGCGCCAAAAATCATTTCAAATACTTCCCAAGTTTAACTTAAATCAATGCTTGGTTATGTTGTAATTTCACCAAAAGATTGACACAGCTCAGTCACTTTGTGGCTCAACTAACTGTTATATAGTGCAAGACTATGTGAAACTAGCCACCTCTGCTGATGGCTATTCCTTTTTCTGATTTGTCCATGGAGACTGCATTAATTCATATGTTCAATTGGTTCTTGACAAAAACTAGTGACCAGTTGGGGCCAATTGAAACTGAACTAAAATGGCAATTGTTTTTTCATGATAAAGTAGCAGAGCTCATATTGATGCCAAGTCATAAACCAGTGGATCAATAAAAGCTGGCTGTAAATCAGAATTTTGAGTATTCAATAGATCAAGAATGCCACCGCCAAGATAAGTTCCAAGTTATATGACAACTGGATTATCTTGACCAGACTTATTGTGAATTAGCCGAGTCCTCTGGCACTTGAGAGGTAACCATGCCTTGTTTGAGTCAGAAGGGTCTTGCTGTCCCTGTTCTAACACCTTGGCCACTAGATCCCAGCTTGCACTCTTCAAGTCTTTAAATTTGGACTAAAACTATCCAAAAAAAAAATCAGAATGTCTCAAGAACACAACATTACTATGTTTACTTACTTGATTGCATCCATACCATCACTGTCAGCTGTAAATGCTGTAAATTAAAAAAAAAATACAGTCAGAAATACAGAAAATTTAATCTCATTAAAGCATAGAAGTCATTTCAAGTAATGAACTCAAGAAGGCAAAAGTGAAACTAAGGCAGACCTTTTTTGATAGCTGGACGGTTTATTTCCAGGGCCTCGGGCCTTTGACTTAGTTGGTTAGTGCTGGATTGCCGAGCTATTGGAATCACTGGTGCTGCCCTGGTTGCCGATCGAACAGAAGATACTTTGCTTTTGGAAATAACATACACCGAGCAAAAATCTGGTGCGCCTTTGGAAATGGTAGTAGCAATATCCTGGTTCTTCAATCTTCTGCCAGGAAGTGGTTAATTTTATAAATCTAAACAACCTCAAAGCTGTAACCATGAGTGCATCTAACTGTATACCAAGGTGATTAAACAAAATATTTTCAAGTTAATGAAAGTTACAGCAGCAGTTCTTTCATGTTTACCTCATCATGTGTGCATAAGAAAGGCTACATCTACACATTACTTTTTTCACATATCTTATAGAAATTGTGCTGTATAAGTGCCATGCACGGATTTGCTGCTAACACCAATAGCTAATTGAATACAGAAAATTACCTGATAAATGTATTTCTGGATGATACACCAACTACAAGATTTTCAATTGCAAACTGAGAAACATATTCAATCACAGCCTTAGGCACATCGTTGTCCTCTAAAATAACATCCTTACAAATCATCTGATACAAAGCAAAACTTCAAGAAATTAAAAACCACACACAGATTTTCCTATATTTATTAACATGTATGTGTGTGTGAATTTGCTAGTGTATACTGTAAGCATAATCTATTTGGAAAATCATAGGTACAAGTTGTATTCACTCAATCTGACCACATAGACGTGTTCATCATAGTTGGTTTGCTGCGATTGAATTTTGGTTATCTTTTTCTTATGTAAAAATATGATATTTTGGGTCATGAAATTTTGGTACATTGTGAGCCATTGATTTTTTTAAGCCCTTGGAAAACCAACTTATATGTTGCAAAAACATGATTCAAAACCTGTTTTATACTAAAGAACCTACGTAGATCACATGTATAAGGTTAGATCTACAAAAAAAAAGGAGAGATTGCCAAAATAGTGCTCTATTAGAATGCATGTACAAAAGACTATATATATATATATATACTCAGAAAATGGAAACCTGCAAAATGGGCACGGTGCTAAATGAAACATGTTATTAGATTTTCTGTGTTTTTTCAAAATTCTGACAAGATATGTGATCTATATGGAGCTTTGATTCTGATGCATGGATAGGTTTTCATAAGATTTTGAAAATCAACGACCTATAATTTTCATAAATTTGAAAGGCTTCAAATACCATTTTCATTCAAAATGCATGATCAAGTGTCTGTTTCTAGTAAATCAATCATGCTGAATACATCTATGGGGTTGGAATTTCAAAAAAAAACTCCAGAAATCCAGTAACATTTTCTGAATATATATATATATATATATATATATATATATATATATATATATATATATTCAGAAAAACAACAACAAAAGGTAGTGATAACGTATATCTTTACGTGTGCAATAGCATCGAAATGGAAGGAGCAATTCCTTAAGTTGCTCTTGGGCCTGCTCCTTCAACGCCATGGCAACATCTTCACTTGTGCCTGTAATGGCAACATGGCTTCCCACTATATACATCAGTTTGGAAAAAGATGAACCAAATCGAAATAACATAAGAAGATAGAGGACTAGCTTTGATTGTCCAGGCTACTTTATCCATTTCCATGGGGATGTCTAATAAAATTCTCGTTAAAAGAAAAAGTAGTTTACAAACAAAACTACCTATCTTATCCGCTATTTACAAGAGGAAACTTATATTTCACTTATTGCATTAACTCCTACTTGTCATAATTTATTGTCCAAAGACATGCATGATCCCCAAATTCATCTGACAGTCATTGCTGATTCGTTCGATAAAAGACTAAACGACATAAGATGAATTTTTTTATCAGAAAAAGGACAGAAATATTATTTCATACCTCAAAGTAGGGATGTAAACGGTCCATATTCGGGTTGGATTTTCCGCCGAGTCCAACTTCATTTAAGTGGATTCGGTAAATGAAAGGCTACCCGATTAAAAATGTTTCAAATTCGGTTTCGGGTTTTAAATTAGAAGCCGAAACCCATGGATACCCTAATATGGTTATACTTAAACATGTAACCAATTGTCTATTTTGTGTCAACCAGATCCGCATTTGGTGCTACACTATTCCTTTTACTTGTGGTCCGCGGAAGCGAAAGGTAAGGATCCCCAATGCATGAACTCGGCTTATATTCGCGATGACTAAAAACCGTAAAAAGGTCAAACTAAAAAGTATGACTAGAAGTATGAGCTTTTCAAGGAGAAGTGGAATCTTTTCTAATAATGACTCGCATTCAACAAAAATCATCCTGCTCCTCTCCTTTTTTTTATTTTTATTTTAGATGTTTTGCTGAATCCGAAACTCACACTTAATCTGATCAGGTTAGATTCAGTGAAACCTATATCTGAATTGTGTCTGTGGCTGAAGCAAGTTTTTTTTAATATTTACACGAAGAAAACCACCCCCACGATCAGAGACCTAACCGTGCTGGTTCTGCCTGCCATACTTACCATCACCTTGGCAGCATAAAACTCTGTGGGCCTACCCCTTGCCCCGGAGTGAAAGCCATGACCTTTGACCCTAGACCACTTGCCCATCTGGTTAGGACCCATCCCAATACGCCAAACCATAAATAACTGATAATTTAAATTACACCTACGTAAATGTTGGGGCTTGAGGTTCTTTTCATGATATATATATATATATATATATATATATATGAAAAGCCCTAACAGTGGACGGAAAAAATGTCGAAACCGTGTTCTACATTAATTGACCGCCGCTAATGTTCTGGGCCGAAAAACGCTGGGTATTTTTTTCTTAAACACGCACCCGCCACATGCTATCAGCAGCGGGCGCATGTCCGACTGTTATATATATATATATATATATATATATATATATATATACGAGAGAAGGAAGGCTTACTGGGGTTTAGGGTGGTCTTGGGCCTGACATGGATGACCAATAGGGTCTGGCCCTTGGTGAGGAGATTATCCACCGCCCACCTCAACGCATATTGGCTATTCTTGTCCCTGTCAACAGCCACTGCCACCGACCCACCCTTCTCCCCAACTCTTGGCTGGCTCATTCTCTCTCTAGATCTCTCTCTCTCTCTCTCTCTCTCTCTCTCTCTCTCTCTCTGAATCACAATATTATGATGGCAACAAGGAGACGCTCTCTCTCTCTCTCTCTCTAGAGATGAGCCATAGAGTTTTCGCCGGGGGTGCAAAGAACACCCCCTCTACTCTATGCCTCTCTCTCTCTCTCTAGATCTATCCTTCTTTCTCCTCTCCCTCTCTTGGTTCTTCCTCCCTTTTTTTTTCTCTTGCTTTTATTTTGCTTTTGCAATGAAGGCTAAAGGAGCCTCCGATTTGCACTTGCCAAAGAGGGCATGGCTGCTCGTAGTTAACGGGCGGGAAGGCGCCTATATTTGAGCTTTGAATGCTTAACCACAAACCGTGTCCATGCCCCCATATGCTATTTTGGAAGTTTGGATCATAAGGCATGTGAGCTACCTTGTTCTATGTCGATCCCACGTGTTCCTTCTCTCTTCTAAAACACATTTGGTGTAACGATAACCATGATAATCAAGCTGGATAGATCGCTTCACAATTTTTGTTTTTTAAAATCTAGCTGCATAGATGTCAAAAATTGGATACTTGGTAACTTTTTCTAAAGTCACTTGTGCATGTGTTATGAAAATGTAATTAAAAATTTGTGAAGGTATATTCATATATATTTGTTTGAAAAACATTGTTTTTTGGCATGGCAATTTATAATCTTTTAAGAACACTAGAGGCTCTGCCCGTCCATATGTTCGGGCCCTACAAGATTACTGAAATGAAAAAAAAAAAAAGTTGTCATCAATTACTTTAAACAAGATTAAAAGTAAAATAATATGCGGTTCTCGATAATAAACACATCGTTAGTGCAACAATTTTAAGAATATTTATTATATAGCTTTGCAAAGCATAAAGACATATGCTAATAAATGTAAGATTTCTTTCATGAAAAATAACAAATCTAGTAACAAACACATTTAAGTCTTGAAATAAAAAGAAAGGAATTTTAGTGAGTCAGTGACATATAACCCATTTGGTTAAACGCTAGATAAATAAATGGAAACTTATTTCCTAAACTTTCATATTGAAAAACTGATGCAATACGGATCCGTGATAACCCAGACTCGAGTAAGGACTCAAATCGGATCCAGATTGATTCAATGGGTTTGAATCCCGAAGTGGCCTCCCGTACGGGCCAAGCGCCTAGACAAGGAGGTAATGTTGTGTGAATGTCTACTCGTGTGACCAAAGGGCAACAAAAGTGTGTGCATACAGTCCTTTGCCAACCTGATGCAGATCCAAACCATAAGATGGTTCAAACGGGTCTTTTGGATTCTTTCATTGGGTCTGTTCCTAAACGTTGATCCGTGATGCATCATGAGGGCATATCTCTTCTATAAATAGTTTTGAGAATAAGAGAATAGATAATTATGCTCAAAGAAACCTTTGATACATTATTTTTTTTGTTTTAGTAGTTAATTCAATTTTTATTTCCTATAATTGATTTGCATAGTTCGACATCGAATCCTGCAGGATTCATGAGAGATACTCATATTCATAACATCATATTAATATCAGAGCTTTTGGTTCTTGCCTCAATCATTCGTCATGTTACAAGATTTAAGGGCAGATTCTGAGAAAGGAACAAAGGCGTGCAATATCAGTGAAATGGTTGATCAAATCTACAATATCAGTGAATTTGGCATGATCCGAAATTTAATTAGAGCAAACAGTCAGAGGGATGCGCGATGAAATCTAAGATATCAATCGTCATGTCGATTAGTTTGGGGAACTGTTAAAGGAATGTAGCACATGTCAAGCCAAATTTGATGCCACTACAAGGATGAGGGTCAATAGCGGTGACTCTTTTTCAACAAAAAAAAATCATGTCATTATTAATAAAGCAATAATGAAGAGATTTTTGTCTATGCTAATTGATAGGTAATAGCAACTATGAATATTGTTGCTATTAGCTTGATCAATAACGGTGAGCTAGATATTTTTTGAAATATTTTACCCTTGTACGCATCTTGCCATTAAAGACATGTATAACGGTAAAATTCTTTGGCCGTTAGATATTGTTGTTAAAACACTTTAATAACTACATTTAACTATTATAGATTAATAATAGCGAGATTTGGATTTTGCCGTTATAGAACGATGTCTATAAAAAGGTCATCTCTCTCTCTCTCTCTCTCTCTCTCTCTCTCTCTCTCTCTCTCTCTCTCTCTCTCTCTCCAAACTAATGACACGAGGACGCGGTGATCCAGCGGCTCATGGACACGCTCTCCTCCCCCTTCGTCCTCTCCAAATGTTATGGCGTCATGTCCAGAGCTTCTCCAAGGAGATCAGCAAACTCATGCTCGACACCATCAAGTCCAGAGCTTCCTCAACCAAGAAACTGAAATCTCTGCCTCCGAAGGACTCTGCCACCGCTACTCTGGTCACAGTGAGGATCATTCTCAATCATCTCTAGTTATGTCTTAATCATCTGAAAATTGAGAGTTTCTCTACGATCGTTAGGGTTTTCTTTGCTTTCACTTCGCTTATTTTCTTCTCCCCAGAAATTGCAATCCCTCTCTTTGCCGTATTGTCGCGGCCTTAACTCTCGTCGCTTTTAAGTGAGGATTCTTTTCAATCTTCTCCTGATTTATCTAAGTTATCCTAAAATTAAAACTTTTTGTCAGAATTTTTAGAGTTTTTTCTTTCCTTTCCGGTCTTTTTTTCTGGTTAGGATTTATTGTGAACTGATGTTCATGTTAGTGCTTTTGTGTGTCATGGTTTTTTTTTTAATCGGCATTGGAGTGAGATCTTTGTGTTTTTCTCTTTTTGATGTATGAAGAAAAGAAATGTAAGGGTGCAATCTCGCCTTTTATTATGAATTTTTCAAAAACTCACAAAAAAAATCTTGGCAATAAATTGTCATTTTAAACTTTTGTCATTATGGTTACAACATTGATTAAGCTAGCTAATATTTTTTTTTCTTGGATTTCCTTTTTCCTGCATATTTACCTTTGTTCTTCTTTCCTTTTATGTGGTGTGGAACAAATGTTTAAAATTTAAAACAAATATCTAGGTTGCATTTTTTTCCAAAAATGAAGTATGGGTGTTTAAATAAAAAAATTATGATGTAGTAATCAAATTAGTTTTACTGCATTTGATTATTAACTTGAGCGAGATCCGTATGACCTTTCTCTTTTGCTGATTTTGGTGTTTTAAAATGCAATCATTAAAATTTGTGGCTTATTGGGTTTATATCTCTTTGTAGTAGCTTAAAAATGCATATGCAGTTGGCAAGTTGAGGAAATTATCTGGATATTGAAAAAAACAATTCTATGAGGCAATACAATTATACAAGGAGATGATATATTTAATCTTAGATTTGATTTTGTGCATTGAAGTGCATAGAGATGCAAATTTTCCTTTTTTGACAAGTGAAAAACCAGGCTTTTCTGGATACTTGGCTTCCTTCTGGATGTGTGAAGATTTATCTGCCATGGAATATCTTTATTTATGCCTATGATTTTTTTTATGAGGTTTTATTGTTTTATGTTATAATCGATACTTTTTTATGTATTCAAAGTGTTAAGGGGATTCTGATTTTATATGGATCAAACAAGTTGAAAACCTTGATGATTTTGGGTCACTATGGGAGAACCTTTCCTTTCAAGTTTGTCAAAATACATATCCATGGGATTCTTTTTAGGGATGTGATCGTATCAGATAAACATATGATCCTGACCTGAATTGGATTTTGATTAGTTGGGTTCGGTAAAGTAAATTGGATTCAGATCTGGTTTAGGATTTTACAACTGAATCCTATGCATATCTGAATCCGAGCACATATAATTAGTTATATAATTTTTTGCTTTTTTCATAAAGAATTGTCTATCCATTCTGAATGCTTCAGTTCTTGCTACTATGTCTCATTATCTCTTATGTAGTGTGCTGTGGTGTTTCATAAATACTTATATGAATTTTTTTTAATCATTTTCTTCTGATCTACAGTTAAAATGGATTCTCATAACTTCATGTGGCTTCAGCTTAAATTTCTTGGGTATAAGAAACAAGGGCTTGCTCATGTTTGAGAACTAGGCTGAGAAGCTGAGTTTGTGCCTATAGTTCTTGTGCTTGAAATAAGCATCCCAAGCTCATGCAATATTATTCCTTAATTGATTAAAAAGTTTTATTGAAGCTATCATAGATTATAGTTAAATTTAACATATTTTTGTTTTTTGTTCGCAAGTTAATAGCCGTTATAAGCTAGATCCCTATCTTGCCATTTATAGCCTATAACGGCGAGTTAAATATATCTCGCCTATAACGATGAGCCAGGGATCTCACCATTAGATCCTAGCTCACCGTGAAAATAACATCACCATTAAAGATTGTCACACCGTTATTAGTATTCTCAGTTTCGTCAAGATTATTCACTAGTGTTGGTTCATCCTTTAACAACGAGCTATAAATATCATTGTTATTACTCAATAAAGGTTCTCTTTTTTTCTGACCTCTCAATGACTATTTTTGCCGTTATAAGCCTATAGCGGCTAGAAATAGGGCAATAGCGACGAGTAATATCTATAATCTCTCTGCTATTTAAAAATCCTTGAAGATAAATTTTTATGTTTTACCTTGTGTGATTGATAAATTGAAAAGTTTATTTGGATTTGAATTGAAATTTTTAAATAAAATTTGATCTCATTTGGAGTTGGAATTGATTTAGAAAATAATTAGGAGATTTAGTTAAGTATAAAATTTCATTAGGATATAAACTAATGAGAATATAGATATGGATTCACCTAGATTGATTTAGATCTCAATTGGATTGGTGATCCAAAATAATAATTCATCTAAAAGAAAATAAGTTGGAATGGAAGTTAGCATTTAAGGAGAATTGGATATTTGGATCCAAATTGGATCTTTAGCTATGAATTCCATCAAGTGGGAGATGGCTTATATCAAAGAGAATGATGGCGTGAGTAATCAAACAAGAAGCGAGTACAAAATCCTAAATTGGAGAGCATAGAGGCTTCATCGTTACATGTTCAAAAGAGATTTCAATGAAAAGGTGGCATGCGGCTTAGAAGAATAAAGGGGTTTTATGGAAAATTTTCCTCCTTTTTCATATAAGTCTAATTTGATGGTTTCCTCGTGTTACAACTAACAGTGTGCAATGGGCTAGGCAGCCCGATGAGCCAAGCTGACCCAGCTTAGCATGGGCCGGGTTTGGGCCAAGGTTTTAGGTTCGGGCCCATTAGGTACCGGGCTGAAACATGGCCCATTATATATATGGGTTGGGCCTGGGTCGGCCTGTGGGCTACGGGGCTAGCCCGATGAGCTTGAGTTATTTAAAAAATTTAGTTATTATAAAAAATAACTATTGCATAGTAACTTGATAACTATTACTATTTACCTAATTAGTTTCATTAATTTTATGAAAACTAGAAAAACAATTAATTTGGTGTATAAGAAGTTGAGAACTTGTTAATTATTACTATTTACAAATGAATTTGGGTCTGACCTGCTTCACATTAGCCCGTTGGGCCAATGGGTTGGGACATTGTCAGCTCTTCAAACCCGAGCCCATTAAGAACTGGGTTAAAACCCAAACAGATAGTAAACGAGTCGGGTAGGGATGGCAGTGGACTGGGGGACAATGGGGGCCCGCCCCACGTCACCCCGTTTAGACCGGGATGAAGGGCATGAAACTGGGATGAAGGTTAAAATCTATCCCCGTGTGGGGATGGAGGTGGAGATGGACTTACGCTTTTCCCCGCCCCGCCCCGCCCCATCTCCGTCACAATCCCCGCCTTGCCCCACCCTGCCCCGTCTTCAATCCTTCAAGGGATGACTATAAACCGAGGAGAAATGGGGCCCCGCCCCACCTCGCCCCCATTTGGACCGGGGATGGAGAACTTGAAATGGGGATGGAGGCGGGGTGGAAGTTAAAATCCATCCCCGTCTGGGGATGGAGGTTCGGATTTTGAGATGGGGCGGGGGTGGAGACCTTGTCCCCCGCCTCGGTCCACTGCCATCCCTAGTGCTGGGTCATCTACAGGTCGCACTGCACTTAAAGCCTAGTGGGCCAAGCTCTAATTGGGCTCAGGCAGACCCGATGCCCACCCCTAGTCATTTTTAAAGAGAACTTTTTAAAAATGACATCTATATGTTATGCTTTTGGCATGAAATTATAGATTTCTTTGGGCATGTTTAGATTTTTTTCAATAAAGTCTGTGTTACATGGCATTTGGAATTTTTTTACAAAATAAACTGTTACAAAAACACATGATACGACAGCTATTTTTTTAATAAAGCGAAGTATATTAATATCAATATCGATTGTTACATAATTGACGATGGGAGATCATCGAGAAAAATATAAAATAAAAAGTGATTTCTAGAACATTGGTGAAAGAAGGGACCCAGACATAGAGCCCCAATCCAAGAGAGGTCATCATTTCTCCATTTTGCTTTCGCCGATAGAAAGACTTCCGAGTCTATTACAAGACTGTGAGAGCTGATTGAATGCTCTTCCTCGGAACAGACAGTTGTTTCGTTCTCAAGTTCCCCACCAAGATGAGAATAACCACCATTTCCAG
Organism: Nuphar pumila; assembly: GCF_984573655.1. NCBI lineage: Eukaryota > Viridiplantae > Streptophyta > Magnoliopsida > Nymphaeales > Nymphaeaceae > Nuphar > Nuphar pumila. The sequence continues at coordinate 113,053,521 of NC_143251.1, read as the reverse complement.
ATTTTCCTCCATCTCGATCGTCTGGAACTTAACAAAACTAGGGCCCAAGGCAAGTTGACGAAAGCACGATTGCTGTTCCATTTGGATGGAGATATCAGGTCAGGCAGCGAGAAAAATACTCTGAAAGTAGGAACAATACCAAAAGAGGTGTTGCAGTTTCCGAATCTTTTTCACATAAAAAACGTCGGTTGGCCAGTTGACATCCCATTTTCTGAATTTTATCAAGGTATTTACACGACCTGCAAGAAGAGTCCATGTGAAAAAACTGTGCCCGAGATGAGGACCAGAGCTCTAAACAGCATACTTTGGCAGCCAGCAAACACTGACCTCGGTTAAAGCTCTACAGCAAGAGGCGGTAGTGAAATCCCCGTCTTTGGTGAATGGCCATTCAAAACTGCTGTCCTCTTTAGATGTGACAAGATTCATGAAGTCATTAAACACTTTACAATCCCTTTTCAAATAGGAGATCCAGTTTTCCACAAGTAACACCTCGCCCAATCTTTAGGAATATCGCTTAACCGATAGTTCTCTTTAATGAAGTCGATCGATTGGGACTGCTCATTGGCAAAGCGCCACCACCAACTACATAAGAGGATCAGATTCATGATATGGAGCTTGCGAATCCCCAACCCACCAAGCTTGATAGAGCATGTGACTCAATCCAATGAAACCAACGATTTAGAATGACCCCGGCCGTTCCATGGAAAAGATCTGAGAAGTTTTGAAAGACGACTTTCAATTTTCTTCGGCAGGTGGAAAATTGCAAGCTGGTAGAGTGGGAGGCTATTAAGAACATGGAAAATAAACTTTTATAAGCTCGATGGAGTGCTCGTAAAATATAACTTATGGTATTCATGCAGTTGGTGATGCATATATCAGTGCACTGCAATAATGAGAGGTCTAGGTAAATTAATATCTTTATACTTTTTATCTTTCCTTGTTTGTAATGTTAATGTTTCCAAACTTGTTCTATTTAGCTGTAATTTGTTTATGAAGTCTAAAGCATCCTTCATTCGGCAGAGATTTCATCTTTGCCTACTGAATAGAAGGGCAAACTGTTGGATGTAAGAAGAGATGAGGAGTTAATTCAAATGAGAAAACAAATTGGAGACCACTACTTTTGGACTTTGATGATGTGGAATAGTCTCATATTGAAGAATCTCAATAAGGTTGTGAGGTTTATAACCTACATGAAGATTTTATCACTTGTTCTAAAGAACAAGGGGATGTGATGGCTACCACACACACGCGTGCCTGCCCGCCGGTTTGGGTTTGGGTTTGGCCCTTTAGGGCCATATCCATTCGAAGTTCAATGTTGTTTTTGTTTCGCATTTATTGTTTTTATTTAGATTAAATAATGGGAAAAGAGAAATTGATAACGGATCGTTCCGTTGATGGGTCACGTTACTTCGTAAATGATAACGGGTCTCTTTCATATTTTAGTACCCGTTCAGGGGTTATAAAATATGGTTAGATGGCTACAGTTACAGATATACAGACAAAAGTGACTCTCAATTTTGGTTTTCTTTCTCCCTGCTCTCTCTAGCTGCCATGTGGGTGTTTTCCAAAAAGGGGAGTTTTGCAGCAGTTGTTCATTGAGGTTGTTTTCGAAGGGCGGTCTACTATCGAAGTGCACTGATCTAGATCGTTGAGGCTATTGTATCTTGGGGGGAGGACGCTAGACCCTTTTTGCACCGTATGTGGGGGCGAATCTTCTCTAAAGGGAGTATTTTTATACGCCTTAGCCTATTACAGAATATTAACATGTTTTTCTTGTTATTATTTTGTTCTTTGTATTTGTTTGATTTGATATTTTTGTCTGAATTTTGGTTTCAACCAGAACATGACATGCTTGAACCTTGTTACAGTTTGAATTAATGGTTTAACGTGCATGTCATGCTGTATTATAATCTGATTTACATCATGATAATGTTTTTTATTCCAACAGTCTTAGAGAAGATTCAAAGCATGTCGATTTCATCCGATTTTATACCGAAAGTAAACATGTTCGGTATACCTAAAAAATTTGCCGGTCAAAATTTCAAGCGTTGACAACAACGTATGAAAATTTAGTTCACGACTATAGGTTTGTTATCTGTTCTAGAGTTTGAATGTCCTTCAGTTTCTAAGACTGATTCTGATTCCGCTAGAGTTATTGTGACTATAGAGTGAAAAGAGAAGGATGGTATATGTTGTGGTTGCATTATGTTGGCTCTGTCCAACACTCTGTTCGACGTATACAGTTCCTCTTCTACCACTGCTAAAGCCTTATGGGATCAACTTGACAAAAAGTACAATACCGAAGATCAAGGTATTGAGAAGTACTCGGTTGCCAAGTTTCTGAAATATCAGATGGTTGAGGGCAAGTTGGTCACTAAACAGGCACATGAGTTTATGTTATTGCTTCATAGTTTGGCTTAGGCTGATATGAAACTTTCTGAGAAGTTTCAAGTGATGACCATTGTGAAAAAATTTCCTAAGTCTTGGGTAGACTTTGGTATGTCTCTCAAGCAGTGTAGAGGAAAGATCTCCCTGGATGGTCTTATGGTAGCCATAGCCATTGAAAAAGAGCATATGAGTTAGAATCAAGTTGTGATGCCAACTGAACAACCTAAAGTCAATATGATGACCGGATCTTTTAAAGGCAAGGGCTAAAAAATCTAAACCTGCAATGAAAAACCAATTTAAACCTAAGGCCAAAATCCAGAAAAAGACAAAGAACAAACCTTTCTGGAACTGTGGACAGGTTGGGCACTGGACCAAGGAATGTCCTTCCAAGAAGGCCAAGGCTCATGGGACCACTGATGGTACGCCTCAAGTCAATATGGTGACTGAGGTCGTTGGGACCAGTGCTGGGTATGTTTCTGTTAACCCTCAAATTTATCATGTTTATGAGCCAACTGAGTGGCTGGTTGATACTGGGGCTAATGTACATGTTTGTGTTGATAAGTTTGTCTTTGTCTCCTACCAGGCTATTGAAGGCAGATCTGTGACTATGGGCAACTCCACGGCTGCAAAGGTGTCGAGGATTAGACGTGTGGACTTGAAGTTTCCTTTAGGACGAGTTCTATATTTATACAGAGTGCACCATTGTAATGAAATATGCGGAAAAACTAAGAGTGCATTAAGCACTTACAACATTCACTAATGAACAAACAAAAGGGCTAACACCCAAACCCACAAGAGACAACACAACATAAAAATATAAAAGTCTCTTATTGAAAAAGAGAGAGAGCTCTCAAGAGTGAAGAATACAAGAGGGGTTCACCCCTATATATACACAAATGAAGGAGAGGGGGGATGGCCATAAGGCCTTAAAAGGAGAGCCACCTAGGGGCTCCCCATGTAGTCGTTGGGAGCCCCCAACGGTCACAAATGTGACCGTTGGGGGCCCCATCGACTTCATGGTGGGGACCCTTTTGTTTGAGCAAAAAACATAAAAATAAAAAATATAAATTACAAAAATTAAAGGGGAAAATAAAAGAAGAATAACAAGTACCCCTATCAGGTACTTGTGAAATGACTAAAATACCCCTATCGGGTATTTTAGACAATTACATATATATATATATATAAACATATATATATATATATATATATATATATATATGTGAATTACATGTATTTTAACACCCTCCCTCAAGCTTTACGGGGATATAACCGAAAGCTTGTTAAGGAGAAACAAAAAATGAGCAGCAAGGGCCTTAGTGAAGAAGTCTGCCAATTGATACTCAGATGTGACGTAAGGTAGTGCTATGGTTCCTCTTAGGTATTCATCATGTGCGTAATGGCAGTCCATCTCAATATGCTTAGTACGCTCATGGAAGGTGTGATTGCTTGCAATATAGATTGCGCTTTTGTTGTCACAACACATCTTCGAAGGAGTAGAGATGACGATGCCCATATCACTGAGGAGACTTCTTAGCCACACAAGCTCCATGGTTGTAGTGGCCATAGCACGATATTTCGCTTCCGTTGAGGACAAGGATATTTTGTGCTGCTTCTTGCATCTCCAAGAAATCATAGAGTCACCTAAGAAAACACAAAATCCCATAGTTGAGACTCGGTCATTGGGATTTCCTCCCCAATCAGCATCAGTATAAGCAATTAAATCAAATGACGAGGCAGAGGAAAGAAAGACTCCCTTAGTTATGGTGTTTTTGATATATTTGACGATCCTTAAGACCGCACTCTTGTGCATGGTTATAGGAGCATGTTGAAACTGACTGACAGAGTGGACGACATGAGCTATGTCTGACTGAGTGATGGATAAGTAGGTTAGAGACCCAACAAGTTGCCGGTAAGGAGTAGGATTCTCGAGAGGTGTTCCATCTTCCAACCTTAATTTTGCATTGATGACTTCTGGGGTTTCTATCTTCTTATCATCGGAGATACCAGATTGGGAACAGATGTCAGCAGCAAGTTTCATCTGAGAGAGAATGTACCCTCGAGGAGAGTACGCTACTTCAATCCCTAAAAAATATCTTAAGAAACTATGGTCAGACATGTCAAAAATTTCTTTCAAAACCTTCTTAATATCATTAATGCCTTGCTCATTACTTCTAGTGATGATCATATCATCAACATAAAGTAGTAAAATAACTACTGAATACCCTGCACTTTTCACAAACAAAGCAGTGCCAGTATAACATGAACGAAAATTCAAACTTATCATTACATTACTAAATCTATCATGCCAAGCCTTTGGGGTTTGTTTTAAACCATATAATGCCTTCTTAAGTTTGAGAATTTTATCTTTACCAATACACACTCCTGGAGGAGGATCCATATAAACTTCTTCATTTAATTCACCATTTAGGAAAGCATTTTTAACATCTAGTTGATAGATGGGCCATTTTTTGACTGATGCCACGGCGATAAGAGTCCTAACACTGGTCATCCTAGCTACGGGTGCAAAAGTTTCTTTATAATCTATACCGTATTCCTGAGCATATCCTTTTGCTACTAATCGGGCTTTATAGTGTTTTAATGAACCATCACTTTTAGTTTTAATTTTGAAGACCCATCTACATCCAATCGATCTCTTTTCAGTGGGTAATGAAGTTATTTCCCAAGTTTTTGCCTTTTCAAGGGCACTAAGTTCTAAGTTCATGGCTTCAACCCATTGAGGATTGTTTTTGGCTTCATTATAATGTGAAGGTTCATGAAATGAGTGTAATGCAATTAGACATGCTTCATATCTTGGAGTTAGAGACTCATAGGAAACAAACCTATTAGAAGGATTGGAGATTCGGCCGAATCTCCTTAAAGAAGTTTCTTCTATGTTGGACCCTTGAGAGTATTTTTCTAAGGCGCTCATTTGAGCTTGTTGACCACGCCTAACATAGGTTTGGATTATCACTTTCATCTTCAATATTGTCAAGAGGAACATCATCTAGGTCATTCAACGACTCATTAGAGATTTCCTCTTCTTGAGGAGTCTCATCTTCTTGGGAAAAAAAAATCAAATAAAAAAGCATATTCACTTTCGTCAATATCTTTAGTTTTCATAAAACCATTTTCATTTTCCAAAAAGGTTACATCTTTGGATACATAGAGTTTGTTATTTTTCAAGTCAAAACATCTAAAACCCTTTTGATTTTCTCCATATCCTAAAAAAACACATTCAATAGCTTTAGGAGATAATTTGTCTCTTTTATGAGTAAGGACAAAACATTTACACCAAAAAATTCTTAATCTATTGAAATCGGGTGTTCTTTCAAATAGTTTTCCATATGGAGATGTATTTTGTAAGGATGAAGATATCATTCTATTTATTAAGTAAGTTGAGGTTAAGGCCGCTTCGGCCCAAAAACTTTTTGGAATTTCCTTAGAAATAAGGAGTGTCCTAGTGGTTTCCATGATGTGCCTATGCTTTCTTTCGGCCAAGCCGTTTTGTTGGGGAGTCCTAGGATACGATCTTTGATGACAAATTTCATTCACTTCTAAATAATTTTGAAATTCATTTGATAAATATTCTCCACCCGAATCGGATTTAAGGGTAGAGATATTATTTGAAAATTGATTTTTAACTATCATATGAATTTTTTTGAAGAAGTTAAAGACTTCGGATTTTAAATTGAGAAAGTAGATCCATACATACCTAGTGTAGTCATCAATGAAAGTAACGTAATAGGAGTACCCTCCTTTAGACATGACCGGGGAAGGACCCCAAATGTCCGAATGGACTAACTCAAAAAGTCTTTTGGACACAAAAGTTCGGTTTGGAAAAGGAGTGGATTTCATTTTGCCAAAAATACAACTCTTGCAAACAAAATGTTTCTCATTACAAAATTTCTTTCCAAATGGAAAGGAGTACATTTTTGAGAAACTTGGATGTCCAAGTCTTTGATGCCAAATTTCAATATTTTTATCTTGGACATGGTTACAAAAAGAGTTGGTGGGGAGTTTTAAGTTGCTCATATAATAGAGATCTCCCCTCCTATGGCCTTGCCCAATCTGCTTCCCGGACTGGAGATCCTGTATAGAGCAATCCTTAGTTGAGAAAGAGATTTCACATCCTTGATCACATATTTGAGCAACAAAGAGGAGATTTAAATTAAGTTGAGGTACAACTCTCACGTTTGGCACAAAGAAATCTTTGGAAAAATTTAAAGTTCCAAACTTTTTACTTGTAAAGATGTACCATCGGCAGTTGAAACATAGGAGTTTTTATAGTTATTACACAAATCGGAAAGCTCATTTTCAAGTGGGGTCATATGAAAGAAAGCTCCGGAGTCAAGGATCCAAGAAGACATACCTGGAGGAGAGGAAGAAGCTATGGCGGCACCCGAGGTTGATGGTATCTTGAGTAGAGTTTGTATTGCTTCCGATAGTTGAGCAAGAGAAAAAGATTCCTTCCCTTTGATGGTTTCTTCTTTCTTTTGAATAGCTTCTTCAACGGAAGCAACCTTATGTTTAGGTGTTTCATTCAACTTAGGGCAATTAGGTCTTATATGACCCGGCTCTTGACAATGATGGCAAATGGCTTTTCTATAGTTGCCATTAAAATTATTTTGTCTCCCAAAATGTGGGGGTTTGTAAGGTTTCATATGGTTGACAGGTTTTGATACAGCCAAAACATCATCTCCTCCTTTAATCATGCCAAGACGAGTTTGTTCTTGGCATATTTCGGCTATGACATCTTCCAAGGGAAGAGGCTTAGGTCTATGAAGAAGGGAAGATCTAACTTGTTCATATTCGGGCCTAAGCCCATGTAAAAATTCAAAAAAGTGTTCTTTTGTTGAGGAGTCATAGGACACGATCTTTGATGACAAATTCCATTTATTTCTAAATAATTTTGAAATTCATTTGATAGATATTCTCCACTTGAATCGGATCTAAGAGTAGTGATATTACTTGAAAATTGATTTTTGACTATCATATGAAATTTTTTGAAGAAGTCAAAGACTTCGGATTTTAAATTGAGAAAGTAGATCCACACATATCTAGTGTAGTCATAAATGAAAGTAACGTAATAGGAGTATCCTCCTTTAGACATGACCGGGGAAGGACCCCAAACGTCGAAATGGACTAACTCAAAGGGTCTTTTGGACACAAAGGTTCGATTTGGAAACAGGGTGGATTTCATTTTGCCAAAAATACAACTCTTGCAAACAAAATGTTTCTCATTACAAAATTTCTTTCTAAATGGAAAGGAGTACATTTTTTAGAAGCTAGGATGTCCAAGTCTTTGATGCCAAATTTCAATATTTTTATCTTGGACATGGTTACAAAAAGAGTTGGTGGGAAGTTTCAAGTTGCTCATGTAATAGAGATCTCCCCTCCTATGGCGTTGCCCAATCTGCTTCCCGGACCGGAGATCCTGTATAGAGCAATCCGTAGTTGAGAAGGAGATTTCACATCCATGATCACATATTTAAGCAACAGAGAGGAGATTTAGATTAAGTTGAGGTACCACTCTCACGTTTGGCACAAAGAAATCTTTAGAAAAATTTAAGGTTCCAAAACTTTTTACTTGTAAAGATGTACCATCGGCGGTTGAACGATAGGAGTTTTTAGAGTTATTACACAAATCGGAAAGCTCATTTTCAAGAAAAGTCATATGAAAGGAAGCTCCAGAATCAAGGATCCAAGAAGACATACCTGGAGGAGAGGAAGAAGCTATGGCGGCACCCGAGGTTGATGGAATCTTGAGTAGAGTTTGTAGTGCTTCTGATAGTTGGGCAAGAGAAAAAGATTCCTTCCCTTTGATAGTTTCCTCCTTCTTTTGAGTAGCTTCTTCAACGGAGGCAACCTTGTTTTTAGGTGCTTCATTCAACTTAGGGCAATTAGGTCTTATGTGACCCGGTTCTTGGCAATGATGGCAAATGGCTTTTCTATAGTTGCCATTATAATTATTTTGCCTTCCAATGTGTGGAGGCTTATAGGTTTTTACAAGATTGTCGGGTTTAGATACAGCCAAAACGTCATCTCCTCCTTTAATCATGCCAAGACGAGTTTCTTCTTGACATATTTCGGCTATGGCATCTTCCAAGGGAAGAGGCTTAGATCTATGAAGAAGGGAAGATCTAATTTGTTCATATTAGGGCCTAAGCCCGTGTAGAAAATGGAAAAAGTGTTTTTTTTTTTCATTTGTTCTCTTCTTAGTTCCACATCCACACTAGAAACCCACTTTGGTTCTAGTAAAGATAACTCATCCCATAAGGGTCCAAGAGTGCTATAGTAGTCTCTTACACTCATTTCTCCTTGCTTGATAGTCCAGATTTTTTCTTGAAGAAAGAATTGATGAGCAAGGTCTTTTTGAGTAAACATATCTTTCATAAAGAACCATGCTTCATTAGCCATCCGAAACTTAGCAATGTTGGCGCAAATCTTGAGCTCCACATTGTTCATGAACCAAGCAAGAATCTTCGCATGCTTACTTTCCCAATCTTCCACTTTAGATTGGTGATCTTCAATGGCCATTATGCGAGCATTTCCTTCGAGAGCTTTCTCTTGATCACCATCCATCTTAGTGAGTTTGAGTTGTGGTTCCGGAATGGTTCCCATAACATATCCCCAAAGTTTTTTACCTTTGAGGTTGTTCTCCATGGCGGCGGCCCACATCATGTAGTTGGAGCCATTGAGCTTGAATGAGAGATCAATCTTTTGTTCCCCTTCCATTTAATCACTCATAAGAGAACAAACGAAGAGAGATACAAAAAACAATAATATAACTATTCAACTAGCTATATTAAGAAGAAGAGCATACACAAGGCTCTGATACCATGTAATGAAATATCCGGAAAAACTAAGAGTACATTAAGCACTTACAACATTCACTAATGAACAAACAAAAGGGCTAACACCCTAACCCACAAGAGACAACACAACATAAAAATATAAAAGTCTCTTATTGAAAAAGAGAGAGAGCTCTCAAGAGTGGTTCACCCCTATATATACATAAATGAAGGAGAGGCGGGATGGCCATAAGGCCTTAAAAGGAGAGCCACCTAGGGGCTCCCCATGTAGTCGTTGGGAGCCCCCAACGGTCACAAATGTGACCGTTGGGGGCCCCATCGACTTCATGGCGGGGCCCCTTTTGTGTGAGCAAAAAACATAAAAATAAAAAATATAAATTACAAAAATGAAAGGGGAAAATAAAAGAAGAATAACAAGTACCCCTATCGGGTACTTGTGAAATAACTAAAATGCCCCTATCGGATATTTTAGACAATTACACATATATATATAAACATATATATATATATATATATATATATATATATATATATATATATATATATATATATATATATATGAATTACATGTATTTTAACACACCATGTGCCTGTAGTTAGAAGGAATATTTTAAGTAGTTCATGTTTAGTTAGAAAGGGTTATGAGTTTAATTTTAAATATAATAAAGTTGTTATTTTACATTCTGGAACATTTATTGGTAAGGGGTATTTAGATGATGCTTTGTCTAAACTTCATGTTGAATATGTTTGCAGTAATAAATTAGAGAATGATATTTCTTTTGATTCATTGTATAATGTTTCTTACAATATATAATCATCTGATTTATGGCATAATAGATTGGGTCATGTGAATTTTAATTCTGTAAAATGCATGATGAACTTGAAGATGATTCTTGAACATTCCATAGATAAAACTAAGAAGTATGAAATCTGTATGCAAGCAAAATAATGTAGAAAATCATTCCATATGATTGTTAGAGATTCTAAAATATTGGATCTGGTGCACACAGATATCTGTGAGTTTAATGGAGTGTTAACTAAAAATCATAAAAAATATTTTATCACTTTTATAGATAATGGCACTAAATATTGTTATGTATATCTGTTAAAATCAAAAGATGAAGCTTTTGATAAGTTTCTTGTTTTTAAGAATGAAGCAGAAATACAAACTCATAAAAAACTTAAAAGATTGAGGTTTGATAGAGAAGGAGAATATATGTCTAACAAACTTGATGAATATTGTCAATCCATTGGCATAGTTCATGAGTTTACCACTCCATATTTTTCTCAATCTAATGGGATTGCAGAAAGAAAGAATAGAACCCTAATTGACATGATAAATGCTTTACTTGAGAGTTCTGAATTACCTACCTATATGTGGGAGGATGCTCTGAATACGGCTTGCCATATTCTGAATAGAGTTCTCCAGAAGCATAAGGATAATAGCTAATTTGAACTCTAGAGAAATGAGAAATCTAGCTTAAAATACCTCAAAGTGTGGGAGTGCCTTGCAGAGGTACTTGTCTTAGAGCACAATAGGAAGAAGCTCGGTCCTAAAACCGTAGATGATGTCTTTTTGGGTTATGTAGAGAACATCTATGCCTATAAGTTCTTAGTAATTAAGTATGAGATATCTGACATAGATGTAAACTCTATTATTGAGCTTCGAGAAGCTACATTCTTTGAGGATGTATTTCCCATGAAAGTTAGTGTACCTCAGAATCTTTCTTTTTCAGATGTACCTTCAGCTTCTGGTCTTATTCCCGAACATGTGGAAAGGATGACAGATGTGGGGATTGAGCCATTTTGTTCTCACTCTGAACCATATGAGTCCGAGAAAGTGGTTGAACCAAGAAAGAGCAAGAGACAACGAATGACCAAGGATTTGGGAAGTGATTAGATCACTTACCTGATCAAGGATGATCCTCTCACTTTTCGAGATGCAATGGCTTCACCTGAAGTAAGGCATTAGAAAGAAGCCATAAAGAGTGAAATGTACTTCATTGTCTCTAATGGCACTTGGGAACTAGTTGACCTCTCTCGTGGTAGCTCCACTATTGGGTGCAAATGGATCTTTAAGAAGATGTTAAAATCATATTGATCCATTGATAAATACAAGGCTAGACTGGTTGCCAAGGGGTTCAAACAAAAGGAATGAATAAATTATTTTGACACGTATTCTTCGGTTACTCGGATGACCACAATTAGGATGCTTATTGCATTGGCCTCAATTTATGATCTCTCGGTCCATCAAATGGACGTGAAGACTGTCTTTTGCATGTCGATCTTGAAGAAGAGATCTATATGGATCAACCTGAGGGTTTTGTGACTCTTGATAATAAAAATAAAGTTTGTAGACTTGTTAAGTCATTATATGGACTAAAACAAGCCCCTAAACAATGGCATGAGAAATTTGATAAAGTTATTTTATCATTTGGCTTTATTGTCAATGAATTTGATAAATGTGTCTATTGCAAAGTTAAAAGTGATGCATGTATCATTTTATGCATGTATGTAGATGATATTCTATTATTTGGTTCCAATATGGGAATTGTGAATGAGACGAAGTTGTTTCTTAATAGTAAATTTGATATGAAGGATATAAGTATTGCAAATGTGATCTTAGGCTTAAAGTTGACTCATTCAGCTGATGGAATAACTATTTTTCAATCTCACTTTATTGAGAAAGTACTTAAGAAATTTAGTTATAACAAAGAAAGATGTGTAACTACTCCATATGACCCTTCTACTCCTCTTTATAAGAATACAACTAGTGTTCATGTGTCTCAATTAAGGTATTCTCAGATTATTGAAAGTTTGATGTATCTTGCAAATTGTACGAAACCGGATATTTCGTTCTCTATAATAAAATTAAGTATATACACAAGTTATCCAAATCACACTCATTGGAAGACATTGGATATGGTACTTAGGTACCTGAAAGGAACTATTTCCTTAAGTTTGCATTACAAGAGATTATTTGTCGTTCTTGAGGGATATAGTGATGCAAGCTAGATAGACATGAACTCTGGGAGTTATGGCATAACAGGGTATACATTTACCTTAGGTGGTGGTGCAGTCGTCTGAAGATCAGTAAAGCAGACCTTGTCACAGTCTACTTTTGAGGCTGAGTTCTATGTTTTAGATATCACAGGAATGAAAGCTGAATGGTTAAAGAGACTTCTAGAGGAACTTCTTTAATAAGCAATCAATTCCTGCAATATCTGTGCATTGTGACAATATGGTCATAATTACAAAGGTCAAAATTATAAAATATAATAAAAAAAGAGAGAAGACACATCCAAGTCAGAATAAAATCTATAAGAAAACTGGTGTCTCAGTTAGTAGTTACTGTGGACTATGTTGGATTCAAATAAAACATAGTTGATCTATTAACGAAAGGACTAGATAAGTCATTAGTCCTGAAATCCAGAGAATGTATGAGACTGAAACCCATCAGCAGTTCATCTACAGTGGCAACCCAACCTATCTGAGTGGAGATCCCATAAAGTAGGTTCACTAAGATAATAACAAGCTGTAAGGTAAGCTGGATAAAACCTTCTTAATGTGATACTATGTATCTGTGTCTTTTCCCCTGACTACTCTGAAAAGGTGCATCTCTGGAGAATCTCACCTATGTGAGTGTGATTGTGTGACTTCAGTTTAAGGAATTGGGTTATTCCTGAAGTCACTCATGAAACAGGATTCGGGTGCATGGCCATTAAAGCGTTGCCCCTATAGATTACAACCAGAACCTTTATCGTGTTGTTGCTAATGGACACTCATACATCAAAGGTTCAAGTTCAAGACTTTAGTTTACCTCGTTCCTGTGGAGGTAAAGTTAGTCAACTAAGGTAGTGGTTCAAACCAGAAGATACCATTACTGAAAGCATGATATGTCTTGTTGCAGATTACTTCATCTTGCATATTTGTTTCCTTATGTTTTCATTCTTTGAATTTATGGGAGAATGTTGGATGTAAGAAGAGATGATGAGTTAATTTAAAGGAGAAAACAATTTGGGGACCACTCCTTTATGGAGTACTTTTGGACTTTGATGATGTGGAATAGTCCCATATTGAAGAATCTCAAAAAGGTTGTGGGGTTTATAACCTACATGAAGATTTTATCACTTGTTCTAAAAAACAAGGGGTTGTGATGGCTACCACACACACATGCGCGCACGCCCACCGTGTCGTGCTGTGCTGAGCCAGGTCAGGCTCGAGCTTGGGTTCGGGTTCGGGTTCGGGTTTGGGTTTGGGTTTGGGTTTGAGTTCGGGTAATTGACCCTTTAGAGCCATATACATTCTAAGTCCAATGTTCTTTTTATCATGCATTTATTCTTTTTATTTTGATTAAATAATGGGAAAAGAAAAATGGATAACGGATCATTTTGTTGACAGGTCATGTTACTTCGTAAATGGCAACATGTCTCTTCCATATTTTAGTACCCATTCAGGGGTTATAAAATATGGTTAGAGGGTTGCAGTTACAGATATACAGACGCAAGTGGCTTTCAGTTTTGGTTTTCTCTCTCTCTGCTCTCTTTTGCTTCTCTGTGGGTGTTTCTTAAAAAGGGGAGTTCTGGAACAATTGTTCGTCGAGGTTGTCTTCGAAGGGTGATCTATCGGAGTGCACCGATCTAGATCACCAAGGCTATTGTATCCTAAGGGAAGGACACCAGACCCTTTTTGCATCGTATGTGGAGGCGAATCTTCTCTAAGGAGAGTATTTTTATATGCCTTAGCCTATTGCATAATATTAACATGTTTTCTTTGTTGTTATTATTTTGTTCTTCACATCTGTTTGATTTGATGTTTTCGTCTGCATTTTCGTTTCAACCGGAACATGACATGCTTGAACCCTGTTATGATTTGAATCAATGGTTTAACGTGCATGTCATGTTGTATTGTAATTTGATTTACATCGTGATAATGATTTTGATTCCAATACAAACCTCTCAAGTTTCAATCATGGAGCCCTCGCTGATTATAGTGTGAGTATCTGATTAATTCACTTGGTCATAGAAGTCTATTATGACACTCGTAGCTGGACTATTGTATTCCAAAAAGTGAAGCCCTTACTGGGTTACCTGGAGATTTATATTGCTAATCTGCATTTCTAACTTTCATTTGGTGTGAGAGCGGATATTGCTGGAGGGCTGTACGGACTTCAGCCTGCTGGTATCATCTTGTTCTCTGCCAAACATTATCTTTTTATTTTCAGTTTTTCTTTAACTAATTGTGCTTAGTTTATCTAAGATGACATTTCTAGCACATGAACAATGTGTCATCCCATACAGTTAGATTTAGTGAAAAACTCAAATAATATCCATTTTGGAAGTTGGACCAAGTCCTATCATTGCCCCACCCATGTTTTTAGTTGAAACATATCACAACATGCGTATTGTTTTGTCTTATGACATTCAATTACATTCATTCAATGTGGTCTAACAAATGTGACGTTTTTTTTTTAAATGTACAGTGTGGATGAGTGCAATCTCATTCAATTGAAAATATCAGAAGACTACTTAGAAGTATATGTGCAATATGTGCAATGGGACGATAGAAGAAAGGGTTGAAATGACAAATAACCCAACAAACTTAATACAGTAAATGATAAGAAAGTGAAAGAGAAATCTAATATGTCGCAATCTATGTAAAAGCTATGTACATGGGTATACACTTTCACATGTTCCCTCAAACTTGCAATGAGATTAATGAGAGTTTGTTGTGAATCTTTAAACTGAAATATCTCCTCTTCAATCTGCATATCAATATATGGAGAAAGGGAAGAAGCGGGCAATAATGCCTATGACAGTGCTACAGATTTATCTAACAGTATATAACACAAGAAACCATATGAACTAAAGTGGGAGCATGCTGAGACTAATTAAAAGTGTGGACTGCATGAGAAATGTTAGCATGGGTGATGGCAAGATGGTAGAGCATCAAGGGGCTGAGTTATACCTCTCTAAGAACCATCTGAAAGAATCTTCACTTTGTATATACATTGAACATGCTTTTGCAAGATTTGGACAGGTCTATGTGAAAACCTCAACCCAGCAAGATAATTTCCTTATGTTACATAAAGGTTCTAAAATTCAATGCATTGGTAAACACACTAAGTAAATAACATGAGTGTCATCTGTAAAAGGACAACCGATAGATATAACTAGCTAGCTACACATGAAAGACGGAGAAGTTCAAGAAGTCAACAGCAACAATTATCCTTGACATGTTAGTCATGCCTTTTGATGCAGAAAAGTATTATCTACCAATTTATGAATGGTTTGTAGTCATAGTTTATTAGTTTTTATTTGTTTTACTTATCATTCTTTTTGAATTTGCTTATTCTTTATCCAGATTTGCTTTGGAAGGAAATTGTTCTGAGGTTCTGGTCCTCTTCATATGCATGATATCAATGATAGCCAATCTGAATTCATGGATATTCCAGATAGCTTCACAGAAGTTCAAGATGGGCATTTTCCCCATGTTATCACATTTCAGAAGCTTTTGATGATGTTAGACGGGACAATCCCTGACTCATACTTTGCTAAGTTCCATGATGTTAGCAAAGTTTGCTTGCCCGAAGATGGAAAATCGAAGTCTCTTGCCCTATTGGCTTTTATAAAAAGAAAAGAGGTCAACTTTGACCGCTTCCATTCATTTTACTGTCCTCATTTTGATACACAGAAGACAAAGAGACTTGATTCATTAACAGTTTTTACCCAGATAATTTCTCATATTAAGGGTGGCTTTGAATCTGTTATGGCGCCTGATTGCAAACTAAGTCGTGATCGCTATATTATGCTTTCTAAGAGCCGTCTCCACTTTGTGCAGGGAAGAAAGAGATTGTATATGACATTTTTATTGATTATGCGAAAAGGAAACTGGTGAATGGAGATTTTGACTTTTCGGATTTGATCATTGATATTCATTCGCGTTTGAAGAATCACGGCTAAACAGGTCAAAAACTGGAATTTGTGTTCATTGATGAGGTACAAGACCATACAATGAGGCAGATTGCACTCTTCAAACATGTTTGCAGCAATGTATGAGATGGCTTTGTTTTTGCTGGTGACACTCTTGTGCACATAGTGTACACACACAGACTCACTACGTACCCAGCTATACCTGAATATGGGGGTTCGCTTGACACTTGGAATAATGGCATGGTAACCATGGTTTTATGTATATCACCACATTCCAATGCTTAGGAACCAATTGCTATGTTGCTTTACTAGCAGAAAGTAAAAGGTTATTTTCTAGAATAGGGACCATGAAATACCTAATGTGATTTTAAATTGTTGGGTTATGAAAGCATGGGTTTATCTTTTTTGAAAGAAAAACAATTTATTAAGTCATAAAGCATAGGTTTATCATTTGTACATTTGTTTAATGAAACTATTTATGCATGATTTGACAACTGAAATTATAATTTGTTCATTTTCAATAAGTTTTCAAGTTGTAGCGATTCTGCTGGCTTCTGTTCAATGATACATGACTCTGTGTTTTAATCCTTCTTATTAGCATCCATTGCCATCATTGACAGGGTATTTGCTCGTTTGATGATGTAATTAGATACAACCTCCCATTTGATGGTATTTTCTCATTTTTTAATTGTTTGTATTATTACTTTTTTCTAAAAAAAATTAGGGTTTAAATTTGTAAAAAAAAAATTATAGTCAATGTCAACGATAAATAAGGTCAGATTTAAAAAAAAAAATTATAGTCAATGCCAACGATAAATATCATCGTTAATATCAAATATAGTCGACAATAATTATTGTCGGATATTTGAACATATATGAATTTTAAATATATATATACGATGATAATTATCGTCAACTTTAATATATAACCGACGGTATTTATCGTCAACTTAGAATAATATAGGTGATAATATTTATCGTCAGGTTTAACTAACATTAACTGATGATATTTGTCATCAACTATTTAGACATATATGATTTTCAATATATATATGATGATAATTTTCATCGTCTTTAATAGAGAACTGATGATAAATATCATCATTGATATTAAATATAGTCAATGATATTTATTGTCAAATTTAATTGCTATAACCAACGATAATTATTGTTGGCTATTTGAACATATATGATTTTTCAATATATAAATGATGATCATTATCATTAAATTTTAATATATAACCAACGATAACTAGTATAGTCAATGATATTTATCGTCAGGTTTAACTAACATTAACTGATGATATTTGTCATCAACTATTTAGACATATATGATTTTCAATATATATATGATGATAATTTTCATCGTCTTTAATAGAGAACTGATGATAAATATCATCATTGATATTAAATATAGTCAATGATATTTATTGTCAAATTTAATTGCTATAACCAACGATAATTATTGTTGGCTATTTGAACATATATGATTTTTCAATATATAAATGATGATCATTATCATTAAATTTTAATATATAACCAACGATAACTAGTATAGTCAATGATATTTATCGTCAGCTTTAAGTAATATAGGCGACAAAATTTTTTGTCGGTTTTAACTAATATAACCGATGATAATTATCATCATTTTTAAATACTATTACCAACGACATTCTGGAGCCGATTGTTTTAACCGACTATATTATATTGTCAAATTTATTTTTATAAAAATAATGATATATAAATATTATCGAAAATAGTAATATAAATTATCGTAAAAAGTCGATGCTTGAAGCGATGATAAATATTGTTGTTTATATTATTGGCCACCATAAATCATATATTGTCGAAGATATATGACATGTTTTCTTGTAGTGTGAACTTCAATAGAGATACTAGATGGATCTTTTAAAATATATGATGATCATCTCATAATCGTACATTGTCTTGTATTGAAGATTTTAATGAAATATGAGTCATTGGATAAAGTTAATGTAATACATTGTAAATGATCATGTTCTTGCTTTTGTAAAGCTTTAACAAGTTTATTTAAAACCTGAAGACATCCCTAAGACAAAAACCAAATGCCGGCTGGTTTTGGGGCATGACAGTTTTGACCCAATCAGACCTCATGGATGGATTCATCATGTTCAAAACAGTGGGAACGATCATATTTTTTTCGATGAAAAACATGATTTAATGATTCGGAAAAGTATATCACATTGTAGGCCATCGATTTGAAGTCTAATAAACTCTTGTCTACATTTCATAATAGGACCATTTAAGAGCCGATTCCTACTGAGTGAAAAGTGTAGATCACATTTGTAATGTTAGTTTTAAGAAAAACAACAAAAAAATGAAAGGATATAAAAAAAGGCATTTGTAGGTAATGGCAATAGTAGCATATAAAGGCCCATATATATATATATATATATATATATATATATATATATATATATATATATATATATATATATATATATATATATATATATATATATATATATATATATAGTATTTGCTACAAGTGTATGTATGTGCGATCTATTTATGATATCATAATGCAAGTCATTTTGACTGACAATGTAGATGTATTTAGCATGGCAGATATGTTAGGATTCAACCTCTGGATCATGTTTTTCTAATGAAAATATATGTTCTAGTGGGTTGAGAAATTTTGAAACTTTTATGGTTATAGTTTTCTTATTGCTGCAAAAAATCCAATCATACATCAGAATCTAGCAATCTAAATGTCGTTCCTCATAAAACAAACCATATAGATCATATCTACAGGGTTATATTATAAAAAAGAAAAAGTGAACTTAAGTCATTTGCACGTACAAATGATTGTAACAAACATACTCGCATTGGAAGCATTGGAGAATGGCCGTGTGACTATAGGTGCTACAAAATAAATTAGATAAAAGAAGCCTTTGAGAAGTTTGTGTTGAAAATTTTTGGTTGTTCAACACTACCATGGATTGCCCTTTATTGTGTAGTCTAGTGGATATATAGTAGGTGGTAGGTGGTAGCTGCCTACCAGGCTTTGGAAGGATTTTTATTTTTTCTAAAATCTGAACATACATATATATATGTGATTTACATTCTTGATTTTATAGGAATCAACTCTTGGATGGTCTAATTCCGATTTGCAAGTAGGTTTTTATAATATTTAAAAAACGATGATCTACAATTTTTTAAAAATATTCAACAACTAAAAAACATGTTCTTTATCAAAAAACATGATCTAAGTGTCATTTCCTAGCAAATCGGCCATGCCAAACACATTTGCGTGATCAAATTTTGCAAAAAACAACCCAAAAATGCCTATTCATTAGTGGTAGTGGCCGTACGCTCAAAAAGTGATAGGAAACTACCACTTTTCCTATATATATATATATATATATATATATATATATATATATATATATATATATATATATATATATATGATAATCCAAGATAAAAACCCCCATCACTAACAGGACATTGGTTGGCCTTCAGTTGATAAAACCTTTGAGGTCCCCTTGCCCACCAAGGAGTACATCCTTTCAATCTTTGAACTTGTCATTTCCATAGTCCAATATACTTTTTAAAAAATGATCATTTGACCTTGCAAAATGGCAGGTTTTCTGAAATGCCTCACAATTTATCAAAATCCTCCCAATATCCAAAATCTTCGATTCTTGACTTTTTAAAAACATTTTTTGCCCTTGTACAAATATGGTATGACTATCCCAAATCATTTTTGTGAATGTCACCCAAAATGTGTGAACTTATTTTAACTAAACACTCTCAACGTACATTCTCAAATATGGTATGATCATCACAAATCATTTTTTGGAATGTCACCCAAAATGTATGAACCTTCTTTAACTAAACACTCTTGATATATGTCCACAAATATGGTACAACTATCGCAAATTATTTTTGGAAATGTCACCTCAAAATGTGTGAACCTCTTTAACTAATTAAACACTCATAGCGTACATCCACAAACACGGTACAACCATTGCAAATCATTTTTGTAAATATCATCCAAAATGTGTGAACCCCCTTTAACTAAACACTTTCAACGTACGTTCACAAATATAGTACGACCTTCGCAAATCATATTCAATGTCATTTTGCCTTCACATGCTTTCAAATTCATATATAAAGTTATTGCAATTCTTGTTTTTTTTTATAGAACACTAACCCTTTTCTCTCCACGCTTTGTGGTAATTCCTATAAAATTCATCTTGCAGTATTTAGGTGAGATTGAGACATCCTTCTGGTCTACTTTCACGTCTTTTTGTCAACTCTAGTAACTTAGGTCAAAAAGTGAGTTTTATATATTTTCTTGCATGCTTAAGTTTTTTTTTGTATATATATATATATATATAGCCTTATAATATCTGTGTTTGATTGTTGCCATTGATGATGTATATTTATTTACGTGTATTTTATTTAATACTTGACATTGGATTGTAAGTTTAGAGTTGTATTCTACAAATATGTATATTTGTTCATTTTGTACTATTCATGTTTGGTTGTAGATGATTTATATTTGTTTGCATGTCTTTTATTTAATATTTAGTTATTTTGTTTTAGGGCAATGGAGTTAGGGTTGACTAGGTAGAATTATTTAATTAGTGTATTGGGGGTGGGGTTGACTGTGCACAAGCATTCAATAGAGGTAATGAGGTTAGGGTTGACTAAATAGAAGTATTCAATTAATGTATTGGGGTTGAGGTTGACTGTGCATAAGCATTTAATAAGGGTAATGTGATTATGGTTGAAGTGACTAGTTTTCAAAGTGGTTGTTATAGGCAGTTGTATTAATTGAATGTATGAAAGCTATATGGATGGTCTTTTTTTACATGCAATTTTTATTTAATAAATAATATATTGTGTGGTTCGTGATGACAGTTAATGATGGCCTCAAAATGGGTTGAAGTACACTACCTTCTCATTGAATACCCTTATTAAAGATCTATAATGGTATAAAAAATAGTAGCTTTAAGAAATTTATGGATTTGATGTCTTATAAAATCAGATATGTAAGGAGTTATTGTACCTCTACTATAGTTATTCTCCAAACGTAGAAAGTCAACAAATATGAATAATAGAAGTATTTGACGATAATGATGTAGACTTGATATTATATTATAGTAATGTTTACTTAACTGCTTTGATCATATAAGACGACAATATTAAAAAAGAAACAATTAAAAGTGTTTTATAAAAAAAAGTTGATCAAACAAAATATCCATCTAAAAAGCAATGATGAGAATGAAAGGAATCGTGTGAAGAATATGTATCTATCTCATACACTATTTGTTGAGCTCAATCCTGAGGTGAACATCCAACTCTCTCAAACTGTTAGTAATATTGATGTTCGTAACATGCACGTAGAGGGCATGCAATTGTCCCAACCAATTAGAGATATAGATATTGTATGTGCAAGCAATAAACAACTTGCACTAACAAATAATGTTGTACATGATCATAGGAAGTTTTCAGAGGATGTGAAGCTACATCATCAAACAAGTGTTATTAATGTTCAATGTAATAATACGGATGGCATCTAGCCTTCTAGGGAAGATAACATAACTCAGTAGAAGTTGTTGAAATTTATAATTTATGCTTGATATATAGGTGTGATGATGAATGTATTATTTTAATAGTTAATCATAAAATTTGAAAATATATGAATGATAATGTATACATGAAAGCAAATTAAGTGATAAATATGATGACTTTTGATTTAGCTTATGCAATACAAGAGAGGCATATGTAGACACCTAATTTTTTTTTGGCATCCAACCATAAGATGGCACTCCATTGTGCGGTCCCACCTCAGACAATACTCTGGTGTATCCTCTGCCTATTTGAGCGTGCAGATAAGCCTTTGAAGAGGCTTATTTTAATCAAACTGGAACTCTCTATGTGCGTTATTGTGTGAGACTCTTCTGGATGAGCATTATCCCCCACTGAGATAGACATAGATATATTTGAGTTTAATTCACACTTAAAAAACTTGTACCCATATTACATCTAAGATTCTTATAAATAAGAGCTAACTCCTAAGGTCTAGGAGAAAAATTACCTTTTGAGTGTTGGCCCTAGAGAGAATGCTTACCATATCATTGCCCTACTTTTGACCCTAGCTTGACTGGAGCCATAAATTGTCATACCTATGTGGAAGTGTTATCAAAGTCATTGCAACAACCATAGTACCTATGCAGAAGTACTCTTAAATGGAAAAAGAGCCCAAAAAAAGCTAAACGGACCCTGAAGTCTGAAAAAGACAGATCAATATGCTTGTTTCTTTTGATTTTGTATAATTTGTTTATCAAATACTCATACACACTTGATCTTATTTGCATATATAGATTTGTGGCAGTGTGCTTCAAGATGTGAGGATAAAAAAAACTACCCCTACTTTACCTTTCCATGGAAAAGGAAGACCGAGGCTTGAAATGACCATCCAACATCTTTTGAATGGATTTGAAAAATGATTCTGCGAAATTTTGGGTAAGTCCTATTCTTTTACTATAATTTTTTTGTTAATAGTTTTTTGCGATCACAGTGAGACCTTGTGTAGTTAGAATAGCATCACCGAGTGATTTTGGGTCCTAAAGATCACCAAAACCACCATTTTTCACATTTTTTAGTCATAATGGCAGACCAACTTTGTTGTTTGATTACTATCGTCTAGAGGAGAGTCAATTGACATCATTTCCCAAAGGCTAGCTACTAGGCTCTCACAGTGCATGTTGTCCAATAACATTCTTACAGTCGGATTTTCATCATGTCCACCCACACCCTCATTCTTTGACTCCTCCATTTAATTAGGTTCCTTCTCTTTCCTCCAATTAACCCCTTCGTTTGCTAGACTTTTCGCCTCCACCTCAGCCTTGACACCCTCCCATTGTTGAGTTCCTACTCTACCCATTTCAGTCTCATGGTGTCCACATTCATCCTCTCCATCACACCACTACAGGTGGCTATGTCTCCTGCTTACTCCAATCGGGTATGCAGTTTCACAACTATTAAAGATTCAAATGTCAATGGCTCCTTGCACTTCTTGGCCATTGATGGTTTTCCCAACTTAGATGTTTTCGGGATGCGAAAAGATTTTAGACACTATCTCTTCAACACTTAATACAATTTTTTTTCTGTCTGTTGTATTTTTCATAGAATATGTCAACCACCTATACTATTGGTCACAATGCAGGTTCTCTTTCTATCCACATGTCAAGCCTCTCTTATACTCTACACTAGGACAGATCAACCATTATGTAATTTTTTCGTTGCTCAATTCTTTCAGTATATATTGGTGTAGGTGTTCCTGCCTCTATGACAATCTTTTCACTTATCATCTTTATCATAAATAAATAATTTTCTACACAAACATATTCAAGGATAGAAATAGACAACCTGGCAAAGGAGAAACAAAATATGCTATTTCACATGAAATTAAATTACAAAAAACAAACAAAATAGACTATTGAAAATGTAAAACTAACTTTAAAATCATGCAAGTGTCCCATAATCATCTTTATACTGCAAGATAAACAATCAATAAATAACCAAATTTGAGGATAGAGATATACCAAATCAAGAAAAAAAGTGAGCGAAGGAGACTCACATGAAAAAATAAATTAAATAAAAAAATAAAACATGCTATTAAACATGCAAAGATAAGTTAAGAACCCAACAATTGTTTCACAAAATAACAGGTTCATACCAATGTTTCAAAAAATAACTTATTCATGCCATTAATTCAACTATTACAGAGAACAAAACATGTGCTTACCATAATATCTCCTTGTCGATGATGTGTTAGTCACTCAAAAAGTCATCGATGATGTGTTGTTGCTCGACGAAGATAAAATAATTATGTTAGATATTTACCGAAAATAGTCATTGAAAAACTCACACAAAATATTGTCAAGGGAAACAGGTCGCAGACCACAAAAACCTATTTTTATGCAAAAATAACCTTAAATATGAAACAAACATTTTGAAAATACAAAGCATCACATATAAAGGTTCACATCGTTTTACGACATTTACAAGCATAATTTGTGAATGTCGTAAAATATTTGTGAACATAAGTATTTAGTTAAAGAAGTTTGATACATCTTGAGGACATTCACAATCAAAATTTGTGAAGCTTAAACAATATTTACATATATGTATTTAGTTAAAAAGATGTTCATAAAATTTGGGGACATTCTTACAAATGATTTGCAAAGGTCATATATATTTGTGGACATAAGTACTTAGTTAAAGGATGTTCACAAATTTTGGAGATATTCATACAAATTATTTGACAAGGTTATAATATATTTGTGGACCTACCAAAACAGTGTTTAGTTAAAGGCCGTTCACACATTTTGGGTGACATTCACAAATATGATTTGCGAATGTCATACCATATTTGTGAAAGTACACTGAGAGTGATTAGTTCAAAGACGTTCACACATTTTGGGTGACATTCACAAAAATCATTTGCAATAGTCGTATCATATTTAAGGAACTATGTCAAGAGTATTTAGCTAAAGGGGGTTCTGGTTTACATGACCAAGAACGGATCCATGACAAGATTGGGTTTCTGGTTATAATTCTGCACGAACCTAGACTCGGCCTAGGAATGAATAGAGTTAGGACTGGTATGGATAGAGTAAACAAAACATGATAAAAACTTTATTTTTTTTTGCATTAAACCTGACATCAGATTAGTCAGATTCAGTAGCGAAATCTGGATCTAATTGGAAATTGGTTTCAGGTTTGGTATTGAGTTTTTCATTGAAACTCAACCAAAATCCAATTAAATTCCAATTCCAACTAAAACCGAAACCAATTAAGTGTAAGTATTGGGTTTGAAGCTAGTTGGATCCGGTATCAGTTTTAACTTTTTCGATCCGATATTGACTCTGAGTATGAAACCAATTAGGTTGGATCCGATTCGGGTTTATCTTTTTTCCATCTGAATCCGACCGGTTGACTTCACTAATCCCACAACCTGTAAAACCTAACTGACCAGAACCCGAAACAAAACCTGGCATATACCCAAATCCATTTAATACTCGAAACCTCGAACTGGTTCGAACTCGACATATTTAAACTTGTCCCAGCCACAACCAGTTCACACCCAATTTTGGTAAGAAACATTAGCAAATAATATTCTTAATGAATAGCTAATTCTATTAGTTATTTAAATTTTGATAGGTGGAAATTAGGTCTATAATATCAATCATATCGAGACCTGAGACAAGTGAACTCATATGGGTACATATTCTTCGAGCCATGCCCAGACCAGAACCCAGACCCGAATAAAACGGGTCGGGTCTGGGTCAAATTCATAGAGACAAACAAAAAACGGCTCCATCGGAGACCCGAACGGTTTATACCCCACCTGGATCATATCTGAACCTGTTAACTTATGTGTCCAAAACTTTCTGGTGTACCCAGACCCGAACCATAGTGGGTCGGACTTGTGTCTAACTTTGAGATCAGTTTCGAAATCGAGTCTGACAGAGCACAACCCGAACCCGAACAGAACGGACCCATTTACACCCCTAGATGGGCATTGAGTAATGAGTATGGTATCTATCTGCAATGGCCCAACCGTTTCCAGAAGCGCAGTACAACATATAAAACTCCAAGCCCAAGTCTACAGCATTCTACTGCAACGTGTAGCATTAGAGGTTCATATCCATAGAAAGTCCCTCACATTGTAATGAATTCTAGAAACAACTTTTTTTTTTTTTATAGACGGCACCAAAAGCTTCAAACTTGGATACTCTCACTGTTCGCGACGTTCTCTCACAAAAACAAAACCTGGCGTTTTATATTGCCGGTTCGATAAATTGGTTCCGTTAATCGATGCCGTTTTTCTTCGTTTTCCCTCCATTTCTCCGATCCCTCCCCCTCACGCCCGAGAAATGAAAGGAGAGAAGTCGAAGAGAGCGATAAAACCCTAACCCTAACCTCAACTCCAATCCTATTCTCTGATCTAATTTTCCCTTTGATTCACCATTTCGAATATGATTTTCTGACGGAGAAAACCCCAAATCTGCCTCCGTGTCGGGGATTTCCCGGGATTGATATGAAAAGAAGCGGCTAAACCCTTTTAGTGGTGACCAAAACGGCATATTTCGGGGCGTTGTTTGCATGATCTCTTGTTGAAGCAGGAGCAGGAGAGATGAGGAGTTTCAGCAGAGGGGACCTGCAGGCTTGGTGGGATCGCATCGTCGAGGCCGAGAGCAACGCAACGGATCCGTCGGAGCAGGAAAGAGTTTGCAACGAGAAGGAAGAATGGTGAGGCTTCTTCCTCTTTCAAATTTTCCTTTTTTGGTTCCTTTACTAAAAAATTTGTCCATTCTTGCGCCGAAATTTGGTAAATTCGGGGTTTTTGATGGCTTGATGGTTGTTGTTTTGGATCGTGCACTGCAATTAACGTTAGAAACTAGGGCACATTTGTTTTGAGGCATGCAATCAATGGCCCTAATGCTTCATCTATGTTATGGAAAGAAGATTTGTACGTACACCAGATTCAGTCACTTCAACTAATAGTTTAGACTTTAGTTAAACTGTGAAAAACTTAAACATTTTTCATGCACTTATGTTATAAGTGCAAATTGTAACCAAGAAGAGAAGAGCGGGCTTTCTTTGGACTTGATATTTACTTGTTTCTCACTTTTTTTTTTTTGTGAATTTATGATAGTAACATACGTCACATGGCAATCATAAAGGGAATTGCGAACTGCCATTCTCATGCAAGATCCAATTAAGAGTATCATCTAAGGCGCAGGACGTGGCACATGAGTAGATTGGCGAAACAGGTTATATGTTCCCCAGTGGTTCTCGGGTCTGAATGAGCACCACATATGTAAGCATGTGGGGTTCGTTTCCCCGTGTGTGTTGACATCACTTAGCATCAGAGTCCGGTTTGTTTGCAAAGACTTAAGTACCCTTTCTCGCCATTAGTGCCATGAAACGACGTTTCGAGTAAAGGATAAAAATGTCTTCCTACCAAAAGAGAGAAATGGTTAAAATCATCATCGTTTTCGCCTTAAGGAGTAAATGATTCTGCTTTAACAGGAGCTCCTCGCAATATGTCGCCCTAAAGGTTCTGTCTCACCCTTTGACGATGCACCATCTGCTGTAACAGGAGCTCCCTTTGATGATACATCCTTTGACGTCGTCTGCTGTCGTGAGATCACCCATTGTCGTCATCTGCTATCGTCAGAGCACCCTTTTTCGTCGTCTACTGTCGCTGGAGCACCCCTTTTTGTCGTCTACTGTCGTCGGAGCATAGTCAGAGCACCGTTGCCACCATCGGCTGCATCTACTTTCTAGGTGTTTCTCCTCCACTGTCGGATTAGCAAAATTTGTGTCTTTTTGGTGAATATTGTATAAGGTTTCATTATGTAAACAAATCG
Source organism: Nuphar pumila (assembly GCF_984573655.1). Classification (NCBI taxonomy): domain Eukaryota; kingdom Viridiplantae; phylum Streptophyta; class Magnoliopsida; order Nymphaeales; family Nymphaeaceae; genus Nuphar; species Nuphar pumila. Next base: position 113,025,948 of record NC_143251.1, on the reverse strand, counting down.
ATTTTCGTTATGTAAATTTGAATGCTAAATCTTACAACTGGTTATACTATTTATGCTAAATAATACCTATTTTCATACCGAAACAAATCGATTTGTACCTATCCACTTTATGGGCGTCGAAAAACAGTTAGCACGATTTGTTCTTATGAAGGCCAAACATTACAACCATATGTACTTATGAAGGCTAAATTTCTACAACGATTTGTAAGTTTGAATTTAACAATAATTTATACATTTAATGCAGTTGCGATTTGTTCGATGCAACAATGATTTATACGTTTCAAGCAGTAGCGATTTAGCCGATTTATGATTCATGATTTATACATTTAAAGCAGTAGCGATTTATGATTTACAACGATATGTACTTATGAAGGGTTTGATTTCTACAACGATTTGCTGTTAAATTTATGTGTTGTGCAAATTAACAATGACTACAATTCGTAAGACAAGAAAGCCTTTGCCGTTGGAGGGGATGACTCTTGGAGAAATCATCCGTCAATCCGATATATATGAGGGTTATGTAAAGTACCAAAATATAATGAACATTGACCATGAAAAAGACACGAACAAATTGTTGGATATTTACTATGCGGAGCCTGATCCATCAGATATTGAAGATGAAAAGCAAACGAAGAAAGATGAGGAAGAACTAAGGATAAAGAATAAGAAGAAGGATGGCGAAGATAAGGAAAAACAAAGGAAGAAGGAGGAGAATGAAAACTACGCGCACTTACGAGGCAAAAGGATTTCTTCCTGCCGACCATGCAAAATTAAATCTACATGAACACCATTCTTCATGTTATCTGTTAGCATCACACTATACTATGCATCGAGTTGTTATTTACCGTGCCAATTAAAGAAACAACTTATTCTATATGTGTGTTGACGATAGCGATTCACGTGACAACGATTTAATAACAGCTACGACGCTGTGAAGCAATTTCAATTTTAATTGCTAAATAGACACAATTTGAATACGCAAATCGCCACTGCAATCGCGCAACAATGTAAATGCCACACACACACGTTTCAATATCATAATACAAATATCTTACAAATCGATACTAGCAAACACATAATATGTTACAAATCGATAATGTCGCATAATATATTACAAATCGATATGAAAATTCAGCATAATAGCTTATAAATAGCGATTTGCGTTATACTATTCCAATATTTTCTATACAAAGGCAAATCGTTGTGGCCAACATATACGTCATTGCGTAAATCACATAAATCGTCAACCGGAATCCAGGTCTCACAAGGCATATCGATTTTTGACAACGAGCGGGATGTTGAATGACGTTTACTGTTGAATCCCAAATGTTACAACGATATGTACTTATGAAGGATGTGATTTCTACCACGATTTGTACGTTTGAAGCAACAATTTGTACGTTTAAAGCATGAACGATTTATATGTTTGATTACAGGTACGAAGCTTTGAAGCGATTTCCATAGAAATCGCTAAATGAACAACGATTTGAACACGCAAATGGCCACTTCATGTCGCTACAATATAAATTCCTCACGCACAGTTTTCAAAAACATATATCAATATCTAACAAATCGACACTAGAAAGCACCTAATATTTTACAAATCGATACATATATCCCATAATATATTACTATACCTAAACCTATACCCTAAACCCTTAATATCTTACTAAACCCTAACCCTAAACCCATAATATATTACTAAACACTAAACCGTAAACCCTAATACCTAAACCCTAACCCTCAACCCTAAACCCAAAACCCTAAACCTAAATCCTAAACCCTAAACCCTAAACCCTAAAAACCCTAAACCGTAAAAACCCTAACCCTAACCCTAAACCCCAAACCATAATCCTAAACCCTAAACCCTAAACCCTTAAGATATTGTTTTGATTATTAATATCGATTTAAGATATTGTTTTGATTCTAAATATCGATTTTTAAGATATCAATACGAATTTCCAAATTGATTTAAGATATTGTTATGAATCTTAATATCGATTTCTATGCTGATTTTTAATATGGATTTAAGATATTATTTTGATTCTTAATATCGATTTAAGATATTGTTTTGATTCTAAATATCGATTTTAAAGATTTCAATACGAATTTTCAAATCGATTTAAGATATTGTTCTGAATCTTAATATCGATTTCTATACTGATTCTTAATATCGATTTAAGATATTGTTTTGATTCTAAATATCGATTTTTAAGATATCAATAAGAATTTTCATATTGATTTAAGATGTTTTGATTCTTAATATCGATTTAAGATATTGTTTTGATTCTAAATATCGATTTTTAAGATATCAATACGAATTTCTAAATCGATTTAAGATATTGTTCTGATTCTTAATATCGATTTAAGATATTGTCTTGATTCTTAATATCGATTTAAGACATTGTTTTGATTCTAAATATAGATTTTTAAGATATCAATAGGAATTTCCATATCGATTTAAGATGTTTTGATTCTTAATATCGATTTAAGATGTTTTGATTCTTAATATCGATTTAAGATACTGTTTTGATTCTAAATATTGATTTCTATCCTGATTTTGTATATCGATTTATAAGCTATCAACAGTAATTTTAATATCGATTTGTATGATATTTGATCATCGAAGTGCGTTATACTATAACAATATTTTTGTAACAAAGTCAAATCTTTGTGGGCGACAAAGACATTATTATAAAATCTTTTATTATAAAACGTGAACCGACAAAAAATCTTTGGCGGGTCCCATAAGCATTAAACTCCTCGGCTATAAAAGGAGCTCTTCACAATATAATTTTTCCCTAAATGTTCCATAAAAAATCTAACGTTTCATCTTCTTTCGCCGGAGCACCCTTTGCCGTCTCAGTGGGTTTTTGTGTTGTGCAGGTTACCAATGACTTACATTCCTAAGAGAAGAAACACTTCGTTGTCAGCGGGGAAATCTCTTGACGAAATTGTCGAACAGTATTCTTTGTATAAGCAATTAGAAGCGTACTATGGAATAATGAAGATTGAGAATGATAAAGAAAGGGAGCAATTGCTGGTAAAGTATAGAGCGAAGCCTAATCCGCCCGATATTGAAGATGATAATCCAACTAAGAATGATGATGAAGAAGTACGGATGAAAAAGAAGAAGAAGGATGACGAAGAGAAGCAAAATGAAAGGAAGGTGGAGGATAATGAAAAAAAGCAAAAGAAATCAATGCAAAAGAAGGAGGAGGTGGAGGATAGGGGAAAGCAAAGGAATAATAAGGAGACGGAAGAGAAGCGAAGGCAAAAGGAGGAGGAGGAGGAGGTAAGGGAAAAGCAAAGGCAAAAGGAGGAGGAGGAGGAGAGGGAAAAACAAAGGGAGAATAAGGAGGAGGAGGAAGAGAAGCGATGGAAAAAGGAGGAGGAGGAGGAGGAGAGAAAAAAGCAAAGGGCTAATAAGGAGGAGGAAGAGAAGCGAAGGCAAAAGGAGGAGGAGGAGGAGAGGGAAAAACAAAGGAAAAATAAGGAGAAGGAGGAAGATAAGCGAAGACAATTGAAGAAGAAGGATGAGGAGGAAGAGAAGCAAAGACTGTTGAAAAAGAAGGAGGAGGAGGAGGAGGAAGAGAAGCAAAGACAATTGAAGAAGAATGAAGAGGAAAGGCAAATGAAGCAGATTCATGATGAGGAAGAGAAGGAAAGGCAAAGGAAGAAGAAGGAGAAGGAGGACGAGGAAGAGAATGAAAGACAAAAGAAGGAGAAGGCGGACGAGGAAGAGAAGGAAAGGCAAAGGAAGAAGAAGGACAATGAGGATGATGAAGAGAATGCAAGACAAATGAAGGAGGAGGACGAGGAAGAAAAGGAAAGAGAAAGGAAGAAGCAGGACGAGGAAGAGAAGGAAAAGGAAAGGAAGAAGCAGGAGGAAAAGAAGGAAAGGGAAAGGAAAGGAAAGCATCCTGTTAAAATGAAGATCTCCACGTTCACCTGTGCAGGAAAGAAGGAACGAGATATTGAGAGAAGCGATTGCAGGGAAAACATGTTAAAAAAGAACTTAGCGTATTTTCATTGTATTAGGTTTTGAGTATATAACTAATACATAATTTTAGGGTACAAAAATACCCTCTAATAAGCATAATTACAATACTTTTTAACGTTTGGATCTTGATCCGATCCAGTACAAAAGTTGGGTCTTGTCCTGCACAGACCCGACTTGGGTCCAAGACCCAATAACGACTTCTTTTCAGCCTCCCTCAAGTTGTGCATGGTCCTAGACCATGAACAACTTGCCTTTCAGAATCCAAAATCTGTCCTTTGTTAATACCAGAAGGAAGGAAGAAGTGCAAAAGCAGAGTAAGGGAGGGGATGAAGAGGAGAAAAATGTGATCAAGGTACGTTAATAACTACTGTATGTCGCGATGTACTGTTGTAGGTATTATTATGAATAGCGATTACTATGAATATCGATTACTCTTTATAGCGATTATCATATATAGCGATTACTCTGTATAGCGATTACTGCGATAACGATTACTGCGATAGCGATTACTGCGATAGCGATTACACTGTATAGCGATTGCTGCGATAACGATTACTATGCATAGCGATTTGATATTTTGTGTTATAGGCAGGTCAGAAGAAAAGCAGAGCAGCAGGTGAAAAGCTGAAAGGGCGGTGTCAGTGGCCTGTAGTTCTGTTGTGGTTCAGAAAGCAAAGTGAATATCAAAAGTACCGATTACGAAAGATGCACTTCGGCGGCCTTCTAGACCAACATTATTTTGAAAATTACTGGAACACCATAACCCACCTGGTCAATAAGTGGAACCATAAAACAAACACATTCCAGTTTGGGGATTTTAAGATCACCATGATTTTTGAAGATGTGGCACGAATTACGGGTCTTAAGTGCCATAAAAGTGCTATAATAACACGGGATTCAAACTATAACCTAAGGGACAATTGCACAGCCTTTCTAGGAATGTCGATGGAGGAATGGCGTGAGTGTATTTCTGGTGGAAGCAATTCCTCGTCGATGAAAGTTCATTTTTTTCGTAATAAATGGGAAGGCTGGTCCGCTGCATGTGCATCTGAAATAGTTGACCAAGAGTTGCATGACTTCTTTCTTTATTTTTTTGGACTTACTTTATTTTTCGATTGTTCTGGTTCGAGAATAAGTTACTTGTGGCTGCAGTTCCTGGAAGACTTAGATAAAGTCGACAACTGGGCATTGGGTGCTGTTATGCTCGCATACTTGTACAATAACTTTACCGTGCGAGTAAAGGTACAAAAACCGTCGGGGGGTTTTAGCCATTTGTTCAGGTATTTGTTTATTACATATTTAGTGCTTGTGGACTAAGCTCATTGAAGGTTGTAGTCTTACTAATATATTGTTTTTGTAGGCCTGGACGTGAGAGCATATTGTCGCCTTGTGTTCTCAGTGTGGCCCTGCGGTTTGTGGTTTTCCCAATATCAGCCAGTGGGCTTCAATAAATGTCAAGGAGGAAAATGCTCAGTTTATTTTAGATGAGCTGCAATTAAATGATGTAAAATTGTTTAAAATCGTTGTAATGTTTAGCATTCTTAAGTAATCATCGCTTTAGGATTTTGTTCTTTTTAGTACAAATCATTATCTTCTTAGCATCCAACTTTCATTAGCGTAAATCGTTGTAATGTTTAGCATTCTTAAGTAATCATCGCTTTAGGATTTTGTCTTTCTTAGTACAAATCGTTATTTCTTTAGCATCTAACTTTCATTAGTGTAAATCGTTATAATGTCTAACATTCTTAAGTAATCGCTTTAGGATTTTGTCTTCCTTATTACAAATCATTATCGCATTTGCATCTAACTTTCATTAGCGTAAATCGTTGTAATGTTTAACATTCTTAAGTAATCATCGCTTTAAGATTTTGTATTCCTTAGTACAAATCGTTATCGCATTTGCATCTAACTTTCATTAGCGTAAATCGTTGTAATATATAACATTCTTAAGTAATCATCGCTTTCAACATTTTCTCTTCCTTGGTACAAATCGTTATCGCATTTGCATCTAACTTTCATTAGCATAAATTGTTGTAATGTTTAGCATTCTTAAGTAATCGTCGCTTTAGGATTTTGTATTCCTTAGTACAAATCGTTATCGCATGTGCATCTAACTTTCATTAGCGTAAATCGTTGTACTGTTTAGCATTCTTAAGTATTCACCGCATTCAACATTTTGTCTTCCTTAGTACAAATTGTTATTGCATTCAGCATTTTGCATAAATAATTATGTCTATATCTAAACCACAATCTCGATTGTACAGGTTATGTGGAGACCTTATGGGGATGGGGAGGACGAGGACGACGAGGTTGTTGACGAGGCTGCGAGACTGTCTGTCTGCGATATTTGGCTCTTTAGAAAACGTGAAGCCAAGTTGCAGCATGGTAGTCAAGTACTCCTATAAGCTGCCTTGGGACAGTCGATTCCAAAATTGCCTATAGTATTGAAAATGAAGATGAATAGTGGTGGGGCCAGGAACGTGAACTGACACGAACGCTTCAGAAAACAATTGGATAGCTGAAACAAATGAGGTGTTCGTGCCATACCATATGATTATAAAGAACGACAATATGACCCCAACTATTTTAAACAATATTGGCAACTCATGCGTGAAAATCGACAGATTGAGGAGAAGCAATCTGAAAGTAAGTTCACTCTTGTCACCGAGCATGTCGTCCTCCAACATATACCTAATGCCCATCGTGTCTATTTGGCGGATACTACGATTCCCTTTGTTGCAGAACACAATAAGGAGCAAACACAACTCCTAAAGGAGAAGGTATCATCCGACCAAAGGTTAGCGATGCTGGAGAGTGAGAATAAGGAGTTACGGAAGGACGTGCAGAATTTGAGTAGACAAATTGGGTTACTGGTTGAGATGATTATCAGTGGGTTTAATAAGATCAAGGAAATGAAGAGGCCACCGAATAACGAGACTCCACCAAGTCCAAGAAAACGATGATTTCTATGTCCATCTGAGTTCTATCATTCTTTGTTGTAATTATATAATTCTTTCCTTAATAAGTGTAACACAAAAGTGCCCCTGAAAAATCGATAAGTCTACATAAACTTAGGTTTGTAATTATATAATTCTTTCATGATTTGTACTTACGTATAGCGCTTACTGGCTTAGGGTTTATTATGTATCGCGATTCCTGTGATAGCGATTACTCTGTATAGCGCTTACTATGTATAGTGATTATAAAGTTACCATGATTTGTACTTACATTTACTAAATCGTATATCGATTACTAGTTTAGGGTTTATTACTTGTACCGTTTCGTGTGATAGCGATTACTTAATATGTCGATTGCTCAGTTAACGATTATGAAGATACCATTATTTGTACTTACATTTGCTAAATCGTATAACGATTACTGGTTTATGGTTTATTATTTATAACGTTTTCTGTGATAGCGATTACTAAGTTTAGCGATTAATAGGTATAGCGATTATGAAGTTACCACAATTTGTACTTACGTTTGCTAAATCGTATAGCGATTATTAGTTTTGAGTTTATTATGTATAGCGATTCCTGTAATAGCGATTACTCAGTATAACGACTATGAAGTTACCATGATTTGTACTTTTGTTAAATCGTATAGTGATTACCGATTTAGGGTTTATTACTTATAGCATTTCCTGTGATAGCGATTACTTAGTATAACGATTAATAGGGATAGAGATTATGAAGTTTCCACGATTTGAGCTTACGTTTGCTAAATCCTATAGCGATTACTAGTTTTGAGTTTATATTGTATAGCGATTACTAGTTATGGCGATTATGAAGTTACCACGATTTGTACTTAGGTTTGTTCAATCGTTAAACCATTACTGGATTAGGTTTTATTATTTATAGCGTTTTCTTTAGGTGCAATGAACGTCGCATAACATTAGTTTAGGGTTTAGGGTCTAGAGTTTAGGGAAACGTCATCTCACACGCTATTGATGTTATGCGACGTGTCATTTATTTACACGTACTAACGTTGTTTCGATGATACTAACAAACAAAACATCTTTTAATTAATGCACAATGTAATTTATTTATTTGTTAATATTCTTTTTGCATAATTTTTGAAAACTAGCGGGACGTGAAACGCCATGAAGAATAAATAAATGAAGCGTCACATAACTTCCATAGTGTGTTCCGCAAGGAACACAAGATGTTTCCTTTAAGAGCATGAAACATGCAACATTTCATTTAAAGAAGAAAATGAGCCTTTCCTATAACTTGCTTCGTGAGCAACAAACAGAAAAATCGACGTTTCCTTTAACCTCCTTCGTCGTAAAAGCTGTATCGATGTCGAAGAAGGACGATGCGATTCAGTCGAACGTCCACAAAAAAGGGTACCTTCGATTCCTATAACATGCTTCGTCTTTTTTACGTCGTTTACAGTTCGTTTACTAAATATAATGCTACCGTTCGTTTACTGAATATTCAGCTAATTTCACTGCAACATCTACAAAACAAGAAGAGAACATCGACCGAATGCAAGATGAATTTGCAGAAGGACACACTATCAGTAATTTTATACGTATGAAACCACTATCAGTTTTATATTTACGTATGCCATGGGTATGTATATTAACAAGTGCATATTTCTTGTAAACAAACTATACTCGATTTCGTCATGTATATTCAAAGCAAGGGAACAATCATGTTGGTCTGCGTCGTCACCCCTTATTTTATGGTATATCGGTTACTTATATGTTTATTTTTTTTTTTGATTTACTAATGTACCTTCGTGTTTTAAACTTACTATTATTACTGTTTCATTCAACAAAGTATTGTCCGCCGAATGCCATACGCGGCTGGATTTCTAGACGGACTACAATACTGAGGTAACGATGACCAAATGATAGACTTTTGTTCAAGTGAAAAGGTTTGTGACCATATCGATTTGTAAGATGTTAAATCTATTTAAGATCTTGTTTTGATTCTTAATATCGATTTTTAAGCTATCAAAAAGAATTTGCATATCAATTTAGGATATTGTTTTGATTCTTAATATCGATTTCTATACTGATTCTAAATATTGATTTTTAAGATATTATTTAGATTCTTAATATCGATTTAAGATATTGTTTTGATTCTTAATATCGATGTCTATGCTGATTCTTAATATCTATTTTTAAGCTATCAACATATCGATTTAAGATATTGTTTTGATTCTTAATATCGATTTCTATGCTGATTCTTAATATCGATTTAAGATATTGTTTTGATTCTTAATATCGACTTAAGATATTGTTTTCATTCTAAATATTGATTTTTAAGATATCAATACGAATTTCCATATCGATTTAAGATGTTTTGATTCTTAATATCGATTTAAGATATTGTTTTGATTCTTAATATCAATTTTTAAGATATTGATTTCTAATTTCTAAATCGATTTAAGATATTGCTCTGAATCTTAATATCGATTTCTATGCTAATTCTTAATATCGATTTAAGATATTGTTTTGATTTTTAATATCAATTTTTATGCTGATTCTTAATATTTATTTTTAAGCTATCAATAGGAATTTCCATATCGATTTAAGATGTTCTGATTCTTAATATCGATTTCTATTCTGTTTCCTAATATCGATTTAAGATATTGGTTTGATTCTCAATATCGATTTATATGTTAATTCTTAACATCGATTTTTATGGTATCATTACGCATTTTCATATCCATTTTTTAAGATATTTTATAATCGATTTGCAGATATTGATTTCTATATTGTGGCAATCAGAAAAGCATTGGGTTTTATACGTGTTGGATGCACGAGAACAAAAAATATGGTTATACAACTCCTTGGATTATAACATTGGTGTAGACTGTGACATTGTGCATTTGGTAAGTTTCTATCTTTAAGATTACCGTATTTTGTACTGTGGCCCGGAATTTACTTGCTTTTGCATAAACCACATGTTGGATTTTCAGAGACATGTTGGGTGTCGACATTGGCTCGTGGAGGCTTCACGTCGCAGATGATGCTCATTTACAAAATAATGGCATCGATTGTGACGTCTTTGTAATGAAGTATATTGAAGTAATATACTATGGACGAGCACCAGAATTCACCGCTGTATGCTGTACACTTAAACATGTTTTATTATCCTATATTATTGGTGACTACATTTTTATATTGGTCTGACTTTCGGGTTTTTTTTTTCCAGGATATACCTAGATTCCGCACAGAACTATGCGAAAAATTGAAGGATTTTCTAGTTGCGGAAGATAAAAAAACCCAGACTGCAAGATTACCTAGAAAGCTACGAAGTACACGAGGCCTTCAGGAGTAAGAGGAAGTCCTTTTAAACGTCTACCTGTTCTCAAGGATAACGTGAAGAGGGTTACATTCTACTACTGAGAGAGAGATAGCAATTTTTGGTTCAACTTTCAATTTTCAAATTTTTTGTGTACAGACATTTGTAAGAGATATTATAGATTGTGTATACAAATTTTGTTAGATTTGTACAAAATTCACATTGATTCATAAACCAAAATTATGAACCTGGCACAAGTGTGTTGAATACGCAAATCGCCACCTCAAGCGCTCAAATCATAATAATGTAAATTTCGCAGGCACATGTTTCAAAATCATAATACAAATATCTTGCAAATCGACACATCTTATAATTTATAGGATATTATATCGATTTTTGTGAGATATTGTTTTGTTTGTTAATATCGATTTGTAATATATTATGCTCAATTATCGTATATCGATTTGTAAGATATTATGTGTTTTCTAGTGTCGATTTGTGAGATATTATTTTGTTTGTTATTATCGATTTGTAATATATTATGCTGAATTGCCGTATATTGATTTGTAAGATATTATGTGTTTTCTAGTGTCGATTTGTGAGAGATTGTTTTGGTTGTTAAAATCAATTTGTAATATATTATGCTGAATTGCTGTATATCGATTTGTAAGATATTATGTGTTTTCTAGTGTTGTTTTGTGAGATATTGTTTTGTTTATTAATATCGATCTGTAATATATTATGCTGAATTGTGGTATATCGATTTGTAGGATATTATGCTGAATTAAAATATACCGATATGTAATATATTATGCTGAACTATCGTACACCGATTTGTAAGATAATATGTGTTTTCTAGTATCGATTTGTGAGACATTGTTTTGGTTGTTAATATCGATTTGTAATATATTATGCTGAATTGCCGTATATCGATTTGTAAGATATTATGTGTTTTCTAGTGTCGTTTTGTGAGATATTGTTTTGTTTATTAATATCCATTTGTAATATATTTTGTTGAATTGCCGTATATCGATTTGTAGGATATTATGCTGAATTGACGTATACCGATTTGTAATATATTATGCTGAATTGTCGTATATCGATTTGTAAGATAATGTGTTTTCTAGTATCGATTTATGAGATATTGTTTTGGTTGTTAATATCGATTTGTAATATATTATGCTGAATTGCTTAATATCGATTTTTAATATATTATGCTGAATTGCCGTATATCGATTTGTAAGATAATGTGTTTTCTAGTATCGATTTGTGAGATATTGTTTTGGTTGTTAATATCGATTTGTAAGTTATTATGTTGAATTGCCATATCGATTTGTAATATATTATGCTCAATTGCTGTATATCGATTTATAATATATTAATTTTTTTAGTGTCGATTTTTATGATATTTGTAGTATGATTTTTATTGTAGAATTACAACAAAGAATTATAGCATTAAAACAAAGAATTATCGATTTACAACAAAGAATTATAGAATTACAATCAATAATTATCGATTTACAACAAAAAATTATCGATATGGCAACCACAGAAGAGATGCTGATGGTGAACGTGGGGGCTCCTGCAATCTCACGGACCGCATTCTTGGAGGCTCCTCCAACACGGGTCTCCTCGACAACGTGGCTTTATGGTACGACAATCTTGGAGGAGAAGACTGAAGTGGGGAAGATGGTGGCTCCAATTTCAACTGTGACCGCCTTCTTGGTGGGGTTGGCTCCTCCAGCATGGGTTTCTTCGACGATGTTGATGTGTCGCGATAAGACAACAACGAAACAGAGGGTGGAGAAGATGGAGGTTCCTCGATTCTTACCCGCGATCGCGTCAATGGCACTTCGTATTCAAAATCATCATCTTTCCTCTGTCTCAAGCAAAAGATAAAAAAGGTTGACGATACACTACAAACTAAGAACCACACAGATGAACAAATCCATTGAGCAGACCATGTTCTTATTCACTATACCTCACATGCATTGTCATTGTCGTCCTCCTTTTCACCTCACAAGTTAGTTATTGGTTGCTTAGGGGTTGGTTGTTTCTTAGACATTTTCTTGCAAACCAATTCCAGTACACCCGTATATCGATTTGTAGGATATTATGCTGAATTGCTGTATACCGATTTATAATATATTTTGCTGAATTGTCGTATATCGATTTATAAGATATTATGTATTTTCGGGTATCGATTTGTGAGATATGATTTTGTTTGTTAATATCGATTTGTGAGCTATTATGTTGATTTTTTTGCTGTATATATTATGCGTTTTCTAGTGTCGATTTTTATGATATTTGTAGTATGATTTCTATTGTAGAATTACAACAAAGAATTATAATATTACAACAAAGAATTATTGATTTACAACAAAGAATTATAAAATTACAATAAAGAATTATTGATTTACAACAAAGAATTATAGAATTACAACAAAGAATTATTGATTTACAACAAAGAATTATAGAACTACAACAAAGAATTATAGAATGCTAAACATTATAACGATTTGTAAGATATGAAAGTTAAATGCTACAACTATTTTGTAGCTGAAGAATCCACATGCGATTCTTGTATTGCGTTGCTCACTTTTGAATTGAACTGAGTTTGTCATGAAACATAACAATATCATACACTACATTAAGTTCAACAAGAAATTCAAACATCCTCCCAAAATTGTTATATACCAAAAGATAAGACCTGTCAAACTCATGCCTTCGTTTCACTCAAACAGGTCTGGAGGATTACAGGTTCCAACGTTATAGTGCACGACTGTAGGGTATTGCTACATGTTGAAAATTACACAAGTTAGATATTGATAAGTTGCACGTAATACAATTTACATGCGAAGCAATATACTGTATTACATACCTGTTCATGCGAATGACTTGGTTGCTTAGGGGTTGATTGTTTCTTAGACATTTTCTTGCTAACCAATTTCAGTGCACCCTTTGTCCTCCGACGACTGCGATCAGAGATAAGTTTTCTTTTGATATCCTTCGCTAGGTGAATATTTTCATCATAATCTACAACGTTTACTCCCGACTTGTCGAAGATGATGTTTACGCTTCAGCGCAACTTCTCATAAGGGTCAGGGAAAGCGTGATTTTCTATTACACTGTTCGATACCGTTTTCTTAGATTGGTCTTCACGAGCTGCAACCGACTTATGGTGA